>NC_086229.1:35679908-36414908 GCF_036321145.2 Pelmatolapia mariae
CCCACACTAAACGACTAATTACATTTATTCACTGATTTATTTGATGTATTAAAGGGTGTAATTCCAAATGAACATTTTTCTCATGTTTATGCTATGGATATTTATATATACTAATGTATGCTGAAAAGACATTCTAAGTTATAAATCCAAATGAGTGATACTTCACACTATCAAAATTCCTAGAGGAAGATGTGGAAATCAATCAAATTATTGGTAAGAAATCACATGACCAAAGCAGAGAGCATGATTGGTTGAAAGATCTGAATGCTAAGATCCCCATAGAGTATATCCAGAGCTGTTAGTGTTCATTAAATTGAAGATGGTGGAATTACATAAAGGTAAGTTTAGATAAAATTAACTAATTCTTTCCAACTGGAACATCCAAATCCCTAATCTCTTGTGTCCCATTTAAATACTATAATTCCAAGTATTGTATATAAATCACTAATGTGATTTATATTATCATTCTTGTGTGTGTGTGTGTGGGGGGGGGGGGGGGGGGGAGCCTTTCATAATTAAAGTCTACAGTCAAGGAAGAAGTGAGTAACAAAATGCAATACTTGTTCATACCTTTATACCTTGTAGCACCACACGTTAAGACATATGTAATTCTCTGTGAGCACTTATTGAATTTATTTTAATAGCCATTCAACCACACTAACATCTTTTTTCAACAGCTCTTCTTTGCTGAAGGACTCTGTAATGATTAGTCAAACTGAATCCATTTTTAGAAATTTGTTTCAAAGTAAGTGAAATTTAAATCAATTATTCATCCACTCAAATCTCCAATTCTTCTAATCCTTAAGTATTATTCCCCAATTCTTCCAAGTCTTGTATCCAAAGTAACAACTATTCCAACAAATAAATACATATCACTAAAAGTTTAAACAACATATTTCCCCATTCAAAGTAATTATTTTAGTTATTTTGTAATTATATCATGAATTTAGAGGTATACATCTTAACCTTTAAGAATTTAAGATTAGACACATAATGAATTTGTTTTAAACATACTGTCTGCAAATTGTTTTACAAGTCAAACATTATTTTGTAGAGAGACTATAGATTTGTCCTTTGGACGTGAAGGGGAGTTAAGCTCAACAGTGAGTAAACATTCATATACACATTAGTGGAACTGCATATTTACACATATATTTCTTTATCAAAACTTATACTTATTTATTTTTTGAAAGAGACAGCTTTTAAAAAAAAAAACAACTGTCAGGAAAAATACTGCTTTAAAAAATTGGAATCACCTTATTTAAGTTCAATATAAATTCACGGAAGTGTTATGAAAGCTCTAAGTCAAATGAAGCCATTTTAAATGGTTCAGCATTGGCTGCATCTGCTGAGGATTCATGTGTACATGTATTTTAAAATAATGATGTCAAGCGCCTTGATGGAATTGAAAAATCAATAAATGTTTTTCACCTTTTAGTGTCTTAATTACAATCATTAATTCAGAGAAAATGTAGCAAATTAACCTACCATTCTGAATTAGACCAACCCCTGAACAGGCTCTTCTGGGACAATTTGAGGCCAAAGGGTCGAAGGGATCTAAGGGTTCTTTTATTTTGAGAATGAGAAGTTGTAATGAGACAATTCAGAGGTTATAATATTTTCAAAAATAAGATCAAAGATTGGGTTAATTTTACCAATTTAAAAGACTAATTCATTCACTAGTATCGCATTCCATAGTTATTCCAGGTGGGTTCTCCAAATAACTGGTCCATAACTTAAGAAAAAATACAAAAGACTTGAAACTTATTTTAATCACCTATTAAAAGTGGCAGGCTTTTTATTATGTCAAGGTTTTCTTTTAATTCCTTTAATATTTGGTCAAGTATTGAGAAGTGTACACCTCAATTTGAAGACTTGCGGGCAAATAACTATAAATAATTCAACAAATAATTCACCTGTTCTGATGTGTATTCATCTCTACAGGAAAAATGCCACGTCAGATGACAGAATGCCCAATATGCTTGATTCCATATGTTGCAGTTGGGCAGCATTTTAAAACATACCACCATGTTGTAAACAAAGAAGAATTACATTTACTGCTAAATTACTGCTCTACAGTGTAAGTCACTGTCATAAAGTATATGACAAAACATTGCAACAATTTAAAGTGGTAGTTGTAAAAAACTGGATGTGATATGCAGTTACAGGGGCAGGCTGGACTGTCCAGTATGTAAAGCTAAAAGCCGTATAAGACTGGACAAGCACTTGCAAAATGTCCACTGTGATATTGAGGTTAGTGTTTTGTATAGTTTACATTTTGTTGTGAAATTAGAATGTATTTTTTGCAACATGTTTCACAAACTTTCTCAAACATTGCTTGTCCTATTGTTTATACCCTTTCAGAAATCAGATCAGAAGAAAGTAATAAGGACAGCGAAACGATTGGCTAATCTGAAAGCCCTCAAAGCTCTCAGACGTTCAAATCCACAGCCTCCAATGGTGACCTCACTGGACATAGAGCAGCTGACTGAAAGCAGTGATCAAGAAGAGCGAATAGATAGCAGTGATACCAATGAAGATCGTGCAGAGATTAGACAAGACAGCTCAGTCCATTCCCCTGTCAATCAGTCAGATGATGCTCAAGTCCAACATCAGAAGTGCAAAAAGTGCAAAGAACAGGATTTGTTACTTCAACTTCTGAAAAGGAAACTGAAAAGACTGAAATCCACTAAGGATAAACTTGGCCTTAAACCTCTCAACCCCCCAAAGCGCCAGAAATTTGAAAGAAGAAAACCTGACCCAACAGCCCGGCTTCCTAAATTTGGTATGAATTATTTAGCAAAAATGTTTTTTTCTTCTGTAGTATAATGTGAATTTTTGGAACTGGTTGTTCTATGTACGAACTCACTTCCTGCTAATTAAACAGATACTACTAATTAGCAATATCTTCCAAATATCCTTGTCAACCAACTGAATTAGAAGAATGTTTTCTGTACTTCATCAGTTTGTCATGACACTTCTAATTGCTATTTTGTTACTACACTGTATTTTAAACAGAGAAAGTCCTGAATGCTTGGTTTCAGCACATTTGTGGGACAAGTAAAAAGGACATCGACAATGCCAAACAACGGGTCTATCATGTCCGTACCTGGGCATATTTCCTGTCTCACAATCAAGTCCCTGCAATGACGTTTGCATTTATGGACAACAGAGAAAGACTGACTGAGTACATTTTTTAAAATTTCTGTGATATATCAATATGGTCTTTAAATGATGATGTGACGAATTCTGCTTCTGGGCCTAAAGTGGTCTGCATTTAATAAGGCTGTTGTGTTTTTAACATGTTTTAATGCTTTGTATCTTGTTCTATTTAATCTCAACAAGTCCCTAAAAACAGTCAGTGATTACTGTCAGCTTCTCTCGGTTTTTATTAAGCTCAGTTTTTAAACCCTTACGATGTAACTACAGCCTAGCCCATGCAGCAGTATACTATTGACTAACCTCATATTGTGGATGGATCTCGGTGGTTCTCCTGACTGAAGTTTGGTCCGTTTACAGCAACCTGCCATGCGATTGCATTTGTCCCTAGGGCACTGGGCACTCTTACATTAACTTTTATCTAGTGAAAAAAAGTCCTCCATTCGTTAGCGTTTGTCCGCCAGCTTTACTGTTTATGTTATGCTAACATAGCTTTGTCGCACTAGCGATCATGTAGCACATCTTTATATACCAGCTAGTCCAACTTCAGAACCCTAAAAAACTCGCTGCTTTTACTTTCTTATCTTCATTTACGCTGGAAGTGATTGCAGTACGTTTTAATTTGTTTCATAAATCTCTCAGTCAGAACATGGTATATTATATTTAGATGGAAGCTAGCAAGCTAACTCCCTGCTAACTTTTAACTCCGTTGAATATCATAAATTCTGTTTTCATGGACGCCTGGATGTTAAACTTACTTGTTACACCTGGTAGAGCATCCACACTGATCATTTTATTACAGATTAAAGAACTTAGACAGTTTTTCAACTCTCTGTAATGCTGCAGTGATCATTTGACTTAGGGACCTGCAGCGGAGTTTGGGCCCAGACATGGCTTATGATGTCAGACTTAAAGACCAGATACAGTGATCTCAATAATATAAAAGAACTGATTACTGATTTGTGTTTGTTTGTGGGCCTTTTTTAGATGGACAACTGATCTGAATAAATATGCTGTAACAACCAAAAGGATCTGGATTGGAAATGTGAGGGCGTTCTTGCAATTTCTGATTGATGCACAACTGCCAGAGGTCAGAGTCTCCCGTAAGGCTTTAAAGGGGACTTTATTTGCACTTCAGTCAGAAATGAAGAAGAGCAGAAGGGAGTTACAAACCCACAGGCAAGACATCCGGATCAAAAAATCACGTAAGATCCAACTTTACTACTTAGTTGTTACCTAGAATGTGCAGTAAATAAATTATTTATAAATGTCATGATATCATGACTGTGATGTAGTGAGGAACAAGGACTCAAAATGTTATAATCTATAAGTATAAATCTAAGTATAAATTGTATATAAGTATATGTTTTGTGCATTGTATACGTACAGTGGTATGCAAAAGTTTGTGCACCCCTGATGTTTTTCAGGATTTTTCTTTATAAATCATTGGTTGCTTGGATTAGCAATTTCAATTCAATACATCATAAAAATCTGTATTAGGTCTAAAATACAACTTGTTTTATATTTACAACATTGCGTGCAGCATGAATGAGCATGACTGGAGCTGCAAGAACATAAACACATTCTGTGTCTTTTAGAAATGCTTGTAGATCCTGCCCACATCACTGATTTTCTCAAGACGGCCACCACACTCATCCCTGAAGCACTCGGTAAGTGTTTAGTTCATTTGTTCATAAAGACAACTCTAATAACCCCAATAATGTCTTTATTAAAGAGAAATTATATAATATTTACTTACCAGCTGTAATCTGTATGTATATGTAGTTCAGAATCTCAGATTTACAGAAATATATGACAGAACTTTTTGCTTTCAATTATAACAGACTGCTCATTTATAATCACTTGTTGGACTTTTGATTTTTGTTCAAATATATAATACATATACAAACAGTAGCATTTGTGATGTTTATATAGGATTATATTAGGGGGAATATTTACCAGTATAAGGGATATACTCCCCTATCCCTTGTGTCTTACCGTGCAACCTCTATGTTACTCAATAGTCGTTCTTGAGAAAAATCCCACAACTAAGAACCTAGACTGGTTCTATGGTCTTCTGGCTGGATTTGTCATCTGCACAACTGGGCACAGAAGAGGCGTCATATCAAATATGACAGTTGAGGAAGTTGGCACTGCTGAAGTGGATGATGATGGCCGGCGGATAATCAGAGTAAAATCATTAAGAAATTATTTTTTCTCTCTGATTAAAGATTCTTTCTTACCAGCGACATCAATGACTGTGTGCAATGTTATTTAGTTGCTGATTCTTTTACAGGTAAAAGAACACAAGACCAAAGAAACATTTGGCCATGCACTTGTTCCCCTAACGAAAGACGAATACATATGGTTTCACCGCTTTGCGTACCACCGCCACAGATACCCTGGTGGATCATCACAATTGATTTTTGCCAACACTCATGGAGGGCCTTATTGTAGGATGTTGACTTCATTTCAAGATGCATGGAGGAAGTTTGGTATTCCAGGAAAACCAACCTTCTCTATGATTAGGAGCAGCATCAGCACTTTTGTGAGTAGTTTCCACTTTATGGTGATTCAGTGTTTTTTCCTTCCTATCCTTTTAGAGGGATGATATGAAACAGTCACCCTTAGTTTAAAAAAAGGGTTCTACTCCCAGTGTTTTAATGTTGAAAGGACATTTCTTTTTCTTTATATTGTCTTCTGTTGTATTTCTTTTTGTGGTTCTGTCCTTAGCTCTGCAAATCTTGAAAATGTCAAATGTTAATAACATTATTTAATGTTTACATTTGTAGAGTGGGAGATCCTTGGGAACCCAAAGCAAGGTACAAGTCCATCGGATGATGTGCCATTCTGATGCAACTGCGGCGAGATTTTATGAGGCAGATTTAAACTTTGACGAAGCCTTCAAGTGCCGCAATAATGCTGCAAAGGCACTTGCTGTGAACAATAGAAGCAGAGACTCTGAGGAATCTACAACCTCAGAAGACAATGAAGATGTGTTGGAGAGAAGATATGCTGGACTGAAGAAAAGAAAGTCTAGTCAAAATGCCACAAGAGGAGAAATTGTGAAAAAGAAGACAAAACTGCATGCAAACACCAATGACACAGACAGCAGCAAAGATGAAAGTAACAATGAAGTCAGGAAAGTCATTGACCCGGCAGCAAGAAACACATCTGGAAAACACCCACATAAACAGAGTGGCAGGGGAAGAGCAGGAGTGAGGGTAGAAGAAGACACAACAGGTGATGAAGATATGCCAGGGATGGTGACTACAGAGAGTAGTGAAGGTGAAGATTATGATGATAACTCTGAACACATTGACCTTACAGCAGCAGGTACATTGGGATCCACCAAAGGTAAAGATAATGCTAAAGAAAAAGGAAAAGCCACAAAGGACACAGGACATTTCTATAGTCGTACTCAATTTCTTAAAAAGAAGAATACATGTTGGGAATCTCCTAAAATTATGTCAGAAAGAATTGCAATCCAAAGAAAAATGCAAAAAGCTGTAAGACCAAACGAAACAACAGAGGGTGTGAACCAAACACAGACAGAGACAAGAGATGAAGACAATGAAGCCTTGAGGCCAGAAAGCTTGAGTGAAAATGAAAACAGTATACAAACAGTGACTACAGATAATGAAGAAGACAAACCTGAAGATGAAAATGGTCACTTGGTGAACACAACAGACAGAGACCAAGACGTTTCCAGTGGACTAGTGAGAAAAACTACAGAAAAAAATCAAAGCTTTGAACAGAGAGGACATAGGCAAAAATAAAAATGAACCACAGACAAAGACGACTGCCAAGGAAAAAGGCCATTTGAGAGCAGAAGGAACAATTAAAAACAAAGACACAGTTAGAGTAAAAGAAGATGGCCCTTGGACTAGCTATGAGTCTCCATTGGCACACCCAAAAAAGAGGAAAAAGTCTCTAACGCAGAAAAGGTCTTTGACAAAGTGTGATGAAAGCAAAGAAAGAAAGCAAGAAGGCAACAAGCAAGAAAGAAAAAGACCAAAGAGCCTGACTGCAAGACAGCTGTTAAGTCCAAAGATGCTCAGAAGTAACAAGAACAATGACCCACCTAAAGATACCAACAAAAGACAAAAAGCCATACAAAGACTCAGAGGAAAAGAGTTTTTCGGTTGTTTTTGATTTTACTTTGATGTTTGTTTTACTACATTTTTGAAAACGTTGTGATCATGTGAGGTTTTTTGTTGTTTACTTATTTTATACAGACACTCTGACTGTTTCTTTTTTTATATATTTATTTTAATCATTTTGGTCATGTGAGGTCTTTTTGTTATGTTTAACAATTGGTTTTATTTTTTACTTTTAACTTAAAAAAAAAAGAGAAATACTGATATACATAAGTTCTTGACAACAAATGCCAAATGCAATAATAAAAACTTTTCTGTTCAATTTGAAAATTGTGTGTCTTTGTTTGCTTGCCAATCATTATTCATGGATTTCCTTGTAATTCCAAATAACTCACATTTTATACAGACAAGGCTGCTAAAGGATGATATGTAGATGTCATTAATAACATTAGCTGGATTAACACAAAAGAAAAGAAGAAAAGGATGAAGAAGATTGAGAAGCAACAAGAGAAGCTAGAAAGTTTTGCTGAGGATTGTATATCGCTGCCATTGCCCAAACTGAGCAGTCATATTTCACCTCAGTTGAACGCCTCCACAACCTCTGAACTGCCTGCCATAACCACGCCACCATCACTTCACCTGCCTGTTGCTGATACATCACCGCCAAATCTACCGGCAGTCTGCTCCACCACCATCTCCCCCGCCTGCAGCTGCTACACCATCATCACCATTGGATAAACTGTCTGCAGCTGCGGCGCTACCAGAGGGGCCCGCTCTGCCCAAGAGGGTCAGCATGCAGGAATGGCCCGCTCAGTCGGAGCTGGAGGTCAGAGCACAGGAGGGACATCCAGGTCCAGCATGGCCTGCTCATCACAAACCACCTGCCGTGCTTCGCCATTGCCCATCGGAACTGCTACATGGCAGTCCACCATAGCTCCTTCGCTACCACCAGACACGTGGTCGGATACCAGAATTGCAGCGACACTGCTACCAGGTCCTGACCGTGAAAAAGTTAGTCAGAAAAAGACATCTAATTAGTTGGTGATTGAGTATTCATTGTCAGATGTGAATGCAATTCAATTCAATTTTGTTTATATAGTGACAAATCACACCAACAGATGTCTCAAGCTGCTTAATTTCAGGTTAAGACCCGAAAATAATATTAAGAAAACAGGAAAAAACTGATGATGGCCATCAAGAGCAAAGGCTTTGAGGACAGTGGAAAGGAAAACCTCCCTTTTAACAGGTGAGATCAATTTATTCACTTCCATTAACAGACACTCCAATAACTGGATAAAAATTCTTTTTTCTGTCATTGTTAGTGTCGATCATTCCACCTACGTTCTCCACCACATCACACTGATCAGATGGTAATGCCTTTCACCCTAGTTTATCTCTGACATCAGCACCAACTATTATTTTATGTTTTTTGTTGGAAGTTATATATCTACCAGCAAGAATTTTGAGAATCAAATATCACTTTAACAAGCTGTGATTTCAAATGAGTTAAATGTTGCACTAATAAGATTCCCAAAAGCTGTTAATATATTAATTTAATTACATTTAGTTTTTTAATTATAGAAAAGATTCCAAAGGAGTCATCTTCCATTCCAAATACTGGTACCCTCAACTATGTTGGCAAATTAGATCGTGTGATTGGCTGAAGGATCTGTCTTGTCATGAACTTTGGGGGGAGGAGCAATAACGTCAGCGTGTGGTGAGAGTACAGCAAACTGGCAAAGATTTATTTCAAGGTAAGTGCAATCCACTAACTCTTTCATTTTGTTATGATCCTAATCCTTAGTCCTTCCAATGGTACAATACAAATAGCTAAACTTCCATAATTTTCATCCCTGTCCCTGGACATTCCAGTTATATAATATACATCACTAATGCTTCCAACATTGTGCTGATGTCCTCTGTATGCAGTGTGTCTTTGGAAACATGCCACGCTATGTGCACCAAACACCTTAACTGTATTTAAGGTTTTTGTTTATATTTTATATATTTTTAAAAATATTTTCTCTTTCAACACAATATTGCAAGTCCTTAGTCAAGTGGGCTCCTTACAAGAAGAGGAAAATGGATAGAAGACCGAGGACTCTAATTCCTGAGCACCCTGTGAAAAGCAATAAACCACCACTGGTGGAAAAAGATGACCTAAAGTCACAGGATGAAACTAGGAAGTTGGAGATTTCTGAAGCCGTTAAAGAGCCTCAGTCCAGCAATGATGGTGTGCCAGTGAATGTAAGTTAACAGAGTAACACAGCCAACAAGAAATGAAATATCAGATGAAATGAGTTACTACAACAAATACTAAGAATCTCCTCTCTTCATTTGTCCTTGCAGGCAGACGATGTTGCAGATGGGAAAGGAAAATGACTGCCAATAAAGACACTCAAACATAGCTACACACACACAAGCATGCATGCACCTGCACACAGATGTTCATATACAACAATGTTCAGATAAAGTTCAATAAAGTTCTTGTTCTTCAACGGCAAAATCCTGTGCATGCATGCACCTGCACACAGATGTTCATATACAACAATGTTCAGATAAAGTTCAATAAAGTTCTTGTTCTTCAACGGCAAAATCCTGTGCATGCATGCACCTGCACACAGATGTTCATATACAACAATGTTCAGATAAAGTTCAATAAAGTTCTTGTTCTTCAACGGCAAAATCCTGTGTTTTCTTTCTCACACTGATGGAGGATGGGAAAAGTCAACAGTCATGGTATTCAAAAAGAA
Organism: Pelmatolapia mariae; assembly: GCF_036321145.2. NCBI lineage: Eukaryota > Metazoa > Chordata > Actinopteri > Cichliformes > Cichlidae > Pelmatolapia > Pelmatolapia mariae. Next base: position 35,689,921 of record NC_086229.1, read on the forward strand.
TATAATGCAAAGATTTGCAGCTGAATCACAACTTGAGGAGCAGCATTGTAATGTACTTCTTATATAATACTATTGTATACCTACTGACTACCTGAAGCACTTTAGATTAAAAGTCCCATTTTAACTGTGGATTCAAACAATCCTTTATTCAAAAAAATGTTTATTCTTTTCTTTGTAATTCCAGATTAAAGTTATAGTACACTAATAAGATTCCTAAAGGATGATAACCAAAAGCAATTCATTAGGTTTGTTGAATTAATTACACAAAATTCCTAAGAAATCATCCCTGATTCCAAGTTACAGTGTCCTGCAATGTGTTGCAGAAATGGATTGTCTGATTTGCTAATCAAGAGTGATGTCAGAGTGATGTCACCAGAAGTCCCGAGAGGTGTGATTTGGTAAACGGTAAGTCTAATCACAATTCCTTCTATCCAAATGACTAATTCTATTTTTTTTAAAAAATCCTTATCCCTATAGCTTCCAATTTTAGAATACAAATCAATAATAATTCTTTCAATTCCAATTTTTTCACTTTAATTCATAGATCTTCCACTTATTGAATAGAAATTACTAATCCTTCCAAGATACTAATGCATATTTCCTCTGTGTGCAGCTTATCTTTGGAAATTGGGTCTTTTGTTCCTTCTTATTACTCCTGTGAAAATCTCAGGTATGTGCTAGTGTGTTAGATCTACACCTCTTTGATTTCTGAGATTGAGTGGTCCCAACTGATGCTCCTGGAATGTCATTTGTAATTCCTGCAGTGGAAATGCAGAAGCAATGCGTTGCTCCCAATATAGCACCTGTTGGTCAGATCCAGAGTCACCAGGCTGAACATCCTGTAGCAGAACGTTGCAGGCAAGAGCAATTTCTCTTATACACTGATATTTTACACATTATAATAAATCCAATGATGTTTACATTTTGTTTGTATAAACTGATAACTTTCAGGTGCAGATGCGGACATTTGGACAAACTGTTCATGTGGATAATCCTCATTGCTGTTTTTGCGATCATTGCACTCTACGTGATCATTTTGCTACTGCTTTATTACAACAACAACTTTTCATGAGTTCATCCACAAACCACTGAGCAAAAGACAATAAAGATTTTGTTGTTCAATGTCAAAATACGTAGTCTTCATTCTCACACTAGGTTAATGCGGGATGTCAAAGTTTGTGTAACATCAAGATTTATGGTGGTTCAAACTGCAGACAAGAAAAGAAAACTAAAGGTGAATCCAAATGTGATGCTCATTGTTGTTCCCAAGACTAAGTAAAAGATGCAATGTAATATATTTGTACTAATCTTTAGCTGTTAGAGAACTAAATACTGACAGGGGTTGTTTGGATTCATATTTATGATTATTAATTTTTATAGGTTGTGTGAATGAGCAGACAAAAATGGCCCTTTTTGGGATTAATAAAGTTATCTGATCATGATTAATAATATAAATACTACTAATAATAATATTAGCAGCTTAGTTTAAAAAAAACTTTGGGGCATTTGTGCAACATTTTATTTAATAGTACAGAGTCAAAGTTTATTGATTTCTTTTACAAGGTATAATTTCAAATAAAATGATTCCTAATGGTAGCTGTGCAAATCTTGTTATTAAGTTAGTTGTATTAGTTACACATAAAATTCCTAATGGGTATTCCTATTTTCCAAGATCCAGTATCCTATAAAAGACAGCAGAATTCAGTGCCCTTATTTGCTGAACGGTTGTTGTATAACAGCAAACTTTGGGGGAGTGGCAGTGGAAACAGGCTTGAATTAGGAGTCCATGTTGTTACCTTTTAGGAGAAGATGGAGAAGATGGATTTATTTGAAGGTTCTCCAATCAGAGTTAGTGGATCAAGCTGGAACCAGGGAGGTTGTTGCAGCTCTTCAGGGGTCTCAGTTTCTGAGCAATGATGTTCCATCCACTGTAAATTCAGGGAGCAGAAACACAACAAATCATTAATAAAATAAAAAAAAGATTGCAAAAGACACTTAGAATCGCCACCATAAATTTGTCTTTGCTGCCGAGGAGTTCTAATTATGGGAAAGAAAAATAAATGCTAGGCAAGACATACAAACATGACCACCACACACACACACACACACACACACACACACACACACACACAGTTAAGAGGTCAAGATTAGTCAGAAATATATATCTAATTGGTTGGTGATTGATTATTCATTGCAGGATGTGAACTCAATTCAATTCAGTTTTGTTTAGTGCCATATAGTGCCAAATTCCACCAACAGTTTCTTCAAGCTGCTTTGAAAGGTAACGACCCTTACAACAATATCAAGAAAACAGAACAAAATGACTATGGCCTTTGTGAGCAACACCTATGGTAACAGTCGTAATGAAAACCTCCCTATTAACAGGAAGAAACCTCCACCACTACCAGGCTCACAGAGGGGCTGCCATGTGCTGTGACCGGCTGGGATTCTGTCTGCATATCAATTCAATTCAATAAAACTTTATTGATACCAAAGGTTGACCCCGAAGGAAATTGGTTTAAGGCTGCCGACCTTTTGCCAGCGCCATCTTACCCTTCCGAACATACATACATTACACAAACATAACATGGGGAAGACAGGACAGAGACGCATAACAATGGAAAATCCACAACACGAGGAAAGACGAGGAGAAAAAAGAACTCCCCCCAGTCTGAGCTCACACAGGGAGATCAGTTTGAGAACAGAAAGAAACACCTCAGTACATGAATCATCACATCTCACAACATAGAAGACATAAGCTTCGAAGGCATTTGGAGGGGGTGGGGGGGTGGGGGGAAGTGTAGGTCTGTGTGAGTGTGAGTGTGTGTGTGTCCTGCCGAGAGAAAGTTTCCCTTCACTTGGTTAGGTAAAAGTCAACAATCTTCGGTTGACGCGGGTGGTCTTGAATGAGGAGGGAGATACAATAAACGGTCTTGTTATCAAAGGAGAATTGTTATTCCCGTCAGCTTTTGCCTTATGCATCCAGTCGGTGACAAGGGGGCGGCATGAGGTGAAGATGGTAGTTGTTTTGGTTAGTGCGAACAAACTGCTTCCAATTTATAGATGCTCTAATATCCGTCACTGGTCACCAGGTTTCTCAATTCCTGTTGTTCTTCTCCAAAATCTTATCCATGTAGCAGAGCCATGAGCTTTTCCAAGATCTTATCCATATTGTGTCAAAAAAACACAGTCTGAGTACTCACAGCCCTGCCCATCGTCTATCTTGTCGGCCAGCCTTGTGGGATTTTGAACAGCTGTAGCCGCTTCTTGTTCTTCTATAAGCCAGGTCCGAGCCAGCTCCAACCAGGAGTTTGTCAGTCTCGTTAAGGGACCAGTTGATAAAATCCATAATTCTTCTTTAGGTTTACAGAAAACAAGTCTGGGAGACTCTCTCAGGGTTAGAGAATAAGAAAGACCATACAAAAGACATGAGAAGCCAAACAGGAAAGATAAGGGAGAGGGAGAAGGAGAAAGTGCAACCACCTCCGTCAAACGCCAAGAGATTCAAAGTGTTCTATTCATAATACTATTTCCTTTGTAGTATTGTCTTTTCTATTTCTATTTTAAATGTCATTGTTTTCCTGTCTCCTAATCTCCACATCACACTGATCAGATGGCAATGCCTTTCACCATGGTTTATCTCTGACATCAGCACCAACTATTATGCTGTACTTATAATTTTTTCCTACATTGCAACATAACTTTGTATGTCCAATAGCCAGATAAGTAATTAGTCTAATTATAAATTGTTATCTACAAATTCTATTAAACTGTTACGTTCCTGCAGTTGTTAATTTTTACTTACATGTAGTTAGTGTACTGCTGCCAATAAGTTCATAAACACGTCTGTTTGAAGTTATTTTATTGGAGTATCTACCAGCAAGAATTTCGAGAATCAAAGATCATTTTAACAAGGTGTGATTTCAAAAGAGTTAAACATTGCACTAACAAAATTCCTAAAAGCTGTTAAGATATTAATTTAATTTAATATAATTTAATTTTAGTCTATTTCAATTACAGAAAAGATTCCAAACGAGTCGTCTTCCATTCCAAGTATTGGTACCCTCAACTATGTTGGCAAATTAGATCGTGTGATTGGCTGAAAGATCTTTCTCGTCATGAACTTTGGGGGGAGGAGCAATAACGTCAGCGTGTGGTGAGAGTACAGCAGACTGGCAAAGATTTGTTTCAAGGTAAGTGCAATCCTAACCACTAACTCTTTCATTTTGTTATGATCCCTAGACATTCCAGTTAGACATTCCAGTTATATAATATACATCACTAATGCTTCCAACATTGTGCTGATGTCCTCTGTATGCAGTGTGTCTTTGGAAACATGCCACGCTATGTCCACCAAACATCTGAACTGCATTTAATGTTTTTGTTTATATTTTATGTATTTTTAAAAATATTTTCTCTTTCAACACAGTATTGCAAGTCCTTAGTCAAGTGGGCTCCTTACAAGAAGAGGAAAATGGATAGAAGACCGAGGACTCTAATTCCTGAGCACCCTGTGAAAAGCAATAAACCACCACTGGTGGAAAAAGATGACCTAAAGTCACAGGATGAAACTAGGAAGTTGGAGATTTCTGAAGCCGTTAAAGAGCCTCAGTCCAGCAATGATGGTGTGCCAGTGAATGTAAGTTAACAGAGTAACACAGCCAACAAGAAATGAAATATCAGATGAAATGAGTTACTACAACAAATACTAAGAAACTCCTCTCTTCATTTGTCCTTGCAGGCAGACGATGTTGCAGATGGGAAAGGAAAATGACTGCCATTAAAGACACACAAACATAGCTACACACACACAAGCATGCATGCACCTGCACACAGATGTTCATATACAACAATGTTCAGATAAAGTTCAATAAAGTTCTTGTTCTTCAACGGCAAAATCCTGTGTTTTCTTTCTCACACTGATGGAGGATGGGAAAAGTCAACAGTCATGGTATTCAAAAAGAATATAATGCAAAGATTTGCAGCTGAATCTAAACATGAGGAGCAGCACTGTAATGTACTTCTTATATAATACTATTGTATACCTACTGACTACCTGAAGCACTTTAGATTAAAAGTCCCATTTTAACTGTAGATTAAAACAACACTCAAAAAAACAACACAAGTTTAATCATCTTTTTGAAAAGGTCTAATTCCAGATTAAGGTTACAGTACACTAATAAGATTCACAAAACTGATTCACTGAATGTTAGGTAGGCCAATCAAAATCACTAATGCTTTCATTTTTATGATATTAATCTCTTGTCCTTCCACTCTTAGAATATAAATCACTAATGCTTCCAACATTGTGCTCATTTTCTCTTTGTACTGATTGCCCAGCAGATTACTTGAAGGATTTTAGATTAAAAATCCAATTTTTTAACTGTAGATTAAAACAACACTTTATTTAAATAGTTCATTAATTTCTTTGAGAAGGTGTAATTCCAGATTAAAGTTGCAGTACACTAACAAGGATGATATGCAAATGCCATTAATTAGGTTTGTCGCATTAATTACAGAAAAAAATCCTAACAAATCATCCTTGATTTCACTACTCTAAGTGATAGATCTTCCACTTATAGAATAGAAATTACTAATCCTTGCAAGATGATAATGATAATTCCATCTGTATGCATCTTATCTTTAGAAATTGGTTTCTTTTGTTCTTATTCCTACTTTGAGAATGTCAGGTATGTGCCAGTGTGTTAGATCTACACCTGTTTGATTTCTCAGATTTAGTAGTACGAACTAAAATGTCATTTGTGCTTCATGCAGTGGAAATGCCAATGCAAAATGCTGACCATGAAGCACGCATTGGTCTGAGCCTACAAGATGAGAATCCTACAGGACAACTTTGCAGGTATGAAAAAGTTTTTCTTTGTTTTATAGAGATATTTTCCACAATGATACAATAAAATCAGTAACATGTACATCTTCTTATTCCCATAAACTTTGTAGGTGGACATCTGAGCGATTAATGGATCCATTCACCTGGTGGATACTATTTGCAACAGTTGCTTTAGCCATATTATTCTATTTGTTGGTCTTGCTCCTGCTCCATTTCAACAAATACATCTAATCAAATAAATGCACATTAAAACTAAGTTTAATAAAGTTATTTTTTTCTCTTTAAAAAAGTCAAAATGGAGGGTTTTCATTCTCACACTGGGTTAATGCAGGATGGCAAAGTTCAGTTTGTGTAACATCAAGATGGTGGTTCAAACTACACAAGAAAAGAAAACTACAGGTGAATCCAAATGTGATTCTCATTTTTGTTCCCAAGACTAAGTAAAAAATGCAACGTAATGTATTTCTACTAATATTCAGCTGTCAGACTATTTAATTCTGACAAGGGTCAAATCGATAAAGTTCAATAAAGTTCTTGTTGTTCAATGGCAAAATCCTGTGTTTTCTTTCTCACACTGTTGGAGGATGGGAAAAGTCAAATCTGGGAACACCATCAACAGCCATGGTATTCAGAGCAATATAATGCAAGGATTTGCAGCTGAATCATAACATGAGGAGCAGCATTGTAATATACTATCATATACCTACTGACTACTTGAAGCACTTTAGATTAAATGTCCAATTTTAACTGTGGATTCAAACAACACTTTATTCAATAAAAGTTCATTCATTTCTTCGAAAAGGTATAATTCCAGATTAAAGTTACAGTACACTAATAAGATTCACAAAACAGATTAACTGGATGTTATTTATTGTAATTACAGAAAAGGCTCCAAGTGAATCGTCTTCAATTCCAAGTACTAGTACCTTGTATTATAGGCAGAAATAATCATGTGATTGGCGTAAAGGTCTGTGTAGTCATGAGTTTGGGTGGGAGGGGCAGTGATGTGTGGTGAGAGTACAGCAGACTGAAAAAGGTTTGTTTCAAGATAAGTCTAATCAAAATCATGTTTCATTTTTTTATGATCACAATCTTTAGTCCTTCAAATTTTATAACAAAAATCAATAATTCTTCTATTTTTTCCCATTCTTCTGATTTTTAATCTTCCACGTATAGAATAAAAATCACTACTTCTTACAAGATAGTAATGTTTATTTCCTCTGTCCTAGCTTATCTTTGAAAACTGGTCTTCATCACAGGCAGAAGGAAGGAAGATCAATGTCAGGTATGTTCAAGTGTTAGTTCTACATATGTTTGATTTCTAAAATTCTGTGTCCAAAATGATATTCCTAAAATTTTCATTTGCACTTCACATAGTGAAATACGTTTGCAAAATGCTGACGATGAAGCACGCATTGGTCTGAGCCTACAAGATGAGAATCCTACAGGAGAACTTTGCACGCAAGAGCAGTTTGTCTTTGTTATACAGAGATACTTTCTCTCTCCCTCTCCCTCATTCACCATCTCTCTCTCTCACCCTCCAGTGTGTCTCTTTGTCCTCCCCGTTTTTTCATGTGTGTAATTGCCCTTAGCCGTATCTTCCTTGTTCTCCTTGTGTATTTATTGTTTGTTTTACCTTTGTTTGTTGTCACGCCAGCCCCTCAAAGTGTGTGTTTTCTCCCCCTTCTAGTTCCCTGTGTTCCCTGTGTAGCTCCCTCGTGTCCTTGGTTTTTGATTTAAGTTTCTTGTTTATGGCTCCTTGTTTTAGTTTAGTACCTGTGTGTTTTTTCAGGCAATAAAGCTGAGTTCATCCCTCCTCGTGTATGAGTCCTGTGTTTGGGTTCTATTTCCTGTCAGCCACACAGTGAAACATTACAAATTTGGGGCAGTATCAACAGTTATGATATTCAAACACTATGTAATGGAAAGAATTGCACCAAAATGAGTCAAAATATGATGGGCCAAAATTATAATGTACTCACATGTATATATAGTGTAATTGCAGAATTGCTAATCATTTTAGGCCTTTTAGACAGCAAGTCACATTTTAATCACACTTTAACACAAAACTTTATTCGAAACAAATTATGTTTTTTCTTTCACAATGTGGATTTCCAAATGAGTCACATTTCATACTAATGTGATTCCTAAAGGATGATATGCAAATTAGTAGATTTGATTACACAGCTACTTTAATGACACGTACAATTCCTCAGAAGTCATCCCCAATTCCAAGTCACAGTGTCTTATAACAGACAGCAGAAATCGATCATCTGATTTGCTAGTAGATTGTGATGTCAGAGTGATGTCAGCCAAAGTCTGGAGAAGTATAATTTGTTAAGTGGTGAGTCCAGTCAGCATTCTATTTATTCTAATTACTAATTCTTCTGTTTTTTTGTTTTGTTTTATTTAATCCCAATCAGTTGGGCTTCCAATTTAGACATGCAAATCAACAATTCTTCCAATTTTTCGACTGCAATCTTTAGATCTTCCACTTAGAGAATAAAAATCACTACTTCTTCCAAGATAGTAATAATTATTTCCTCTGTATGCAGCTTATCTTTGGAACTGGTCACTGTCACAAGCAGAACAATAAGGACGAACAATGTCAGGTTTGTACAAGTGTTGGTTCTACATATGTTTGATTTCCTCAGATTCGGTGGTCCCAAATGATATTCCAATGTTTTTATTGAAAAATTCATTGTGCTTCATGCAGTGGAAATACGTTTGCAAAATGCTGACGATGAAGCACGCATTGGTCTGAGCCTACAAGATGAGAATCCTACAGGACAACTTTGCAGGCAAGAGCAGTTTGTCTTTGTTTTACAGAGATACTTACCACAATAAAAGAATGCATCAACTAACATGTACATCTTATCCTCATAAACATTTTAGGTGTTCGTGTGGGCAAATAATGGCCCTATTTCAGATTAATAAAATTATCTGTTCCTGATTAATATATATTACTACTACCACCATTGCTAATAACAGCAACTTAGATAACAAGGTTTTGTTTATGTGGATATTCGTACAACACTTTATTCAATACTACAGAGTCAAAGTTAGATTTTTTTTACAAGGTATACTTTCAAATTTTAAAGAAATCCTAATGGTAGTTGTGCAAATCTTATTCATTTAAAGCTTTGACCAATCAGAATTAAATCAGTCCAAATCGCGAATTCTTTCAATTTATTTATTATATTCCCTATATCTTCCAGTTATAGAATACACATGACTAATGCTTTCATTTTTTCATCACAATAACTTGATCTTTGAATATAGAACTACATTACATGAACTGCATTTAATCTGATGTACTTAATGTATTATTTTTTAACAGAGCACCACATGCCCTAAACCAGGTGGCTTCTTCATAAGAACAAGGCAATGGAAAAAGAGGAGGACACTCCAGAACCCAGGGTCTCAATATATTTGTTGCATGTGAGAGGAAGATTCAAAGAGTCATACTCAAATATTGGATGCAATATTTAAATTGCTAACTCATCGCTGGGGGGGTGTTGTGTGTCGCGGGGATCCCAGGGGCTATGTTGTCTGTCTACTAGGGTCTCCCATAGCAAATTCGACCTGGGTGAGGGACCAGACAAAGAGCAATTCAGAAGAAACTTATTAGAATATCACTGAGGGAACAGTTTCCCCTTCCCAGGATAGGGTTATCAGGGCCCCGGCCTGGAGCCAGGCTCGGGAGGGTGCCCAAGGGTGAGCGTCAGGTGGCCGGCCGTTAGTCCATGGGGCCCGGCTGGGCATAGCCTGAAAAGAGGATATGGGCCCCTTCTCCTGCAGGCCCACCACCTGCAGGAGGCGTCGTAGGAGTCGCGTGCATGTGTACCGTGTACCGGGCGGCAGCCAGGAGTGGAAGCCCTGGCAGACTGATCCCAAGACTACCAAGACTGTTAATTGGGACATGGAATGTCACCTCTCTGGCAGGGAAGGAGCCTCATTTAGTGCGTGAGGTTGAGAGGTACCGGCTAGATATAGTTTGGCTCACCTCAACGCAGGGCTTGGGCTCTGGAAACAGTCTCCTGAAGAGGGCCTGGACTCTGTCTCAGTCCAGAGTTGCCCCTGTAAGAGACGGCGGGCTGGGGTGGGTTTTCTAATGTCCCCTCGGCTTGCTGTCTGTACATACCTTACCATGTCACCATGGACAACACACTGCCAACATTTGCACAACATTTGCACAATATCCTTGGCATTAGCTCTACGATAATGCCAAGGATGCATACAGCTTCTCTTCTCTCTCCACACTGGTAGTAGGGCTGGGCCATATGATACCATTCATGGTAATACCTGTATAATGTTGGGCAATGATAAGAAAATGAAATATAAAATAGAATATGGGTGAAACACGCATGCGCAGTGCCTTTGTTTTCATACGCACGTGACGGAAAAAGCATGGCGGCGACAGAGAATTACAAGGGCGAAAGCAGATCGTTGAATGAAACGGATGAACCAGAATTGGTTTGTAAAAATGCTGCAACCTCAGTGGTGTGGAACTGGTTTAGCTTTCGTCCGTCAGATACACAACAACCACTATTTTTGGTAGAGCATGCTAGCGGGCCATCATTATTACCATGTTTTTTGGAAAATACAGCACACTTAAAATTAATCCTTTATTTTTTCTGAAAATCGACAGTGCCCCTTATAATCCCATGTGCCTGATATATGAATTCTGGTTGTGTTTACTGACCTCGAACCGATTTTATGTGCTACACGGCGCTTGAAAATCTGTCAAATGTTTTAGTACGACTTTGCTAAGCTACGAAGCCGCACCGTTTGATGGATTGTCGAAGCATTACGGCTATCGTAGGCAGGAGCCTCGTGGAGTGATACGTACTGTGCTTCAACATAATATTACCGTATTGTGTGTGTATAACCTCTTTTTAAGTATTGTGGATATTATACATGGTTATGCTGAGGATAAGTCTGCGAATTTCCACTGGAAATGCCTTTTGGTATCAGCTGCTTGTTTAAGTGAAAATATCAATATATGTTTTTTTCTAATAAAGTTGTTGAGTTGTAAAGTACTTTGTCTATTGTCATTATATCATCAGTTATATCGTTATCACAAATTTTTAAATGTGTATCGTGATAAATATTTTTGGTCATATCGCCCTGCTCTACTGGGTCAGTCAGATCACAATCTGAATGACCTCACCCCCTGCTCTGTGCCGACTGTGAGGTGAGAACCATCCTGAGAAGCATTAGGAGGTGGTCAGAGGAGGTCTTAGCAGAACTACAGGGCTGTTTTGAGGTACATAATTTTCCTAGGGATTAATAAAGTATTCTGATTCTAATGACTGAAAGCAGATACTGCGATAACATCAAAGTTTCAAAGATTTATTTAACAGCATGCTATGGGAAACAGGTTTGTGTCCATGATTAAGGAAAAGCAGGCTGGTACACCAAGTGAGGCACATGAGAAGAAAATTTCACAGTGAAAAGCTTAAAATGGAAAAATACAGAGTCTAGACTTGTAACCACATATAGCGTTGAAGGAATCTGATGACAAGTGGATTGAGAATTTGTCTTTGGAGCAGGGATGTCCAGCCAATGGCCTGGAAAGCTGCCGGTAACGGTGTGCTGAACATGGCTGAGACGAGGCAGGACCAGACAAGGGAGTAACAACCACAGGCGATGTGGCCGTCACACACGTTTGAGCCGGTGGTGGCGCTGCAGGCAACGGCATGGGAGCTGCAGATGGTTGCTGAAAGGACTCACCAGAGTTATCAGCGGACACGAGGTGCTGAAGCAATTCCTCAGATCCTTCAGCAGGGACTCAAGATGTATGGAGCATCTCCTCAGGCCCCCCAGAAGAGGCAGAAGACAGCTGAACGGGCCCATAGGACCCTCCAGCAGGAACAGAAGACAGCTGAACAGGCCCCTCAGATCATCCAGCAGAGGCAGATGGCTAAACGGGCCCCTCAGACCCTCTAGCAGGTACCGAAGATGGCTGAACGGGCCCCTCAGACCTTCTAGCGGGAACAGAATATGGCTGAATGGGCCCCTCAGATCATCCAGTGGAGACAGAAGACCTAAGTGATAGCAATGCTTTCCAGAGCCCCCAGCGGACAAAGGAAGTGCTTGCCGGGCTCTCCTGGGAGACACGGAGTGCTGGATTAGCTCACCTGAGTCACCAGCAGGAGCAGATGCAGGGCCAATAGGTGTGGGGACCCCTGGCTGTATAGCTAGCTGATTTGATGGTTGAGTGGATGAACTGATAACTGTACTGACTGTTGAGTTAATACCTAAACTAGTGATTGAACCATAGGCTGCGTTAATGATTGAACTGCACACTGGGGAGAAGGTTGAGCTGCACACTGAGCATGTAGCTGAACCGCAGACAACAGGGCAGGTAACTGACCTGCAGGCTGCGCTAAAGCGCAAAGAGGAGGAGACTGGGCTGGCACTGGAACACGAGCCCAAGCTGGCGACTAAACTGCAGACAGCTGAGCAGCAGGTGAGTGAGCTGAAGACTGAACCAACGGCAACACTGGAGACTGAACCAATGAAAATACAAATAGCAGGGCTGCACACTGGGGAGATGATGGAGGCTGAAGTAGGAGCTGAGTAGGATCACAGATTGACAAATGACCAGGCTCAACGAAAAAAAGTTTTAGTGAAATCAGCTCACTGTTCAGAGTGAGCAGATGCAGGTGGACAGCAGTCCCTTAAATCTTTAAAGCCAGAGCTGACAGTCTCAGGTATGGTTTCAGAAAAGGGAGTCTCTGTGATCACAGGTAAAAATCAGGGAGCCACCGTTATTCCCATTAGGCATACGAAAAAACAGCCCCAGAATAAACAGTCCCAATGTCTGAAAAAACAGAAAAAGTATCTCTTTCACTCACCACATCTTGCTGCTCTGAAGTCCCAAAACTCTGCTGTGGAGAGACGTGCTGGCGGCGCGGCTCTGCTTTCTCCTTGGAGGTGGCTCCGACGGGCCAGGCATCTCCACATGCGGCTGGTCTGTACTTCCACAGCTGCGGCGACAGAGGTGTGGAGTTGTTATAGAGGACCCAAAATGCAGGGAGTTTTATTCAGGAGGTTAGGTGCAAACAGAGGCGGAGAGGGCATAAACAGAAACTAAGGATAGCATATACTGAGAAAATTAACAAAACTGAAAACCTGAAACCTTAAAACGTATGGCAGAAACACAAGGAGACAACACAGACGGTGCCATGAGGAGCATAAGAGGAGTCACACAGAGGGAAACATGGCTGAACCTAATTGACATGACGAGACAGGGAGAACTGAATACACTGATATAAGACACAGACCTTCACAATAAAACAGGTAATATACACTGACTGAGGAAAACCTCCCTTTTAACAGGAGAAACCTCCAGCAGTACCATGCTCAGGAAGGGTCTGCCATCTACTGTGACCAACTGGAAGACAGGATGAAGCCTCACTGTGAAAGACAGCCAGAAATTAATAATGACTAATATTCAAAATGCAAAGAAGTGTATATACACATAGCAATTGAAAAAAGAAGATGGAAAAAGAAACACTCTATGCTTCTCTTGAGCCTAACTTAAAAGCATTTCTATGATTGACGGTTTAGAAGATCATTTCCAAACTACTTAAGATTTATAAGCTATAAACTGTTCCATTAGGTCATGAATATTGCCCTAACTTCCTTTGAAAGTCATTTGACTACTAGGATGTAATTTCATTATCAGAATTCACCTACCTGACATCTCACTCTGATCCACAGCCCTCTCAACCTCCTAACCTCAAAGGATTTTTATAAATTTCTATAAGTTACATTGACTTGCACTGAGAGCCATTCCATAATTAGAATCAGAATGACAGAAACCAGCGTTTAATTTCCTAGTCAGAAGAATCAGGACTCTGCCGAGGCCCAAATCAGTAATATAGGTATGAATGATCTTCATTTAGCTTTCTGGGGCTCTTCTTCATGAATACTCCTCCATGATGTCTCCATCTCCATTGTGTTCTCTTATCGGCTGAGTTTATCATACCTTTTGTTGCAGAAGCTCCTGTGAAAAAACACTCTAAATTTTAAGGACTGACCTACCTGGAGGACTCATCTGCCTGAAGGATTCACCTACCTGACTCCCCACTGTCTATCTCCTGAACTAAAAGGATTATTATCTTTGCTAACTCATTCAGTCCAGCAGACGACTATCTGATGATGTGGTCTTGTAACATATGTCAGCGTGATAGCAGCTGCCCCGATAAGTATAAATGATATGAATTACAAACTTTAATTCAATGACACTTTGGACTGAATTTTTTCAGAAATGCTAGTCACCACACCTGTAAAGTATTGCATAAAAAGATTAAAAACCATATACTATGCCATAACATCATGATTTAAAACCATTCCAAAAGGAAGATCCGATATTCTAATCATCAAATTCATCTTGAATTCTGAATTGATCTTTAATTGACCACTTCTTGATCCTTGTATCATATAAATAATGTTTCAAGCTACTTGTAAAAAGGTAAAACCATCTTTAATCCCCAACTTTGATAAAATGCCTTTTTGGTCTATGGGCTGATTGGAACTCTTTTCATCACATATGTAGAGTATCCTTTAATTGTCCCACAAGGGGAAATTTGGTTGTAACAGCAGCAAAAAGACACATATAAAAAAAACACACAGACATAGAACAGAAGCACACTATTTTTTTACATATTTACATCATAGAAATTAGTTGCCAATTGGTACTGTGCAGTTATTAAAATTAAAGTACAGATAAGTTGCAAACCCAGAGCTAAAATGGATGGAAAAAGAGAGGACCCAAACACAGGACAGCTGAGAAAGTTTACAGTGTTTATCATAGTGGCTAGATGAACTGAACATAAAAGGCTAAACTAAGCTGAACTGAATGACTGAGCTGGATTGGAAACACACATTAGGAGTTGACGGTGACGAGACAAGAAACTGAGTGAAACTGAGGGCTTAAATAAACAGGACAATGATGATGGGAAACAGGTGAGGTCAATTTACTGACTTCCGTTAACAGTAGTTCCAAAACAAATCAAATCAAATCACAAAATACAATAACAAAATACAATACAATAACAAGCAAAATGAAATGGGTAAATAAAACTGCATTCAAATTCCTTATCAATAATGTCAACTCAAAACTCTCACCATAATGTCTGTCTGCATACCACAGGTGCAAAGCATTGCATTTATAAGTCCCGATATATATGAGGAATACGATTTCCTGTGAATATTGTCTATTCTATTTCTATTTTAGATGTTGTTTTTCTGCCACTGTTCGTTTGGTTCATTCCACCTATCGTGTACTAATCTTCACATCACACAGATCAAATAGATATGCCTGTCACCTTGGCTTAACAGTCAAACTATTAATTTAAATAAACTGTGTTCAGTTCCCGCAGTTCCCGTTATTTCCTTGCTTACATGTAGTTAGTGTAATGCTGTCAAGGTATTCAGAAAAAAGATAACGTGTGACATGCAAATTTATCCAAATAAATAAAAGGACCGGCAATTCCAAATATAATTTCCCATTCCAAGTTGGTGTTCCATGGAGCGCTGGCGCCCCCCCGAAACCAGCGGTACTGCAATGAAAATTGTAACTTTGACGATTTTTCACAACGGAGCACTAAGTGATATGAAGGCCAAAAAAAATGTACTGATAAAGCACCTCTAGATCTACTAGAATCCAAAAGATCAAATGTTTTTGAGATGTTTTGTAGCAAATATGATTTTTTGAAATTGTTGGAATTTCTTCCAGATGAGCGATATTCTCGCCTTGCCGCCCCTTATTAAGGTTAGGAATAGGGTTATGGTTAGGGTTAGGGATAAGGTTAGGCTTAGGGCTGGAATACATGGCTGGAACGTATATTACCACCGGACCGTCATTCCACTGGAATTCAGCCATAACCCAGCACGTACCATCAGAACGCAGAAGGTCACCTTTCGCGTTCCTGAGGAATGCCGCGGGACGTGACAAAACGTCAGCATGTTACGCCTCGGGAGTGAGAATGGGCTCGATGAAGTTACTAGTTAATAAAGTTTCCAGTAAAGTGTTTAATCGCAGCCACAGATTGACAGTAAATATCTCGATTAGCTTCAATGCATCTGTAATAAATATGTGCAAGTTTCAGTGCTTCGTTTAAACTGTATGATACTTATACTGACCCAGGGTCAGTGTAAAATACAATCCTAGCTGTGTGAACAAAGCCTGACTCCTTTAATCCTGCAGGTTATTATTACTCTTTCCTGCTGGCACACCTGTCACACCTGAGAGTCAGCTAGAAGCTTACAGTGACGTGGACATCATGCAAAGACTGCCACCCAGATAGCAAGGAGACATTGAACAGATGTTGATTTTCCATCTGAACCATCAGAATCGTCAGGATTGAAATGTCAACACAAAACCAATGTTGAAACAACATTGAAATACTGATGAAACCTGACACTGACATTGAAATAACATTGATTCACTGTTGTTCTATCATCGTTGATTGTTGATCTATTTATAGTTGAAAAGGTGACAACAATCAAGTTGAAAAACCATCGATTTATGGTTGAGCGGGAAATTAAAGCTGCTACCACTTGGACTATTCCATAGCACCCCCCCCCCCCCCCCCCCCCCCCCCCCCACAGTGGTACATCCCTCCAGGTAACCATTGTCTTGTACAGTAGAGCGGGACATTAGATTTACTCTCAGCGGAACTGACCGGAGAAGGCATCAGTTCGTGCACTGCACTGGCCTGCACCACGATTACTATAAGGTAAGAATGAATGATTTTGTTTTCTACTCGTTATTTCCATGTTTGCATTTGAATAACAGTAAAAAACTCGCTAATGTTGTACATTAACAAGTTTTTTTTACTGTTATTTACGTTGCTCCCACAAAATGTGGGAGCCCGAAATTGTGTTTACTTCTTACAATCCGGCAACAAATAAATTGCACTGCGAACAAAGTATATCAACAAAGAAAACATTTTCGATTCCTACTTTCGTCATTATATTCCCTTAGAAAGCTAGCTTTAACACTTCGAGGTTTCCTTTGTTCTTGCCGTCGCCTCGGCGCTTGACCCAGACTTTCGCTCATTTGTTGCTTAGTACTACAAAAAATTATACATCTGTTTTATGTGATTGATAAACGTAATGGTAACTCTATAAATGTGTTCAAGGACTTTGTTACTTTTAATGACAGGAGAGCACCCGCTTCAATTCGCACTCAATTCAAACTTTACGTTGCACGCTCACCCAAATTTACGTTGCATGCTCAACTTTACGTTGCACGCTCAACTACCAATTGCGTGTGCACCGTTCGTCCGCACGTAAACAGCGTTTTTGGTCACTGAAAATGGAGATGTCTAAAAACGCCTGCCAGGGTGGATATTTTTGAAAACTCCGTTTTTGCATTCATGTGTGGACGAGAAAAACGGAGAAAACGCAGCGTTAAAGGTGTGCGCCTTTTTTGACGTCACACTGTGCGCCACGTTTTTGTCTGGGTGCTATGAATTCCTACAATGGCAGACTTAGACAAAATACTGTTAATTTTAGTATATTCAGTGTTTAAATGCTTACATATACACACACAGTAACTGTCCCTTCACATATAGGACTCGGTTCATCTTCTATGAGCCGTCTTTGTATCTAGTTTTCCGTCTTTATTGACATTGATCCTTATTTTTCCTCTTTTTTTCAGATCTGATTTGGTTGGTATCATCTAGATTGGCGTTGTATAAATGTAACAATAACAAGTTTTTCGTGTACTAATTTTTGTCTGGCCATACATTGTGTTTGTACTTCCAGACACATTTCAAGAAGCCGAACGCAGTCTTCAGAAATATCTAAGTGAACACTGTGATACGTCAGACCTTCAGTCCGAAGCTGAAACTCAGAGCAGTCATAAAAGAAAGCACAAGTAAAACTGTTTTTATTCACAAACATATCTTTGATTGCTAAGAATTTATAATCTTGTCTTTTGTACATATCTGTGATGCTTGAATACTGCAATATAACCACATAATATAGTCCAAAAAGTATAAGTTTGTAAACTTTTTAAAAATGCAAAGCCATGTACACTTGTGCACTTCAAAAATTCATTGTATACTGCACCTTCTTGCACATCTCTTTTTCCTGTGTGTGTTGTTATAAATCAAAGTGTAACTTTAGGAAAGAATATGCCAAAAGCACATTTGTAATTACTTATGAACTTTTTCTACTTAGTTCTTTAGACCAAATCCCCTGTACACCTATAGTGACTCAGAGGATGAGCAGCCCACAAAAAAAAGGTTTCCCCAGGCCCCTCGAGTGAAAATACCAGGTAATAAAATAATGTCTAGTGTCTGTGTACATATCTGTGTGTGACACATGGAAACTTTTTGGACAAGTTGTCTGTATTCTTAAATACTTTAAAAATTTATATTTTTCTAAACAGCCCACTCTGCAGTCTTCCCCCCAGCCCACTGACAGCAGGCATCATAATGCCCCTCCCAGCTTCCGGCACCTTTCGCCACTCAGGCAGAACTCTCCAAATGACACAGCTTTGCGATCTCCCCAGCATGGAGAGTCTGATTTAGAGGCCTTCCCTATAGATGGTATGCTTTTAAAATTGTTTTAAAGCTGAATCACAATGCCATTGTGCACTTATCTTCAAAAGCAGATATAAAGCAGTTTATACTCCTGAATGTCATCTTGTTGTGATTTGTTTTTCTGTAGATTCCAGAGACTCTGTGAGGCCACTATTACAAGGCAAGTTTGAACATCTTGGAATTTCAGATTTTACATGGTATAAATGGTAAATAGACTATATTTGTACAGAGCTTTCACTAGTCCCTATGGACCCCAAAGCGTTTTACACATTCAGTCATCCACCCATTCACACACACATTCACGCACTGGTGATGGCAAGCTACATATACAAATATCATATATATGTGACAGGCAAACACTTTTAGCAGTTAAAACAACTTATACTTGAATGCAGAATGTTACACCATCACTTATGGATATATTAGTTTTTCGCCTCTCACTGCTTAAGCCATTAATCTTTCTGTAATTGTTCTTTGAAACAGATGCGACCTCACAAAAGATATTAACAATGCTGACAGACCTGACGAGATCTCTCAACGAACTCCGTGAGGAGGTCAGAGCCATCCGCAATACCGGCTCCAATGAATCTGTAGATGCTGGGGTACTATGGAGTTAAATCAGGGCCATAATGTTTGTTTAGTAAAAAAAAAATTTGAAATCGAAAATATGTAAACTGAAAGCAAAATTCACATTTTTAGAGTGAACTTTGAAAAAGAAAGAGTTGGATTTAAAATTTTCAGATTCAGATCTTTTAAATTAATGTACAAAAAAAAATTCTTCAGGTTCGGATTTTTCTCTCAGCTTCAATTTTTTTTTTTTTTCACTTTCAAAAAAAAATTCTTCAGGTTCGGATTTTTCTCTCAGCTTCAATTTTTTTTTTTCACTTTCAGATCTCTATTTTTCAGTTACAGACTTTTGGCCCTGTTTTGGCGTGGTGGGCGTGGCTACACAGAGAGGGGCGGGGAATCATGAGTGACAGCAGACCGCTGCAGGCTCAAGATGGTCCATTTTTCATGTTGCCTTCAGGAAACCTGGGAATGAACATAATTTATCAAACACCTCCTGCGCTGTATTATTTGATAATGTTTAGAAAACATGTCATGCATAACTGCTAAAACTCAGTTACTAAAGCTCTTTCAAGCAGTAATGTGTACAAATTACGCCGTAACTGATCAATTATGAGACGTTTTCCCAGCCACTACGTGAGAAGTGGTCATTTCCCATGCTCTCAAAGTAGCGCGCATTGTATAGGGCTTTGGAGTTGACGTCACGCCGCGGAGCGCAGCGCCATTTTCGGGGTCTACGAATCAAAAGAGACACTGTGTTGGAACGACGTCGACAAGAATCATGCTTAAAAGCAGCTCCAAAGAAAACGGACGGTATAGAGACCGATTGCGTCCAGAGGCGAAGCGGCGGTACTTGCAGAAAATAGCGTGCATTGGAAATGTGGACCCGTATGAAACACGCCCGTGGAGTAGAAACCCTGAAGACCAACCGCTACTGACATAGCCTCACATATTTTCATACCTTATCTGTGCAGTCAGCGAGTACAAGTCGTCATTCAAACAAAGGTAAGTCAGCTCGAGTACTGCGTGTGAAATGCGTTTGATTTCCCTGCAAACATTCAGATTAGTGCAGCATAAATTCATTCATGAGGGGGAAATTACAGTGAGAACATGTGGAGGCTCTGTTAGGTGGATAACATAGTGAGTTCAGTGCATTGATGAGACATTGTCCTGAAGGATTTAGTTATTCTTTATGGTTAAAGAAATTGCAATGATTTATTCATATTTATTATAAATAATTTAAATATACATCTTGCTTCTGTGTTTGTGTCCTGTGTCACTAAAAATACATTTTATTTTAATTTTATACATTGATTAATGACCTGCAGAATCTCCTTATCATATTAAGTGATTCATAATTGTCACTTTATGCTTTCTCCATCTCTAAAGTGATTACATCCTTGCATTACATACTTTAGGTTCATTTTCTGCAGGCAGGTTTCTGACAGAAAACAGGCAGATTTACCGTATAAAATGCAGCGTTTTATAGATGGACACATAAAGAAATGAAAAATTACATGTATGTGCAAACTTTCTAAACACTGTCACATTTATGATAAAGTAGATAAAACACATTTATGTCGGCCTTGGCTCATAGTTCTTGTCTTTAAATTAACTTTGTCTGTGTGTGTTTCAGGTACTGCACTCTCAAAGACTGAATGAACCAGCATTGCAGCCATGGGTCACTGTGAGCATCACAGGGAAGGTTGAAGCCGCCCACTGCACCTGTATGGCCGGAGTCGCAGAGACCTGCACCCATGTCGCTGCTCTTCTGTTTAATGTAGAAGCAACAGTGCGGATCTGTGGCACAAGGACTGTTACAGATGAACCTGCATACTGGTTTTTGCTGGGTAATGTGACCAAGATACAGCCAGAGGTTGGCCATAAGATAGACTTCTCCTCTTCAGCTGCCCAAAAAAAGGCTCCTGATCAAAACATAAACAGACCATCTGTATTGAAAGGTAAAAGGAGCCGTCCTCAAAAAAGAAAAATCCCACCTGCTACTGTGGAGGAGTTGTCACTGCTATAATCCCATAATGTTTTATCTAGGGGTCTCGATTTATGCCTGAAGTGCACTGCCATGTAAATAATTTGCATTTACTGAATATGTACTGACTGAGTACCACTGTTCAAAAATTGAATAAAGAAACAAACTAAGTTTTGCCTCTTCTTTTATTATTAAATCCACTTTATAGAAAATCACATCAGTTACAATGTAGAATCCATGTCATTTATAGTTTATAAAAGACAAAATGTTTACATAAAATCATGACAGTGTTTACATAATATCACCCACTACTAACATTATTTACTGTATCTTTTGAAAAAAAAATACCACTATTTATACAGCAAAAGACTTAAGAATATTTAACAGGAGCAAGTTTCATTTTTCCCTGGTTTTACTACCACACTGTTCACCAAACGCAGTAAACCTTCACCATCTTATCCAGAAGCGTCACCTCTTCACCCTCACATGGAAGAAGTAATCTGATTGGCATGGTGGTATGTTTGAAGCAGGTCCCTTGTGTAGCGCTGGAACCCAGTCACGATGTGTTTCATCCATTTCATAGGCTGGTTTGCTGCAATAATGCCAAATAATTAGAAACTCTATAAATAGAAGGTAGTTCTGCAAAATCACTCAGTAGGATGTTTGTTCTAATTTGCTATGACCTCAGAGCGCATCGAAAACCGGAACCAGATAATGGATGGACGAGAGTCTTGCAACATTGCCGTAGCGCAGGTGATGAAGACTGCATCCCAAGCCCGGTTAGTTATGGAGTCTTTTAAAATGTTTTCCATATTTTTGGGGAAGGATCAAATTGTTAATATTACTTTACCTTTCGAAGTAAGTTTCAGCCGAAAATGATAGCGAGGTGTTTCTGTTGAGCTAGCATTTCAGCAAAAAACGTTATAAAATAAAAAAACAGAATAGCCGTAACCGTAACAATAGCCACTTCTTAAATTCGTAGTATTCACAGACTGCAGTGTAATTGTTCCAAACTTAAACACTCACCTGATTGTTAGCGCCAGCAGTGTTGTTGGAAGACGACGCCATCGTTCACTGAGGGACAAGTTAACAGCAGCCCCCACCCGATACAATGCGCGCTACTTTGAGAGCATGGGAAATGACCACTTCTCACGTAGTGGCTGGGAAAACGTCTCATAATTGATCAGTTACGGCGTAATTTGTACACATTACTGCTTGAAAGAGCTTTAGTAACTGAGTTTTAGCAGTTATGCATGACATGTTTTCTAAACATTATCAAATAATACAGCGCAGGAGGTGTTTGATAAATTATGTTCATTCCCAGGTTTCCTGAAGGCAACATGAAAAATGGACCATCTTGAGCCTGCAGCGGTCTGCTGTCACTCATGATTCCCCGCCCCTCTCTGTGTAGCCACGCCCACCACGCCAAAACAGGGCCAAAAGTCTGTAACTGAAAAATAGAGATCTGAAAGTGAAAAAAAAAAATTGAAGCTGAGAGAAAAATCCGAACCTGAAGAATTTCTTTTTGAAAGTGAAAAAAAAAAAAAATTGAAGCTGAGAGAAAAATCCGAACCTGAAGAATTTTTTTTTGAAAGTGAAAAAAAAAAATTGAAGCTGACAGAAAAATCCGAACCTGAAGAATTTTTTTTTGTACATTAATTTAAAAGATCTGAATCTGAAAATTTTAAATCCAACTCTTTCTTTTTCAAAGTTCACTCTAAAAATGTGACTTTTGCTTTCAGTTTACATATTTTTTTTTGAAACCATACAGCTGCTCTTTCTTTTTGCCTTATAGTCTGATTTGTCATAACTTTTCCGTTTTGTGGTAAGCTTTTCTTTGGCTGTCACTTCTTCACACTCAATTAAGGTGCAGCGTGTATGTGCAGACATAAACACATACACACATATAGTTTCAGTATATGCTGGCCTTCTGTCTGGTGGAAAGGTGACGAGGCTTAGCTGATGAAGTGAAGGGTGAAACAAAGTGCAAGCAGAAGTTGACACACACATACACCCACATTACACACATTGTAGGTAGACTCATTTAGTTAGGTAAAAGTTTAATCATGTTTTGCTTGCAACTGCAAAATTGTGCCTGCGTAAGTGACAGGTTGTGCAGAAAGTGTGCCTGATGTCCCAGACAGATAAGCGAGCGTCCGGGGACGACAGGAAGACACCTGGGATCGAGACGAGAAGATGATCTTTTCAAACTGTGTTAAAAGTCATTGTGGTTTTGGAGTGACGTATACTGTATTGAGACTGCCAACCTTATAAAGCCTTTGACTTCTTGTTGCAAGTGAGTTCAATACTGAATCTAAACAGTATTGGCTCCGCATATGTGCATTCATTAAAATGCCGTCTAATTGCACCCGGCCGGATCAGTGGTGGTTATTTTGGATTCCTCCTCAATATCTGAACCTTAACACCGGTCTTAGTTCGCTCAGCAGAACTAAAATATATATCCTGCTGCTTTTACACACTCACTCTCATAACGCTCAGCGATTCTCTGCGCGATCAACCTCTCACATGTTTAAGCTTGCTGCGGGAGATTTCACTTGTCATGTTTGCATAGTAAGCTAACGATTGATAAGACGATGTCAGAGGAATTGGTGCGCAAATTATCGTCACTCACCAATCAGTACTGTCGCTCTCTATACACAGTTTGCGCGATTGCAAAGTGAAAGCAAAAAACAAGCGCAAATTCAAACGCGATTTCAATATGTCACATACTGTATTGACAGTGGCTCACTGATGCCAATGACATAATTACTCAGCTACATTTCCAAAAAAATGCAAAAGCATTGACATATATTTTTCCTTCCTATGATAGCCCGACGGGCAGGGCAGAGATAGATTTTGGTAGCCCGACTGGAAAAATCGCTAGCCCCGGGACGTCGGGCTAGCGATTTTGCGAGCCCTGGGAAGGCAAACAGAAACATCTACTTCTCTCAGTGACATTTGCGATGGTTCTTTGTATCAGAAAGCTTTAGGTGGTTCAGAAACGGCCCTTCAAACCCTCAGCTTAACATTTAGCTGTGATGGTGTGCCAGTTTTTAAAAAGTCCCCTTGTAGTATTTGGCCCCTTTTATGCACCATTAATGAATTGCCATTGAAAATTTTCAAAGATCCAGAATTTTAAACAGTTTAATGGTGAATATGGATGCTCCCACTGCCTTTATGAAGGAAAGGTAGTTGAAAAAGGCAGAGGATTCACTCGTGTATATCCTTTTCAGAAGGACATTCAGCTCCGCAATCAGGAACAAACTAATGAATTTGTAGAAGCTGCACTACAGTCTGGTAAAGCTGTTATGGGTGTTAAAGGGCCAAGTATGTTGTGTAGACTTCCCAGTTTTGATATTATCGAAGGGTCTGTCCCAGACTACATGCATTCAGTACTTCTGGGTGTTGCAAGAACTGTAACAGGGCTGTGGTTAAACAGTGAAAACCATGAAAAGCACTGGTATATAGGTAGGTCTACAAAACTGTTAGATGAAATGCTTTTAAAGATTAAACCGCCATGTAATGTACCTCGTGTGCCAAGGTCTGTCACATTGAGGAAATTTTGGAAAGCCCATGAGTGGTATATGTGGCACTTTTATTATAGCTTACCTGTACTAAAAGGTGTATTACCAGAACCACTACTGAATCACTGGTCTAAACTAGTCAAGGGAGTATCCCTTCTGTTGGGTGAAAATATAACCAGAGAGCAGATTACTGAGTCTGAGGCACTTCTAACAGATTTTGTGAAAGACATGGAGGTATTCTATGGGGAAGCTGTCTTATAATGTCCATCTTTGCCTCCATTTACCAAGAAGTGTAGTTAACTGGGGGCCTTTGTGGGCTCATTGCGCCTTTGTGTTTGAGTCTTACAGTGCAAAACTACTAGACATGATCAAAAGCACTCAAGGGGTTGTAAAATTGTAAAAATGTTCTGGCTACAGAAGGCCTTGCCATTTTATGGCCAGACTTTACTGAAAGATGCCTCAAATGAATGCAAGGAGATATTTGAATCTCTAACAAGACCTAAACAGTTAAAACATGTAACTCGCACACATGGTATCACTGCACTTAATCGTCCTAAAGTGCGATTAATTAGGAGGGATGACTATATGGAACTGAGTCGTTTTGGGGTACAAAGGAGCAGAGTAAAGTACTTTCAACGAATCATTACAAATGGCGAGGTGTTTCACTCAGAAGATTACAGTCGTGTACTCAAACGTAATTCATTCACTCTTATGTTGAATGATGATGATCAAAATTTCTTTAACATTAAATGATTTGTAATATGTCAAAATGAAAGTGGAGAGACGTGTTATGCCATTGGAAGATTCTATGAACGAGCAAAGCATAGTCTCTGTGCCTCAAATTCAAGTTATTTTGAACCAGTATCAAAACGTCTTGGGCATCTGACAGGTATTCTTGCTGCAGAGATCAAATGCAAATGTCCGATCATTCACACTGAAAAACTAAAAGTTAATTACATTTTTAGAAACATTAATCAGTGTGAATTCCTTAAATAAGGTTAAACATTTTTCTGAAGTGATTTTAAACCAATGATTTTAAACCAGTTTAAACCAGTTCATTAAAAAAACCCATACATAATTAAACATTAAATGGCAAAACGTCAGATATACATTACATTAAGTCATTAAGTGCTATATTATATTGCATCATTAAAGGAACACTCCCTCAGAGTTAATACGTTGAGTCTGACCATTTTGGAATCCATACAGTTGATTTGAATGGTGATAACACTTTTAACATAGCTTAGCATACATCACTGAATCCGAAGGGACCGTGAGCATTGCGTTGAAAAATGACCAAAGACTTGGTCAAATGGTCAAACTCAACTTTTTTAACTCTGAGGGAGATCGAGAATGAGTCTATTTCCAAAAAAAAGTGGACTGTTTCTTTAAGTACTATATTGTATATAATGTCAAAAACTAAACTAGCAGTTGTTGTATTTTTTGTACTGTATCACTGACAAATAATTTCAAAGTCAAGTGAATGCTAATATTGTGTGAAATACTGTAAGCAAATGAATAAATAGCCTAATTCTTTCTAGACCTTTGACTCTGTTTTGTTTGAATCCAACTGTTTTTGCAGATGTGATTAGATGCAGATGTTGTTACTTTTATTATTATTATTATTGCACTAAATACATTTTAAATAAGGGATACTTTGATATACATTCTACTGTAAGGTTGGAAATGTATTTTCTTGAACGCAAATATATTTTGAAATGTATTTTGGTTTGAAAGAAATATATTTTCAATTTCAAAAATATATTTTTTTGGAGCATCACAAATACAAAATATATTTACTATATATTTTAAATATATTTTGGCCGGGAAAAATGTATTTTTTTACCGTATGGGGCAAGTCTCGCACTTCCGCCCTTCTCAGTCTAGAGGACGCGGCCCATGTAGACCGCGAAGGCCACGTCCTTCAAGGCTGCAGACCCTGAAATGGGACAATGCTACAGACTGAGGAACATTTGCTGCAGGTTAATGATTGACCGACAGGCAGCTGACCTTTGACCTCTGAGCTTCTGACTCTTTGATGGTGGGAAGTGTTTTATGTGACAGCAGCCGGAGAAGAAGCAGAAGATTTTCTCTGTTTCTACACAGACCTGGTTCAGACAGAAGAGAGCTGCAGAGTGAAGACATGAACACTGAGTGTGACTAAACATCACAACACAGTCACACTTCCTCTGCTAAAGAGGATCAAACAGTGGCAGATGTGTGGAGAACGTTTCATGATGGTGGTACCGACCTGCAGCTCAGTCTGATGAAGACGTGCAATCTGTTTGAAAGGCTCTGAGCTGGATGTTGGAGACGTTGTTGCTTTGGAGTCTTTATCCAACACCAGACATCAGAGATGAAACGAGTCTTCGTGTGTTCTCCACAGAAACACGCAAACAAACAAAGAGCAGCTGCTCTGTGATCAAGAGGAAACCTCAGAGACTGGAATGAATCAAAGTTGCACTTACTCAGCTTCTTCCCATGGACGTGGACTCTCAACAGGCTCACAGTCAATTAGAAGAACTGGAGTCCTGATATGAGAACCTGCTTAAGACGTTGTTTTATGAAGGATCAGAGTTCATGTTTGTCTGTTAAATATTCTCCAGAATTCATGGAGATTGTTTAACAGGACTCAGTGAGCGCCCCCTGCTGGTTCCCTCTGAGTGCTGCTGTCAGTCTCCAATGATCTTGTAGACTAGGGGTGTCTAACTCCAGTCCTCGAGAGCTATCTTCCTGCAGCTTTTAGATACACACGTGAATCAAATGAACGGCTTGGTACCAGGCCTTTGCCAAACTTGATGGCATGCTGAAGAGGTAATCCAACCATTTGATTCAGCTGTTCTGGTGTAGGGGTGCATCTAAAAGGTGCAGGAAAATAGCTCTCGAGGACTGGAGTTGGAAACCCCTGCTGTAGATGGATTTATGGAAGCTTTGAGGAATTTGCTGAAGTCCTACTCTAGTTAGTCCCTCACAGCAACTCAACTACACTTACACTGTTCATTTTCAGCTCAGTGTTGTCTGTGCAGCAACGTTTCTTCGTCAGTTTCAGATGGATTCAAATGGAAGCCATCAGCAGTAGACATTGCAATCACAGCATTCAAACTCTTTAACCACACAGAGTGAGACTGCTGAAACTGACAGCTCACACATGAAATCACTGTTCAAGATTTGTCTCCAAATCTGCACAGAGACTGTGTGTCTGCCTTTGTGTTTGTGTACTTACAGTTTGTACTTTGTAAGTCCACAGACTCCAAGGACAGAGTATATGTGATGACGTCACAGCTCAGCTGCAGTGTTTTTATTGCCTTTACTCCCTTTACTGTCACTGTGATTAATATTTATAGCAGAAATTGAACAGCAGACACCACACAGGAGGGAAAGGAGGATTTCAGTTGATGTGCACATGAATGATTTGTGTTTCCTCTCCAGCTGAAGGTAGAAAGTGTGTGTGAGCTGAACTGAGCAGCATGGATCAGTGTGAGGACAGAGAGGAGGGAGTCCCTCCCTCTAAAAGCACTCTGTGTGGGGAACATGAGAGCCAGACCAAAGCTCAGAGGTGAGATGACCATCTCTAATTGTCCATGACTCTTCTCCATGTCACAGCTCAGCACTCACATCACTGCTCCATCATTATTCACAGGAACCAGCCTGGACCTCCACCCAGCTCTGTGTCCTTACAGAGTGATCGGTCTGCAGATCGTCCCATTAATTTTAAAGTCTCTGCTGCAGAGAGGTGAGCTGTTAGTAATATGAACTCCTTTATGTCAGTTTGGTGTCTGATTTTAAGTGCTTGATGTTGTTTCCTGGTCTCTAACTGCATCTCAGGTGTGAGGTTCAGAAATTATTATTTTTTTTGGTCTAAGTTTGACTTATAGTTGATTGTTAACATTTTATAATGAGAAGTGCCACCTATTTCCTACTTTTATTTTCCTTCTTGTATTGATCCAAATGTAAGTTAACATCTGTTAGTTCATTCATGAAATATCAATAGTGTCTTAATGATAAGATGATGTTTCCTGTCTTATTGTTTCTTTGGATGAAGACAAGCTTTATAATTCAGCACACTCAACCATCTGCTTAGTGCGCTATTCAGCTTCTCCAGTGAAAATTAACTTATAAAATATGAAAAGTAGCTTATATAAAATAAGAAAAAAAAATCTATAGATGAAATGTTTGATGCAACAAGCAGTGATGATTCAAGATCATATATATTAATTAAAAACATAAAATAACATTATGTGAATGTGTGGCTTTGGCAGTTCCTCTTTTGTTGCCTTTTTCGGGCTTCATTAAATGAATGCAGTGTTCAGCAGACTACCAGAAAAGTGGAGGGAAAGATAGGAAGGCATGCGGCAAAGGGCTGCAGATCAGACTCAAACCCGGGCTAGCTGTTCTCAACCATCGGCATGTGAGTGCCCGCTCACCCAGCAGCTTTTTTATTGTTTTATTTATTTTATTTTATTTTATTTATTTTATTTTTATTGTGAAACAGTTTTCAAGCATTTGGATTCATTTAATGTTCAAATGCAGTGAGTTGTTGAATAAATGGTTGATCTATTATAACTGAGACTCATTAATGACAATAAATTATTAATATTTAATATCTTTAGACACAATTATAACTTGTTGAGCTCTGATAGGTCAGAAGAGTTTGACCTGAGACTGTTTGGCTTACTTAAGCTTACTGTATTACACAATTAAAACCTAATGTCAGTCCATGGAAAGACAGTATCAGATATATTAAGTAGACAAAATAAAGTTTTATAATCTGTGAAGTGGATGATATAAACCGTAATAGCCATATTTTTTTGGTCCTAGCTATGAAGCAACAGTTTAAGAGACCGTCATTCAGCTGGGATGCTACATACATCATAGTCTGTGGCCTGTGCTCTGTATTTAAGCAGCAGATTTATTTATGTTTAAAAAAGGCACAACCTTTACTCTGAAGAGGAACAGACCCTGTGTTTGGTTGAAGTCATTTTTCTCTGTAGCACCTAGTGGTGATGAAACAAGCAGATGGTTCAGAGTGGTGAAGTTTTTCTTTGGGATGATGAAGGTTTTCTACGTTTTTGTCGGCTTCTGTGGCCGCAAATGATAAACACATTTATATACTCTAACAGAATCTATGGGAGACCTGCTGGATCTGAACCTGAACTTAGACTTAAACTTAGAGCCAGCTGTGTGTCCTTAAAGAGTGACCAGTCTGAACAGTGCTTCACTGATTTTAAATTCCAGCCTCTGTCTGCTGCAGAGAGGTGAGCTGTTAGTAACATGAACTGTTTGAGAGCTGATTTAGATAAAAATGTCGATAAAAATGTCGATAAAAAACTGTCTGAAAATGGAGAAGCAAATAATTAGTCAAAATTATAGTTTACTTTTGCCAATGAAAACTTATCAAAAGTCATAAAAATGTCAAGAAAGATTGTCTTGATGTATCCTTATTCATCTATGTAAAGAATCCCCAAAACTTTAACTCTGTTCATCTGGACGTAGCGTTTTCAGTGGGAGAAAAGTTTCGTCACTCATCCAAGTGACTTTTTCAGTCTAAGCTGACTGCAGGTTTCCCCAACCTCATAAACAGTACATTTACACAATAACTGAAACTAGCACCACTGGTGAACACTGGGCTGAGGTCAGTTTCTTGATCATAAATATGCAAATTCTCATGACCATTGATTACCACCTAACACCAAAGCCCATTGATCATGGGCTGTCAGGTCAGTTTCTTGACTTGATTCTGTCCAAATGAATAGAATGGGAACAAATGGGAACTATGAAGAGCTGGATTGGTCTACTCTTACAAATACATAAAATCATCTAAGCCACTGCCTTTTTCACAATATCATTCAACTACAGCTCTGTGCTTGAACAAATTCCTCATGGTTCCTCCACAGATTGGACCAGCAGAGCTCAGAGGTTCCCAGTGGTCAGTCTGCCCAGCAGCATCAAACACAGCTGGACTCCATATTTATGGTCTGTACTTGTACAACAACTACTGTTACATCTATTCTGTTCACAGTCATCTCCATGCTGCTCTTTGTACACCAGTGGATTGTCAGTGTGTCCAACATGGATCTGATGTTTGGCTCCATGATTTCAGTCTGATTGGCTCATTCATAAATATTCTGTTCCAGCTGCTGGAGGATAACATCATCACTTTTGTGAAGAATGAGCTGAAAAAGATCCAGAAGGTTCTGAGCCCAGATTACCCAGAATGCTTTGAGAGTCAGAGAGAGGATGATGAGCAGGGGAGCAGCAGAGAGGCCTTTTTGAAGATCACAGTGGACTTCTTGAGGAGAATGAAGCATGAGGAGCTGGCTGACCGTCTGCAGAGCAGTAAGAAGATTTCTATAAAGGTTTAAGATATTCTGTGAAGAAATGTATCAACATGTATTCAAAAAAGTTTATAAAAAATAAAATGATATTCTTACTTTGTTCAGAACTTCAAGCTGCAGTTTGTCATCGTAACCTTAAATCTGCTCTGAAGAAGAAGTTCGAGTGTGTGTTTGAGGGCATCGCTAAAGCAGGAAACCCAACCCTTCTTAATCATATCTACACAGAGCTCTACATCACAGAGGGAGGGACTGCAGAGGTCAATGATGAACATGAGGTCAGACAGATTGAAACAGCATCCAGGAAACCAGACAGACCAGAAACAACCATCAGACAAGAAGACATCTTTAAAGCCTCACCTGGAAGAGATGAACCAATCAGAACAGTGCTGACAAAGGGAGTGGCTGGCACTGGGAAAACAGTCTTAACACAGAAATACAGCCTGGACTGGGCTGAAGACAAAGCCAACCAGGACATCCAGTTCATATTTCCATTTACTTTCAGAGAGCTGAATGTGCTGAAAGAGGAAAAGTTCAGCTTGGTGGGACTTGTTCATCACTTCTTTACTGAAACCAAAGAAGCAGGAATCTGCAGCTTTGAAGACTTCCAGGTTGTGTTCATCTTTGATGGTCTGGATGAGTGTCGACTTCCTCTGAACTTCCACAAAACTACAATCCTAACTGACCCTAGAAAGTCCACCTCACTGGATGTGCTGCTGATAAACCTCATCAGGGGGAAACTGCTTCCCTCTGCTCGCCTCTGGATAACCACACGACCTGCAGCAGCCAATCAGATCCCTCCTGACTGTGTTGGCATGGTGACAGAGGTCAGAGGATTCACTGACCCACAGAAGGAGGAGTACTTCAGGAAGAGATTCAGAGATGAGGAGCACGCCAGCAGGATCATCTCCCACATCAAGACATCACGAAGCCTCCACGTCATGTGCCACATCCCAGTCTTCTGCTGGATCACTGCTACAGTTCTGGAGGATGTGCTGGAAACCAGGGAGGGAGGACAGCTGCCCAAGACCCTGACTGAGATGTACATCCACTTCCTGGTGGTTCAGGCCAAAGTGAAGAAGGTCAAGTATGATGGAGGAGCTGAGACAGATCCACACTGGAGTCCAGAGAGCAGGAAGATGATGGAGTCTCTGGGAAAACTGGCTTTTGATCAGCTGCAGAAAGGAAACCTGATCTTCTATGAATCAGACCTGACAGAGTGTGGCATCGATATCAGAGCAGCCTCAGTGTACTTCATCTCTGGTTTTTGAATAAATAATAAAAGCCGACTCCTGCGACGCTATAACGCAGACGGCATTTTATCAGAAGACGGGATGGCTGAGAAAAGAGAGATGAAAAAAGTGTATTACGACCCCCTTCACCCCGGTAGTTTCGGAGGAGTAGATAGACTCCGGAGGGCTGTGGAAGAGGAGACTGGTAAAAAAGTGGATGTTCGCAAGGTGCAAGATTTTTTATCCGAGCAGGACGCTTATACCCTGCACAAACCGGCGCGAGTAAGATTTAAGAGAAATAGAGTGTTTGTGACCAAACCGCTGAAGCAGCTTCAGGCCGACCTGTGCGACATGAGACACCTGTCTGAATACAACGACGGTTTTAATTATTTATTGACCGTCATAGACGTATTTTCAAAAAAGGCTTATGCCCGCCCCCTGAAAAAGAAGACGGGCTCGGAAGTGACTGAAGCTTTCGAGTCTGTGTTGAGAGAGAGTCAAATACCAGAAAATTTACAGACCGATGCGGGAAAAGAGTTTTTCAACAAGAGTTTTCAAGCTCTGATGAAAAATCACGGCATCTCCCATTTTGCAACCGCCAGCGACCTAAAGGCCTCGGTGGTGGAGAGATTTAACCGCACCCTGAAAACGAGAATGTGGAGATATTTCACTGCGCACAATACCAGACGCTATCTGGAGGTGTTACCCGATCTGTTAGAAGGGTATAACCGCAGTTATCACAGCAGCATTAAAATGACGCCTGCCGAGGTGCGCCCCGAGAACGCGGATCAAGTGTTTCGCAACTTGTACGGAACGACCCCCGCCCGTCCTAAAATAAAGATGAAATTTAAGAGGGGGGATCTGGTGAGAATATCCAAATTGAGAGGAGTATTTGATAAAAAATACGAGCAGAGTTTCACGGACGAAACCTTTACTGTGACCCGGGCCCTTCTGCGCTCGCCCCCCGTGTACAAGCTGGACGATTATGACGGGGAGCCCATCGAAGGGTCGTTTTATGAGCCCGAGCTGCAGAAAGTGAAACTGACCGAGGACAAAGCGTTTCATGTGGAGAAGATTTTAAAGCGGCGCGCAGTCAGAGGCGAAAAGCAGGTTTTTGTCAAGTGGAAAAACTGGCCTGATAAATTCAACAGCTGGGTGAAAGCCTCGGAAGTGGTCGGCGTATAAAAAAGAGAGCACCCGGATCATTCGGCTCATTTTTAATTTTCGCGCTCCTCATGGAGTCCGAAGGGTTTTACGTGACCCTGCCTTCCAACGCCAGCAAGGAATTATTTAAAGATAACACCAGCGGCTGCTACACGGTGGATCTGGCCAAACCCCTCGAGCTGACCGGAGAATGGAGCGTGGGCCTCTGCGAATTTATTTATCCGCGCACCTGGTACAATCTACCGCCGGACGCCTCCTACTTGGAGCTGATGCGGACGACGGAGGAAGCTCAGCCCCTGGTGATTATAAAATTCGGCAGGGGAGGTCATTACGCCCGCGTTAAAGATCTATTGGAACACCTGGTGCCGGCGATCCAAAAGTACGACCCCTCCTTCGAGGCCTCTTTCAACAACATCACCAAACGTCTGGACGTTAAAGGAGACGGGAGCCATAAAATAAGGGCCTTCCCTCCTCTGGCTTACATGCTGGGATTGAAAACGAATGAGTGGTGGACTCTGTCAAAGCGCTCTACCCCCTATCCGTGCGATATGAGCGCGGGAGTATATAACCTGTTTTTCTACACCGACATCGTTCAGTACCAACCGGTCGGTGACAGCTACTCCCCGCTGCTGAGCGTAGTGAACGTGAAAGGCGATTACGGAGACGTGGTGAGCATCAGACACAACACGGTGCATTACCTGCGCGTATCTAAAAAATACATTAAAACCATCCGCGTAGAAATTAAAACGGACCGCGACAGATTCGTGGATTTTGTTTACGGGAAAACGATAGTCAAGCTGCACTTTAAACCGGCTTGAGAATGGCGGCGCGTCTCCCACAGGACCCTCACCGTTTTGTGAGGTATTACGAGGGGCAGGTGGGCGGATCCCTTCCGGGTTTTTACGGAGCCCCCGTGATGTACGGCAGAGGGATAGGGTCCATCTTCTCCAGGCTGTTTCGTTTCGTGTCTCCTCTCTTCAAAACGGGGTTCGCCGTAGCTAAACCTCACCTGAAAACAGCCGCCACCAACATCGCTACAGACGCTGTGAAAAGAGTGATGGGTAAGCTGACCGAGCCCCGCCAGGAGGGGGCGGGAGGCATGATGGTCCTCTCCCGCAGGAAGAGGAAACGCCCTCCGGGCGAGCGGGTTAAAAATAAAAGCACCGGAGTAAAAACTAAATCAGTCAAGACCGGCGGCGGAAAGAGAAGGAACCCCCAGCGGAGCTCAGACATATTTTAGAAGAAAAGAAAAAAAAAAAATTCTCTCTTACACAAGAAATCTGCCGAATGCACCCTGGCCGAACTGGATCTATTTTCGGCTCCCATGACCCAGCTATCCATAGAGGATAAAAAATATCAAGAATGTCAGCCCCTCTCTGCGTTGAACGACAACTCACCCATTGAATTTTTCATCCCCGGAGACGGGGAAAAGTATCTCGATCTGAACGACACCATGCTCCATCTGAGGGTGAAAATTACGGAGAGGGACGGGAGCGAGATCCCGCCCGACGCCGGGGTAGCGCTCATCAATTACCCCCTCAATACAATTTTCAGTCAGTGCG
Organism: Pelmatolapia mariae; assembly: GCF_036321145.2. Taxonomy (NCBI): domain Eukaryota; kingdom Metazoa; phylum Chordata; class Actinopteri; order Cichliformes; family Cichlidae; genus Pelmatolapia; species Pelmatolapia mariae. The sequence continues at coordinate 35,724,706 of NC_086229.1, forward strand.
ACGTTATTCTGGGGGATCGTTTGATTTCGCAGTCCAGCGCCACCCATCCTTACAGGGCCATGATCGAGACGCTGCTCAACTTTTCAGAAGACACTCTAAAGAGTCAATTCAGCGCCGGCCTGTTTTACAAAGACACGGCCGGAGCCATGGATTCTATAGTTATAAACAACGGGCCGAACAAAGGGATAAAACAGAGAGCCGTTTTCACGGCCGAGTCGCGAGAAGTGGACCTGCTGGGTCCCCTCCACGCAGATATTTTCTTCTGCGAGAGGCTCCTGCTGAACTCTGTGGATTTGAGAATTAAATTGATACGCAACAGCGACGCCTTCAGTCTGATGGGAACTCGGGATTCGCAGTTTGCCCTGAAAATAACTTCGGCCTCTCTGTTCGTTAAAAAGGTCTCGGTCTCGCCGGCCGTCAGGCTGGGCCACGCCGCGGCCCTGATGAAAGGAAACGCCCTCTATCCTCTTTTGCGCGTTTCTGTGAAAACCTACTCCATCCCTGAAAATTCCAGGATCTGCAACCAAGAGAATCTCTTTCTGGGAGCCATGCCCAAATACGTGGTCCTGGGCATGGTTCATCACGACGCCTTCACCGGGAGGAGGGACCTGTCGCCTTTCAACTTTAGACACAACGACGTGGAGTATCTGGCGCTGTGTCAGGACGGCAGGCAGGTGCCCGCCAAAGCTTTCCAGCCCCAGTTTGACCGCGGAAATTCGGTCAGGGAGTTTTACCACATGTTTTCCGCCACGGGGAGACACCTCAAAGATTTGCCTCTGAGCATCGACCGCCGGGAATTTAACGAGGGGTACGCCCTGTTTGCCTTTAATCTGGAGCCCAGCGAGGATGCGGACGCCCTGTCTCCCGTCTCCAACGGGAATTTGAGGCTGGAGATGAGATTCAGAGTTCCTCTGCCTCAGACCACCACTCTCATCGTGTACGCCTGCTACGACTCCATTTTGGAGATTGACTCTAAAAGGCAGGTGCTGGTGGATTATTACTAAAAAAAAAAAAAAAAAAAAAAAATACATGGATAACCTTCAGCTGGAGCACATTCTGCATCGCGCCTTGGGAGACGTTTTCTGCGGGGTTTGGGCCTCGGACCAGCTGGCCTTTTTGAGGCGCGACTTTAAAGCCCCCGCCTACTTTATAGTAAACACTCACCCCTCACACTTGAGGGGAGAACACTGGCTGGCTCTGACTCTGGAAAGGGACGGTTCCTCCACTTTTTTTGACTCTTACGGATTCCCTCCCGACTTTGCTCACTATCCCTCGGTCATCTCAGAGTTTCTGGAAGGCCGCTCTGACAAAATATTTTTTCACGATCGTCAGCTTCAGCACCCTCTGTCTGTCGTTTGCGGGCAACATTGCATTTTTTATCTATGTCACAAGGCTCAGGGGTTATCCGTCGGCAAAATACTTTCTCTGTACTATAACGATGTGTTTAAAAATGATGACATGGTGTCTGACTTTCTGAAAGGACGCTGCCCCGCTCGCTCTCGCAGAGGTCATCACGGGGCGTGCTCCTTACAAAAGTTTAAAGATGCGTGTATCGAATAAAGAAACGTAAACAAAAAAAGTTTGTTGCAGCGTTTTTATTTTATTTGTAAAAAACACAAAAACACGTTGTTTTTTTTTTACATAGAGGCCCAGGACGGGGAAAGCATCTTTTTAACCCGAGAGGGTTTTCTCCCCCTTCGCGCAGGTGTCTGTCCTCCCTCCTCCTCCTCCTCCTCCTCTTCCTCCTCCACAGATTTAAGACGCGCGTACTGGTCGCGAGCTCGACGGTTATGTATGGAGGATGAGGGGATGTTTGATTCGACCAAAGTAGTTAAAAACGCGTACCATCCTTTCGGTCGCGTTTGGTTTTTACTTTTAAAAGAGAGGGAGAGGTTTTTAAATAGGTCGATCATGTGTGAGCCCCGCACCGCATCCCCCTTGTAAACAAATTCTCCCCTCTTTGTCCATCCTCCTCCCCCCTCCGCTAATTTCTGCATAATGTAGCGGGCGTTTTTGCGGTCTCGAGGGGGTAAGGATTTTAATACTTCTTCCACCATTTCATCCTCCTCCTCCCTGGGCTGCTGCTGCACCTGCACTTGTTGCTGCTGCACCTGCTGCTGCTGCGGCTCCTCGGGCGGGAGGTGGAAAGTCACCAGACTCTCCTCGTCCCGACCCTGTTTAGAGAGTGTGAGATATCTCTGCAGCAGAGACTCGTATCTTTTGACTTTTTCGTACGAATTTAGCCGCGGATCCTCCAGTATAGCTTTCATCCTTTCGTCCAAATCGTCTTTGGCAGTTTCTCTGACGGTAGGCTCGGTGGGTCGGGTCAGTTTTTTCAACTCGTGAGAGGGAACGAGAATCATTTTTTTAAACATCTCAGCGTTTCTGAAATATTCCTCCCAGCAGGTTCCCCAGAATGGGCACGGCGGCGGACAGCAGAGGGAAAAGAAACCCACCCGTTTGTTTCTTTAAAACTTGACGTTTACGGTTTAAGCTCGTTTTCTTGTCGGCCAGCAGCCTGATGATCTTTTTCTGGCGTTTCAGTTTTTGGTATTGAGAAGCGGAAAGAGGTATGTTCCCCTTTAAAAGATTTAAAGCTATCTCGCACAGCGCCTGGAGGAAATCCGGGGAGCTGTGAGCGAGAATGTCTTTGCGTTTCTGCGGCGACGCGTGGTACAGAGCTCGTAGTAAGACTGCGTTTCTTTTTATACGTTGAGACATAGCTACTTGGGTTTGGGCAGGTAAATGACGGGGTACTGTCCCGGAAGCAGACCGGCGCGCACTCTGTAGCGTTCTGGGCACGAGGGAGTGAGATCGAGGATTAAATACCCGTGGGGCTCCTCGGTGGCGTCTTTGAAACTGTCTGAGAAAAATGTTTTTTGCGAAGGGAAAATCTGACGGGCCAAAATCTCAATCTGCAGCTTGTCTCTGGGGTTTTTAAACAGCACCATATAATTGGAGTTTAAGCTGATAGTGTGGCTGTATTTGCCCTGATGGAAAACGTTCTGGGTCAGCATCATGACCGAGACGTTTTTATGGTGACGGTATTGAGTGAAAATTTTAACCACTTCCTGGTGATCCGAGGCCTGAAAGATGACGTCATCCAGCACCACCAGAACGTCTTGGAAATCTTCGAAAGAATCAGGCAGCCCCTCGACAAATTTAATGTTTTTATTGGTCTTTGACAGTTCCTCGTACATGGGTTGAAAAGAAGTATAAATCCACACAATATTCGCGGGCACAGTATCCATGACGCGTTCACAGTTTTCCAAAACACACTTTACAAAATGAGTTTTCCCACACCCGCTGGGCCCCACAACGAGACAGGAAAAAGGCACTTTCAGTCTGTGATCAAAATCAGTTTCCTTCATTTTAGAAGAAAACAACAAAACAAAAAACACACTAGTACCCGAAAGGCAGAGTTGTACCGTCTGGAAAGAGGCGCCTCTTGTCGTAAACCACGCGAAACTTTTTCTGAAATGTTCTGTTTTTGAGCACAAACCCTCTCTTATCCCTCTGAATGCCGTGCTGAGGGGTCTCGAGCTCCGCCTCCTTCATACCAGAAAGGTAACTTTCCACCAGCTCGCTCATACTGTCAAAATTGACCCGCTCGCAACATTCTCTCGTCTGCGTTATGCCTTTCATTTTTACCACCAGTTTCTTTTTGTTTCTGGTCCGGTAGGCGTAGCTCTTTGGACCCGCGGAGACAAATTCCTGGATGGTGTCCCCGTCCAATTCGTCCGTGAGATCCCCTAGATAGTTGCCCAGCTCTAAAGGTTCCTCCCCCTCTTTCACTACGTAGATCAGAGAGTCGGTGTCGGTGTACAGAACGTTGCGCTGCAATTTTTCTAAATACTCGTAGAGTTTTAGGCGGGCGTAGGCTGTGGTGAAAGCGGCGATGAAAACGTTATTGGTCGCGCCGGGAGGTATCACGCAGCTCTCGTTATAGCTCCACTGAATTAACGCCACGTCCTGTTTTTTGGCCTTTCAAAAAGAGACGTGTTTTAAGTCGTACTGGCCTGAAAAGACGTAGTTAAAAAACTGACTGGGCTTTCTGACCAGAGTGGTCTGAGTCAGGTTGGTTCTCTGAGCAAACTTTCCCCAGAAACTGTTGAGACACAGTTTTGATACCTGTCTTTTGGCCGGGTTCACCTCGATTTTTGACGGGTCTAAACGTATGCCCTGATGCCTGTGGTACTCTTCCACGTATTTGCTCCTCTCCTCCTCGTCGAGAGCTTCCGGAGGATAGCCGGAGGCTTCCTGTTTGCCTTTGAGAAAAGTGTTAATATAGCCGGCAAAGATGTCGCTGCTGCGGCGATCAAAGTGCCAGACCTCTGTGATTTTAGCCACTCTGTAACCCAATTCTAAGGCTTTGTTAAACTCGACGGTGACCCAGACCCCGGTGAGAGCTCTGGCCTCGTTGTCGTGAAGGCACGGACCGCTTTGGTGATTAGTCTCGGCGCAGGTGCGGCAGAGGGAAAATATTAATTTACCTCCGGGGGTTTTGTACGGCAGAACGGGGAAATAGAGCCCGCGCGGCGGGTAAATGGTGGCTCTGATCAGCCCGAAATAACTGCGAGGGTCTACAAAATTCTCTCTGATGATTTTGGGATGATGCAGAGGGTAAGCGCGCTTGGCGTTGACATAAGGGTACAGGGATGTGACGTCTACGTAATACACATTTTCTCCGGGCGAGGCGCTGTAACGCAGCCTCAAGGCCGAAGTGCGCCCTCCGTAAAGCCCCGAGCGAGGAGACAGAGGTTCCGGGGCTTCGTAGCTTTGCAAAAACTTTTTAACCTCCCCGTTAGATTTTTTCATCTCGCTCCACTCGTGCTCCCACAGCGTGACCGTGCGGACTCTGTAAACGTTTCTCAGCTCCCGGAGCCTCGCCTCGGTAGAGGCGTGCAGGTCCCCGTAAGGAGCGCGGGTCAAAGGGCAGATTTCCTCGGGCCTGTAGCACTTTGGACAGCCGTGATAAAAGCACCCCAGAAATTCCCACACCCACTTTTCACCGTTAATCGGCGCGTATCCGTCGACAAAGTACGGGCCTATTTTTTTCTCCCCTCCGGTTGTGAGAGCGTGTTGAATAGGGATTTTCTGAGAGCGAGCTACCCACTCCAGCCACTGAATGGATGCGTGCGAATAGGCTTTGGACGTGCGTCCGTAGTTGTCGGGCGAGGGGATGGCCAGAGTGTTTTGGGGAAGGAAATTGGTGAGAAACACTTTCATGCAGGCGGAAGCTATAGTGACGCAGCTGAAAGGGTCGACTTTAGTTTCGCCTATAAACCCGTCTCTGAACTTTACGCACGCCTCCCTCAGGATATTAACGTCGTTTTGACAGTAATACAGGGACTCTTTTTCAAAGTTAAAGACGTCTCACGAGGCCTCGCCGTGCCAACGCAGAAACTCCTCCCGTTCGGAGAGGGACATCCGCTCTACCCCGTAATCCGAAGGAGGGGGGTACGGGCCTACGTATTTTAAACGGTCCCGCAAGCTGAATTTGTGAGGAAAAAATCCCTTGGATTTGTCCTCGAAGCCTAAAGCTTTGGGCATGGCGCTGAGACGCATGGTGAGGAAAGAAAGCGAGTCTATGAATTTGAGAAGGAAATCGGATTCTGTGAAACATATAATTTTACTGCCTTGCATGATGAGCGAGGGCGTCATCCCCTCTCCCACCAGGTGGGAAAGGATTAAATAGCTGTCAAACCCTTTAGCATTGTGCGCAATGAACGTGGTCTCTCTATATCTTTTCCTTCTGTATCTTTGAACAAACTTTTCAACGCAGTCTACACCGTAAGCGTGCCACTCTTCTCCTTCTAGCAATTTTGTGCACACTAGGTAAGGGACGTGCGCCCCCTCCCGGTCTGGGAAGGTTTCAAAGTCATAAAAGATTATGGAAGCGGTATCGGGGGTTTCGTGTTTCAGAGGTTGAATGTAACACAGGTGCTGATTCTTGTCGGGAGGGAGCTCAGCGCTGCAGATTTTACATCTGGCGGCTGTGCACCTGTGCTTCCCGCGACGGGAGAGGAGTTTGCAGTCCGGGCATTTATACATTTGTTGACAAACGCTGAGGCCGGAACTAGAGTGAATTCTGGGCTGTTTGTGCTTCGAGTAACACTCGCGAGTGCGACATGACCTGTTACAATCCGGACAGATTACAGCGTCCAGAAAGTGAGCGGGACACGCCGGGTCGAAACAGAGATTGCAGCGATTTTGGCAGACGTGTTTCTCCAGGATATGGTACCCGCGGTGACACTCCTCGCAAATGTGTTTGACTCCTAAAAATGTTTTTAGATTTTTTATCCCGTAATAATGATGCCGGAATAAGAATAAGTACAGCGGGTGAGGAGTGTTTGGGGACTCTGTTTCGATTAGCGAAAGAGTCCTGTCCTCGGGCGGGCGGTAAAACACAACGATTTTACGATTTAGTATTTGCTCGAATTTATCTATGTCGGTGAGGGTTACCTGGGTCCGGTCGCTCAGCCCCGCTAAACGTTGCAGCTCTCTGCCGCGTTCCAGGGCCTGTTTATCTGTGAAATGAGGGTCGGTGAGGTGAGCCAAGTTAATGGCGAAGCAGAGATTATCGGTTTTGTTTTTTACCACGTACAGACAGCGTCGCTTTTTGATTAGAATTTCATCATCTAACGTTTTGTGAATCTTTTTACGCGGGTCATTGCCGCCGCCTCTAGGATTTCTAATTACTTGCACAACAATTTCTAGGGGAGAGCCTACCACGATCGCGCCGTTTGATTGTATCAGCCTGGCCAACAAAAGTCGGTACAATGTTTTCGGCGCTTTCGTCGACGTTAAAAACAACGTGATTTCGCGCGTGCTCGCTGATGATCTCCAGTTGAACCCGATCGTTACGACTAACTTCCGGTCTGACCCTATCCGCTAGATCTACAAAATTGTCCCTGACATCGAGGTAAAATTGAGCGAGGTCGGCCGCTTCATCCGGAGAGGGAATGTTAAATACTCGCCTTATTTCAAAATTATTAAATTGTTCGCGGCGAGTCACCGCATCGTTCTGTACCCGAGATCCTCCTCCGTGTTGATGCTCCGCAGGCCGCTCCTCCTCCGCAGGCTGCACCTGCTGCTCTTCCCCCGCAGGCTGCACCTGCTCCTGCCGCTCCGCAGAGCGCTCCTCCCTCTGCTGGTCGTAGAGCTGAAGAGCATTTTCTAACGGTTGCAGAGGGTCAAAGTTCAGTAGGTCGGCACGCCGTTCGTTTTCAATGTTTTGAAGGAGGGCTTGCAAAGCGTTTTCTAAAGGCTGTAGGGGGTCGATCGGTGGGGCTATATGATCAACGTCTCTGTTCAATTCTGCCACGGCTTCCAACAAAGCGTCAGGAATGCTGCGTTCTTCTGACATGATTTTCTTTATTTCTTAATTCACAGACTTTTACATGTGTATGCTTTTACTTTGCATCCCTTTACAGATCCTTGTGTCGATATATCGATGCATATGCACGGACTGTTATGGCGTACATGAAAGTGAGGTCTCCGAGGATCCTCTTCTTATGAAGTCGCCGTCGGCCTGTAAGAAAAGACAAACAATGTATTTTTTTACTCCTTCGATAGTCCGATCATGTTTTGCACAAACATTTTATTTATTCTCGCTGTATACAGTTGAGAGTAAAAAAACAAAAATTTTTAATAGAGCGGAGAACTTTATTAATACAACATAATTATTTATTAGGGTCGATTCATCCCCCGTCAATTACCTCTCAGTCTCCTGAGAGGAGGAGCTCTGGATGGTTCTTCCTCCGCCTGATTTTCTGTATCGGTCGGTATATTCTCTGTTGAGAAATACAAGAGAAAAAAAAGTTTAACAAAACACATTGTGTCTCTCCTCCTTTATATTTTAAAAAGAAAAACTTTTTATTTACCTCGCTCCTCCGCCCGATTGTCTGTAGCGGGGGTTTGAATAGGTATATTCTCTGTCGAGAAATAAAACAGAAGAGAGAAAAGTTTTAAGAAAACACGGGAGGGGCGGCTTATCCTTCATATTTTAGAAAGAAAAAACTTTTTATTTACCCCCCTCCTCCGCCCGATTGTCTGTAGCGGGGGTTTGAATAGGTATATTCTCTGTCGAGAAAAACAAAAGGGAAAAAGTTTAAGAAATCACATTGTACCTCTCCTCCGGGTCAGCATGCACGGGTTATCCTTCATATTTTTTAGAATGAAAAACTTTTATTTACCTCGCTCCTCCGCCCGATTGTCTGTAGCGGGGGTTTGAATAGGTATATTCTCAATCTCGACTGTCAAGAAATAAAACAAAAAGAAAAAGATTTAAAAAAAAAAAAAAAAGAACTTTCTAGCACACTTTATACCACTCCAAGTCGGGAGGGGCGGTATAGCATACTCGGCTTTTCGAATACGTTATTTTGTAGAAAAATTGTTTACCTTCGGATTTAAAAGGTATTTTCCTGCAGTTCTCCTGGTATGCGGTGACGAAAATAACGTCGTCTTCTTGTTCTTCTTTTCGCTGCGGCGGGGTCTGTATATTCTCGATTACCGCTGTCAAGAAATAAAACAAACTTTTAAAAAATCCGCTCCGGGTCGGGAGGGGCGGTATAGCACACTCGGATTACTCCGTCACATCCTGTTATTCAACAAAATGGCTGATAATGCAACATATTGTCTACCTTCGGTTTTAAAACTTATTTCTCCGCAATTCTCCTGGTATGCGGAGACGAAAATAACGTCGTCTTCTCGCCGCGGTCTTTCGCCGATCGGCAGCGGAGGTTCTGCGGGGAGGATGGCGTCTAAATCGCCTCGGAAAACAGCCGGATTTATGCTGCTGCTAACCGCGCTATCGATAGCTTCTGTAAGTAACAGAGTTTCGTTAAAAACAAGTCTATCTAAACTTATTTAAAAAATGATATATACTTATTTAAACGCACCGTAGTCCACTTGCGTGAAATCATTGATGTAGAAATCTAAAAGAAAGTAATCAAATTATTGACATCTCTGTTGATATATAATTTAAAATCGTAAAGAAAAAAACTTACCGGGGTGAGGCACGAAAAGTTCTGGCGAGATGGCCCTGGCGCTCTGATCGGCGGCGTTGTTTGGACGGAATGCTGACATAATATTCACGGACTCTTCCTCGCGATTGGTAGAACTGTCACAGTAGGGTCTGAGCAGATAACGGCTCTTTTGACTCCCCTCTCGTTTCTTCTCTCATTTTATCCTCGTCTAGCGAGGCATCTGTTTTTTCGCATCTTTCTCCTGACAATATTGTCAGTTAGAGAGGGGTTTTTTTTATGTTTTTTCTCACCCTTCGGGTCTCTGTTTTGGGTGTGCGTGTGTGTGTGTGTGTGTGTGTGTGCGCGCAGTCGGGAGAGGGGGGAAAGAAAGTTGGGGTGTCCAATTTCCTTTTTGGGTGCCTTCTTGTGAGGGTTGTCTGTTTTCCACATTCTGCAACGGTAAAATACGACTTAGAGGTGGATATTTGTTTTACTTTATGGGCAACAGTTGTCTGCCCTTGTTCTTGCTCGTGACAAAACTCGCCTCCTGTTGACAAAACTCGCCTCATGGTGTAAACTTGACTCTGAGAAAAGAACTCTTTTCCCACAGAGGGGGGTGCTTTAATAAACTTAATTGAATATGAGCTTTTTTCCACTAAGGGTTATTTTATGGGGAGATGTACGAAATTATTTACCGGGTTACAAGCAGTGATAATATTGGCTGTTGACTCCTCAGTGTCATCATTTTCATTTTCTGTCTATTGAGAAAACCCATTGTAAAAGTAATGAAGAAAAAACTCTCTACTTTGGTCTGACAAGGAGCAGGCTGCGCAAAACCTACCTCATATAGATGTTTTAATAATAATAATAATATTTTTTGAGGGCGCGTTATAGGTTATAAGCATTGAGAAAAACTGATATCTGCTGTCTCACTCCTCCTTGGCCCGCGGGGTGTGTGTGTGTGTGTGTGAGTGAAACAAGATTGCCTGCCACGGCAATTATCTTTTATGGTTTGTTTTTCAGTCCCTTGTAAAAGGGACTCTCAAAAGGAAAAGTAGTATTCAAAGAAAAGTATTCACTAAGGGATATTGATTTATTTTTTACACATACGAGGTAGGCAGCCTGTAGGTTACAAGCGGATAGAAAGTTCTTCTTTTCATCACAAACTATGGTGTAGCCTAAAAATGCAATTTGCTGCTAGGTTGATCATCTTAAAGGTTTTTTACTGCGTCTGTATTATAGGAAAATAAAATACTATTGAAAGAAACGGTTCTCTACAAGCAATAGGAAGTCACTCTCTTTTTTTCCCATTACAAGCGCCGGTGCAGCTTAAGAAAGTAAAATTACATCCGCTATTGTAAAAAAAAAAAAAAAAAAAAAAAAAAAAAAATACAGAGAAAATTGTCATGATATTGAAACAGAATTCAAACTATGAGTTTGTGGAAAACTAACTGCCGCTCTGTCTCTCTATACAGCACAGCTGCATCACCCCTATGCTTCAGGAACCCTCCCTCCCTCTCTGATCTCCCCAGCAACCATACCCCTCCCCTCATGCTTATGGAACATGACGCATCAGGTCTGAAAATGACTAGACACTTCCGGAGTATTTCTGGTAGGGTCAGAAGGTCTGGATCGAGGCCTTCCATAGTAAATATGCTGTATTTGAATATGTCATACTCAAAGAGGTAGCCCCACTTTCCACACCCCTCAAAAGGCAGAGTCCATTCTCTCCGCAAGTTCCTCGGTGCTGGTATCTGGCTGCGGAACGTAAAGACGCTCTTATTTCTCCCTTCTTTCCGCGGAGCGGCGGTTGCTTCGGATCTGTTACTGTAGACGGTGACGGGGGTGTCGCTGATAATCGACGAGGACCACTCGCCGCTGCCTCCCATGCTCGCGGCCTCGGGAGAGCAGATCTCTTCACCGTCCAAGTACAGAGGAACGCTGGGCTGCAGAATGAAAGGATCCATCTTGTGTCTGTGCCTAGAAATTGTGCCGCCCTCCTCTCTGCTTTTATTCTCCTCCCCTCCGCAGACCCCCCTCCCTCTAAAAACTTTTTTCTTTTTTTTCCAACAACAGTTGGCGCAACAGGTGGCGCGCTTAGGGATCAAATTACACACTTCCGGGGGTTTCACCCCTCCCTTCTCCGGATGCAATTCGTCACGCTTAGGGGATCAAATTACACACTTCCGGTGGGGGAGGGGAAAGGGGGGAAGGGGGAGGGGGGAGGTCAAAAGGTCAAGGCTAGGGTCATCAATCAAACTGCATTCTTCAGTGACACAAGCTGGGTACCTATTTTTTTGACCTGTCACAGGTTTAAACGAACTTAAAACTCCTGAGTTTCCTAATGTGTTTGCAGCCTGTTATAATTCTAGACAAAGGGGAGTAGCAATTTTAATACATAAAAATGTTAATTTTACAGTACTCGATACAGTTATAGATCCAGAGGGTAGATTCCTTATTATTAAATTATCAATATTAAACAAAAAGCTATGTATTGTAAGTATATATGGTCCAAATGTTGATTAACCCTCATTCTTCCATGGATTTTTTCAGTCCACTCTCTGAACACCTTGATTGGACACTTATTCTTGGAGGCGACCTCAACCTTGGACAAATGAAGAAATGGATAGGCTCAATACAGCAGGAACTCAGCATAATTGGCAGTCCACACATATAATCAAACAGTTAATGAGCGACTTTGGTCTTTGCGATGCATGGCGCTCCCTTCACCCCACCAGTAAGGAATATTCTTTTTTTCTCACATGTTCATCACTCCTACTCTCGTCTGGATTATTTCCTAGTCAGCAGCTCACTACTGAGTGATATTTCAGACACTGAGATTCACCCTATAGCTGTCAGCGATCATGCTCCTGTATCTTTAACACTAATTCATAAGAAGAACGCTACACCAAGTAAAAACTGGAGATTTAATACATCGCTGCTCAAAGATGAAGACTTTAAATATTTTAAAAAAGAGTGGACTTCATATTTAGACTTTAATGACACTCCCGGAACATCAACTTCTGTTCTATGGGAAGCAGGGAAAGCTGTGATGAGAGGTAAAATAATTTCTTTCTCATCACACAAAAAGAAAGAAAAAAATAAAAATATTCAGGAACTAGAAAAAAACCATCAAATTCTTAGAAGAAACCTACACGTGCGACCAAGATCAAGAAATAATGAACAAAATATGCAAAACAAAACTAGAATTAAATGAAATTATTAATAAAAAAACACAATTCCTAGTACAAAGACTTCGTTTGCAGAATTTTGAACACAGTAACAAATCCGGTCGATTTCTAGCTAACCAGTTAAAAATAAATAAAGAAAAAACAACTATATGTGCTGTTAAAGATTTATCTGGGAACACAATATATGACCCTGGAAGAATAAACAACATTTTTAGGGATTTCTATGAAACTCTATATTCACCACAAATAAACTCGTCTAAAGACGAAATTGATCAGTTTCCTGACAACATAACTCTTCCAAAATTACTAGACAGTCAAGCAATGGCACTGGATTCGCCACTGATGCCAGGTGAACTCCAGGGAGCCCTGATAAGTATGCCCAATAATAAGGCTCCAGGTCCAGACGGCTACCCTGCAGAATTCTACAAAGAATTCTGGACAATTTTGGCACCAGTATTCCACAGAATGTTGCAGGAAATCAAGGAAAATGGCAGACTACCACCAAATATGAATTCTGCCAACATTAGTCTCCTGCTAAAACCAGGCAAAGACCCTTTATTTCCCTTAAGCTATCGTCCAATATCCCTTATAAATGTAGACCTTCAAATAATCTGCAAAGCTCTCTCAAAGAGATTAGAGAAGATAACCCCCTTTTAATTCATCCTTACCAAACAGGTTTCATAAAAAGTAGGCACTCATCAACAAACGCACGTAGATTACGTAATTTAATAGACTACTCATACAGTAAAAACATTGAAACCACAATATTATCTCTAGATGCAGAAAAAGCGTTTGACAGAGTTAACTGGAAATTTTTATTTGCAACTTTACACAAATTTGGTTTTGGAAAGTTTCATAAACTGGCTAAGAATATTATATAATTCCCCAACAGCTTGTGTCAGATCAAATGACCAGACATCCTCCAGCTTATGTCTCCTGAGGGGCACCAGACAGGGATGCCCACTCTCCCCTTCACTGTTTGCAATTTTTATCGAACCTCTAGCAGCAGCATTTAGACAGGCTACAACAATTAAGGGCATAAAATGTAAGAATGTAGAACATAAAATCAGTCTCTATGCAGATGATGTGTTGCTTTTTCTCCAAAACTCACAAACCAACCTTTCTGAGGTGATTACTCTAATAAACTGGTTTTCAAGAGTTTCAGATTATTCAATTAACTGGTCAAAATCTACAGTTCTTCCAATTAACTGCTCCTTCCATAATTCTTCTTCTGCCCCAACAATCTGGAAATATTAAATATTTAGGTATTAATGTCTCTCCTAAGCTTTCAGGCTTAACTAAATTAAACCACATCCCACTTCTAAAGAAAGTAGAAGGTGATCTGACTAGATGGAAATCTCTACCCATATCACTCATGGGAAGGGTTGCCACTATAAAAATGATGATCTTGCCAAAAATAAATTACGTATTTTTAATGATCCCTAACAAACCATCACAAGATTGGTTCGGATCTCTGGATTCGTATATTTCTATATTCCTTTGGAAAGATAAACCCCCGCCTATCAGCTTAAAAACGCTTCAAAGAACCAAGGATAAAGGAGGATTAGATCTGCCTAATTTTCAACAATATTTCTTAGTCAACAGGCTTCAGTACATCTCAGGATGGTTAAAATGTACCTTCTTAGATTAGCCCTGGCTAGATGTTGAACAGGCACTATGCAATGATCTAGAGATTTCAGACCTACCATTTATCAGCTCAAACATCAAAAGACATGAATGCTTTAAAAGCGTCAATATCAGCTCTTCTCTGACAGCATGGTGGGAGTTTCTAAAAATAACGGAGTCTTCATTAATCCAATGCAAACGTACACCTATCTGGAACAACCCTGACATATTACAAAACAATAATATGATTAATTTTCCAGAATGGAGTTGTAAAGGAATTAAATACTTAGACCATATATTAGAAGGAACAGACTGTATTCCATTTGACAGACTAGTTATACAATATGGGATCAACAAGTAAAGATTTTAAGAATATCAACAAATTAAATCCATAGTAAAAAAGAAATTTAACCTCAACCTGGTTAAACTGGGACTCACTGTTTAAAGCACTGAGTGCTCATAGAGAGATGCTCCATGAGTCCCAGTACAGACTACAAACATGGTGGAAACTTAGCTTTGATATCCACACACTCTGCAAGTCTGTGAGTAAATGTGATGAAGATGTGCAGAGATCTGTGTACAAACAGGAGAAAGACTGTGTCAGTGGCAAGACATTTTTAAAACATTGAAGGAATACAGAAACAGTCAGAGTTTTGTTCAGAGAACTACATGCGCACGGGTGAGTGATTGGGTGATACTCACACCGAGGCTTTGCAGTCAGCTTTATTTATACATCGCAACATTCCCTGTTTTTTCAGGCTTTAACAGACAATCTGGGCATGTATAGGACACAGTGTGTGTGTGTGTGTGTGAGTGTAGTTTCTATCTCGAGGGAGACAGAAGCCAGTTGGTTCCTGTTTCCAAGGGTGTCTGCAAGATACTTTTACAGGAGTTAGCGATTACTGCAGGGCTCATGTGTATGTGTGTGTGACAAGAAGCAAAGACAAAACATAAAGATATGTGAACACTATGTGCTTTTCAGGCCTTTCTTAAGATAAGCATATGAGTAAATGAAACATTATAAGGTAAAACATCACAAAATCTCTTAACATTCCCTGCTGTTGTTCATATATATTTATGTACTTCAACTACTAGTCACTTGCAGAAGCATTTTCAACTAGAGTATCATTTTGTGAAAACGTACATGATCAGCTTTATTGGGTTTACACAGTTAGTGATTAAAAATCATCTTCTTCAACTTGTACCTCTTCTTGAGCTTGTTCATTTTGAGATAATGCAACATAAGCTTGCAATCTTACAGTAAACATTTTGCTTATCATACTCCGAATACAAGGCAGTACACATGTGGAAAATAAGCAAAGTAGCATAAGGAGCATTCCAACGAATGTTAGTCCTTTTGTAAGTAATGACTTCCATGACCCGCTAAGCAGCCATGTGAGCCAGTCCTCTGTGTTTTGCGTGTAATCTTGCTGCTGTACTCGTCTGAGCTGACGTAGCGTGTTCAGTGTGTCAGACATGTTGGTGGAATGCACATTATTAGGGATGTAGGTGCAGCAGGTTGTATTAAACAACACACATAGTCCGCCTTTTTCGGCCAGAATCATGTCCAAAGCCACACGGTGTTGCATTGTACTAAGGCGCAGGGCGTCGATTTCTTCATTCTGCGCGTTATTCACTTTACAGGATGCATTCAGGAACAGTCCAAAATGGTAAGTCAGAGTCTCAATTCTAAGGGCGTGCTTTCCAACTCCTACCCATGGGAAAAGGGCATGGGCGGCCTTTTGTCCTGTAGTCCAAAGCTTGAATTCCTCTGGGACGTCAGAGCCCCAAATTGGGTCGTGTGGTTGTATCGCTCGTCTTCGGCGTGTCCGTGCACGGGCTGTTCCTGCTGTTATCTTGAAGGTGTGATCGCTTAGCATCAGTGGCACACATTGTCCCTCATAATTTTCAGGCACGGCTAGGTATGTTTGAGGTTGTTCGTCATATCCTTGACACCACCAGCCGGTCCCCTGGACCCAGTAGAGTTTCTTTGTACAAGTTGGTACTGTCAGGGTGTATTGGCATGTGCCAGATAGGCTGTAGTGAGTTGCTACTTTGGTGATGTTGCCAAACACGACACATAAGGGAAAAGTGTACGTGGTCACCACAGCCAGCACAGTTATGTTTGGGGTGCTGAGTGACATGTGCACCCAGTATTTTTCCTCACAGGCGTATGTGTAACTGTTAGGCTCTGACGTGTTGGTGATATTTGTGCATAGGTCCATCATATAGGTTGGTTCTTCTTGTCCCACTGTTGTGGTGACGTTGATGCTCTGGATATTAGGGTCTCCCAGACATATCCACTTCTCCAATTTTCTCATTGTTTGGTTATCACACTGGCCGCGGGCTGCTTTCTCATATATGCACAGTCCTTCGTTTAGTGGTGCGGGTGTGCCGTACAGGGTCAAGTGTTTTGCAGTAAGAGGCATGTGCGAACAGATGTAACAGTTTTTGTCTCTTGTGGAGTTGTACACATAACGGTACCAGGCATTGTTCATCCATGGGTGGTTGTGATCTTGTGTCATGTCGTCTGGATGTATTGTGTCATGTGTCAATCTGGTCTCCAGGTGGTGCTGTCCTTCTTCTTCTGGAATCAGCAACAGCAGTCCCAACAGAATTGTGACACTGGCCACCAGAACGAGTAGGGTCTTCATGATGACCGAACACACCTGGTCCTGTGAGTGAGTAGACTAGGGGCGAGAAGAACAAGGGCGGGATTTACCCAAACGGCCCTTTCTCCACCTTCCCAGATCACTCACAAGTAGGGGTGCTGGCGTCTTAGTGTGGACTGTCGCTCACTTTTTTACAGTGGCTCTGGTGAATCCAGGAAGGTCGTTCAGCAATTTTGCAGGCTGTGGGTGTTGTCAGGAGTACTTGGTAGGGTCCTTCCCACCTCGGGGAACTCCAATTTTTCCTCTGGAGCACTTTTATCAGGATCCAATCTCCTGGTTTCAACCTGGAAGAGACTGGAAGAGAATCATCTGGCAGTTGATTGTTCAAAACTATTTCTTTGTTTTCTAACAGTTTTGTCATCCATTCTGCTAGTGTTGTTTCTCTTATGGATTTGTGTATCGGTTCGCTTGTAATAGGTAGGGGGAAGGGTCGCCCATGTACTATTTCAAAGGGTGTCAGTTTCTGTGAGCCTTGTGTTAGTCTCATCCACATTTTGACCAGACCTACACATTCAGGCCAGGGGCGACCAGTTTCCTCCATGCATTTCCTTAATCTTTGTTTTATAGTGCCATTTGTTCTTTCTACCAACCCTGCACTCTGTGGGTGGTATGAACAGTGATGTTTTATACTGAAGCCCAGTGCTTCAGAGACTTTTGATATTACCTCATTTACAAAATGTGTGCCATTGTCAGATCTTATTAGGCTTGGTATTCCATATGTTGGAATAAAATGATTACACAAACATTTTGCCACTGAGATTGCATCATTTTTCTTTACTGGGTAGATTTCTGGCCACTTTGAGAATACGTCTATGATTACTAGTGCATATTCTACTTGTTGGTGTTTGTGTAACTGGATAAAATCCATGTGTATTGTGTGAAAAGGATGTGGCGGTGCTGGGAAATGGCCTCTCTTTGGCCTTAAATTTCCCTGTGCATTATGTTTTTGGCATATCATGCATGTTCTTATATATGCTTTAGCTGAGTTTTCAAAATTTTTTGAGTAGAATTGTCTAGAAAGAATATCTACCATCCCTGCTGGTGACACATGTGTATTCCCATGTGTCACTAATGCTGCTGTTTTATGTAGGGATTTAGGTACAATAGGTTTCCCATTACACGTCATGATATCATCTTTTAGAATTGCACCATCTTTTAACCACGAGGATTTTTCATTTTGTGGAGCCGCCTTTTGTTCGTCTTTGAGGACTTCTTTTGGTATCAGGGAGCACGAGGTTAATGTAAGAACATTTGTTTTTTGTTGTGCAGCTTCCTTTGCTGCGTTGTCTGCAAAGTTATTTCCTTTAGTGATGTAAGAGTTATCTTTTTGATGTGCGGCACATTTGCACAGTGCTAGTTTCCTGGGTAATGTGATTACCTTTAGTAGCTTTTTAAGGAGACTGCCATGTTGCACAGGTGCTCCTGTAGAGGTTATCATGCCTCTGTTTTGCCATATTTTTGCGAAATGGTGAACTGCAGCAAAGACGTATTGACTGTCTGTGTGTATATTGACATCTTTATCTTTATACAATTCGCAAGCACGAATAACTGCTGTTAATTCTGCACTTTGTGCCGAATGTGTAGATGTGAGAGGCCTTGCCTCTATGACAGTGTCGACTGTGGTTACTGCATAACCCACACAGTTTTTCCCAGTTCTGTCTTTGCTTGCAGAGCCATCTACAAAAATATCTGCAAAGGTTGTTTGTGGTGAGCTGTATATATCTGCCCGTGGTTTCGTTTCCTCATCGAGTTTGTGTAAGCAGCTATGTGTGTCACCATCTGTTTCTGCAGGTAGCAGGGTGCTTGGGTTTAGCTGACCACATTTCTCTATATTGATGTGTGACTGTGACAACAATATTCCTACATACGACAGCTGTCTGGCATGTGTCAAATATGATAAGTTTGCTTGTAATAGAATTGAGGTCACTGCGTGTGGGACCTTAACTATTAACGGGTGGCCGAGAATGATATCTGCTGACTTCTTTACTGCTTCTGCTGCTGCTGCACAGGCTTGTACACAGGTTGGTAGGCCTGAGGCCACTGAGTCTAATTTACAAGAATAAAATGCAAGTGGACGTTGTTTATCTCCAAATGCTTGGGTTAGCACGGCTTTCATATATCCAGAGCTTCCATCTACATGTAAGTAGAAGGGTTTATCATAGTCTGGTAATGCTAGAACCATGCTCGTTTGTAAAGCCAGTTTTAAATTGGTGAAAGCAGCTTCTGCTTCAGCAGTCCAAGTCAGTTTATCTTTCAGGGCCATATTCTTGCCATAGATAAGGTCTTGCAGGGGTTGGACCCTAAGAGCGTACTCTGGAATCCAACTTCTGCAAAAATTGAAGAGGCCGAGGAAACTCATCATTTGTTGCTTTGTTAGTGGTTTTGGGGCAGTTTGTACTGCGGTTTTCCTGCTGTCAAGTAACCTTCGACCCTGTCCTGTTAGTTCATGACCTAGGTATATGACCTTAGGTTGCCATAGTTGCAGTTTATGTTGTGAGACTTTGTGTCCCTGTTCTGCGAGGTGTCTCAGCACCACTAGAGTGTTTGTCCTGCAATCTTCCTGCGTGTTTCCGGTTACCAGGATGTCATCTACGTAAAGTAGGAACTGTCCTGGAGCAGGCAGAGTGCAGGAGGACATTGACTGTTTCAGGGCCTCAGCGTATAGGGTGGGGCTGTTTTGGAAACCCTGTGGCAGCCGTGTATAAGTGTATCTTTGGCCATCAAATGTAAAACCGAACAGCCCACGTGACTCGGGGTGTAATGGTACTGAGAAAAAGGCGTTTGACAGGTCAATTACTGAGAACCACTGTTCTCGTGGTGACACTTGATTCAAAATTGTGTGTGGATTTGCCACTATTGGTGGTATTTGTTCAGTGATGTCGTTTATTGCTCTAAAATCATGTACCAGCCTATATTTTCCTGTATTTGCTTTTTTCACTGGAAATATCGGCGTGTTACATGTTGTTTTTGTTGTTTTAATCAGAATTCCTGCTTTCTCCATGTCTGCTATTACTGGGCGTATGCCGTCTCTAGCTTCTGCAGAGAGTGGGTATTGTGGTTTCATCGGTCTGTGTTTTGAGATGATTTTTACTTTTACTGGGTCGGCATTTTTTATTAGGCCTACATCTGTGGGTCCTTTTGACCACAATGATGATGGAAGCATTTTTATTTCTGCATTCTCGACGGGTGTTAAGATAAATCATTCTGCCTCCTCGATCACATAGCATGTGGCCGGGGAGGTATCCAGGTGGGTACTGGGCTGTGTGTTTAGCACCCATCCTAGAGTATATCTCATACAACCGGTTCTGCGGCCCTGGAGCCAGCCTTCGTGTGTTTCTTCAGTTTTTTCATAATGATCGTTTTGTACTCGTTTGAGAACGGTGCCTAAGTCCTTCCATTGGGTTTCTGGGCTTTTTGCTACAGAAACATGTGGAATAGGCATTCGATTTAGCTCTCTAACTTTAGGGGGTTGTATCACCGAACACACTGCGTTTCCACTTTTTGTGACGTAGAGATGTTGCAGTGTTAGCTTTTGAGGTCCTAAACGATGGACCTGTGTGTCATACTCCGAATCAGGGCCTGGTGTCTGTTTAAAACGTATGGTATTGTGCAGCTCATTAAATGGCATGGTGGATGATGAGCTAGGCAGATAGCGCTCAGCTGTGGTCACAAGCTGAGGTAGCGGTGGCAGATCTAAAGTCCAGTAGTAGTGTGGCTCACCGTCTGAATGACATGCTAGTTCATGGGTTTCAGAGAGCATAAGCTCTGCTCTCATGCCATTACTCTCAGGCACCACACCTATTCTTAGTTTCATTAAACCATCTCGCCCTAATAAATTTACAGGGCAGCTGGAATCAATGATGCATTGTAATTTGCAGCATCTGTTGCTATCTGAGTGCAGGAAATCTAATTTTTGGGTTAGGAGCTGTGTTGTAGTGTGCCCTGAGGCAGAGGTTACAACGCGAGCGTCTTTTGAAAAATGTGTTCGCGGCGGTTCTTCTTTTAACACAGTCATGCAGGCTCCTGTATCACATAACATGAGGTATGGTTTGCCATTTATGTGAATTGTTACTTCTGGTTTGTGCTCAGAGCCCAGCAGCAGTTGGTGTATGTTAAAGATTTCTGTACTGTCCCTGCTGTTGCTGCTCTGAGCTTTGGTGTGAGAATCTAGTAACATTTCTCTACTGTTATCCTCCTCTTCGCTGTCCTGCCTATCTCGTCTGTCTAAACGGTCATATCTATCTCTGTCCCTGCCTTCTCTGCGGCCACGGTCACGCCTATCTCTGCGATCCCTAGGCTTGCTCCTACAATCTCTAGCAAAATGACCTTCTTTGTCACAGTTATAGCACCGTCTGTCCCCTCCCTTATCGCCCGTGTTTTGTCTCCGACCTTTCCCTCTTTGCTGTGGATTTTTCCCTGCATAAGCAACGATGCCTCCCTCTGTTGTGACTACAAAAACTCCGGTTTGAGCTGCTTTATTTTTCTGCACTTTTACTGCGTGCTCTGCATGCTGCAGAGCATCAGCTAAGCTCCCGGTGTTTTGAGTGACCCAGTGTTTATCTACGTGGGCGCGGACTTTTGGGAGGAGGCCTTTTAGAAACACGTTTTTTAATTGTTGTTCGAAAGGGGTATTTGGGCTCTCATCACATTCTAGACCTGAGTTTTGTCTAAAAACTGGACGTAACCTGTCCAGGAAGTCAGAGGCGGACTCATTCTCTTTTTGTTTTGTTTCCCCTATTTTTCCATAATCTGGCCTTGGTGCTAGATCGGTTTTTATTCTGTCAAATACTGGGTTCAATGCTTGGACTAATTCATTGCCTCTTAAAGGTTCTCCATCCGGTCTGTTGCCCGTGAAGTCTCCTCGGACCCGGGCCAGCTTCAGGCCCAACAGGTCCTGGAGCACTTGCAGCATTTCTCTGCCGTTCAGCAGCCAATTGGAGCGTATTATGTCTACCGCGTCCCTCCACTGTTGGTGCCCCTCGTTTAAAGGGGGGACATCTTTTAACACATTTTTACGATCCTCAGCTGTCCATGGCTGATATGTATATGTAAACGTCAACTGGTCTCTGGGGATAACGCCGTCTTCACCCGCAGGACCAGTTGCTCGGCCATAATTGGGATTCGGTACCTGGATTAAAGGAAATTGACCCAGTGTGGGTGGGAACAGCGGTGGCGGAAACCCTGAAGTAGGTGGGTTTATATGTGTGGTTGAATTAAGCTGTTGCCTAGCTGCAGCATAGGGGTCTTGTGGTTTCACAAAGGGATTTTTTGAGATTGGAGGACAAGGTTGTGGCTGCTGCTCACTATCTGGTGGGGCTGAGGCAGGAGGAGGCGGCTGATAAGGAGGGGGGTTTACTGTTTCAGTGGGTGGCTTTTTGCTCTGTTTGTTTTGCTTCTCTTTTCTCTTATCCTCACGCCTTTTACTTTCCTCCTGCCACGGTACAAAAAAACTTACATATTCAGACATTCGTAAATCCTTTTTCTTACCACTAGTTTTTTCTATCTCTTCCTGCAGGCATTTGTGTAGTTGTTGTACTGGGGCGGGGTTGCCATTCCCGTCCCAGGCGGTGTAATTAGTCTTTTTTGGGTTTCTCCATCTATTTGCACTTATTTGACCTGCACCTTGGTGCTTTTTTTCCATCCACTGCTCGTCGGGTGTTAATTCGGGTTTTCTGGATTTGTTGCCCATTTCTAATTTTGTTTAATCGATGCAATACTTATATTTTATATTTTATTTATTAGTACTATTTTATTGATTTATTAATACTGCCAGCACACACTGTGAGACGTTCTGGTACTAGAGTCAGAGGAGGTTATTAAGTCAGCCTTCTACCCTGAACTAAATTCAGGGCGGACTTAATTTTATGCGTTGAAGCGCAACCTTTTCTCCTTCTCACCATCCAGTACTCACAGGAAAACAATAGGAGTAGTGCAGGAGCCTAGAGCTCCTATTCAATGAAGCACTTACTCCTCAATAAACAATCAGCGCGCTTAGAAAAAACCTATTTTTATTTGACACTCTCGTTTCCTTTCACTCCCAGAGTGAAATAAACCACTAGCTACCAACCTTTACTTTTGTTGCGGAATGGGCCCACACAGGGCGAATTATTCCGTCTTACACAGGCGAGCGTTTACGTGCGGGTCCACACAGGGCCCGGTCCACACAGGACGTTTTTATTCAGACCTTTTGTCCACACAGGACGCGTCTATTCTGAGCAGTGTCAAACTAAAAACGATTGTTCAACGCAAAGTGTTTCTGGCTGCTTTATATTCACCTTCAGTGTTGCGCTGTGTTCTTTTTCCCGGCGTCACCGAGACCTGCCGTCGTGGACCTGTATAAGACACTGGCCAGTAGGCGAATTTACGACTCTGGGCTTTTCCTCGCTTCGATGGAAACGGTGGTTGCAGTGCAGGTAGTCACGACGTCAGGATCCGGTGGCTCCGTCTGTGAATCGTTAGATGATATAATAATATCAATAAACCATCCGGCTCGAAGGACCAATTAAATGTCAGTGGCAAGACATTTTTAAAACATTGAAGGAATACAGAAACAGTCAGAGTTTTGTTCAGAGAACTACGTGCGCACGGGTGAGTGATCGGACATACTCACACCGAGGCTTTGCAGTCAGCTTTATTTATACATCGCAACATCCCCTGTTTTTTCAGGCTTTAACAGACAATCTGGGCATGTATAGGACACAGTGTGTGTGTGTGTGTGTGAGTGTAGTTTCTATCTCGAGGGAGACAGAAGCCAGTTGGTTCCTGTTTCCAAGGGTGTCTGCAAGATACTTTTACAGGAGTTAGCGATTACTGCAGGGCTCATGTGTATGTGTGTGTGACAAGAAGCAAAGACAAAACATAAAGATATGTGAACACAATGTGCTTTTCAGGCCTTTCTTAACATAAGCATATGAGTAAATGAAACATTATAAGGTAAAACATCACAAAATCTCTTAACAGACTGTAAAGACTCTGTGCTTCTAACAGCCTCTGTTAACATATGTGAGACTGTTTGTTGTTGTTGCCATGGAGCTTTTCACTGTTTGGGTCAGCAGGTCATGTGATCAGTGTAGTGGCGGCACTCCGTCCCTATTTCACTCTTCTGTCCCACCTTTAGGAGTCAGTCCGGCAACATGCATTTGAAACGTGAGCAAGTCCAGGCTCTTTTCTTGCAAAAAAGATGTTTATTGAAACTTTGAATTTACATGGCAAGACTCGGTCAAAAAAACTGTGTTGCTTCCAGCTTATCTGACTCCCCAACTACGTAACTACAGTGCGCCGGAAGCCCCAAAATATTAAAAAGCGCATTAGAATGCCGCACTTCTATATTCTTATACCTTTAACAAAGAGTACTTTGAAATTAACTAGAAATTATATTCTTAACATCAAACATGTATATTTCTCCTCTAATTATTTTACCAGTACCAATAAAATTAACCTTTAACTGGCTCTTACATCATCCAGCCCCTAATTGGTTAGGTGGGAGAACTAAACAATTACTAACCTACACATTAATCATTAAGAGCCAACCTAATTGTAATGTCCATGAACAAACATTCTTTCTCTTCATCGCTCAGATGAAGCCTCCTCCAGAAGACACAACTTGTTAACGGGTCTTTCCAGGATGTTGCTTTTAGTTTTTACTTTCAATGTTCGGACTGTTCCACTTGAGTCTGGCAACGTCTCAACCACTCTCCCCATGAGCCAGGAGTTGCGTGGAGAAGAACTGTCCACCAGCAGCACAAGATCTCCGACCATGAAGTTTCTTCTCGGTTTCAGCCACTTCTGGCACTCTTGCAGGAGTGGAAGATATTCACGAGTCCATCTGGTCCAAAACAAATCTGCCAGATATTGAACCTGTCTCCATCTTCTTCTGGTGTATGCATCATTTTTGTTGAAGACACCTGGAGGCATGAGGGGCTGTGACTTAAGCAACAACAGATGGCTCGGAGTTAAAGCTTCAATGTCATTTATGTCATCTGAGACGATTGTGAGAGGTCTGCCATTAATGATGCTTTCAATCTCACACATTATCGTATGAAGACAATCTTCATTTGGCACTTGTTCCTTCAAGAGAGCGCTGAAAATTCGACGCACTGTTCGATTTTGTCTCTCCCAAACACCACCTTGATGTGAAGCAGCCAGGCTGTTAAAAATCCACTTTATACCTTTTGGTTGTAGGACTCTTTCTATTCTGTCGTTATCCAGTCTTTGCATGGCTTCCCTCAACTCCCTTTCCGCTGCCACAAAGTTTGTGCCATTATCTGACCTCATGATGGTAACTTGACCTCTTCTGCAGATCAACGTCGAATCGCATTGATACAGGAGTCTGTGTCAAGACTGTCTGCAACTTCAATATGTACAGCTCTGAGAGTGAGGCAGGTAAACATGACACCATATCTTTTGACAGTACCCCGGCCCCGCTTGACATCAAATGGGCCAAAGTAGTCAACACCAGTGTTCGTGAACGGAGGTTTGTCTGGTAGAAGACGGTCTTCAGGTAAGTCTGCCATCCTCTGTTCACCAACCCTTCCAGAAATCCTACGGCAAATTTGACATTTGTTGATTATCTTTCTAATTGCCGAATTGGCTTGTGGAATCCAAGTAAGTAAGTAAGTAAAATTTTATTTATATAGCACATTTCTAGATAAAAGATCACAAAGTGCTTCACAAGGTATAAAACAGAAGCAGTCCAAAGTTAACAAAATGCAATTCTAAAAAGATGTGTTTTTAGCTGTTTTTTAAAAGTAATCAATGAGTCTGCAGATCTTAAGTTCTGAGGAAGACAGTTCCACAGTCTGGCGGCCACAGTGGCAAAAGCTCTATCGCCCTTGGTTTTCAGCCTAGTATGTTGAATAACAAGTAGGCCCTGATCACAAGACCTCAGCGACCTACTAGGGACATAGGGCTGTAACAGTTCAATTATATAAGCTGGTGCTTGTCCTTGAAGAGCTTTAAATGTCAGAACCAGTATCTTAAAATGGACTCTAAATTCAACGGGGAGCCAGTGCAGCTGTATAAGCAATGGTGTTACATGAGAGTACTTAGATGTTTTTGTCAGAAGCCTTGCTGCAGCATTTTGGCCAATCTGCAGACGCTCCAGGGAGTTTTTGTTTAGACATGTAAACAGTGAATTACAGTAGTCCAATCGTGATGAAATGAATGCATGAATAACAATCTCCAGTTCAGTATGAGATACTATGGGGCTCAGTTTAGAAATGTTTCTTAAATGATAGATGCAGGACCGAACCAGAGATTTGACGTGAACGTCCAGGGTAAGAGCAGAATCAAAGGTTACTCCTAGGTTCCTGATAGAAGAATTCACAAATGTTGAGAGAGGACCAAGAGCATTCATTATGTTAGGTACATGTCTGTCTGGAGCACATACAAGGACTTCAGTCTTTTCTTCATTAAGTTGGAGGAAGTTGTCAGCCATCCAACCTTTGATGGTTTCTAAGCACACATTTAGAATCTGCAGCTTAGAAACATCTTCTGGTTTAAAAGACATATATAGCTGGATGTCGTCTGCGTAGCAGTGGTAGCGAATGTCCTCAAAGGGGCTCAAAACATGCTGGAGAGGAAGTAGATATATTAAAAACAATAAAGGCCCCAGAACGGAACCTTGTGGCACACCATAGGACAGGGACGTAGAAGATGACCTGAACTTAGAGACCGCCACAGAAAAGTTTTCATCTAGAAGATAGTTCGGCCCGTGAATCCATGAACCTCCTTCCAGCAGATCTTTTGGCTTTAAGCCTCTGCTTGCTTGATCTGCAGGATTTTCTGCCGATGTCACATACTTCCATTGCGATGGCTTGGTTGCTTCTCGAATCAGTGAAACTCTATTTGCCACGAAAGTTTTGAAGCGAGATGTTTCGCTATCAATGTATCTAAGCACAGTTGTGCTGTCCGTCCAGAAGACTGATTGTTGCAGAGGAACTTGAAGTTCTTCTCGCAGTAATCTGTCCATCCTCACTGAAATCACTGCTGCAGTCAGCTCAAGCCTAGGAATTGTGACTTGCTTGATCGGAGAAACTCTTGATTTCCCAACGAGAAAAGCGCAATGTCTCTTACCATGTCTATTTTCCATCAACAGGTAAGAGACAGTTCCATATGCGTAATCTGAAGCATCGGGAAAATGGTGCAACTGTGCAACAACGGTGCATCCGAAACCTGTAGGCTTTAGGCATCTACTCACATGGAAGCTGGAGAGGAGTACAACGTCTTCTTTCCATTTTTTCCAAACTTTTGCATGCTTTTCATTGATCTCCTTGTCCCAACAATGCTGCTCTTTACAGAGATCTTTCAACAAAAGTTTTGCAGGAAAGATGACTGGTGCTAGAAAGCCAAGAGGGTCATAAATTGAATTAATGACTGACAAAATGCCTCTTCTGGTCATTGGCTTGTCTTGCAACCTTATAGTGTAAGTGAAGGTATCTGTTTCTGTGTTCCACTGTACACCTAGAGTTCTCTCAACTGGCAAACTGTCATGCCTAAGATCCAGATCTTTCACCTCGTTGGCTCTGTGTTCTTCAGGAATTGACATCAACACTTTTCTACTGTTACTTGTCCATTTTGTTAATGTAAACCCTCCACTGGTACACAGAGCACGAAGTTCACTGCAGCCTTTTCTGTAGCTACACTTTTCAGACAGTCATCTACGTAGAAGTTGCACAGGACTGTCTGAACAGCTTCTGGAGATGCTTCTTCCTTGTGATCTTCTGCCGTTCTTCTTAGCGCATATGAGGTGACTCTTGATGAGGAAGTAGCTCCGAATAGGTGCACCATCATCCTATATTCCTTCATGGGCTCATCCAGCTTGCCATCTGGCCACCAAAGAAAACGAAGAAGATCAGCATCTCTTTCTGGTACATTGACTTGGTAAAACATTGATTCAATGTCTGCCATCAGCGCTACTGGCTCTTCACGGAATCTTAAAAGAACACCCACCAGCGTGTTAGTCAGATCCGGTCCCTGCAGTAACTCCTTGTTTAGAGACATATCCTGGTATGAAGCCGTACAGTCGAACATGATTCGCAACTTTCTCTTCTTCGGGTGATACACCCCATGGTGTGGTATATAGAACACTCTGTTGTCGTCACGGCTCAACTGATGGTCTGGCACTGGAACTGCATACCCCTTGGTGATGATGTTTTCCATGAAGCACTTATAATCTTCAAAAAACTGAGGATTCTTCTTAAACTTCCTGAACAAACATGCTATTCGCTGCTCCGCAACACAATGGTTGTTTGGCATTTGCAGATTCTCATTCTTAAGTGGCAATCCAATGTTATAGTGTCCATTTTCGAAGGTCGTTGTCTTTTCTACTGCTCGTAGAAACTGTTTGTCTTCTTGTGACATTTCCTCTTTGTCGTCATAATTACGTTCTGAAAAATCAATGTTATACTGTTGGACCAGTAGCTTCTCAACTTCCACTAAGGAGATTCGGCTTACTGAGAAATGTGGTTCTTTGTTTTCTGTGTCATTTAGTTCTTTTCTTATGGGTCCATTCACAACCCAACCAATGGTGGTCTTCACTGCATAAGGACCTCCATTTTGTCCATTAATGACACGCCATGGCTCCATTGCTTTTGCACAGTTGGCTCCTATAAGCAGGTCTACATTAGCCTCTATCTCTGGTAGCTTCATTTCACGTAGATAAGGCCACTTCTGAATGTCTGACTGCTTGGGTATGTTTCCACTACTCACAGGTATACTAGTGTGAGTGAACACCTTGGGTAAGTCAACGAACTTGGAATCTTCCAACCCACACACTTCCAGGTCTGATATAACAAAACTGTTCATGAGTTTCTGTTCTCCTGGCTTTTATTGACTCATGGTACTTAAAAGTATCCGTGTAGGCTGTCCTTTAACATTCAGTTTCCTTTGTAGATCTTCAGTGCAGAATGTTGCCGTGCTTCCAGGGTCCAAAAAGGCATATGTCTCTATATATTTATCACTCATTTCAGATTTGATCTTGACTGGTACTATAGAGAGCACACATTCCTCTTCTCCGGCCCCTGTAAGCCCACAAGTCTCTTGACTGACAGGAACTTGATTGAATTTTCAGTTTTAACGTTTGTTTCTTGTCTTTTGTTCTCGGCGGAAATGTTGGTGGCAAAACTGCTTCCTCGAAACTCCTTCTGTGCTGTATATCTTTCCTTTTGGTCAGTCTTTCCACTTGTCACTGCACGGTTGTCTGGGATATTACCAAAGAGTGGATCCATAGCTATTTTAGCCTGGCGGTCTATAAAGTTCACCAAATCTGCAAATCTTGCTCTTTTGCCCCTCTTTTCTTGGAGTTCAAATGCTTCTACATGCCACCGTTCTCTGGTTTTGTAGGGCAGCTTGGATATCACTGTTGGGTCTAAACTCAGACCCCGCTAATTCTAGAGACTTATTCCCGTGAAAGAAAAACAAGGCAACAGCAATCGATCGTTTTCACTTGCAAGGGAGGTATCGTCTTGTGTCTCACACGAAAATGACCCCGACGATGACCTCCTCCTGCTGCCTTTTATTGAGAGACAGTTCACACAAGAAGTAACGCCCACATAGTTCTAAGACAAAGCTTTGTATGCCATGTGTGAATTTCTATATGTAAGTAGGAATGTGTGTGTGTGTGTGTGTGTGTGTGTGTGTGTGTGTGTGTGTGTGTGTGTGTGTGTGTGTGTGTGTGTGTGTGTGACCTCCTGCTGACCAAAGGGTCGTAACCGCAGGAAGCTTACATCAAAAGACCTGTGATAAAACACTTCAACCTCGCACCCAGAACCTCGAGAATCTGGAGATGGGAGGAAAGAAAGAATTCCTTTCACAGAGTTAAAACAATGAACAAATGGTAAACATAAAAATGACAAATGTTTAACTATTCACTCTAACAATCACTGTGCGCAGATTGGTTGGATTATCCATCTCTTCCAAAAATTCAACATCCTCCATGGTGTTGCGACATCCAGTCAGGAACATAGCATAAGCATTTAATGCTTTTTCTTTTTTTCTTTAGGTCACGAGCAGTTGTGTAAGCATTTCACTGCATATCGTACTGTGTATGACTGTGTATGTGACAAATAAAATTTGAATTTGAATTTGAATTTGAATCATTTTTCACTTGCGCCCATTTGAGTGCTTTCTCAATGAATGCGCTTGCGATCCTTAGCTCATCTCCATAGTGCTTATGTAGCAACCGTCTGGCCTCGCGGTAACCTTTGCTAGGAGTCATGTGAACACAACTGCAAATTGGCTCCTGTGGTTCGCCAGCAGTGAACTGTTCCAAAAAATACAGCTTATCCTGATCGTTATCAGTCTTTTGCTCTACTGCATGTTCGAAGGCTCTTATGAAGGCCTTATACTGTAGTGCATCACCTTTACAAACAGGAATGTCCTTTGTTGGCAACTGAGCCAGCTGCTGCTGTTTCACAAGTAACTCAGTGATTGCATTCTCTTTCTGCATGACTGACAATAGATCATCACTTCTGTTAAAGTGAGCATTAAGCCCATGAGTGGAGACTGGATGAGACAGTTGTGGTACCTGTGAGTTTTGCACTTGTGAATTAGCATGACTACTCACATCAGCTTGTTGTGCGAGCATTATGCCAACTCTTTCCTTTTTAACTCCTCGACCTTGCGATCTTTGTATTGACACATAACTGCTCAGACCATCTTCAGATCTTTCATATTCTTTGAGCTATATATATTATATATTATTATATTATTATTATATATATATATATTATAGATAATTTTGCTTGACTTTCTGCTAATGCAGTCTCCAACTCTAACTCTTCCTTTTCCGCTTTGACTCTTGCTGTTTCAAGCTCAAGGTGTTGCCTAATCCTGGCCAACTCTAACTCAAGTTCTTACTTTTTCTTCAATGCTGCGGCTCGTTCCAGCAAGGCTGCGTGTTCTGCCTCCTGTTTAGCACGAGTGGAGGAAACTCTAGATGTTGTAGGTGCTCGGCTGACTTGAGACCCATGCGAGCTATGAACTGCATCCTTTCTAACTCCAACCTGTGATGCTCTGTCATCTGGGTTCACAGCTTCCTCCAAGTCATCTGTAACGTGCTCCTGCTGCTCAGCTTCATTTGGAATCATATGCTTATGATCCTCTGCTATCCATTTCTTTGTTATTTTCATAAATTCTGTTATTGATGCCATTTTGGGCTCAAACCAATTGTCCTGGTAAAAATTTTTTCTTCTTCAGACAAAAGGCTCATAACTTGGTTATTGTGACTGTGAAACTCATTCAGAGCCGATGCAAAGTCACTTTCCATCCTTTCATTCCCATTTTGAAGGTTCTGAGCATCACTCATCATTGTCTTTATCTCCTTTATTTTGCCTGTGATTGTTCCTAATGTTCGTCTTCTTAAGGCAATGAATCTTTGTAATTTTTCTTCCAAAGCCTTCTCTGTTAACTTACACGTTCTTCCCACCTCTCTTTCATCTGCCATCTTACAAGTTGCAGGGGTTTATTGGCTCAAGTTGCATGCACTATTTGTCTTCTCCTTAGATTTTTAAATAGACATAGTGTAGACCAGCTTCATAACGTGCCAAAAACTCCACATTGACTGCATCAAATCCTGTTTTACAACATGCAGTCCCACAGGCAGAGAGAGAAAAAAGAGAGCAGGGTTGACGACGGCACGAAGTTAAGTTTCACTTTCGTTTTCCACTAAACTTAACGAGCCGCCGAAAGACGTCCTTTTCCTCTTACAGCACGAAGTAATAAGAGAGTTTGTTACCTTCTTCTAAAGAATAATCCAAAGAATTATCCGGTTCTGTGCCAGCATCCTTAAGCAGCTCCTTTTATCTTACATTCCGCTAGGCTGCGCCCTTCCATCCGAGCGCCGTGCAGCCGATCCCCCACATATTGGTGAAGCGAGTTTTTTTTACTTTTGTAGTGGCGGCACTGCGTCCCTATTTCACTCTTCTGTCCCACCTTTAGGAGTCAGTCCGGCAAGATGCATTTGAACGCGAGCAAGTCCAGGCTCTTTTCTTGCAAAAAAGATGTTTATTGAAACTCTGATTTTACATGGCGAGACTCGGTCAAAAAAACTGTGGCCGTTTATCAATGCCCAAGTACGCGAGTACGTACTCGCGTTCTCGGTGAGTACGTACCCGCCGAGAACGCACGGGAGTACGTACCTGCCGAGAACGCGAGCACGGACTCGTGGGCCGTTTCTCAATTCTCAAGTACGCGAGCACGGGCTCGTGATTCGTACAGTCGGAACACCAGCGTGCGTGATGATGTCACAGGTCCGGAGTTTTTACTGCCGTCCCCTCTTAATTTAACTGTGAGTAACATGTTATGAAGCTTAACTTTAATCACAGCCAAACCGATTTACTCAGGAACAACTAAAACACTGAAATAAACCAAACATTAACATTTAGAAGTGATCTAAGTGACTTATATATCATTTTTAACCTCAGTAGTGAAACATCTATTAATAACAATAGTGTACATGTACATACGTGTACATACCTTAATAAAAACAAGCAGGTGAGGTGTTAGAACGCTTTTATTTCTATTCTAGTGGACACTCAATACTATAGACAGCTGCTGGAGTTTCTGTAACCTGAGTAGTGAGAAGACCGCGAGCGGTTTTGGGGGGGGGGGGGGGGGGGGGGGGGGGGGGTTGGAAACGATGTGCCGGGAGTCCGCTGTTGAGTTTTGGACGAAATGCATTCTGGGATATTTAGCTGTCCCAAGTCTACACCGATGCATGCTCGATAAAATGGGCGGATCGAGAACACATCCGGGAACGCAAGTACGCACAAGTACGCATATTGATAAACGCCCACTGTGTGCTCACAGCTAAAGGCTGCAGTCAGCTGTGCGTCTTTCACACAATGATCCTTTAATAAACACTCAGAGCTCCATGTTGATGAAGCAGTCATGTGTGAGCTTCTGTGCTGACATGTTGACAGTGTGACCTCAGAGCTTCTACTGAGCCATAATGGTTTTTGAATGGCACAACAAACTGTAACTACGAATGTGTACAACATGATTCATGAGTGTAAACTAAGATTTATGATGTGTATTCCATGATGGTACTGTAGTATTGGGATATTAGACTTAATTCTTAAATTTACAGATTTTTCAATGGACTTTGATGGCAGCATATTTTACTTTTGCAGTGACTGAAGGATAACCCCCCGTTGTACCGTAGAGCCGACAGTCTGCTGCAGGACCCTGAATGCATCATTAGTGTACAGGTTACTCTCAGGCAGGGACGATTCTAGAATCAGAGCTTTGGGGGTGCTGAGCACCCAGAAAGCTGCCCAGCCAGGCACGATAAACCTGTCTCTGTCAGTTCCTGCATCCTTAAATGTTGTCCTGAGTTCCTTCTGACTGTCTCCTTGGTGCATTTAAACCCTGTTCCTCCCTGTCCTCATCGTCTGTTGTCTTCATCTCCATTATCAGTCATCATAATTTTACCATCTCTGTGCAAGTCTGCAAATTTCTTTATTAAATCATAAGATTCTTAAATTCAACAAGTCTCTCTGTGCCTGGGTCCTCGTCACGAAACATGACATCACTGTTTTGTACATTTTAACACAATTAAATCCCCACATTTGTGAAAGAAAAGCAAAACACTTTTTTGAAAAGTCTGTAACAAAACCATCAAATCTGATAAAGGTTATTTAAATGCTGCTAAAGTCGACTACTGCTAAAGAAGAATGGATTGGAATTTGAAAAAAAAAAAAACCATATCCTAACCTTAATTACTGGGGGAGAATAATGAATGATGCTCATAGTGAGTAAAAAGTAAACTGAGTGCATTTTTTGGACAGAGATTCACTTTTAATGTGTATGTATAATACAATACAGATACATAAAAATACACTCCAAAAATAGAAGAGTCCTTGAAATGTACAAAATATTATTAAAAAAATTGAAAAATTGAGACACCTTGGCCTCTGGTACAATGTATACAATGTATGAAAAGATCTTTAGTGCAGATACTACTATGGCTCTGCAGATTTTTTCTTTTCTTTTAACCTATGTCGCCTCACCTTGAGGTTTGCAAATCTGTCTATCACATTTTGGTGGTCAAGTCTCTCAAGCATCTCTTTCTCAACTGACATCACAGCCAGGTGCTGGAGTCTGCTTTGACCCATGGTCCTTCTCAGCCAGGTATGGAGCTGACTCAAGACACTAAAAGACCTTTCACAGCTACAGCTGCTAACTGGGTTTGTTAGGGCAACATGAATAACAGTTTTCAGTGTGGGGAAGATCTGATTATCCAGACGATTGTACAATGTTAACATATCTGGGATCGCACCAGCCTCACTCTTGAGCTTAAAAAGGTTTTTGGCAACCATGACTTCCTCTGACTGAAGTTCAATATGGTAATGCAGTGCCAGGGCTGACAACCCAGTTTGTTTTGCAGATTCTGTACAACAGCTTTAATATAGGGAGAACACAACTTCCAGATTGTATGAGTAAAATTAGTTGGGTTTTTTTCTTTGCCAGTTTAACAGTTTCTGTTTTGCCTGTTAGTATTCCCTGTCTGTTTTCTTACCTGGTTCTTCCTGATCTTGTACTTTCTCCTCATGTTCTCCTCTTTCCTCTCTCCCTCTTTGGACTGACAATCACACACAAATAGATTGTATTCAATTAGATTAAATAAAATACTATTAAGAGCACTAATAAAAAAAGTCCTCTCTCAGTGTACTTTCAACCAAAAGGCAAATAACCAAACCACATGTACATCTAATAAAGGATATAAATACTGAAACACTGATCCAACATTATCCTTTATTGAGGGATAATTTGATCCTACACTTTTACCTGAATGTGGCTCCTTTTTTTGAAAAAACTTCCTCATATCCATTATGAACCTGGCTATCTCTCTGCACACACACACACACACACACACAAACAACAGGAGTTATAAGGTTAATGGGCATCCAGTCAGTTAGCTAGTTAGTACCTTGGGTTTAATATCGGCACATGCACATATGACAAAATAAGCAGCTTCTCTCATTACATTTCAAACAGGACAGTGGTAACAACAGCAGGCTACGGACAATGTTAACTTTTAGATTTTAAATAGGCTGTATACATTTCAATGGGAGCAACAGGAGGGTCAAATATCGCTGATTTTACTACAGAGTAGGACGGATTGTAGGGTAGCAAACATAGTCGGGAAACACGTTTTCAACACAGCAGGTTACCTGGTGTAATGTTTTTCAGCTAAAAAGAAACATGGCCTGACTCCTACCTAACTATATAAAGAGTAACTGAAGGTTAAATGCAGCTAATATGTCCTGTTTTAAGGCAGGCACTCCACCTCCGCTCCGCTGAGTCTCAGCCACCATCGCTCTGGCAGCAACGGAGCTAGAGCCAGAGTGGGGGCGAGCTGGAACAAACCATTTTGGGAGGGGGGAGGGGTTATCTATAGTTTTGTTGTTAAAATGTTCCATCTCAATTACGTACTGTATGCTTTTTATATTTTTAGTAGTGTGTCCTACAAACAGCAAATATTGTCAAAAAAAAGTTAGAAATCTTTGGGGGTGCTTTGATTCATTTTGGGGGTGCTGAAGCACCCCCAAAAATGGGCTAAAATCGCCCCTGGACCATCACCTCCTCTGTCTCCACCCGCCTGCAGGCCTTCACCTCCTCATTCATCCACAGTCTGCCTCCCTCTGCTCCATCAGCTGACATCCTCTGTACAACTACCTGCTGTGTGCACATCTTTGATTTCTTCTTCTTTGTATCCTGCAAAGCTCAAACTTCACTATAATACAAAGACATTTCAGACACGCTGCACTGAGTGAAAGATAACAGCAGTGACCTAAATGAGTCTCCAGCGTATTCAAATAGATTTTCTGTGAAGCATTAAAATCAAACTTTTGTTTCTCGTCCTTTCAGTTTTGTGCTCGTGCTGTTAGTCTGAGAAGTTCCTTGTTTGAAGTCAGCTCAGGATCATAAAGACTTCAGATCTATTTGATGCCTGAGTAACTTCCATACGCAGAAACATCTGGATCAAATCCACACTGAATGTTTCTGTGACACATTTAAAGAAGTCTGTGTTGTTCACAGTCGTGCTTGTACAGAGTGCTGACAGCTGACAGGACCTAACAGGAATAATGTGTCTGTGCTGAATGAGACACTAACATAACACATGATGATGAGTCTGTGATGGAAACACTGGTTCTTTCAGTCACTGGTGTCCTCACTCCAGTCCATGTCAGCTGGAACTAATGATTTGGATCTTAATTGTGTGAATGTTGTTGGATCTGTTTACATATTTGATTAAAAACAGTTTTATCGAACGTGATCCTTTCATATTTTAATAAGTGTTCATTGTTATTATATGTCGCGCTGACCTAGTAGGTGTGGCTGTTACTCTTCTCTTCCTCCTGCTCTGTGCTGCTGCTGATTAGGCCTGGTGTGCTGAATTGGAGCAATCAAGGGCGGGTGTGCCTAGTAGACCTTAAAATGCATGCAGCAGTCATTTGACCTGGTTGTGACATACTGAGAGGACAGCAAACAAAGCACAATCCACTTTCCACTGTGAGGAAGACTTTGAGCTAGACGGGCTATCGGTAAGCTCTTGGACTCGTATTTGCTGCTTATATGTTTGGGAACTATGGAAGCTCAATTGTGGAAATGTATTTATGCTTTGGGAAATAAGTTTAAAAAAAATATTGTGGCGAGCTCAGGAAAGGAGGAGACAGAGGTTTCGGTTGGTCTTGCTTCCGCCAGCTAGCCGGGAGCACAGCCGTTTATTTAACTTTGCAGAGGAACACTGGCGCGAGCCCTCTGCTCAGCGCGGCAACAACACAAAAAGGCGCTCTCTCACCGGAAACACACACAGAGGGAGCGTCACATGTTACCATGACAACGTAACAACAAACAGAACTGTAAACAGAACTACAAAACAGAACATAAATGACAATAACAAAACCCCAAACAGCCCTGGCCCGCTACAATATTGATATTAAAATGAATGTTTAAGTTTGAATAAATTGTTTATGTAGACAGTGTTTCCCACATTTATGTTAGCTAATACTAAAAATAGCTATCCCAAATTGTGGTGGATTTTTGTTTGATATGTATAACTATGTAACTATATACACTATATATCTATGCGCACTGAACATATATATTTTAACTTTCATGTAGAGTCTTAAGCACAAGACATTTTGCTTCACCGAGGTTTATTAAGTTGGTACTGTAACAGGGCAGTTAATGTAGGGGGAGAGTTCTCTTGAATAATTTACTTAATATTTAATTAATTTAACATCTTTAATGCAGCACAACCAAAACAGTAACATTGTAATAGAGATCCTGAACACATCACGATAAAATACCATACAAAGTGTACACACACACACACACACACACACACACACACACACACACACACACACACACACACACACACACACACACACACACACACTTTGAACCCACACTGAAGTGTTTTTAAGCATGTAACCTGTGTATTATATGTTATAAGATTGTGCCACTTGCTGAATAAGATTTAATAATTAGGATTAATGTGTGACCTTTGACCGTGTCATGACCTACTGCGATAAGCCAGAGCAAGGGGTACTCAGAGTCCTGACTGGCCTTTGGCCAAGACCTTGGCCGTTACCTGACCCCAGCAGCTGTGCGGGGCGTGTGGGAAAGTTACCCAGCAGCAGGGGGCGGCGATACTGGTCCCTATATTAGGGGACCAGAGGACGCCCCCAGAGCTCTTTTTCCTCCTGCTGCTGCTACCTGTCCGTCTCTGTGTTGCTC
Source organism: Pelmatolapia mariae (assembly GCF_036321145.2). NCBI lineage: Eukaryota > Metazoa > Chordata > Actinopteri > Cichliformes > Cichlidae > Pelmatolapia > Pelmatolapia mariae. The sequence continues at coordinate 35,761,912 of NC_086229.1, forward strand.
TGCTGTCTGTGCTTAAGGCTGTACACCCCGGGGTTTTGCTTTGCTTGCTTTCTGCTATGTAATTCTCTTGCTAAATGTCTGTATGTATTTTTCCTGCTGTTCATACGATTCAGTGTATTAAACTCTGTTCCAAGAATTCTACTCTTTTACAGAGCATCTTTTTGAGTTTCTTGATTTTAATTGGATTTGGATCTCCACATCGTTGGTGGGAGAAGGTTATCAGAATGGCTTCAAAATTTGCGACCACAAAATCCTTGGTTAAATCTTAAAACTAGTATATGTTTGGTTTAATTTAAGGAAAATAATTCTTTGTAAAAGAAAATCCTTGGTTAAAGTCTCTATTAAAATATTTGCAAACTCTAAAATGTATGCTTTAAAAATGTAATTGTTTATAAAAAGTATAAAATGCAAGGTAGACACATTTTGTGTACTTAAGAACCACAGTTTATTTCAACTTCGTTGTTTGAAATTACTCAGCTCTGTGATTTAAAAACCAATGAATGTAAAACTAACTTAAACTGGGTTCAATGATAGTTTAGACAAAAGTACTTAGCCTTAGCTATGATAAATGGCTTTACTGAAGTGTATATATTTTTTTTATGTATTCTGTATAATGCATTTAATTTATCTGAATGATTAATGAAATGTTCTTTATTTTTGTGTTTAAAGGTTTTTCACCTATCTAACTACCTTATTGACTGCATGAACCTGAAACTGGTCAAAAATAAATTTGAGTGAAATTCAAAGTCTGGTCTTTTTTCAAGTGTGGGCACCTCACAGACAGAGAACACTTGACATTATAAGATGGTGTAAGATGGCGCCGGTGTGCGTGGCTCGCCGTCCACAGCTGTCGGATCCACTTTTGCTCTGCGTGTTTTTATTGTTTTTGTCACTTTTATTGAACCACGCTGACTCTCTACTGACATACGATCATGAAACTCTGTTAAATATTCGGACTAGCGCTGATGGACTTTTTTCCACCTGCACTACTATCTGTAGTCCCGCATCACCTGGATTACAGCCCGACCCCATCTCATAAGAAGAAGCGCTTTAAACGCAGCGGGCTGTTGGTGAAACTGAAACCATATTTAGCTCTTTCATCTGGCAGAGACAGTTTCCAATGCACTCTGGCGGAAATCCGACCTTTGCACCGGCGTTTCATCTCACGTCGCTTCCTGGAACCTATCGGCACCTGGCTGGTACCTGTGGTCAGCTCTGTTGATCCAGCGTCCCCGCCTTCTCTCACCTCGTCTTCGCTGCGGTGAATCTGCGGCCACTGAAACCGGTTCCCTGGATGGCTGTCACCGGTCTGATGGACCAGGATCACCCTTGTTAACGGTCGTTAGCAAATAAAAGGTTCATATTGAAGGATTTCCTCTGTGTGACAGAAACCTGGATAAGTGACGGTGAGTTAAGCGCTTTCTCAGAACTATCACCGCCAAACTGTTGGTATTTTAACTCAGCGAGGACGACGGGCCGAGGTGGAGGAGTGGCCACAGTTTACAGAAATACTTTTCACTGTCGCCAACTGTCACCTGTCACTGTCTCCAGTTTGGACCTGAGTATGTTTGAGCTGGGTCATCCTGTTCTCTGTGCGCTGATCTACCGTCCACCTAAATATAACAGCAGCTTTGTTCATGACTTCTCTGAGTTCTTGGCTGAAATAATGACAAAGTAGGACAAAGTTTAATCCTGGTGATGTGAGTATTCATGTGTGTTGTCCTACTAAACCACTGGCAAAGGACTTTTTAAACCTACTTGATGCTTTTAATGTGTTGCAGTCTGTCACTGGTCCCACTCATAAACATGGACACACTCTGGTTTTGTCTCATGGTTTACCTGTTTATGATCTTCAAATTTATGTCGTCTTTTCTGAGCCTGTATTCTTTGAAACTTCTCTTCCCTGTAATATCTCTACTTGTGTCCTCCTACTGCTTCTCGCATGTTTAAACCATCAAGTGCCGCCCAGTTTTCTACCCTTTAGTAAGGCCTTTAATGTTGATTCAGAGCTCTCAGCTTGTGCTGACACTGAGGAGCTGACTCCAAAATTTTTCTCTACTTGTGAAAACTGTCAGGTTAGGGCTGTGTGCAGGCAGGAGTGGAAGTAGAAGGACCCAATGTGCAGACACTTGGAGGCGGAAAGTAACTCAGAACTCAGCTTTCATTGCTGGATGGCAAAAACGTGGCAAAAGGTAACAAAAATCCAAATAAACTTACATGAACAGGCAGACGGAACACACAGCATAAATGAGAGTAGATCACAACACAGACACCAAGAAACACAGGGCTTAAATACACAGAGGGAGCAATCAGGGAATGGGTAACAGGAGGGAAACACAGCTGGGGCAAATCAGGCCTAACGAGACAAAGGAAGCAAAACCAGACACATTAACATCAGACATGGACTTTCAAAGTAAAACAGGAAACATAACAGACTCACAGGCAGGCACTATAACAAAGGGAACGGAGACGTGGGATCAGGGCAGACACAGACACTGACTGGACGTGGGGATACAGCAGACAGGGGAGACAGCAACTATGGAACAGACAGAAAACCAGAACACTAAAACTCTAACCAAACCCCACCCAGAGAACCTAAACTAAGAATAATCCTAAAACCCATAAAGCAAAGCTAGAATATAATGAAATAACAAAATCAAAGAACCAAAAACACAAAACACTGGGTCGACGGCCCAGGGACCCTAACAGAAAACATTCTGGATACTGTTGCTCCTCTGAAGGTCAGGCGGCCTGAATCGAAGTCTGAGCCTGAACGACATCATTCTGCAGGAAAGCAGAACGCAGATGGAAAAAGACAAGCTACAAGTGTCTTATGATATCTTCAGAGATCGCTGGCATAAATATCAGAAAACTGTTAAGAACCAGATATCCGCCTATTTTGCAGGTGTTATTAAGCACAGCCATAAGCCCCGTGTCTTATTTAGTATTTTAAACTCTGTTCTTAACCCTCCCCAACCCAACTGCACACAAGGTTCTGCTGAAACTTGTGAAGCTTTTTTAAGTTTCTTTGTGGACGAGATTTTATCTATTAGAGCACATATTTGACCCCATCTTATGACCCTTCTGTTATTTTTACGCCTTTAGCAGTTTTTAACCATTTTGAACCCGTGTCTCTGTCGTATCTGGTAAAATTGTCACCCAAATCAAGTCTGGCTCTCCCACTGATGTCCTTCCCCCTCGCTTTTAAAGAAGTTTGGACCTATTGGACCTTATATTCAAAGGTTTATAAACAGCAGCCTGACTTTAGGCGATGTACCTTTTAAACAGGCAGTGGTCCAGCCTCTGCTGAGACACCCTGGCTTGGATGCCTCTTTGACCCCCTCAGGCCTATTTTAGAAGTCTTAAGGATATCAGAGCATGGCTGGCTCTGAATGTTTTAAACTTTAATGAAAAGAAGACCGAGGTCATTATATTTGCGCCGAGTGGACCTGGTGTCCCTCCATCTGACTTGGGTCCTCTTACATCCTGTGTCAAACCAATTGTCACCAACCTTGGAGTAAAATGTGACACAGCTCTTAAAATGGACAAACAGGTAAATACAGTGGTGAGAAAAAGCTTTTTTCAGCTGAGGCAGCTCTCTAAAATTAAACCTTTTATTTCTTTTCGTGACTTGGAGAGAGTTTTGCCCACATCTGTGACCACTCGCCTTGATTATTGTAATGGACTTTATATTGGTATTGATCAGGCTTCACTATCACGCTTGCAAATGGTCCAGAATGCTGCTGCTCGCCTGTTGACAGGGACACGTAAACGTGAGCACATTACCCTGTTCTTGCCTCCTTACACTGGTTTCCATTTTAGAATTCATTTTAAATGTTATTGCTTGTTTTTAAAGTTTTAAATGGCTCCTTCTTACCTGTCAGACCTTCTACACCGATACACTCCACAAAGGTCTCTCATCTGACCAGTCACTCCTTGCTGTCCCCATGTCGAGACTGAAACACAGAGGGGACCGAGCTTTCACTGTTGTGGCCCCCAAACTATGGAACAAACGGCCCCTCCGTGTTAGGTTGGCCCAACACTTGAAATGTTTAAATCACTTTTAAAAACACCTTTTTTCAAAAGCTTTTTAGGAGTCGTACCAGAGTCAGTTTGTAGTCAGTTTGTAGTCAGCTGTTGGCCACTCTTAATGCTTTTATTTTGTTAATCTTATTGTTTATTTTACTCATGTTTTAATATTTAATTTACACACTGATTTATTTATCTTCTTTTTCATTTATGTATTTATTGTATTTATAATAATTTCATTGTTTGCTTAATGGATGGTTTTTAACTGCTATCTCTGTTTTATTATTGGAAGCACTTTGGTGACGTTGTTGTTTTTAAAGTGCTGTATAAATAAAGTTGGATTGGATTATGGGCTGTAACAGGCTGACTATGTTACAGAGGATTTCATCCTTTGTCCATCAGGACAGTCAGACAGAAATCTGCTTCCTGTTCCCAGTGTGAGCGTTTGTCAGCCTCACTGATGGAGGACGGCTCTCTCACAGTGTGCAGACATGTTTAATGAGTTACTGCTAACAGTCACAGTTCATCGCAGCAGCTGTTTAATATGGACGTGAAAGAATCAGAGATCCAACATGTCCTCTGATCTGGACCCACAGCAATGATCACTGATCACAGAGTCTGTTACACAGACTGACCGTTCTGTGGTCAAACATGAAAAGGCATCAACGTGACCTCTGACCTTTATCTACAGTGTTTCAGTCTATTTGAACTTTTTACATTGAACCTCATGATCACTGTGATAACATGTGATCATTCAGCCCCACGAGTTCATGGATACACTGGAGGAAATGCATCTTTATTAGAAGGACCAGACCTCAGACCTCACACTTCCTTTCTTCTATTTGTCTGAAAATGAGACGTCAACAGCATCACAAACATTAATGTTTAAAGCTTCCACGTGGTTTACATTTCCTCCATGGAAACAGGAAGTGCTGCTTTTAATTTGAAAACACATTTAAGGATGTGGAAAAGTACAAATCTGGCAGCTTTTGTTGGACAGGAAGTCGGTAATGTGTCTGTGTGACAGCTGTGGAAGCACAGGAGCAATGTCTGTGGGAAAATCCACAGACTCTGTACCACTCGGACATGTTTGAAGGAGGTTTTTCACAATAAAATCCAAGATTCAGTTTAAATGAAACGTCCTTCACCTTGTAAGGAAACATTTTGTGGACACGATGGTTTTCCAGCTAAGAAAGTTAGTCCAGTGAGAGACGGCAGGAGGAGCAGAGGTCAAACAGATGTGAACAGGACACACTGGTGTGTTTCATCTCCACACACAGACAAACCACAGCAACACTGACTCCACACTCAGCCTCCCAGTGACCGTGAGCTTACCCGTGCCACCCTCTGTGGACCCCCCTGTGTCATGTGATGGTGATACAGGACGTTTTCCACACCCGGCTCCACACTGAGTCCTGGCTTCAGTGGGTGAGTCCATCCAGCAGAGACGTGGAGACACAAAGAGCTGCTGGACAGTTTCAGGTGTTCAGTTCAGGTTCATGGTTGTCCACTAGAACCTGATGTAGAAGCTGCAGCATGGAGCTACCACAAGGGACTGTGAGGCATAATCGCGTGCATTTGATTCCTTTAACTGCACCAGTGCAGGACCCTGCTAATGTGCCTGTGTTGCAGAAACCACAAACACCCAGTGTGATCCCTGCTACACCTGTCAGAACCAAGTCAGGGAGGGCAACAGTTAAACCTAAAAAGTTAGATCTGTAAGAGGAAAAAGGGTTGTTGTTATATAATTGTGTTTTAATGGTTTTGTAGCGTGAAATGAATCAAAAACAGTTGTCAAAAAAAGAAGGGAGAAATGGGAAATACAAACAAAAGGTTAAAAATGTGATGCAGTTTGTTTGCCAGATGTTTCTGTCTTTGAGAAAGAAGAAAAATCAAAATCCACTCGAAAGTTCTGTCCTGAGACAAGAAATATTCTGTTTTTGTTTAAAAGGGGAGATGTGGTGTATTCATAATTGGCCCTGGTACATTTGTTGTATGGGCTGTATGTGTTTATTGTTCGATTGTGTAATTACGTGTTACGGCAATGCATGCCGGGAGGCGGTAATGCATTGAGTAGTGATGGCCAAATGAAGCTTTCTGAAGCACTGAAGCTTGTATTGAAAAACGGTTCATTACTCGAAGCTTTTCAACACAGTCCTCTCTGGTGACATCTGGTGGCCAAAAATATGAAGAGCAGCTTGAATCCACAAAATAAAACCAACTGCTTCATAATGATTGCCCACTCTACAGAGTGGAACTCTGTCTCATATTGGGCTGCTGTTGTGTTGCTTTGAACGCGTATTTTTTGGTGTTAAAAAATGTAGTTTATTTGTTTAATAAATTATTTTGACCAGTAAACTTTCTTTGTTTGAACATGCACCATGGTTTGGTCTTTCTTTGCTTGTGACTTCTTGATGTTGGTAAATACAATAATTGAAAAATACCACGTTACATATAACATACATATAATAATGCACATTATGCAGTATGCTTCTGCTGTGAGGTCCTGCCTCCATGTACTTATGCAGTTAATCTCTAGACGGGTATATTTATAAATAATATTATATTAGGGAAATTTTCCTATACATATTTTTGACCTGGGGGTAGAATTGATTGTGAAATGGAAAGGGAAAATGCTTATGAACTTGCAAATTAATAACATGATGCATTTAAGGAAACCCTTTTTCATTTTTATTTAAGAAGAAAATTAGTTCCACTGTGCGATGGCCTCTTCTGTTCCTTTTCGTGGAGATAATTTCTCCTGCCTTAAGGAAAATCCCTTCACATGGAACAGAAGAGGCTGGAGTGCAGAAAAACTGGTAGAGATGCAGTTATGGCTCCACAAACTATCGGCTAAAGAGAATAAATAAATTAAATTGCTGCACATTTTGTAGACTAACATTGTAAGATTATTTTTTAAAATAAAATATATCTTTTTATAACATTAAATGTTACGAGTCAAATGGAAGTTATTTACTGATATTTATATTATGAAAAGCAGATTTTTTACATTTTAAGTTTTTCCCGTTTTCAGATAAAATAAAGACGCACAAAACAAAAGCAAACAGCCAGAACACAAAGCTGGAAAACCCACCCGATTGACCAGAATCAACTCAAAATACTCCCACACAACAGAACCAAATCTCTCAGTAGAATGATCAGTGGTTCACTATCTGCCACCATCAAAACACTCCACAAATCCCGCAAATGATTCACTTCCTTCCATTTGAATCAGGTACCGAAGCAGTTGCGTGCGTAATAAAGCTTCGGACGTCACTGGTCACGTGACTTTTGCCAAACGAAGCAAGCCTCGACACAGTGGCCGTTTATCAATGCCCAAGTACGCGAGTACGTACTCGCGTGCTCGGTGAGTACGTACCCGCCGAGAACGCGAGCACGGACTCGTGATTTGTACAGTCGGAACACCAGCGTACGTGATGATGTCACAGGTCCGGAGTTTTTACTGCCGTCCCCTCTTAATGTAACTGTGAGTAACATGTTATGAAGCTTAACTTTAATCACAGCCAAACCGGTTTACTCAGGAACAAATAAAACACTGAAATATACCAAACATTAACATTTAGAAGTGATCTAAGTGACTTATATATCATTTTTAACCTCAGTAGTGAAACCTCTAATAATAAAAATAGTGTACATGTACATACGTGTACATACCTTAATAAAAACAAGCAGGTGAGATGTTAGAACGCTTTTATTTCTATTCTAGTGGACACTCAATACTATAGACAGCTGCTGCGGTTTCTTTAACCTGAGTAGTGAGAAGACCGCGAGCGGGGGGGGCGATGTGCCGGGAGTCCGCTGTTGAGTTTTGGACGAAATGCATTCTGGGATATATAGCTGTCCCAAGTCTACACCGATGCATGCTCGATAAAATGGGCGGATCGAGAACACATCCGGGACTTTTTCGCGTTCTCGGCGTGATGCGTACTTCGAATTGGAACAGTACTTGGTCTCCGACTGATGACGTATCACGAGTACACGAGAACGCAAGTACGCACAAGTACGCATATTGATAAACGCCCAGTGCTTCTGAACCAGTGTGTTGGTTTTTTCCACACACGCTTCGGAGCGTCAGCTTCAAGCGGGCCATCACTAGCAGTGAGTTAAGAGTTGGTCCAAAAGTTGATTCTGTTTCCCCCAGTCTGATAAACAGTACTTATAAACATACTGTTTATAAGATTCAGCTGTCAAGTCAGCTGAGACTGAAGAAGTCACCTGGATGAGTGACCAAACGTTTCTCTCACTGAAAACGTCCAGATGAACAGAATCAACTTTTGGAGAGTCACCAGTTAATCTGCGACACCAGTTAAACTGGAACACCCTCCGTTTGCTGGAAATGAGGGAGGAGCGGTGAAAGTGAAAGGGTTGAGCCTCCGTTCAGAGCAGCAGGAGGAGGAAGCTGGGGCCGAGGCAGGTGAGTGTTAACATGAATATGTTTCTTCTTATGACATAAAATAATTCCACGCTGTTCGTGTCTGTGGGTGAAATGTGAGGCCGGTCGGTCCTCTGAGCGCTGGTTTCCTGTAAGTAGAGAGGAAGTGAGTTTAGCTGAGCCTCCGTGAGAGAGCAGGAGGAGAGTGAGAGCTGTGCTGAGGCAGGTGAGTGTAACACCGACATTACTGTGTCTCTGTGGCGGGAACAACAGGCTCCGTCAGCGGAGGCAAAAATAAGACTTTAATTATCAAAGTAAAGAACTTGGTGTCGTAAGAGGTCGCGCGCTCATTGGATAACGACTTGTCAATCTCACGTTATTACCCAATGAGCGTGCCGATTCACAGAAAGGCCCGCCCTTATCGAGGGGATTTTTAAAACCTAAAATGGCGACAGTGGAAAAGTCGCGGGCCGTTTCTTAATATGCGTACTTGTGTTTACTTGTGTGTACTTGTTTTCTCGTGGACTCAAGTACACGCGTGATACGTCATCAGTCACAGACCAAATACTGCTCCGATTCAAAGTCCGCATCAGGCCATGTCCGCTAAAAGAGTCCGTCAGTGGAGTTCAGGCTGACTTTGTTAAACGGTGACGCCACTTCCTGTTCTCAGTCCCGTCGTGACCTTCTGTTGCTCTGATATCTGATATTGATTATAAACAGGCAGAAACATCAGGTTTGATCTGAAAATCTCTTCATAAAAACTGTTTTTAAGTAAACAAAGTTGTGTCCGCGTGAGGCCGCACGCTCATTGGATAACGACTCGTCAAAGTTAATTTTGAGCCAATGAGCGCGTGGAGTCAAATTAAGCCCCGCCCTTATTTAAAACTAAAATGGCGACAGAGGAAAACTAATCTGTCACTGAGCCAGGAAGTAGTTTACAGAGCAGAGGCTGTTCTCAGTTTGTATCACTTTCATACATCATTTATTCAACAGGTTATAAATAAAGGTAGAGCAGAACTCCCACTGACATTAAAATATCTTTAGAGATAAACTGCAACGATATGACAATAATTTTTTTAAAGAGAGTTCAAGTCATGAAAAAGTTTTGATTGTTATGTAGAACACAGAGGGTACAACAACACAGTCATAGATACAACTGTAAATCAGGCCATTTCTGTACTTTATATATAACACACACACACACACACACACAGAAATATCAGCAGTCACTTTCACTCTTGACACTAGAAAATTTTCGCTTGTTCCACTGACAGAGTTTTTCACTTATTTCTATCAGAAATATCACATATTAAGTAAGAGATCAGCCAATAGAGTCACTGTCTTCAAACAAGTTCATATATCTCACTGAAACATTACGATTCAGGTTCTGTTCTTCTTTCTGCTGGAGACAGTGTAGGAAACATGTGGTCTTACAGGCTTAGCGTGACACAGTCTGTCAGCAGCATACAGACGGTGTGTCGGGGTCTCAGGATCAGAGCAGCACTTTGGTTTAATGAGGTCACTTCCTGCAGTGACCCTCAGCTTCTCTCCAAAGGAGCCGTAACATGTGGGCTCCTCACCGTGATGATGATCCCAAACAGACAGAGATGCTTCCACTACAACAGCACTGTGTGTGTTTACCTCTCAGACTAACTCCACCCTGACATCCAGAAGATGGAGGAAGAGGACGGAGCAGCAGCTGCAGCATCCAGCTGTGTGTCTGTGGGGAGTGACGGGGTTACAGAAACACCTCCACATTACCATCATGGACCTGCAGCAACAAAGTAAGAACACGACTAACTTTATTAGTCATTTCAAACATAACCATGACAGAAGTGTGATTGGTTCAAACTGTTTCCTCTGAGTTTGATTTCTTGTTGTTTTCTTGCTAAGATCTTTGTGAGTTAAAGTGAAGTCAGTGCAGCAGAATCAGAGAGAAGAGCTGAGAACAAACCGAGTTCATTCAGAGACAGAAAAAACTGGCTGATGATTGGCTGACCTGTCAGCATTATGAGGCAGCCACAATATCACAGAGTGATCAGCTGATCATGTGGCTGTCAGAGAGAAATGATCAGTTATTGATGTTTGTGTTTGCAGAGGTCAGAGGTCACAGTCTCCAGTATCCAGCTGTGTGTCTATGAGGAGTGACATGTCCAAAGGAAGACCTCCGAACTTCAGTAATGAACCTGCACCAACAATGTTCTTCAGTCATGGAGCTCAGCTGACCATGTAAGAGAGCTGCTGACTCACAGAGTTCAAAGGTTGTTTGCATTTGGGAGCCAGTTCAGCTCACCTGGTTGAGCAGGTGACCACATATCACAGGTTTGATTCCAACCATGTGTGTCCTCCCTCACTGTCCCTGTACACTGTCCTGTCTGAAAGGTCCTCGCTGTCCTCTCAGAAAAAGGCAAAAGAGGATGTTTAAAAGTCTATTCTGCAACTGAGATCAGAACATTTTGCTCAGTTTCTTGCTTTTTTAAAAAAACAGTTTTTTCCCAAACAAATCTTAAACCAGTCAGCTCACAATCACAATTATGTTCTTCTACAATAACGTTAGAGTATCTTATGAAGCCACATTTTTGTGTAAGTCTAAATATGCAGTAGGGCTGGGCAATATGGCACAAAATTCATATCTCGATATTCTTTTAAATCCATAAAGTAAGAACAAAAAGAGAGTTCTTAGTCAAAGCTGTGTCCCAGCTATCACACTGGCACTTTTATTAACATACAGCATACATGTACATCAAAAATTACTCATAAATAAATGATCAGCATTTATTAAATAATAATGCTCCATAAATAAACTAAGACAATGTTGTTTTTGTTCATAACAAAAAGCTCACAATTGTGCAGTCAAAATGTAAACTAAAAGACGCTGAGCATAATAACAAAGAGGCAGATTTCACAGCTGCTCTGTTCCCAAGTTCTACTGCGTGACTGACAGCCTGGAATTTGAAATCCTCTTTGTAACCGTGTCTCTCACAGGTGCCATTTATGGTCCTTATACACACACAAAAATACTATGTTGAAGCACAGCATGTATTACTCTGCGAGGCTCCTGACTACGGCAGCCGTAATGCTCCACAATCCATCCAGCGGTGCAGCTTCGTACCAAAGTCATACTAAAACATTTTTGGACAGATTTTTAAGCGCCACATAAAATCGGTTTGCGGTCAGTAAGCACAACCAGAATTCATACATAAGGTGCACTGTCAAGTTTTGAGAAAATGAAAGGATTTTAAGTGTGCCTTACAGTGTGTAAAATGCTGTATATGAATTTTGTAAGGTGGTTTGTTTCGGGGCAGGAGGCTGGGAGACTTTGCGGTCTGGGATAACACACGCAGTTTCATACACTCTTCATTTGCACTTCATGGTGCTGTTGGTGAAAATACTAGTAGTGCTCCAACCTTTAGTCAGTACGCTTTCCCAACTTTCTCTACAGAACACATTATTCTGCTGCTCAGCTGACACTTTGAATCCAAACCATCTCCAAACAATAGTAATAATAATAATAATAATAATAATGATGATAATATCCAGATGTTTTCTTTTTGCCGTGTCCATCTTATGCTGCCTGCAGGTGAAGCGATCGGGGAGTTGTGTTCAGTGAAGGAGAGAGGCAGTGTAACGTTGCAAAGAGACCATAGTGGATGAAAGAGAGGCAAACTTGCGGCTCCACAAGTATAATTGTAACGTAACAGAGACTATATCGATATAAACGATCTTGTCACATCTCATATCTCATATAAAATTCATCTATATATTTAAAACCTCGATATATCGCTCAGTCCTACTATGCAGCACTTGTGGCTTTCATGATAAAATTTATCAGGGGATTGATGTGATATGAATGAAACATGTTTGTGTTTGCAGAGGTCAGAGGTCACAGTCTCCAGTATCCAGCTGTGTGTCTATGAGGAGTGACATGTCCAAAGGAAGACCTCCGAACTTCAGTAATGAACCTGCACCAACAATGTTCTTCAGTCATGGAGCTCAGCTGACCATGTAAGAGAGCTGCTGACTCAGAGTTCAAAGGTTGTTTGCATTTGGGAGCCAATTCAGCTCACCTGGATGAGCAGGTGACCAAATATCACAGGTTTGATTCCAACCATGGGCCTCTTGCTGTGTGTCCTCCCTCACTGTCTCTGTACACTTACCTGTGTTAAAAAGTCCTCGCTGTTCTCTCAGAAAAAGGCAAAGAGGATGTTTAAAGGTCTATTCTGCAACTGAGATCAGAACATTTTGCTCAGTTTCTTGCTTTCCGGGCTGTTTTAACAGTGTTCAGAAAAGGGCTGTCATGATGGTAGACTTTGAAAGTTGCCCAGGAAAGGACTCAGTACCCTTTCCGATGCCCTCCATCCATTCTCTTCCTCTTATTAGGGTTGCTTGGGGGCTGGAGTCTATCCCAGAAAGGCTCAGGAGTCCACATAGAGTTGGTGACACAGGCTGCACAGTCTGTATGTAGTTGATGCCAGACTTTTCTCTGCTACAGTCAGGAACTTTAAAAGAAACATGACCGTTTTTGGACACAAATAACTGTTACCTATCAAAACAATATAGACAGTCAGGACTGAAGATGTGTGTTGCTGAGCTCAGACATTATCATTTTATTATTAGCCATAGCTGCTAGCTGCTACCTTATTGATAACATAACAGTAATGTGGCTATAAGCTAAAGACCAGAATGTCTGCACAGTGTCATCAAATCTGGATGTTGATTTTAGTGATGATGAAATGTGTTCACAGAGGGAGGAAGAGGAAGAGGAGTGGTGTTTGTGAGGAGGAGCAGCTGTCCTGCTGTGCTTTGTGTCAGGACGTCCTGAAGGATCCAGTCTCTACCAGCTGTGGACACTGGTTCTGCAGACAGTGCATCTGCTCATACTGGGACCAGTCTGCTTCATCAGGAGACTCGTCCTGTCCCCAGTGTGGAGAAAGATCCAGAAGCAGAGCTGGACTGCAGACAGCCAGTCAGAGCAGCTGTGTACAAAGTAAGACTGAACATCTGTCTGCTGATGGACTCATTTCTGAAAACTGGACTTCTTGTTGTTGTTCAGACATTGAAGAGTTTTCTTTCTCTTTTTCTTTCAGCAGATGTTGGTCTGCAGGAGGTTTTAGATGAACATAAGATCAGTCTGAGGAGGAGATGTGAACGTGTGACTGAAGGAAGTGATGAAACAGGAAGTAGAACCCTCCTCAACAGGATCTACACTGAGCTCTACATCACAGAGGGACAGAGTGAAGAGGTTCATACCCAACATGAGGTGAGGCAGCTGGAGACAGCTTCCAAGATGGACGCCCTCCATGACGCTCCAATCAGGTGCCAGGACATCTTTAAAGCCTTCCCTGACCAACAGAGACCCATCAGAGTGGTTCTGACCAACGGCGTGGCTGGTGTTGGAAAAACCTTCTCAGTGCAGAAGTTCACTCTGGACTGGGCAGAGGGCTTGGAGAACCAACATGTCAGTGTGGTGGTTCTGCTTTCATTCAGGGAGCTGAACCTGATCAGAGATGAGCAGTACAGTCTTCTGGAGCTGCTCCATGTTTTCCATCCAACATTACAGAAGGTCACAGCAGAGAAGCTGGCTGTCTCTCAGCTTTTGTTCATCTTTGACGGCCTGGATGAAAGCAGACTTTCATTGGATTTCACCAACAGGAAGCTGCTGTCTGATGTCACACAGAAGTCATCAGTCAGCCAGCTGCTGACAAACCTCATCCAGGGGAATCTGCTTCCCTCGGCTCTCGTCTGGATAACTTCCCGACCTGCAGCAGCCAATCAGATCCCTCCTACATGTGTTGACAGGCTAACAGAAGTACGAGGCTTCATTGACGCCCATAAGGAGGAGTACTTCAGGAGGAGATTCAGTGATGAAGAGCTGTCCAGCAGAATCATCTCCCACATGAAGACATCCAGGAGCCTCCACATCATGTGTAGTATCCCAGTCTTCTGCTGGATCACTGCTACAGTTCTGGAGCACATGTTGACTACAGAGCAGAGAGGAGAGCTGCCCAAGACCCTGACTGACATGTACTCATACTTCCTGCTGGTTCAGACAAAGAGGAAGAAGAACAAGTACCATGAGGGACATGAGACGAGTCCACAGGAGCTGACGGAGGCTGACAGGGAAGTTCTTCTGAAGCTGGGGAGGCTGGCGTTTGAACATCTGGAGAAAGGAAACATCATGTTCTACCAAGAAGACCTGGAGCAGTGTGGTCTGGATGTGACAGAGGCCTCGGTGTACTCAGGAGTTTGTACAGAGATCTTCAAAAGAGAGTGTGTGATCTTCCAGAAACCAGTCTACTGCTTTGTTCATCTGAGCATTCAGGAGTTTCTGGCTGCTGTCTACATGTTCCACTGTTTCACCAACAGGAGGACAGAGGTGCTGAAGGACTTCTTTGGGAACAAATATAAAGAGTCATCGTTGGATGACTTTCTGAAGCAAGTCATGAGAAAATCCCTCCAGATTAAAAATGGCCACCTGGACCTGTTTGTTCGCTTCCTTCATGGCCTCTGTCTGGAGTCCAACCAGAGACTCTTAGGAGGTCTGCTGGGTCAGACAGAGATCAGTCCAGAAACCATCCAGAAAGTCACCAAGTACCTGAGGAAAGTGAACAGTGATAAAATTTCTCCTGACAGAAGCATCAACATCTTCCACTGTCTAATGGAGATGAACGACCTCTCAGTACATCAGGAGATCCAAAAGTTCCTGAAGTCAGAGAAAGGACCAAAGAAGAAACTCTCTGAGATCCAGTGCTCAGCTCTGGCCTTCATGCTGCAGATGTCAGAGGAGGTTCTGGATGAGTTGGACCTGCAGAAGTACAACACATCAAAACGGGGACGACTGAGACTGATTCCAGCTGTGAGGAACTGCAGAAAGGCTGGGTGAGTCACACTTGATTATTCAACATCATCAGCATAGAGCAGTAGATTTGTTATCCAGAAATACACCAGAGTTTCTGTGGGTTATTATAAAGTCTGAATTTAAAATTAAATACAACTAACAGACTTTAGCTCGTATTTCTAAATTAAACTATCTGTCAGTTTTATTTTGTATCTGGATACATAGCATAGTCATTAAGATAAATTTTCATGGTTTTACTTCACTCAGTTTTGATTTCTCTTTTGCTATGTATAAGAATAAGAACAACTTTATTTATCCCGAGGGAAATTCTTTTGTCATGTACATGCTCAAAGCAGCAGGAGAGACCCAGGAACAGATGAAATAGATATAAGATATACAATATATACAATAAGAATAGTGTACAGTAATATACAGTAGGATGGTGCAAGACAAATAATCGGATAACTCTAACAAAGTAATATACATAACTATATCCTGGTGAATAAATAACTAAACTATCAGTGCAGGCGGTTCTAGAAAGTGACAAAGTATTGTGCAATAGAATAAAGGGAGTAGCAGCGTATGATAGGGGGATGAAAACAAATATTCAATAAGTACTCTTGGGTAATATTGCACGGTCTGGAGGGAACAGAATAACGTAGGTAATAGTCTTAGGAGAATCACCTACAGAGTGAGGAAGAGTTAAACAGTCTTATTGCCACCGGTACAAAGGATTTCCTGTGGCGGTCAGTTCTGCATTTCGGGGCAATGAGTCTTTTGCTGCGTTTGCTCCGATGGTCCATCATGGGGGCGTGCATGGGGTGGGAGGGGTTGTCCATGATAGAAAGAAGCTTTTTTAGCATTCTCCTCTCAGACACCTCCTCCAGGTTCTCAAGTCTGACACCCAGGACAGAACCAGCCTTTCTAATCAGTTTGTTCAGCCTGTTGGCATCAGCTGTCTTCACCCCACTTCCCCAGCACACAGCTGCAAAGAACACGACGCTCTCCAACACCGAGTGATAGAACATTGTCAGCATTTTCCTACCAACATTGAAGGACCTGAGTCGCCTCAGTAGGAAAAGCAGACTCTGCGCTTTTTTGAAGATAGCATTGGTGTTCTTGGTCCAGTCCAGTTTACAGTCCAAGTGTACCCCCAGGTACCGGTAGTCCTCAACGATCTCCACATCAGCCCCTCTGATGGTGACAGGGGTAGGAGGAGGAGCCTGCTTCCTAAAGTCCATAATCAGTTCCTTTGTCTTTGTGATGTTAAGTTGTAGGTGGTTTAGCTCACACCACTCGACAAAGCTGTCCATCACACTCCTGTACTCTTCCTCCTGTCCATCCCTGATACAGCCCACGATGGCAGAGTCATCTGAGAATTTCTGCAGATGGCATGACTGAGACTTGTACCTGAAGTCAGATGTGTAGAGAGTGAAGAGGAAGGTTGATAGGACTGTCCCCTGCGGCGCCCCTGTGCTGCTCAGGATGTTATCTGAGCGGCAGCTCTTCAGTCGGACATGCTGTGGTCGACTTGTTAAATAGTCCGTAATCCATCCTACCAGTGGGGCGTCCACCTGCATTTCCGTGAGCTTATTCCCCAGCAGTGATGGTCTGATCGTGTTAAAAGCACTAGAGAAGTCAAAGAACATGACCCTCACAGTGCTCCCAACAATGTCCAGATGAGAATAAGCCTGGTCCAGCAGGTAGATGAGGGCATCCTCCACACCGATACGAGGTTGATAAGCAAACTGCAGGGGATCCAGCCAAGGCTCCACCAGCAACCGCAGATGTTTTAGGACGAGTCTCTCCAGTGTCTTCATGACATGTGAGGTCAGAGCCACTGGCCTGTAGTCACTGGGGGTCGACGGGTTGATCTTTTTAGGGACAGGAACCAGGCAGGATTGCTTCCAGAGTGATGGGACTCTCTGCATCTCCAGGCTCATGTTGAAGATCCGTTGTAGAACTCCAGACAGCTGGGAAGCACAGCACCTGAGGGCCCTGGGACTGACACCATCAGGACCAGCAGCTTTGCCGGAGTGGAGTCTGCCCAATTCTTTTTTGATGTCATCTGCTGAGAAGGGACAGAGTGAGACAGTCTGAGGGGGCAAGAGAGGGGGGAGGCGAAAGGAGAAGATGGGAAGAGCTGGGTGTGGAGACAGGAGACGCAGGGCAGTCGAACCTATTGAAGTGCAGATTTAGGTTGTTAGCACTTTCGACGTCCCCATCCATCCCCACACCTCTCTTTTGTCTCAGGCCAGTGATAGCCCGCATTCCATTCCACACCTCCCTGGTGTTGTTTTCCTGCAGTTTGTTTTCCAGCCTCTGTCTGTAGGACTCTTTACCCTCTGCAGTCTTGGCTTTCAGCTCCTTCTGCACCAGTTTCAGCTGATCTCTGTCACCATTTCTGAAAGCTCTTTTTTTCTTGTTCAGGGTTGCTTTGATGTCATTGGAAACCCAGGGCTTAGTGTTGGGGAAGCACAGAATGGTTTTTTGGGGGACTACAGTGTCAACACAGAAGTTGATATAGTCTGTAACACAGCCTGTCAGATTGTCAATATTGTCCTGATTGGAATCAAAAAGAACATCCCAGTCCATTGACTCAAAGCATCCCTGCAGAGTCTCTTCCGACTCCCTTGTCCATGTTGTAACCGTTTTTGTGGCTGCAGGTTGTCTCTGAATGGCAGGTCTGTAAAGGGGCTGGAGGTAGACCAGGTTGTGATCAGCCCTGCCCAGAGGAGGGAGAGGGCTGGAGGTGTATGCCTCAGTAGCATTGGCATAAAACAGGTCCAGTGTTTTATTGTCTCTTGTTTTGCAGTCCACATACTGCTTGAATGTAGGTAGAACAGTGGAGAGGTTCGTGTGATTAAAATCGCCCGTTATAGCCACAAACGCAGAGGGACTACGATTTAGTAGGTCCGCTGTCGCAGAGCTGAAGACGTCATACGCCTGCGCCGCGTTGGCATCAGGAGCGATGTAAACAATGACGATAATGGCGAGGGAAAACTCACGCGGTAAATAATATGGTCGAAGACCGACTGCTAACAGTTCGATGTGTTTGTTACTGTTAAGGGAAAATCCCAAACAGAAGTCTGCCAAGGCAAACAGAAACACAGTGAGACAAAATACTTAATCACATGTACATGGGTGAGCGTCTCAGAAGAGAGTCACACAGTGTACTTCTTTATTCGTGCATTTATAGTCACTGGTGACAACAGTGAATACGTCTATTCATAGGCAGAGGAATGTTAGTGCGTAGGGAGTGAAGATAAGAGTGGTTGAGGTGTATGCGTGTGTGTTGTGAGATTCAGAAGGACGCAGCCCCTCTTCTTGTTAGGGAGCGCAGATAAAAGTATCCAGCTGTCCTCTTCCTGCTTGTTCAGCTATTATCGCTGTGAGAAAGAATTTATAAAACAGTCTTGTAGTGGACAACAGTCTAAGTCATCAAAAGGTCAACATACAGTATTCTATCATATGCAAACTTATATCATTAAAAGCTTATACTGACTACTAAGTACAATTTTCCATTGACAGTTACACACAGCCATCCTCACCTTAACGTGACTGGGGGAACACCAGCGGTTGTTAACATAGAGAGCGACTCCCCCTCCCCTCTTCTTCTCGCTACTGCCTGGGTCCCTGTCCGCTCTCACACACGTAAATCCGTTTATATCCACCACCTGGTCCGGGATGTTTTTGTGCAGCCATGTCTCCGTGAAACACATAACACTGCATTCTCGGAAAACTTTCTCTGTCCTTGTTAGCGTCGCGATCTCCTCCATCTTATTAACCAGCGATCTGACATTGCCAGTCACCACAGACGGGAGAGCAGGACGGAATCTTTTCCTCCTCAGTCTTTGCTTTTTCCCCGTTCTGCAGCCACGGTAGTTCCTCTTGATCACCGCGGGGATCTCATGCTGAACACCGGCATGGCTGTGCTGTCTTAGCCCCAGCAGCTGGTCCCGGCTATAGACAAAGGGGCAGCGTGGCGTCGCGGTCATCTCAGTTGTTTTACACGGAGTTTCGTATCCAAACACGGCTAAAAACTTCTCGACTACACAAGAAGTATAAACTAAAAACCTAACTAAGTAGACAAAAAGAAATAAATAAGAGGAAAAGAAAGAAAGGGGAAAGTAATTTTCAACTGCAGAGAGCATGCTAGACAGGCTGCCATCCGAGACGGCGCCGGAAGACGGAGATATATATATATATATATATATATATATATATATATATATATATATATATATATATATATATATATATATATATATATATATATATATATATATATATATATATATATATATATATATATATATATATATATATACATAAAATAATAATAAAAAAAATACATTTATCTGATCGGGAAATCACTCATCTGTGGAAAAGAGACTTTATTACAGAGAAATGGCTCTATACAACCTATACAAAAACAACAAGGAATAATGTAACGGGGCTCAAGTACTCTCAGCATTTCCTGAAACCTGGTGTTTTCTACAACAGAAAAGGGTCGCATGTCGACAGCAATAAAAGGAGCAATTGCCGTGTCGATTTCTTTTGCCCTCTCAGAATCATGTGCTAACGGCTGTCTAAATGACTCAGGTAAAGTTTGTAGCATGCGTGCTTGTTGTTGTTTTTGTCTGCTTCCATTTGTCTTTGCACTAGCGTGATGTCGGCGTAAATGTGCAGTCATATTTGTTGTAAATGGTAAATGGTAAATGGCCTGTATTTATATAGCGCTTTTATGGTCCCTAAGGACCCCAAAGCGCTTTACATATCCAGCCATTCACACACACATTCATACACTGGTGATGGCAAGCTACGTTGTAGCCACAGCCACCCTGGGGCGCACTGACAGAGGCGAGGCTGCCGGACACTGGCGCCACTGGGCCCTCTGACCACCACCAGTAGGCAACGGGTGAAGTGTCTTGCCCAAGGACACAACGACCGAGACTGTCTGAGCCGGGGCTCGAACCGGTAACCTTCCGATTACAAGGCGAATGCCCAACTCTTGTTGTGTTCCCACCGATGTAATTGAGCATTGCGTGGCACATCCAATATACTGTTGTACTTTTGTCCATGACACCCTTACCATCAGGGTCATACTTCACATGAAAACCAAAATAGTTCCAAACACCAGATCTGAATGACGGTGGATGAGGTTCAGTTTCGGGTAACGTTCAGGCAGTTGCCATGTTGCTACAAGCTTAATTTCTGTCTCGCTAGCTTGAGTGAATGCATATGGGTGGCGCTCAGTGGATCTGCGCTCGACAATGCAGCCTAGGCAGAGTAGTCGAGCGCAGATCCACTGAGCTCTCAACACACACGGCATCGTCAGAAGAAAAGTTGATAAAAGAAATTACAAATTTTGTATATATTTTATATTTATTTATAATTTTGTATATATATAACCCAACAATCATATGACCCCCAATGACCAAGCACTTTGGCGACAGTGGGAAGGAAAAACCTTTTAACAGGAAGAAACCTCCAACCGAACCAGGCTCAGGGAGGGGCGGCCATCTGCTGCGACCAGTTGGGGTGAGAGAAGGAAGACAGGATAAAGACATGCTGTGAAAAAGAGACAGAGATTAATAACAGATATGATTCGATGCAGAGAGGTCTATTAACACATAGTGAGTGAGAAAGGTGTTTGGAAATGAAAAACTCAATGCATCATGGGAATCCCCGGTAGCCTACGTCTATTGCAGCATAACTAAGGGAGGATTCAGGGTCACCTGGTCCAGCCCTAACTATATGCTTTAGCAAAAAGGAAAGTTTGAAGCCTAATCTTGAAAGTAGAGATAGTGTCTGTCTCCTGAATCCAAACTGGAAGCTGGTTCAACAGAAGAGGGGCCTGAAAACTGAAGGCTCTCCCTCCCATTCTACTTTTAAATACTCTAGGAACAACAAGTAGGCCTGCAGTGTGAGAGCGAAGTGCTCTAATAGGGTGATATGGTACTACAAGGTCATTAAGATAAGATGGGGCCTGATTATTTAAGACCTTGTATCTGAGGAGCAGGATTTTGAATTCAATTCTGGATTTAACAGGAAGCCAATGAAGGGAAGCCAAAACATGTGAAATCTGCTCTCTCTTTCTAGTCCCTCTCAGTACTTTTGCTGCAGCGTTTTGGATTAACTGAAGGCTTTTCATGGAGTTTTTAGGACATCCTGATAATAATGAATTACAGTAGTCCAGCCTGGAAGTAATCAATGTGTGAACTAGTTTTTCAGCATCACTCTGAGACAGGATACAGTGGCTTGCAAAAGTATTCGGCCCCCTTGAACTTTTCCACATTTTGTCAAATTACAGCCACAAACATGAATCAATTTTATTGGAATTCCATGTGAAAGACCAATACAAAGTGGTGTACACGTGAGAAGTGGAACGAAAATCATACATGATTCCAAACATTTTTTACAAATAAATAACTGCAAAGTGGGGTGTGCGTAATTATTCAGCCCCCTGAGTCAATACTTTGTAGAACCACCTTTTGCTGCAGTTACAGCTGCCAGTCTTTTAGGGTATGTCTCTACCAGCTTTGCACATCTACAGACTGAAATCCATATACCAGTCTGTTTATAATGTAGATTTTCTGCTTTTATAATAACACATTTTATATTTTCTATAATCACAGGCTGACTCGGTGTGGACTCTCAGAGACTCACTGTGAAGTTGTGGCCTCAGCTCTGAAGTCCAACCCCTCCCATCTGACAGAGCTGGACATGAGTGGAAATGAGCTGCAGGATTCAGCAGTGAAGCTTCTGTGTGGTGGACTGGAGAGTCCAAACTGTCGACTGGAGACTCTGAGGTGAGTTCACTGACTGCAGCTATTGTTGTTTTTCTGTAGTTCAGAACTTTCTTTAGTTCCTATATGTTCAGGATGTGTCTGAAGAGAAATGTGAAGAAGTTTTGAGTGCTTTCAGAAATGTTGTCTTTCCAAACGACAACAGTTTTTCCTTTTGGTTCCAAACAGAGGTGACAGACTTGAGCAGGGTTCATTTAAAGGCTGACAGAAGTGGAGTGGTGACGGGGAGATGTTTGACAGGATAGTTTTTCAGCTCCACAGGTTCATGTTGTGCTCCATCGGTCAGTGAAGATGAAGTCAGTACTGATGAGGCTGTAGAGTGTGTGAGGGATGTGAATGGGGCTGTTGAAGATCTGATGATAGCAGATAAAAACAGGCTGCAGAGACTTTGAGCTTCTGTGGAAACAGAGAGAGAGAAAAGAAAGACATGAATGTCAAAGCTAATAAAGGTGAAGTTAGGAGCTGTGATGATGTTCATGGTATCAGAAGCTGATATGGCTGCTACAGAGACAACCCACACAGCTGCTGTGGTGAGGTGTGTGTTAAAGCAGAGGAACAAAGAGCAGCCTAACACAGGCCTAAACATGTCAACAAAGCAGGATTCAGGCTCTGTGAGAGGATTTCAAACAGAAGCTGGAGAAGAGAAAGGACTCTGTTGATGACTATAGAAAGAAGGCAGCTGAGACCAGTCCAAGTGTTTCCATGGAGCCCAGTCTAACATTCGTTTATACACTAACATACAGAGGTGAATGGGAAAATGAATCCATAGTTTCAAATGTAGAAATAGTTCTCAGTTCATTTAAAGAGTTTAATACAGTTCACGAGGAAATGTTCAAAACAGAAGCTGATAAAAACACAGAAAGACCTTGGCCTGATGGTGGAATTGAATTCGGGACCTTCTTGCTGTGAGGCAACAGTGCTAACCACCATGCCTTGTTTCACTAAATCAAACTTTCAGATATCAGAGAGTCCTCTATGTGCTCTCACACATATCTCTGAAGGCATATACTCCAGAGACTGTCATCTGAGTTAGGCCTGTCACTAAAATGATTTTTCTTTCTTTTGTCTTTTTCGTAATTTTAGTTAAACTCAAACTTCTTTATAGTTAATTATTATGTTCTGATCAGGATAATGAACTATCAGCAAGTATGAATCGTAATTCTGTGTTTAACCCTTACAACATTTAACAGTATTTCTTTGTTCAGAAATATAATGATAGGCTGGTGACACCGTTCTTACCTTCTTAAACTCAGACATGAATTAAAAGGTTGATGATGGATAATGTCTACACACAAAATCTAAATATTAGACAAACAATAGACATTTTCACGACTCAGACTACATCTCTTCTAATGTATTGATCAGACTCATATCTTAGATTTATCTTTGATTAAGAAGAAAGATAATCTACCTACTAGCAGACAAGAAAAACTTCTGTTTGAGCACTCTGACCATTTCCACCATATTTTTAACCCATAAGGCTTGGTTAGGGACACAGCTGGACAGCGGGGTCATTCTTCACCACCACATCAGATTGTGGTCAGCTCACAATTGGGATCCATATAGAAGTATCACTGAGAGAGTACTGCACTTAATGTGCTGGTTTTAAATCTAAATTTTATTTTATTTTATTTTATTTTTGCTTTGGAGCATAACAGTTAAGATGAACAAATCTGACATATTCACTTATCTTTTGTTTACATTTGTATTGTAGTTTCTTTTACCTATTATTGTAGAGTGTTTAAGTGTGTTATATATTTTTCACACAGTTTTCCCAGGGATTAATAGAATATTCTGAAACTGATGTTCATCATCTAAAATGTACAGATATATCTGACAAGGTATTATTTTCCTGCACTAGGGTCACTAAATGTAACAGCTTCTTATTGGTTTCTATTTAGAGCTAAAATTATGATTTTACTGGACAATTTTAATATGTTCTATCCAATTCCAGCCAGTCCTGAAACATTCAATATTGCCAGACATAGTTAACTCATCACTGCACCATGACTAATCTTTAAAATCAACTCTGTGTGTGTGTGTGTGTATGTGTGTTCTTTATTTCTAGACTGACTGTTTGTAACCTCTCAGAGAGAAGCTGTGAAGCTCTGTCCTCAGTTCTCAGCTCCCAGTGCTGTAGCCTGAGAGAGTTAGACCTGAGTAACAACAACCTGCAAGATTCCGGAGTGAAGCCTCTGTCTGCTGCATTGCAGAGTCCAAATTTTACACTGGAAATTCTGAGGTCAGAAAAATGATATTTATTTTTCATTAAGAGAAACAATTAACTAAATAACTCTTAGAGCTAATAAATGGCAGCTTCATCCTCACGTAATTTCAGCTTAGTATTTTTCATTATTTCTAAATCACAGTAAATTGCCACATTTCTGTGGTGTTAAAATACTTAAATGCCAATTCCAGCCAGTCCTGAAACATTCAATATTGCCAGACCTAGAAACTCATTACCGCACCATCAATAACCTTTAAATTCTGCTTTGTGTGCTTGTGTGTTTGTGTTCTTTATTTCTAGACTGAGTGGCTGTAACCTCTCAGAGAGAAGCTGTAAAGCTCTGTCCTCAGTTCTCAGCTCGCAGTCCTCTAGTGTAAAAGAGATGGACCTGAGTCACAGTGACCTGGGGGATTCAGGAGTGAAGCCTCTGTCTGCCGCACTGCAGAGTCCACATTGTACACTGGAAATTCTGAGGTCAGAAAAATGATATTTATTTTTCATCGACGGAAACAATTAACTAAATAACTCTTAGAGCTAATAAATAGTACCTTCATCCTCACGTAATTTCGGCTTAGTATTTTTCATTATTTCTAAATCATAGTAAATTGCCACATTTCTGTGGTGTTTAAAATACAGAAATGCCAGTTCCAGCCAGTCCCAAAACATTCAATATTGCCAGACCTAGTAACTCATTACTGCACCATCAATAACCTTTAAATTCTGCTTTGTGTACTTGTGTGTGTTTGTGTTCTTTATTTCTAGACTGAGTGGCTGTAACCTATCAGAGAGAAGTTGTGAAACTCTGTCCTCAGTTCTCAGCTGTCAGTCCTCTACTCTGAGAGAGCTGGACCTGAGTCACAGTGACCTGGGGGATTCAGGAGTGACACTTATGTCTGCCGCACTGCAGAGTCCACACTGTAAATTGGAATCTCTAAGGTCAGGATTCAGTGTTTTCCACTTAGCAGTATTTAGAATCTTTATTCCATTACTGGATAAATGGTTACAAGTTTTAGAATTGTCAAACAGCTTTTATTTACCTTTGCTGTGAATACTTCTGAATTACTCTCTGTACTTTCATAACGGTATTAGTGCTGCAACTAAAGATTATTTTTGGTAGTCCGTAATCTACAATTTTTTTTCTTTGATTAGTGAATTACTTTATGATTATTTCATTAACTCTTATCTCCACTTCCTGTGGGGAACCTCCTTTTCCAGGCTTCAGTACCTCACCTGCTCAAGTCTGCAGTCTGTGAATATCACCTTGTTGTCTTGTCCCACAGCAAATTAAATGATAACTTTGATAATTTTGAACATTACTCAATCAGACCGTCAGAATAAAAATTAAATGAATAAAAATATTAGATGATACCAAAAAGGTTTCTAAACTTTACAGATCATTCAGTTCATTACTTCATGATTGCAGAGTGCAAGTTCTGGAGGGCTTGCTCTTATCTATGAGATGATATTCCCAGCTGCTGCCCAGGTATCAACGGTGGTAAAGAGAGAGCTGAGTGTAAAAGCGAAGCTCTCAATTTACCGGTCGATCTACGTCCCTACCCTCACCTATGGCCACGAGCTGTGGGTAGTGACCGAAAGAACGAGATTGTGGATACAAGCAGCGGAAATGAGCTTCCTCCGAAGGGGGGCTGCCCTCTCCCTTAGAGATAGGGTGAGAAGTTCAGCCATCCGGGAGGGGCTCAGAGTAGAACCGCTGCTCCTCCACATCGAAAGGAGCCAGCTGAGGTGGTTCGAGTATCTCTCGGCTGGCCTGGGAACGCTTTGGTGAATAAGCATTGGCAGCTGGTGATAAGCTAGAGGAGGTGGCTGGGGAGAGGGAGGTATGGGCTTCTCTGCTTAGGCTGCTGCCCCTGCCACCTGGCCCCAGATAAAGCGGAAGAAGATGGATGGATGGATGAATGTATTTTTTTCCCCTCATTCTGCGTCTGCTGGAGGTTTCTGCATGTCAAAAGGTTCTTCCTCGCCACTGTGGCCAAGTGCTCAACAGAAATTGTTGGAGTGTAATATTGTAGAGCCTACTGCTACACAACTTGAGATCACTGTTCCCATAACTTGTTTTTTATAAAGCTAACTTGAATTGAATGGATGGAATGTATGAGGGGCAATGAATCAGGAAAAAAAAGGAAAAGCAAAGACAAATTTTCAGTGATGTGTTCACAGATGTTATTTTTCTGTCTGCAGTCTGTCATGCTGTCTGATCACAGAGGAAGGCTGTACTTCTCTGGCCTCAGCTCTGAGCTCCAACCCCTCCCATCTGAGAGAGCTGGACCTGAGCTACAATCATCCAGGTGACTCAGGAATGAAGCTGCTGTCGGCTGGACTGAAGGATCCAGGCTGGAGACTGGACACTCTCAGGTATGGAGAGAATGTCTGATAGAGGAGGAAGAGGTAGAAACACTTCCTGTGTCCTTCACTCACTTCCTGTTTGTTTCCTGCAGATGAGACATGAATAATCACACATGCAGGAATATTTTCAGGGACAGACACACTACTCTAGCTGGATAGTACATGGATATTTATGTAGGGGGTCTCCAAGGAGTCTGTTTGCAGGAACATAACTGATAAGCCATGTTGAAAGTTTCATTAAACGCAGACCTACAGTTACGTCCATAAATATTTGGACAGAGACAACATTTTGTAACTTTAGATAGACTTTATTAGGTCACACGTGTACTGTACCTGTGGCCACTGTGTACCTAATAAAGTGTCAGCCATGAGTATGTTTCCCATGCTGTATGTCCACAGTCACAGTGACAGTCAGTGACACTGACAGAAGGATGAAACAAGGCTGTGAATCATTTCAGTCTGTGTGTGACAAAGAGGCAGAAATGGCAGCTTAAATATTGAAAACTCTGATAAGCTAATGCTGTTTATGGCAGTCGTGGATGAGTGTGTTAACATACCTGGAGGTTGCTGTTTTAATGGGTGTTTGATGGAAAACGACAATTGCGGAGTTTGTGCTCTCCAGTCGCATGAGAGATGAGTCCTAGTAAATAATTTTCCAGTACGTGTACGTTACACATACAATTTTTTAAAATTATGATTATTATTTTGCTAGTTATCAAACTCTCTGGAGAAATGATTGAAATGCACTGAATGTGATGCAGTATGGCAGCGCTATTATAGTAGTTAGTTATGGCATGGAGATTAATGGAATATGCTTTGAACTTAGCTAACATTATTTAGCAGTAATATCAGTTAATTTACTCAAGTGAAAGCTTTAAACATTAGCCCGATACATAACTAGCCAACTTAAGACTTTCTGATTCTGGGGTTGACGGACCCAGAGTCTCCATTTCAACTTAGGTCGAATGTGTGGACTTCAAACTATATGCCAGTTTTTAAATTGTGTTGATAGACCACGTAAAACCGTTTTTTTTTTCCTTTTGAATAAAACAGTGGCGTTTACTCTGGGAAGAAACGGTAAAAACTGTGTTTTCTAAGGAGAGCGCTAGCAAACACGCTTTGCTTGTGATTGAAAAAAGAAAAAGAAAAAAACACTCCTTCCCTATTGGTGGAAAAATGTACCATGTCGACCAATCAAAAAATGATATGGCAACATGTGGCATTTGGTTGTTTAGGAAGAGGGGGAAGTTTTAGGAGTGACCGTCGAGAGAGAGCGAGTGAGCAAAAGAGAGAGAGAGAGTTTTGATACGTGAGAGCTTTTTGATGTTTAGAGTCTCAAGTCAGTGTGTTGTCTTGTGTAGTTTGTGTGCAGTTAGTGTGTAGTGTAGTCGTTGTGTTTGTGTTGCTGCCTTAAAGCCACCAAAGGCAGATTGCAGTGTAAACGCTGTCTCCACATGGAAAACAGGAGTGATCCACCTTCTGTCAGACCTGCAGGTTTATCCCTGTGCTGTTCCTCCTCTGTCTTATAGTGGACACAAACTATTTTTTTGGACTGGCACAAATCATTTGTGTGCCTTCTTATTTGATGCAGAACACCTGATTTATCTGTAAATAGATTTAAATGGTCATATAAAAAAACCCTGAGGCCTTGGCTGCATTTTTAGGTGAATAGTACCATATAACTTTGTTTGCAAAACCTGTGCAGAATTTTTAGAAATGTACAATTTCTATTTGCATTTCAAGTTATGAAAATGATTCGTTAAACATGTTTGTGGGTTTTACAGTAAAAAATATAACTTTTTTCTACTCGGATTTTGAATTTTTTGTCTGAATTTAGATCAATTGTGCTAATATAGTATGCCAAAATGGAAAAAAAATAACTTAAATTTCAGATATTTGAGGTTGTGCTGAAAAAAAATGATACCAAACAAGGCAAGATAAACAGTTTTTAAAGGTGAAATATAGAGGTAAAATCAAAAGTAGTCAAAAAAGGCCAATTAAACCCTGGACCCCAGAGGGTTAACAAAAGGGGAACGAAAGTGTTTAAGTTCACTTAGGATGATTTGTTTTAATTTTCACAAGGTCTTACTTTTGTTTGACAACAATAACAGAAAAATATGCACTTGAACACATTTATTGTCAATTCAGTTGTGAATGTAGAGTTTGTCAGAATACATCATGGTCACACAAATCCTGAGCAGAGCAAAGTGGCCTACTTAGCTAAGCTGCTCACGTTGTAGAAAGCAATGGAAAACAGTATTAGCATTAGCTGCTACTTGCATTGTTAGCCACTAATGGCAGCCTATTTAGTATTAACTTCTCACATGGTTATAACACAAAAGAAAAGGGTATTAGCGTTAGCTACTAATGCTTATTCACCTCAAATTAGTATTAGCTGCTAATGGCGGCCTACTTAGCATTAGCTGCTCACATTCTTATAAAGCAAGGGAAGTGTGTTAGCATTAGCGCACAATGCTAATTATCATCAAATTAGCATTAGTTAATAATGGTAGCCTTCTTATTATTAGCTGCTGTCATTCTTATAAAGTAAAGGAAAAAGGTATGAGCATTAGCTGCTAACGCTTATTCACCTAAAATTAGAATTAGCCACTAATGGCGTCCTACGTAGCTTTTACTGTTAACATTGTTATAACACATGGGAAAAGAGTGTTAGCATTACCTACTTATATTGTTAAAAAGGAAGGGAAAATATTCTTAGCATCAGTGGTGTTGGAGCTATTTGTTCTTTATTTTTTATTATTTAGAAATTTGTTAAAGTTTGTTGCTAGATAATTTATATTTTGGGGTTTATTTACAAGTTTATTTGTAGGTTAATATTTGTTTCAATGTTTTGTTTGTTTGGTGTTTACCTTGTTAAATTAGTCAGTAAGAGCTGTAGGGCCATTTTCTTTCTATAAATAAAGAGACTGGTATAGGACCATTATTCACTGGGGTGGCCCTATGGGTTTTTTTTTTTTTTTTTAACTAGAGCAGGAGAAGCAGCAGGAAGTAACAAAAAAATGGATCTTGTTATTGCTTGCCAAACTGGATGAATAAACCATAAAAACGCAACCTTTCAAGTTTGGACAGTGGACTTCTTTTGCCTGCGTACGAAATATTATCTCAGTGCAGCAGTGGCTTGTGGACTCAAAATTGTGGGATGTTTGGTTTATCAAACACAAGAAATTGCCATTACAAGCGGATAATGCTAATTCACCTCAAATTAGCATTAGCTAATAATGGCAGGCTACTTAGCATTTGCTGCTCACATTGTTATAAAGCAAGAAAATATGGTAATAGCATTAGCTGCCAATGCTTATTCACCTAAAATTAGCATTAGCCAATATTGGCAGCCTATTTAGGATTAACTTCTCACATCGTTATAACGCAAGAGAAAAGTGTATTACCATTAGTGCATAATGCTAATTCACATAAAATTAGCATTAGTTAATAACGGCAGCCTATTTAGCATTAACTGCTCACATTGTTACAATGCAAGGGGAAAAGTGTGTTAGCATTAGCTGCCAATGCCTATTCACCTAAAAATTAACATTAGCGACTAATGCCAGTCTACTTAGCATTAAATTTGGTCGCAAATGCAAAATACAAATAGAAATACAAAGTATTTACAAATTGTATTTACAAAGTAAATACAAAGTACAAATACAAAAGTGTGTACTTTGAATGAAAACAAACGCTGTTGTGACAGTGATGTACACTGTCTTGCTGGTATATGTATGATTTCTATACATTTTACATCAGATAAAAACTTGTAAGATGTTGTAAGACTCAGATAATTTTTTTTAAAAGTGAGACATTTTAAATGAGAATAAGTAAGAAAAGTATTTCGTTGTGCCCCCCTTTCCCTGTTAATGCCCTACCTGGCCCCCTGACAAAACTTTGCTAGACCCGCCCCTGCACAGTTACCAGCTGTCAGCTACGTAGAAAAGGATCCTGGTGTTATTTGTCTCTCAGAAACAGTTCATAACTTCCCTTCAATTTATTCATGTCACCTAAAAGGTAAACCTGTTTCTCCATCACCTGTTCAGCTCTGATGATTCAGTAAGGACATCTCCTGGTTTCATCTTCATGTTTCCCTCTCACCAGATAACCAAACCGATATCATGACCAGCAGGTTTTACAGCTGTGGCTCCAGCAAACATCAGCTGATACTAGAAAGTAATATTAAATAAATTCTAACAACAGCTGATCAAGCTTAAACATGCTGCTGTTGTTTATCCGCTGGTTTCCTCTGAATCTCTGAATTGATTAGCTCCATCTTATCTCTCTTTAACAAAAATAATCCAAGTCGAGCCCTCAGGTCTGCAGATAAGTTGCTTCTGACCCAGAACTAGACAGAAAAACAGAGGTGAGCTTTATCGATGGCTGCAGCCAAACTCTGGAACAGTCGCCCTTCACATCAGGTCTTCACCAGCACTCGACTTTTTTAAAACCTGGTTGGAAACACATTTGTACTCTGTAGCTTTCAATTATGATGAGTCTTTTATAGTAATTACTGTGTATGTTTCCATGAGAGCCATGTAATGTCCATGTGTGCATGCTGACTGTGCTGCTCTGACCCCTCCTCCTTTCAGGGTGGAGCCTGCTGGAGTCCAGTGGTTGAGACCAGGTCCGAGGAAGTGTAAGTGTGTTTTTAATGGGATTCATGAAAACGAAGCAGCACACATTCAACCATCTTCATCATGTCAGGAGTCATCATCAAAGTGTCAATCAATGAACAGATGATGGATCAATAACTGCAGCTGGATTGTGTTTGTTCTCTCCATCAGATTCCTGTCAACTCACAATCGACACAAACACAGTGAACACAAAGCTCCAGCTGTCTGACAACAACAGGAAGGTGACACGTGTGGAGGAGGTTCAGTCATATCCTGATCATCCAGACAGATTTGATGTTTATCAGCTGCTGTGTAGAAATGGTCTGACTGGTCGCTGTTACTGGGAGGTCGAGTGGAGAGGAAACATTTATATATCAGTGAGTTACAGAAGAATCAGAAGGAAAGGAGACAGTAAAGACTGTTTGTTTGGATACAATGATCAGTCCTGGAGTCTGGAGTGCTCTGATGATGGTCCTCGTTACGTCAGGCACAATAAGATGAAAACATCCATCTTCTCCTCCTCCTCCTCCTCCTCCTCTGTCTCTAACAGAGCAGCAGTGTATGTGGACTGTCCTGCTGGCACTCTGTCCTTCTACAGAGTCTCCTCTGACACTCTGATCCACCTCCACACCTTCAACACCACATTCACTCAAACTCTTTATCCTGGGTTTACGGTCTGGTCTCCTGGTTCCTCAGTGTCCCTGTGCTGAGTGTAAAGAGTGTCTCCTGTTAGAGAAACACTCTGACTGTTGAACAGTTCAGTCTGTACATGTCTGTCTCTTTCACTCACAAACACGTTTTCACATTCATGGATTCAATCAGTTGATGTTTGAAACTCTTCAAAATGATTCCTTGTAAACTTCTTCCTCTTCAGTCCTTTAAAGATGGAAGCTCCCATTATTCCAGGATCCACATGTTGGTTTCTGTCTTTTTCCACTCAAAGCTTCACAGTGAATCTCAGTATGTTGTGTTTCTCTGAAGCTCAGTTCACAACCAGCTCCTCTGCATTTTCAACAAGTCTGAGCTTATTAAAATGAATCCAAATGTTTGATTTCTCTTTCTTAATGGGATCTTTCCATCATGGCTGAATAAGTGGACATTCAATAGACAAAAAAAAGACATTCAATAGTACTCAGTGTATCAAATATTAACAACATTCAGCATCTCTCATGTGACTGTCATTTTATACAAACAGCTGCTTTTAAAAACTGCTCCAATTTAACCAGTGGACAGCTACATTTATATA
Organism: Pelmatolapia mariae; assembly: GCF_036321145.2. NCBI lineage: Eukaryota > Metazoa > Chordata > Actinopteri > Cichliformes > Cichlidae > Pelmatolapia > Pelmatolapia mariae. The sequence goes on from NC_086229.1 coordinate 35,794,440, forward strand.
TAACATACTGTAACCTATATAACTATATGTATAGTGTATTATGTAGGTTTTAGAGCTGGGGGTAGAATTGCTGATGGCCTGGTTTTTATTTATGTTCCCCATGGTTCACCAGCTCTCACACAGCATCACCACCAATGATCCACGTCCTTATAAACTTCTGAATCAGGTCCTGAAGCAGTGACGTACTGAGTGAAGACCTCACTGATCACATGACTCTGGTCACCTGGACTCAGTGTTTCTGAAGCAGTGTGCTGGGTTTTTAAAAATACGTGGCTGCTGCCTGATGTTGGACCCACAGAGGAAGACGACTCACTCACTCTTCTTCACTTCCTCCTTAAACATGTGGAAGGAGAGCAAAGTGCTGCCAGACTCTTATTTCTGACAGGAACAGAAGAAACCACAGCAAACTGGTCCAGTTATTCATCTTCATCACAATCTATTTATTTATGATGGTCTCTTCAGTCTGAGGGTTTGAAGTTTCCATGTCTGTGTGATGTGTGGTGTGAAGGCTGCTGGTTAAACTGGGACTCACTGTTTAAAGCACTGAGTGCTCATAGAGAGATGCTCCATGAGTCCCAGTACAGACTACAAACATGGTGGAAACTGTGGAATTACAGGGATTATTTTACATAACCATCATCTTTATCATTGCATTAATTATCATTTCATCCAAGCATTTATTGAAGTTGCTGGCATTATGTTATAATTTGTATTACATAGGTTATCATAATCACATATTAACATGTTTATTACAGGTGCAGTTACAACCACTTAAATCGTTGAGTTAAATCTATAATCTTAAAAGCTTATATGCTGAGTATATTGTTACAGTAAAATAGTAGCTGAGCAAAGGCCTGAATGTATTCAGCTTCTTGTTGCATTTGAGTTTGCCTAGTAACAGGTGACAGAAGATGGGCCAAAGAGGAGGACAAGTCCATGGGGACCTCATCACCATATTTGGAAAAGGATGCCAGAAAGGGGAACTCCTGTCTCTGTAGTTATCTCTTAAAATTGATCATTGTCTGTAGAAGAGGCAAATAATGTTCTTAAGATGCAAATTATGTGCTTGTAAACGCATGAGGGGGCGTCATAATACCCTGATGTTATAAAAGCAATCTGAAGTGTATTTTTGGGTGGGGATTTACAACTGATGGTTTCCAGTGTACGTCTCCCCACGCTGCGTGCATTCATTAAAATCAATTGTTTGATCGACCTTTTCTGGACCATCATTGTTTTACTCTCGTCCTCAATTTCGGACCCGTAACATTTGGTGCATTGGCCGAGGGTTGAGAGAGGGAGAAAGTTGGAGGTTGAGACCGAGAGGGTCCGAGGCGCTCGAACGGGCAGACACGAGTCAGTGGTCGAAGTGAGTGGACATAAGCCGGCTTATTCAAAGGTAAGGCACTACCTGTTGAATTATTTCCAAAATGTGCCAATTGGATATTCCAAATTAAAAGTTTACTCACTGAAATTACTGGTAAAGGTCTGTTTTGATTTTGGTGAAAATCTCATGAGAATTGAAGTTGAAGTAATGATAATGAAATGTTGAAAGTGACAGTACTGAGTAAAGAGAATTTAAAGTAGTTGGACTGCTAAGTAAATAAAAGCAGTTGGACTGCTAAGTGAATTTAGAATAATAGGTAATTGGTTGTTTTGTGGTTAACACTCCCAATTGGCTATAAGGTTGGACCTGCGTCGGTCATACACTTGTTTTGAGTGTTGATTGTTGTTTCAAAGTATTACAAATTTCTGTAGAACGGCAGTTGGACTGCTAAGAAGCGCATTGTCCAGAGGTAACGCTTGCCGAGGGTGCGGACGCGTACCTTCGTCCTCTAGGAGGGATAGTCAGTTGGTCACTGTGGAGCTTGGGGCACTCCAAAATAACTAGTGGTTGGACCACTTTACCGTTTAGAACGGTATTTGCACTTTTTTGGGCAGTAAAGCTTGGAGCTTGGGCGTTAGACGCTTTTAAATTGAGTTAGGGACCTTAGGGATTCGACCAGATACAGTTTAGAACTGATACTGTGTAATTGATAATAAAAAACTTGGAGTTTGTCCCTTGGAGGGTTAATTTAAATTTGTGAAAATTCTGTAGGTTGTGCAATCTCAGGCCTGATAATTGTTGTTATTGTAATTATAAGACGTCTGTGTATCTGTGTAATATAAAGTAAGAGGTTTGGTGTCAAAAGGAGTCTGACCCAGCACTGAGCTGAAGTGCTGAGGCCATTTTTTAGACGGAGTGTGTGTGAAAATGCAAATGAGGCAGCTGCGAGGTCCCTAGAGTTTTAGGAAGTTCATAGAGAGTGTTACACATTGCTGAACGCCTGTATTTAAGACGCTGGTTTTGTTTATTACAATACTGTAAGTAAAGTTTTTATTTCTTGCCATGACTGTATGACTTTTTGCTGGGTTTTGAGATAGGATACATACACTGTTGATACTTAGGACCGCTATTTGGGGTCTGAAAACTGAAATTGACTTTGAAATAATTTCATTAATAAATATGTCTGTGAGTGATGTCTCTTTTGGTGTCTCCAAGTAAGATGTTTTAGGATTTTTAGATGGGTTTTGTTTCAGTTTGAGATAATATACACAGTTACATTTGGTGTTTCTCAGGTATTGTGGTTGACTTTGAGTGATACATATAGGTGTAAGTCGTTTGATGTTTGTTGGGCAAAGGAGGACTTTAGAAGATTGTAAGTGGTTTTTTAGTCCAATAACATATAAGTAGTTAGATTTGACAGACTTGTTTACATTTTGGCTTTATGTTAATATAGGTTGCAGCGGGCACAGAGGAAGCACAGCACAACATCTTAAGGGTTTAAAAATAATAATAAATAAATGAATGAAGTTTCTTATGGGTTTTTGTGTGTGTTTTTAGGGATAGTTTTTTGTGGGTTTTTAGGGGGAGTGTGTGTTTGTGGTGTTTGTGTGTGTCAAACGGAGATAACATGAAAACAGAGGAATTAGAGACTAGAATGTCCTAGAAGCCAATAAAATGCAAATTAAGAAGCTGTGAACTGCTTAAACCACAGTTGGTTTCACAAGTACTGCTGCAAACATTGTTGAATGCGTGTGTTTAAGACGCCATTTATGTTTATTAGAGGGTTATAAATAAAGTTTTGAGTTGCTGTAGTGGATGTATAGTAATTGACTGAGTTTTGAGTTATATATATCTATATATATATATATATATCTATAGATAGATATATGGAGTGCATTGTATATACTTAAGACTAACATATTACTTTCAGTAGTAACCTCTCTTCAGAAATAAAGGCTGTGGTGTTTCATTTTTCCAGTTATGCGTGTGCTGTGAGAAGGATTAGAGGTTTCAATTGTTCTTATTTCATTTGCTCTTTCTGAGTTTGAAAAGCATGCCTGTAAAATACTCTTAGGAAAGCGTATTTTGAGTGATTTTAACTGTGTGAATGCTGTAAGTAGTTGATTTGAGTGACTCTGTGTGATTTGTACCAAATAGTAAATAAAAGTCATAATAACACTAGGGAGGTTTATAGTAGAATGAGTGAAAAAGTAGAAGTTTGAGAGAAAAGGCAGTGTGTGTGAGATGATTATGAAAGTATTGGGTGAATGATGTCACAAAAACTGACAAATGCAAAAACTTGGAATATTTAAAAGTGTGCATGAAATAAGGGTGTATTGTTTTTAGACCAAGACTTAGTAAAACTAAAGAGGGTTTGTAGACTGTAAATATGAAAAAACAAGTGTTTGATTAATCTGTAGAAACAGGAAAGAGAAACAGAAAATACTGTGCTGCTGTGTGTGTGACAGGAAGGTGTGTGTGTGACTGACTGTGTCAGGGGAGCTCCCAGAGAAATAGGCAGACGAGTTAAATTCTAAGAAGATGAAGCGAATGCATGTTTTAAGAAAAGTAATAAAGTAATAAAATTATATTAATTACAGGTTTTAGAAAAGGGACAGACCGAGAGAAATAAATACATGAACTAACAATTACATTAATGAATTGAAAACGCACGTACACAAACTGTTACATGTGAAATAATAACAATTATTGTTGGAAAGTTAATACACACATGAAATAAAGAAAGCAGTTTACACTCCTTTAATTTCCAGAACCAGTGTGTCCCCTAGACCTGATAACACCCTTGCCCAGTTGGCCCCCGTATCAGGCGAGCATGGAAGGCTGGACAGCCCATGACGGGTAAGATCCCACCTCGAAACCCTGGGACAACCTAAGGCAAGGCGCAGTCACGATTGCTTGAACCTAAGTCCCTAAGTGACCTTGGAGTCACTGGAGGAGACGGGACTTAAAGGGTACAGCCGCTGGGCACAGGCGGACGGGAAATGTCATTAACAATGACCAGTGATGAGCCAGAGAGAGAAAACACACCCTGTCCAGGTGACAGAAGATGGGCCAAAGAGGAGGACAAGTCCATGGGGACCTCATCACCATATATGGAAAAGGATGCCAGAAAGGGGAACTCCTGTCTCTGTAGTTATCTCTTAAAATTGATCATTGTCTGTAGAAGAGGCAAATAATGTTCTTAAGATGCAAATTATGTGCTTGTAAACGCATGAGGGGGCGTCATAATACCCTGATGTTATAAAAGCAATCTGAAGTGTATTTTTGGGTGGGGATTTACAACTGATGGTTTCCAGTGTACGTCTCCCCACGCTGCATGCATTCATTAAAATCAATTGTTTGATCGACCTTTTCTGGACCATCATTGTTTTACTCTCGTCCTCAATTTCGGACCCGTAACAAAACTTAGCTTTGATATCCACACACTCTGCACGTCTGTGAGTAACTGTGATGAAGATGTGCAGAGATCTGTGTACAAACAGGAGAAAGACTGTAAAGACTCTGTGCTTCTAACAGCCTCTGTTAACATATGTGAGGCTGTTTGTTGTTGTTGCCATGGAGCTTTTCACTGTTTGGGTCAGCAGGTCATGTGATCAGGTTTGTTCTGTGAAAGCTGGACGATGGTTCAGTGTCAGGGTTTGTTTGCATTCATCAATAAATATCTAAATAAATCAAAGACTCCATGTTTGTTCTTTCATCATGTGACCTCTGCTCATCCATCTCTGTGTGTATCAGGATACATTTAGTTCATAATACACAGAAAAATCAGAGTTATTACCTGTAATAAATGTGAAAGATTCCTGCAGTGATAACCAGGCAGGACTGAAACACATCACAGCTGTCACCACGGTAACAGCACTGTCCATCCACAGGTGAGGGGAGGAGCAAAAAGAGGGACTTTCACCATTTTATACTAAAAACACTCAACTAATGTTTCTAATATGAAACAAATAAGCCCACATTAATGTGAGCATTTATTAAATAATAATAATAATGATTTCCTCCTGATCTCATTTCCATAGCAGAGAAAACTGTGGTGTATATTGAGGTGGAGGGTGTGGTCTATGGCTCAGGTGTAGAGTGAGGGTGGGGTGCACCACAGCAGCATGCTGGGACTGCTGAGGGTGGAGGAGGGAGTGATGATGACATCAGAGCTGCAGCAAAGCAGTCAGCAGCACAGAGACCAGTGAACACACAGTCTGTTCATCTTTGCATAGATACAATATATAGCACAATATTGAATGACAGAGACGCTGTGTGAGCTTCCACAGATACACTGACGTCAGCATCCAGAGTCCTCCTGCTGCTCCCCCCTCAGAGCCCCGTGATCAGCACCAACACATTCAGTTAGATGACAGAGTCCAGCTGCAGCTAGAATCAGCTCTGTGAACAACAGCACAGCGTCAGTGTTTCACACTCAGTGAAAGGAGGAAACAGCAGAAGAACACCATGTGTGCTACGTTTCCCAGGACACACTACAAACTGCACAAATACAGCACGTGGAAGGACCTGGAGCTGCATTTAAAGAGAAAAGACAGCGTGATGTTCTGTATGGACAGGTGGAAGGAACCAAGTCCTCAGCTGAAACACTCGTGTTTGTCCACAGACAGGAAACACAGCAGGAAACAAAGAAGCTCATGGATAACACACTTCCTGTCAGTCACAATGAGGCTGGAGCCAAACACAGAAAGCTGTTTTTGTCCAGATGAGCCCAGAGAAGAAACACGAGTGTTCACAGACATCAGAAGCTCAGAGAGGTGAAACATGAGGTTGGAGTCCTCGTCAGCATCCAGAAGAGCTGCTGTGAAACCCTGAGTACTCATGACAGACTCTGATGGCACAAACACATCATGATTCAAACATGAAGACAAACATGGAGCTCCTGATCCTCCTGCATGAGAACAAGCTGACATGAGCGCTGTGTCTGAGAGTGTCTCCCTGTCACAGTGACAAGAACACAGCTGCTGCTCACAGTCATTAAACTGACCTGAGGTCAGCTGCTAGGACGTCTCTGTGCTCCTTACATATGAACCATGTGACCTCACATCAGTGCTGTGGATGACTGTAGTCATAGAAGAGTAGAGCTGTAGCAGGTGGTGTGAGGAGGAGGAGGAGGTGGTGTATTCTAGTTAACGCAGTACTGAAACACTCCAGCAGAGGGCGCTGTTAAGTCCTTATTGTAACACAGTTACTGTGTGCAGTTATACTTCATACATAATCTGCACTTATTTCCATCAGACATGCTGTCAGTAAATGATTGTTTCTATTGATTCTACTTCCTGTTGACTAGTTTGATGACAGTGAAACAATCACAGCTGATTGTGTGATGATGTCACTGTTACATTCAGTGTGTGTGACATCATGTTAGTGCAGCTGATAACAGCCTGGTTCTGTTAGAAACACATGAACGTGTCCATAGATCAGTGTGTGTTTAACATGAGAGCTTCAGCCCTGCTGATGTGTTCAATAAAGACATGCAGGAAAACTGATGAGACTCTGAAATAACTCTTTATATTTATAATGTAACTCTGCATCAAAAGAACAACAAAGGATCCCAGACAGCTTTATGTCAACAAAGACCATGTTTCTGTGTTTCTAACAGTTTGACATTATTAGGAAACAGACTGCAGTGAACAGGATTTATAAAGAGCTTATATATAAAGATATGACAGCTGTTTGTTGATCACTCTGTGTTTGGACCTGATCAGTCCAGCTGTTTACTTGAAATATGTTCATTTACCTGTGACGTTATATTTATGTTCTTGTCTCTGTTGAAAAACACATTTTAATGTCCCTCAGATTTTTCTCCCAGATGAATAAATCTAAAAATGACACAAACTGACTGCAGCTACTTTTTGTCCTTTCTGTCAGAAACCTTCATGTGACTCATGAGAGACACGTTTCAGCTGTTTGTGACAGATCAGAGGCCAACAAGTCATTTATAACACTTTCCATCATTGTTTAGCACAAACACATGTTGACACAGCAGCGGGGCCGCAGTGAGAGTCAGAGCCAGGAGATAAAAACTCCTGTTTGACCACAGCCTCACTTTGTTCCTGCAAACACTTCCTGTTGTTGACTGGGTGGAGTCAGGAAGCCAGCGAGGCCCTGCAGGACTGAGCCTGCAGACTGGGACGTGCTCTGTGATGGAGATCAACAGCATCACTGACTGTTTCTGTGAGGACACCATCATCCCAGCAGGGCTGTTTCCCAACAACAAGCCTGGACCATCAGAGACCTGAAGCTGCTGCTGAATGAAAGAAGAGGATCTTCAGGTCTGGAACAAGGACGAGCTGAGAGTGTTAATAACGTTACTAATGTTCAGCTACACTTTACTAGGTCACATCTGTGACACACGTCACTTAAATAAAGAAGGAAATATTGGCTCTGTTTTATCTGCTGGGCCCAAAAGTGACTCCCCGTATTTAAACTGCTATGAATAACTTGTTGGTCTATAATATGTGAAACATGTGTCAAATGTCTCCATCATGAAAGATATCAGGTCATCTTGAGCCACAAAAACATTCCTATCATGAGGTAGAAGCTGGAATCAGTTTGTTGCAGAGGGACGTTTATATATCCCATATTTATCCAGTTAAAGTCACATTGAAATTCAAAAATGTCTTTTCAAGAGTCGTCTGTCCAAGAGGAGCAGAAACAAATATAACAACAGTTATTTAAGCTGTTTTAAAGGCCACAAAGGAGCAGATTGGTTATAATGCAGCTGCTTCAGAGGAATAAAGATGAAACACTGTTTTTATTTCATGTGTAACACCTTTCAATCATGTGTTGACTAAAGTCTATTGACCAGTATAAGTAAAGACATCACACACACACACATGGAAACACTGAAACCTGTTTTTGGTGCAGCAGCGGTCCCAGCTGCTCGCCTTTATCTAGACTGGGTCGGCTGCTTATCTCAATATAATCAATGTTTAAAGTTCTCAGTGTTTCTGTGTTGCTTCGTATAGGATCTCCCAGCATCATCACTGTGCTGTCCAATCATTGTGTGCTAGGTTACCCTTATAGTGCGATGTGTGTTTGCACAAAGAGAAGCATGTGTGTCAAATATAAATAAGCACAGAACAGAACAAGCTGCCAGTTTCTTCTATTTAGAGTCAAGTTAGTGTTTTGTGTCTTTGTTTGAGGCCTAATGTCAAGCAGAGGTGTGTGTAACTGGACTGCTCTGTTATATGTGAGAAATGTGTGCTTCAGCATCATCTTCGTCACTGCTGATTCCTTTGTGTCATCATGTGTTGAGAAGAGAGAACAGTTATAACGGAGGAGCAACAGGAAGCCCTGAAATCTGCATCAACAAGGAAGTGTTGGCTCACCAGTGATCCCAGCAGAGCCACTGGTTTGGCTCCAGTTGTTCTAGATTCAATGATGTTGTTGCTACAGATACATGTTAGCATCTTTATTGTAGTAAAGTCTTGTAATGTGAAGCTAGAAACAAGGCAGGAAACAGCTCCATGATCTGATCTTAATGATGTTGTTTTTATTTGTGTCTTTCAGAACTGGATTGAAACTATCAAAGGTCTAAAAACAGCCTCAACCCTCCCAAAGACAAACTTTACACACGTCATCTTTCAGCTACAATCTTTGTTGCAGGGATCTTCTGCCAAACAAGGCTGAGAGAAGATTTCTTACAGCTGTCATGTTGATGCTGTTTCAATCTTTGGGCAAACACACTCATATATTAGGGCTGATATCAGGGCTGCACAAGTTCTTTGTGATCATGAATAATAGAAGTGTGCCTGTTGAAGATCATGTTTCTACATGATTATATGTCCTGTTATTGTTCTGTATTATATTCAGCTTTCAGCATCCTTTCCCAGCCCCTGTTACACCATCCATACAAAGCCAATCTGACTGTGAGCCAATGTGTTTGATAGTTTGTGTTGGATCAATAGATTTGACAGACTTGGTTCTCATCCAGAGGGAAACAGTCCAAATTCAGATCTAATGAAATGATGGAGGCTGTTTCCTACCACGGTGCTAATGTGTGACTAACAAGGCTCATGGTCTCCAGCAGACAAGCGCCTGGAATGAGGTGAGCTGAGTGTTGCTTTGGTGGGTCTGTGCCCACGTCATGCATCAGGATTCATATTGGCAATAGTTCATATCTCTGTTCTTTAGCCTTCATCACAAAGCTGTGAAGGAAAAACAAACATCTAACAGGATTTGATGGATGCAAAGTCCACTGAGCTCTTTGTCATTTACAAACTTGTCCAACCAACAAGAGCACAGATGAAAAACACAGTGACACTTAAAGGATTTTGCCACATATGAGCATAGATTACTTTCATATAGATTTGCAATGCAGGCTTTTGGTGAGCCGCTGGCTTCTGTCTAATAATCATCTCAGCATTTTCCAATAGAATAGCTCTTTATTAGCTCTTCATTTATTGTTATTGGACATGAAACAAGGAAGCTGTGTTTCTCATTGGATGTTAGTTTCATGTTCATCAGGATCATTTTCTAAAGAGCTGATATTGAGACCATTTACTGCACTGGCTGCACATTCTGTCTACATTTCTCTGTATGTGCTGTGTTTGTCTTTCATATTTCTCCATATTGACACAAACAGTGAACAGCAGTAGATCTACTCTTCATCTGTTTTAGGCCCAGTGAAAGATCTGAAGCAGAAATGGTGTCATTAGGAGAAGAAGAACGGCGAGGAGGCAGCAGCTCTTAAAGATGAAACACAGCAACTTAGCCCTGAGCTCAGAGAGCTTCACATGAAAAAGCTCCTCAAGCAGATCATGTCAGAGGTTTGTCATCAACAGGAGGAACTGTTCATATCATAGAATGAAGGATGCTGTCAGCTGGATGAAGAAGGTTATTTAATGGCAAACGTTCACATTGAAGTCAAATTGTTGTGGTGTTGAACAGATTCATGGACTGATTGTCTCCAGAATGTTAGAAGAGCTTCAATGAATCATTAGAAACAACTTACAGCTGCACAGTTGTGTCAAACACATCTTTGTGTCATTTTTGTGTTTCTACATGTGACACACGTCTAAAACATGCACACAATTTGAACACAAACAGGGATCATTTGTTCCCACAGCCAGATGCTGAGAGCCATTTCCTTGTAGTCCTGTGTCTATATATATGTAGCATTAGATGTTATTGGAATGATTGTCAGCTTTGATAGTTTCATGTATGTTTAGCTGGACGGCTGTTTGATCCTCCACATGTTTAAAGGTGTCCAGTCCTGAGACACTGGGGGTGGAAACAGCTGTGATGTCATTGGACTGTCACAAAGACAGAAGTGCATGAAGTGAGCAGCCAAGGAGCCGCTGATGTTTTGGATTCAACAGCATTTGAAAGGTTGACACAGACACATTTGCACATAGAAAGCTGAATTTGTCATATGCCACAGTGAACTCACTGTTCAGTGTTTTTCAGGAAGCTTCTTAACTGCCTCTGCTGCCAAACAAGCAGCTGATGTCCTTGAGAAGAAGCTGAAGAAGTCTTCAACAACAAATACAGGAAGTGGACTTTCAAACACTAGATTCACTTTAGACTCACACAAGAAATGACTCAACTAGCTGTGTTTGATTGACTCCTTTGACTCTATGAAAGCTCAGTGTGTGTCTGTACACAGACTGTTGTGTTGGACTATTATTCAGTTGTTTTCAAATGTCTGCATCTCAGTGTAGATGAGGCTGGGGGTCATGGGAGGCCACCATAGCAGTCTCTTCAACATCATGACATCATCATAAATGCTGCTGGACTGTCTGATGGGCTGACGGTGAAAAAGCCGTCGGGAAGGAAACAGAAGACATTTCAGAGGCTGCAGCAGATTTCTTTGATTTGGGGCCTTTTTCAGCTTTATTGGACAGAGCAGTGAAGATAAGTGACAGCAAAGCAGAGGGAGAGAGAAAGGGGGCGTGGTCAGAATCAAAGCCAGGCCAGCTGCTCTCCACCTCGTGGCACATGGTCACCTGCTCATCCTAGTGAGCTCCACCAGCAGCCCTTTCACACAGTTTACACTGTCAAACACTGTGTGTGGACCTCAGCTAACAATAGGCTCCATTTAAGTCTGGACTACATGCTTTTATATTGAGGCAGATTTTTACCTGTTTTTATTCCATCAGCAGCTCAACATCATGAGCAGCTTTGACATAAAGACATCAAACTCAAGCTGACTTTAAACTGGATCTACTTTTAATACAGGGGCTCAACAACAACTAACATCTTTATTATATATCAGGACAGAAAGTCATCTCAAATGGAAAACAGCTTTATTTGGAATAACCAGCACTATCAACTGGTTTGGGACCAGTTTCATGTCTTTCCAGCTTCTCCAACAAAGTTCCTGTAAAATCAGCATCTTTATTGGTTTGATAGTGATTGATTATTCAGTCCCAATCTGCTGTCATCTAAAGAACAAAATGATGTTTCTATGAGTCAAAAAGCTCCAGATGTTGTTCACAAAGAAAACAAAGATTAGGAAGTTTAACACAAAGTGTTTGGAGCCAAAATGTTCCCAAGCTGCTCTTTTTGAAATGGCAGAGGTACAGTGGTGTCTAACAGCACACTGTGGAAGGCAAACATGTTCTTGTTGGATGAAACTTCATGAATCCTTTGTAGATTTGAGCTTTTGGAGCCTTTCTTTTCTCTTCAGGTGTACAGAGGCTGAGGAGGCAGGTGAAGCAGGTGGAGCTGTTATAATGCTGGCAGAGGGTGTGTCTTAGTAACTCTGTGAGGTAGAACTGGATCCAACATTGTGGATGTGTTGATGTTGGAGCCATTAAGATTCTCTGCACACTGTAGGATTTCCCTTTGATTCACTGCGGGGGCATTTTGGAGTCTGTCAATGAAACTCTTCATATTTGTGTTTGACACCAGTTTATAGAAACAGACAAATGTGTCATGCTTTTGTTCGGCCTCCACAAATATACACATTTGTTCATTGGTTGGACTTTTTGGAAGGAGACACATTGAAAACCATGTTAATAAGATCTTGTTGTTTCCTGTGGATCCGACACAGAGAGTGGACTTCAGACAGAAAGCGTGGAAGAGATTTTAGAGGCCGTGTGTGGCAACAGGAAGTTTCTGTATGTTTGCTGATCTTCCATGTGGAAAACAACACGTGATGTTTGTGAAGTTCTACAATGATCATTGTTCTGACAGCATTTTGAGTGGGAACAGTTCAAACTGGGAGTAGTGGGAGTTATTTACTGATTGAAACAAGCTGAATGTTTCTGTGCACGATGAAGATCAGCAGCTCAGCTGATCAATGAATTGACATCTATCAGTCATTTCATGAGATGAAGTCATCAGCAGACATTTGTTCTAACTGTGTGATAAATGTCAGAACGTCAGGGCTCTGCTTTAGTCACTACTTGATGATCATTGGCTCATTGTTGAATCACGTGGCCCAGTCTGACCTCTGACCCTTTGCTGCAGGTCTTCTGTGTTATCTCCACTTTCATGTCTGATCTTCTGCTGTATCGTCCAAAATAAACATCTGAATCATTTCCAACACTTCAGCAGATCTTTAGTTTGGGCAGCACAGTACAAAATAACACATATTGTACTATACTGCCCACTTCCTGATCTTATTGGATCTGTGTGTGAGGTTGGTGAAGGAAACACATGTTTACTGAGTGAATCGCTGCCATTAGGAACTAGTTTTTATATCACAGCCTAGAAATCACACAGGACCATTTCTGCAAGTGAAAAGTCCTAATTGGAGGAAAATAATTGTGTAGTTTGTGCGACTGTTGTTTGTAAATGAAGAATTGTCCCAACTACATGTGCTGCTGACCTTTGACCTTTTCTTTAGGTGCACAGAGGAGTCTGTGGAAACATCCTGAGGCAGTGCTACAGATGTCTTCAAATAAAGTGGTGTATTATCCATGTTTTCTATGGATCACATCAATATCCTGATCTAACAAGCCCCCTTTTTGTGGATTTTAGAGCCTCTGACTTTTGCTGCGTCTGCGTCTCATTTCAAGCACAAGAGCAAGAAGTGGATGAAGAAATGGGGCGAGTGGGGTCAGTGTGGTGCATGTCAGCTGTGCTCATGCTTTCACAAAGAACATGTGTATTCATTGGCAGCATTAAGGTGCACTTTAGTCTTCATAATAATAAAGTATTGTGACTTTATTATTGTGAATCCTCACAGTCATGTTGCAGCTCTGCTTTGCTTTAAGAAAATGTTCTACCAGGATGTTACTTTCCTAAACGTGTTCTCCAAATGTTCCCAAAGACTTTGTTCTAAGTAGTTCTACATGATGAAACATTCACACTAAGTTTAAGAAGGACACACAAACACCATCTGTCCTTTCATCATGTGTACAAACGTGTTCAGATGTCAAATGTACCGTGAATAGATGCAAATGTGGATCGTTCCAATAAAATGAGACAGTTTTGTAAGTGGATCCCAGTTTGAAGTTCATTGAAACCTATAAGAACATGTTATTCAAAGCAACTTTATCCAACAGGAAGAAGCATCAGGGGAACAGGAAACATTCAAACATGTTTACTGTAAGAACTGCACAAAGGAAGGAAACACAATCCTACACACGAGCACTTTAAAATGGACATTTAGCTTTTCAAACATCAGGGAGTGCTGCAATAACAACACTGTGCCCATTCTGATCAGACTGAAAGATTTATAGAGATTTATCCATGTGCTGGAAAAGGATTTGATATCAACATATATGCAGATTAGTAGGAGCATTTTCTTCATATTGATTTAGAGTTCAGTACTAGGAATATGTAGAATTAACATCTGTGTACATGACGAGTGATGAAAACTTTCAAAGGACGTCAGAATTGGTGTCTCTATCTGTGACTGTCCCAGAGGAACCTACCTGAGGGATTATTAAAGATCTGTCTATCTAGAAAGACTTGCATTGATTCACAGTGTACAATTCTTTCTAATCTATTAACATCTTCCTCCAAATCCTGTTTCTGCTGCATCAGAAGGGCTCAAACCTCCTGCTGTTGTCTGCTGGACCATCAATTCTACTTTATGATGATCTTCAAAGATAAAAACGTGAGTTTATTTGTGAACTCTGTGAAATGATGTTTAGTTTGAACCAATCCTGTGTCAGCTGCAGCCACATCATTGCCACGCATACAAATGGCTGCATTCCTGTTTAGACCTGCTGGCTGTCAATGGGCTTCATTCCATTTCAGACTGCCGGTGGTCGCTGTGATCTAAACTCAACATGGCTCCTGTGTTAGAAGAGCCTCTGATTTTAAATTTGCACATTGAATAGTTTCTTTGCAACACTATGGAGCTACCAGCCCAGTATATGTAGCCCACAGTAGATGGAGTTATCAAGCTGCCCTGACAAACATCAGGACTCATGTGATCCCTACATGTGGACCTTTCACACATGGATCCAAGTGCAGATTCAACTCTGCATTACATTTGACTTCAGCTGTTACACACTTTCATTTTCTAGCTGTGTCACTTCCTGCTTTTTGGATCAGATAGTTTATCCATGTCCACAAATGTTTGGCTGCATGTTTGTATCATCTATATTTTCCAGTCTTCATACAGCCGATATTTCATGTGGACTCCAATCTGCCACCTGCCATCACGTTTTCAGGGTTCATTCAGTGTTGAAATGTAGGACAAACAGCAGCACATGTTCTCTAAATGTTTGCAGTCATTTTAAATGAAGCTGATTCTACATGAGACATTTTCCACATTTATTGTCTTTGAACAGAGAATAATAAAGCCATCAAACATATACAGGCTGTGCAAATACAAACTTCTGTGGTGCATTTGATGACCTGCAGAGGAGAACAAGTCGGGCTTTTCAGCCCTAACACAACCTCTTTGTTCTCAATACTACAAAACCTTCAAAGGCTGATATGCAAGTTTGCATGAATCACCAACACAGTTGTGTTTGTTTCTAGTATAGTTATAAATAAGCTGATCAAATATCTGCTGACTGATTAGATCCAGTATCTATTACAGATGAACTGGATATCACAGCATGTTGTTAATCCATCATATCAAACTAAACAGTGTTGCTGCTGTAAATATCCTCCAATAAAGTCTGCTGAGGGCTGCTGTTGCCAGGTAACGATGATGTCACACTGGATCTTCTGATCTTTAGCATCGTAGCGCTCGGAGTCTGATGTTGGCTCATGTGTTGTCAGACACCAACATGACGTTCTACTAGTCAAGGCCTCACCTTAACCCACTGATGCTGATCACACAGACCCACTAATAGAACTGTTTGATCAGGTTTATGCAGCGTCACCATTAATGTCACATTTAATCACATTTACATTACAAGCCCACTACAACCATTATCAACATTTAAATTACATTATACATCTTCACTGATTTAAGCACCACTATTTTGATCTGATTCATTTTTAACACCTTAACAGTTCATTCCTCAAATCAAACAAGATATTTGACCCTCAAAAAATGTACCAACAAATAATTTTGCAATAAAATATTTATTTTTCAACCTTTACAAGTGAAATCAAACAAGTGTGTTTAACAGTGAAACCAGAGTGGAAGCTGCTCATATAGAGTCCAACCCAGGCTAAAGTAAGTTGAGTAGAGCAGCATCATCAAAGTGTCGGCTCTCTGAACATGGTGCAAGATCGCCATCTGCAGGACAAAACTAGTTTTTCTCCTCGTCAACGTCAAGATGACGTCATCGTACAGCAAAACATGCAGATCAGGTGACATGACTGTCTGAGAGGCGGAGTTAAACTGTGGCAGGTGAGCATGTGGAGGAGGAGCAACAACATGACGCTGGAACATCATCATTGCATTATAGAGTTTCCTCTCTAACTGGATGCTGCTGTGAACAAGAACAGCTGTGGAACCAGAGTCCTGAGTGTCATCTATGGATGAATGCAGGTCAGTGTGTTGCTGGTGGAGGTGATGAATCACAGTGTCCATCTCACAGTGGGGTCAGAGCTTTTCTTCAGCTGCTGTGGTCTTCAAATGTAAGGCATTGACGGCTCTTCTTTTCAGCTCCGTTGGAATATCACCTTCTTCTGTCTGAGAAATATTCATGAAACAAACCTGACAAAAGACAAACAGCAGCATTAAAGTAAAGTGAATTTATAAATTCACTGAAAATGCATATTTGAACTCTACCTACTTGTTCATCAAGGCATGAGTACAAGGGCAAGGAGACTTCACAGACATGTTGAAATTATGATGTGAAGACGGTGGACTGTGGTGGCCTCTGCAGACTGTTGGACTCTGCTACAATCTTCTTCAGTCTCTGTTACAGCCGTGGGTTTGCTTGGACAGCCTGATAGCGACTCCCTGTCCGTCTGGAACAAAGTGTTTACATTAAAACAGATGTTTACACAAAACACCAACAACACATGTCAACATCACATGATACTTTATTTATTATATTATATATTATTATCATTTATTCATATTTATTTTCAATGAAGATGACAACCAACTGTGCTTGAATCACTGAATTTACACCAAGCACTGCAGATATATTTTAAGACTTTATGTTTTATAAATAGTGAAAAAAAAATGCTTTGTGTTGTCAATAGAGACACATTAAACAAACTTTGCTAGATGACAATAAGCTCAGTTAAATCAGTACAATAAGTGTGGAGCCCTTCCTTCAGAACGTGTCTGCGTAGGTTCTCAGTCATCCAGGTCATGGTAGTCCAAGAAGCAACCACAAGCTCCCTGCAGAACATTTTGCAAAGTGAAATTTGTTTATTATCCCATCAACAGTTTACCTACAGAACCGGTACAATTTAAATTACCATTTTAAAAGCTCAGCATCTTGAACCATCTTATCAGCTTCATAAATATTTGTGTTTAATGTGTATTAATGATGGAGATCATTAGATAACACCTCACAGACTGATCACCAACCCACTCCAGTGGACATAAGAGTAGAAAATATGATTTAGTGTCAACATTTAAGGACTGCTGCTGAAAAGGCCGTCTTATATGGCGTTACTTTTGTGCCACTATTCTGAGCGCATGTAAAACAATTTGAACGCACGTAAAAAAAAAAGAAAAAAAAAGAAAAAGGTGTTGCATTTTGAGGAGAAATTTATTTCGAGCGAAGAAAAGCTAAATGTGAGTGAACAAAATTCATTGCTGCATGCAAAAACTGAATTTCAGTGTTTGCTATTATCCACACACACACACACACACACAACAGCAGCCCCTCCTACTCAGTTTTTGCATTTGCGCTCGCTCACAATGTGTCGCTCGCTCGCGCTCTCAACATTTCTGCTTGTACGCGCTCAACTCTTTCTCTGCACCGTTATAGTTGTGCCACAAAACCAGCCAATCACAGACTTGGATGCAAAAGAAATCTGATTGGCTGTTTTGGTCTCCAGTCAGCTCAAAATGACGAAAGGCACAAATCCCAGAATCCATTTCGTCCAAAACTCAAACGAGGCAGTGGCGGAGGAACACAGAGTGGTGGAGTTTGAAATTTAACTCTGTCTGGGTCACATAATAAACTTTTAAGATATTTTCATGTGAGAATGGTGCTGTGTAAACTTCAAATACCTGCTCGATTCATCAAGACATCCAGGGGTGGATCTAGAGAAATTTTCTTAGGGTCGCATGAGGGTGGCAAAGAAATCAAATGGGGTGGCAAAATCAAAGCCTTTTTTCCCCCAAACACATATGCAGGTGGTTACATATGGTTAAAATGATTCAAATGCAGTAAGTATACAAGTTTTTCATATAAATATAGTCTATAACTTAATTATTGTCTGTAGCCCAAATAATTACACACTTTAGTTACATAAAACGTGTGAGTTTTGATTCTATGTACTGTATAGCCTGTATAATAAATAAATATGTAGCCCAATAAGTATAAACTCCAGAAAGCTACACAACACGGGGTGGTTCATTTACAAACACAAGTCTAACTTAAGTTTCACTGTTTTTTGTTAGAAAACAATCACATTGTTACAGCACTGACCTCCCACATCATGAAGACCCTGGAAAGGCTCATCCTGGACCAGCTGCGACCCATAGTAAGACCACATCTGGATCCCCTTCAATTCGCTTATCAACCTCGTCTTGGAACTGAGGACGCCATCATCTACCTGCTCAATCGTGTCTACACCCATCTGGGCCAGCCGGCGAGCACTGTGAGGGTCATGTTTTTCGACTTTTCTAGTGCTTTCAATACCATCAGGCCTGTTGGCCTGATGGGGCGATCGTGGCTGTGGGGCGATCGTGGCTCAAGAGTTGGGAGTTCGCCTTGTAATTGGAAGGTTACCGGTTCGAGCCCCGGCTCGGACAGTCTCGATTGTTGTGTCCTTGGGCAAGACACTTCACCCGTTGCCTACTGGTGGTGGTCAGAGGGCCCGGTGGCGCCAGTGTCCGGCAGCCTCGCCTCTGTCAGTGCGCCCCAGGGTGGCTGTGGCTACTTGCCATCACCAGTGTGTGAATGTGTGTGTGAATGGGTGAATGACTGGATATGTAAAGCGCTTTGGGGTCCTTAGGGACCAGAAAGGCGCTATATAAATACAGGCCATTTACCATTTACCATAAGTTAACAGCCATGCAGGTGGATGCTTCTCTGGTGTCCTGGATTGTTGATTACCTGACAGGAAGACCACAATATGTACGTCTCCCACAGTGTGTGTCTGACAAGGTAATCAGCAACATAGGGGCACCACAGGGGACTGTCCTCTCCCCCTTCCTCTTCACCCTCTACACCACAGGCTTCAGCCACTGCACAGAGACCTGCCATCTTCAGAAGTTTTCTGATGACTCCGCAGTGGTTGGATGCATCAGCAGGGATGATGAGACAGAGTACCGGGCTGTGGTCCACTCCTTTGTCACGTGGTGTGAGCAGAATCATCTGCAGCTCAACGTGGCAAAGACCAAGGAATTGATAGTGGACTTCAGGAAGACCAGGAAACACTTGACCTCTGTTTCAATCCAGTGGGTCAGTGTTGATATTGTGGAGGACTATAAATACCTTGGAGTACACATTGACAATAAACTGGACTGGACAAAAAACACCACAGCACTTTACAGAAAGGGCCAGAGTCGTCTCTATTTTTTGAGGCGACTGAGGTTGTGATGGACCGAGCAGTGAAGGAAACTTAGGCACAGGTTAAAGTCCAAAAAAATGATTTTTTATTTAACCCAAAAAACATAATTGGTTAAATCATGGAAAAAGAATCAAAATCTTGGGCCCATAAAAGAGGTCAAAATAACAGAACTCTACTCAAAATTGACAACACTACTGATAACTCAAACAAACTGACCTAACTTAACGAGACAAAGGGCTGATCAGCCCACAAAAAACACAAGAAGCGGTAAAACACACAAAACCTAACTAAACCAAACATAATGAACTCCAATTCCCCCCCATGGTCCCGAGTTATGGCATGAACCAATTTGCAGTTTTCCTTTAAAACTCGCTCCGCCCCTTTTCCACCTCTTGGCTCCTTAATCAAGGGACTGGAACAGCTGCAACTAAGGTAACTCAGAAAACAAAAGATTAATCATACATAACAGTAGTGATGGCCAAATGAAGCTTTCTGAAGCATTGAAGCTTGTATTGAAAAACGATTCATTACTCGAAGCTTTTCAACACAGTCCTCTCTGGTGACATCTTGTGGCCAAAAATATGAAGCGCAGCTTGAATCCACAAAATAAAACCAACTGCTTCATAATGACTGCCCACTCTACAGAGCGGAACTCTGTCTGATATTGGGCTGCAGTTGTGTTGCTTTGAACGTGTATTTTTTGGTGTTAAAAAATGTGGTTTATTTGTTTAATAAATAATTTTGACCAGTAAACCTTCCTTGTTTAAACATGCTCCATGGTTTGGTCTTTCTTTGCTTGTGATTTCTTGATGTTGGTAAATACATAAATAATTGAAAAATACCACGTTACATATAACATACATATAATAATGCACATTATGGAGTATGCTTCTGCTGCGAGGTCCTGCCTCCATGTATTTATGCAATTAATCGCTAGACGGGTATATTTATAAATAATATTATATTAGGGAAATTTTCCTATACATATTTTTGACCAGGGGGCAGAATTAATTGTGAAATGGAAAGGGAAAATGCTTGTGAACTTTCAAATTAAAAACATGATGCATTTAAGGTAATCCTTTTTCATTTTTATTTAAGAAGAGAATTTGTTCCACTGTGCGATGGCCGAACCTGTTCCTTTTCGTGGAGATCATTTCTCCTGCCTTAAGGGAAATCCCTTCACATGGCAGAGAAGAGGCTGGAGTGCAGGGAAACTGGTAGAGATGCAGTTCTACATTCTAACTGGGCCCCACAAACTATCAGCTAAAGGGAATAAATAAATTAAATTGCTGCACATTTTGTAGACTAACATTTTAAGATTATTTTGAAAATAAAATATATCTTTTTATAATATTAAATGTTACGAGTCAAATGTAAGTCTTTCTAAAGTTATTTAATGATATTTATATTATGAAAAGCAGATTTTTGACATTTTAAGTTTTCCCCCTTTTTTCAGATAAAATAAACACGCACAAAACAAAAGCAAACAGCCAGAACACTAAGCTGGAAAACCCACCCGATTGACCAAAATCAACTAAAATACTCCACACAACAGAACCTCCTCCATTCCTCGCTGGCTCCAAATCTGTCAGTAGAATGATCAGTGGTTCGCTCTCTGTCACCATCAAAACACTCCACAAATCCCGCGAATGATTCACCTGCTTATAAACCATTGAATCAGATACCGAAGCAGTCACGTTCTAAATGAAGCTTTGGACGTCACTGATCACGTGACTCTGGCCAAATGAATCAAGCTTCGACACAGTGCTTCTGAAGCAGTGTGTTGATTTTTTTGACACACGCACCGGAGCGTCAGCTTCAAGCGAGCCATCACTACATAACAGTGTGAACTAAAATGTGCGCACTTATTTTAGAATGCAGTGTTATGTGGATATGTGAATTAATTCTAAACCAAACCCAGTTATTTATTGTGCTGTAAATTCCTATATTTAAAGAAAGACAAATGTGAATGCAATGTTACTTATAAGCCTCTACACTAACATGGTGGATATTACCACTGTGTGGCTGTAAGTGCAGCCATCACAGAGGTCCTTAAACATCTGCCAGAAAATGCTCAGGATTTACTACGAGTCTGTTGTGGCCAGTGCGATCCTCTATGCCGTTGCATGCTGGGGGAGCAGGCTGAGGGTCACAGATGCCAACAGACTCGATAAACTGATCCGTAAGGCCAGTAGTGTTGTGGGGATGGAGCTGGACTCCCTCAAGGTGGTGTCGGAGAGGCAGATGTTGTCCAAGATAAAGACAATGTTGGATAACACCTTCCACCCACTCCATGACATGCTGGTCAGTCACAGGAGCACGTTCAGTGAGAGTACCAAAAAGCACCACTGAACGACACAGGAAATCATTCCTGCCTGTGGCCATGTGCATATATATATCTATATCTATATATATATATATATATATATATATCTATATATATATATATATACATATATATATCTATATCTATATATATATATATATATATATATATATCTATATATATATATATATACATATATATATATATATATATATATATATATATATATATACATATGTAACATAGTTAGATAGAGTCAAAGTTAAATCCCGCTAAATGGGACATTGGCGCCACCTACTGTTGTAAAAGTCACCCTGCAACATTCACAAAGGGCAAGGGATTCTGGGTAATCCTCAGAATAATGGAGGATTCCCGCGAGGTAAGGAATGCGCAAATGTCGTGGGGAAGAAAAATCATATTGCAGGTTGTTAAAGTAATACAATCTGACCCGATTATTTTTTGTTGTTTATACATCATTTGTTGCGGGTCATTTCTCCAGTCTTTATGTTGAATTGAGTGCACGTTTATGTGAGATTTCTTTATTGGGAAGAGAGGAAAAAAATGGGAGCATAGTTAGCTAACTCTGTTGTTGCTTTCCCATTTAGATCTTGTGCTGCTTGCCCACGCCATTAAAAGAGAGCATTCTAACCATTGCCTTTTTGTTGTGAATGCAGGTATGTGACTGTGCCACACTGTTTAGAGAATTTCAAATTGTTTCATGTACAGTTTTGAAATATATTCCTGTTGTTGAGCTTTTTCTATTTTGGTTGTATAAATTTACCACTATACAATCACACTGCAAGTGGAAATGTAATCCTCAAAATAATGGAGGATTCCCGCAAGATCTTGTGCTGCTTGCCCACGCCATTAAAAGAGAGCATTCTAACCATTGCCTTTTTGTTGTGAATGCAGACCAGAGAAGACACTACACAGAGGTCACATTGGTGCCGTGACCCGTTCATGACGCTGCTGGATCGGGCTGGTGTCTTCTCGTCGCAGCATCATCGTGGAGCATCAGCTTCCCTATTGTTTAGACTGTTGGGTAACGGAATCAAACTTTGGGGACTGTTGGATATACTTTCATATTGGCTTTGTATATTGCCATATTGTATTAAGCCTGTCTTAGCTCTTTTCATATCCTGCTAGATATGGATCTGAGTGACTCTGATGACACCCCAAATGTGACTCCCCTTGGTGTGGGTAGGGGTAGAGGGTTCACAACTGTTCCTTTTTCACTGGGTGACTGTCGGGTGGGGCAAAGAGAAGCAGATAGTTCTTGTGGGCTTGTGGCTGAGTCACAGTCAGTACACTACACTAAGGCATCTACCTCAGACCCCCCAATAACTGATGTCAGTCTAGTCGACCAAATGAACGACATTGTGCAGCAAATTGGGCAACGCCTGGCTGACAGCATTCTGTCACACCTGACTCCGCCACACACTTCGAGCCCTGCATCTGCTACATATACATGTCCTGAGGGGGCGCATGAAACAACGGATCGCCCCTCCAGCCGCTCATTGGACCTCTCTCAAGTCCAGCTGGTGGCTCCACGACAGGTTAAAGACCCACCTGTGTTTCGGGGGGAGAGTTCGGACTCATTGTCTGTTGATGAGTGGCAGGAAGCCATGCAGAGTTACATAAAGAAGAGTGGCATTCTCCCAGAAAACCAAGCTGAGGAGATTTTGATGCATCTGAGAGGCAGGGCAAAAGATGTTGTGAAATTTGGTGTGAGGAATGGTGGAATTGATGTCCAGCATAATCCACAAGCTACCTACAGACTTCTGCACAAACATTTTAGTTCCACCCAGTGCTCGTCTGTGCCCCTGGCTGACTTTTATTCCACCCTGCCGAAGGACCGGGAGGATCCATATGAGTATTGGCTGAGGCTGAACAAGGCTGCTGATGTTGTAACTGTCTTAAGGAGCAGGGGAAATCTTTTGAGAACTCTGGTGTGGAGGTTGCACGCATGTTCATCAGACACTGCCCCTGCAGAGACTTGGCTCTTATTTTTAGAACCAAAACGTGATAAATGGTCAGCTTGTGAAGTTCAGGAGGTACTGGATGAGTATCACCTGGGAAAGGGGTTCCAGTCTCCTCCACAGAAGGGTAACTGTGTCTATGTGAATAAAGCAGAGGTTGGCACTAATGCTGCTCCTTGCTTGGCTGACCATGAGCAGAGACCAGCTGTGAGTCAGGATGGTCCTGCTATTGAGAGGTTGATCAGCATGCTAGAGAAGGTGCTGCTTCAAGGCCCAGGCTATGCTCGGGCTAATGCCAGGCGACAGAGTGCCCGACTGCCGAGAATACCGGGCTTGGATGACACACCATGTTCCATCTGCAGAGATGGCTCCCACTCCACACTCACGCACTGTCGGGAGAACAGATTGTGCTTCCTGTGTCACCTACCTGGTCATTCAAGACATAACTGCCCAGAGGGCAAGTGTCCTCCTTCCAATGGTCATCAGGGAAACTGAATGATCTGCGTGGAGGGGAGGACAGCGCAGATCCAGCAAGTAAGCCTCCCACCTTGGACATGTCTGATATTAATGATTATGACACTTTGTATTCCACTTAGAGTGGCATCGTCCCACCAAATAAAACACTGATTGCACAGGGCTTGCATAGGCTCTCAAACACTGATAGCTTATTCTACTCTGCAGTGACTACTAGTAGTGGACAAGTTCTTAAAGCGTTAGTGGACAGTGGATCTATGGCGTGCACCATAAGTGAGACAGTGGATGAGAAACTTTCACAATCAATACCTGATATTGAGAGACGTTCAGCTGAAGACATTGTCATTGTTGGTTGTGGGGGTCACCTTGTTACGCCTTCTGCTATGTATGATCTTACAGTATCAATATATGGCTTTAAGGTGGTGATTCCCGTTCTGGTGGTTCCGGGTCAGGCTGATGACATGGTCCTGGGCAGCAACGCGATAAAGTGGCTTATTTCGCAGTTAAAAATGACTGTTGGTACCCGGGATGATGCTTTTCCTCATTTGGCGACTTTGCTATCCTATTCTGATGACTGTAGTGGCAGAGCAATGCCTCCGAGTTTTGGCACTGCAAAGCTTAAGAGACGCGTCACCTTGCAGCCCTTGTCTGAACATTTGGTGTGGGCTAAGCTGCCTGCTCCTGATGCCTCAGCGATGGGAAGTGCTGTCATTATTGAACCCACTCAGTCTCGATCCAAACCTGCACAAATCCTAGTGGGGCGAGTTGTCACTTCCTTGTTTGGGGATGGCTGGGTCCCTGTTAAAGTGGTGAATCCCTCCGAGAAGCCCCTCACTCTCAGGAGAAATGCTAAGGTTGCTGATATGTCCCCCTGTCTTTCTGTGCAGGACTTACCTGAACCTGTTCAAATTCGATCCAGTACACAATGCACACAGAACTCATCGCCCGCACCGAGATCAGAAGCGGAGATGTCACAGCGCTTGTGTGATTTGGGCCTGCAGGACCTGGACCTCTCATCCTGTGAAGTTTCCCCAGAATGGAGAGATAGGCTGCTGCGACTCACTGAGCAGTATGAGTCCATCTTTTCAAGGCACAAAATGGACTGTGGTGAGGCTGCTGACTTTGTCCACAGGATCCGCCTAGTGGATGACAAGCCCTTCAGACTGCCATACAGACGGGTCCCACCATGCCATTACGAGAAGCTTCGCACTGCTCTAGATGAGATGGAGGAGTCAGGGATAATCCGTAAGTCCCAGAGTGAATTCTCATCCCCCCTTGTCTTAGTCGTTAAGCCAAATGGTGACCTGCGCATATGCAATGACTTTAGATGGTTAAATGCAAGAACAGTTAAGGATGCACATCCTTGACCTTTGGGTGGCGCTGTCACTTGGTGTTTCGCTCGCTTTGTGGTAGAGTATCACTTCCTGTTCCTGCTCAAACACAGTGGTGTTTCTGAGTAGCTTTTCTGCTTAGCAATTTAATTGAAATCTTTTGATACATCCCTTTTTTATAGTATAATCTTAACGTGCTTCATCTGAATCACCCTTTCTGTGTACTCACTACCTAATCTATAGCCAAAGTATTCACTCACTGTCTCTTTACTGTTTCGCTAGCTTAGCTCGTAGCCGACTCGTTAGCACCATGGCTACTTCACCTGTCCCTGTTGCACTTTCCTGCTCATTGTGTCAGATGTTTAGTTACTCCTCGGCCTCCTTTAGCAGTAATGATACCTGTAACAAATGTAGCATATTTGCAGCTCTGGAGGCCAGGATTACTGAATTGGAGACTCGGCTTCGCACCCTTCATTCACCCGTAGCTAGCCAGGCCCCTGTAGCTGGTGCAGCCGAAGATAGCGTAGGCCCCGCTAGCTGTTCCCCGGCAGACCCCAAGCAGCTGGGGAACGAGGGCGGTTGGGTGACGGTGAGGAGGAAGCATAGTCTTAAACAGAAGCCCCAGGTACACCACCAACCTGTTCATGTGTCTAACCGTTTTTCCCCACTCGGCGACACACCCGCCGGGGGTCAAACTCTGGTAATTGGCGATTCTGTTCTCAGACATGTGAAGCTAGAGACACCGGCAACCATAGTCAATTGCCTTCCAGGGGCCAGAGCAGGCGACATTGAAGGAAATTTAAAACTGCTGGCTAAGGGTAAACGTAAATACAGTAAGATCATAATTCACGTCGGCAGTAATGACACCCGGTTACGCCAATCGGAGGTCACTAAAATCAATATTGAATCGGTGTGTAACTTTGCCAAAACAATGTCGGACTCTGTAGTTTTCTCTGGTCCCCTCCCCAATCAGACCAGGAGTGACATGTTTAGCCGCATGTTCTCCTTAAATTGCTGGCTGTCTGAGTGGTGTCCCAGAAACGATGTGGGCTTCATAGATAATTGGCAAACCTTCTGGAGGAAACCTGGTCTTGTTAGGAGAGACGGCATCCATCCCACTTTGGATGGAGCAGCTCTCATTTCTAGAAATATGGACCAATTTATTAAACCCCCCAAAATCTGACTATCCAGAGTTGGGACCAGGAAGCAGAGTTGCAGTCTTACACGCCTCTCTGCAGCTTCTCTCCTCCTGCTACCCCCCCAAAAACCCATCTCCATTGAGACTGTGTCAGCTCCCAAACAGACAAAAAACAAACCAAAAACCAGCAATAAAAAACTTAAACATAAAAAATCAAAAAGAAAGAACAATACAGAATCCACATCTGAACCAAAGAGTAAAACAGTGAAATGTGGATTATTAAATATTAGGTCTCTCTCCTCCAAGTCTCTGTTAGTACATGACTTAATAATCGACCAACAAATCGATTTACTCTGCCTTACAGAAACCTGGTTGCAGCAGGATGATTATGTTAGTTTAAATGAATCAACACCCCCGAGTCATTCTAACTACCAGAAACCTCGAAGCACAGGCCGAGGGGGCGGTGTGGCAGCAATTTTTCACACCAGTCTATTAATTAACGAAAGACCAAGACAGACTTTTAATTCATTTGAAAGCCTGATGCTTAGCCTTGTCCACCCCAGCTGTAAAACTCAGAAACCAGTCTTATTTGTTATCATCTACCGTCCACCTGGGCCTTACACAGAGTTTCTCTCTGATTTCTCAGACTTTTTATCTGATTTAGTGCTCAGCTCAGATAAAATAATTATTGTGGGTGATTTTAACATCCATGTAGATGCTAAAAATGACAGCCTCAAAATTGCATTTAATCTGTTATTAGACTCAATTGGCTTCTCTCAAAATGTAAAAGAACCCACCCACCACTTTAATCACACTCTAGATCTTGTTTTAACATATGGCTTAGAAACTGAACATTTAACAGTGTTTCCTGAAAACCCTCTGCTGTCTGATCATTTCCTGATAACATTTACATTTACAATAATTGATTACACAGCAGTGGAGAGTAGACTTTATCAAAGTAGATGTCTTTCTGAAAGTGCTGTAACTAAGTTTAAGAATATAATCCACCCACTGTTATCATCTTCAATGCCCTGTACCAACATAGAGCAGGGCAGCTACCTGAACGCTACTCCAACAGAGGTCGATTATCTTGTTAATAATTTTACCTCCTCACTACGTACGACTCTGGATACTGTAGCTCCAGTGAAAACTAAAGTCTCAAATCAGAAGTACCTGACTCCGTGGTATAATTCTCAAACACGTAGCCTAAAGCAGATAACTCGTAAGCTGGAGAGGAAATGGCGTGTCACAAATTTAGAGGATCATCATTTAGCCTGGAGAAATAGTTTGTTGCTTTATAAGAAAGCCCTCCGCAAAGCCAGAACATCTTACTATTCGTCACTGATTGAAGAAAATAAGAACAACCCCAGGTTTCTCTTCAGCACTGTAGCCAGGCTGACAAAAAGTCAGAGCTCTACTGAGCCAACAATCCCTTTAACGTTAACTAGTAATGACTTCATGAACTTCTTCAGAAATAAAATTTTTATCATTAGAGAAAAAATTACCAATAATCATCCCACAGATGTAATATCGTCTACAGCTACTTTTAGTACCATTGATGTTAAGTTAGACTCTTTTTCTCCAATTGATCTTTCTGAGTTAACTTCAATAATTACTTCCTCTAAACCATCAACGTGTCTTTTAGACCCCATTCCTACAAAACTGCTCAAAGAAGTCCTGCCATTAATTAATTCTTCAATCTTAAATATGATCAATCTATCTCTAATAATCGGCTATGTACCACAGGCCTTCAAGGTGGCTGTAGTTAAACCTTTACTCAAAAAGCCATCTCTAGACCCAGCTGTCTTAGCTAATTATAGGCCAATATCCAACCTTCCTTTCATATCAAAAATCCTTGAAAGAGTAGTTGTCAAACAGCTAACAGATCATCTGCAGAGGAATGGCTTATTTGAAGAGTTTCAGTCAGGTTTCAGAGCTCATCACAGCACAGAAACAGCTTTAGTGAAGGTTACAAATGATCTTCTTATGGCCTCTGACAGTGGACTCATCTCTGTGCTTGTCCTGCTAGACCTTAGTGCTGCGTTCGATACTGTTGACCATAATATCTTATTAGAGCGATTAGAACATGCTGTAGGTATTACAGGTACTGCACTGCAGTGGTTTGTATCATATCTATCTAATAGACTCCAATTTGTTCAAGTAAATGGAGAGTCCTCTTCACCCACTAAGGTCAATTATGGTGTTCCACAGGGTTCAGTGCTAGGACCAATTCTATTTACATTATACATGCTTCCCCTAGGCAGCATCATTAGAAGACATAGCATAAATTTTCACTGCTATGCAGATGATACGCAGCTCTATCTATCCATGAAGCCAGGTAACACACACCAATTAGTTAAACTGCAGGAATGTCTTAAAGACATAAAGACCTGGATGGCCGCTAACTTCCTGCTTCTTAATTCAGATAAAACTGAGGTTATTGTACTTGGTCCTGAAAATCTTAGAAATATGGCATCTAAGCAGATCCTTACTATGGATGGCATTACCTTGGCCTCCAGTAATGCTGTGAGGAACCTTGGAGTCATTTTTGACCAGGACATGTCCTTCAAGGCACATATTAAACAAATATGTAAGACCGCTTTCTTCCATTTGCGCAACATCTCTAAAATTAGAAATATCCTGTCTCAGAGTGATGCTGAAAAACTAGTTCATGCCTTCATTACTTCCAGGCTGGACTACTGTAATTCGTTATTATCAGGATGTCCTAAAAACTCGCTGAAAAGTCTTCAGTTAATCCAAAATGCTGCAGCAAGAGTACTGACAGGGACTAGAAAGAGAGAGCATATTTCTCCTGTTTTGGCTTCCCTTCATTGGCTTCCTGTTAAATCCAGAATTGAATTCAAAATCCTGCTCCTCACTTACAAGGTCTTAAATAATCAGGCCCCATCTTATCTTAATGACCTTGTAGTACCATATCACCCTATTAGAGCACTTCGCTCTCGCTCTGCAGGCTTACTTGCTGTTCCTAGAGTATTTAAAAGTAGAATGGGAGGGAGAGCCTTCAGTTTTCAGGCCCCTCTTCTGTGGAACCAGCTTCCAGTTTGGATTCGGGAGACAGACACTATCTCTACTTTTAAGATTAGGCTTAAAACTTTCCTTTTTGCTAAAGCATATAGTTAGGGCTGGACCAGGTGACCCTGAATCCTCCCTTAGTTATGCTGCAATAGACGTAGGCTGCCGGGGATTCCCATGATGCATTGAGTTTTTCCTTTCCAGTCACCTTCTCACTCACTATGTGTTAATAGACCTCTCTGCATCGAATCATATCTGTTATTAATCTCTGTCTCTCTTCCACAGCATGTCTTTCATCCTGTTTTCCTTCTTTCACCCCAACCGGTCGCAGCAGATGGCCGCCCCTCCCTGAGCCTGGTTCTGCCGGAGGTTTCTTCCTGTTAAAAGGGAGTTTTTCCTTCCCACTGTCGCCAAAGTGCTTGCTCATAGGGGGTCATATGATATGATTGTTGGGTTTTTCTCTGTATTTATTATTGTGCAATCTACTGTACAATATAAAGCGCCTTGAGGCGACTTTTGTTGTGATTTGG
Source organism: Pelmatolapia mariae (assembly GCF_036321145.2). Taxonomy (NCBI): domain Eukaryota; kingdom Metazoa; phylum Chordata; class Actinopteri; order Cichliformes; family Cichlidae; genus Pelmatolapia; species Pelmatolapia mariae. Next base: position 35,824,614 of record NC_086229.1, read on the forward strand.
CGCTGTATAAATAAAATTGAATTGAATTGAATTGAATTGAATTGAATTGAATTGAATTGAATTGAATTGAATTGAATCAGTCAGACGCCCTCGCAGCACTTGGTGGGAATGTCTTTTTTTCTACAATGGATCTCACATCGGGGTTTTACAATGTCAGACTCCACGAGGACGACACAAAATACACGGCATTCTCCTCCCCATTTGGCCTTCATGAATATAACAGGATGCCTCAAGGCCTGACAAATAGTCCTGCTACTTTTATGCGAATGATGATGTCCATTTTTGATGATGAGAACTTCACAAGCTTGTTATGTTATCTGGATGACCTTATGGTCTATGCCCCATCCGAACAGGTGGCTCTTGAACGTCTGCAGATGGTTTTCTCACGACTTTCTGCCAACAACCTGAAGCTCTCACCTAAGAAATGCCACTTTCTTCAACGGTCTGTGAAGTTCCTGGGACACATCATATGTGGTGAGGGTGTGAAAACAGACCCGAGTAAAGTGCAGGCTATAGACAATGTGCAGGAAGCAGACCTGATGGAGTCTGACGGGGTGACACCATGTGCAAGGTGTTACGTTCTTTGTCTAGGCATGTATTGAACGCAACAAGAAATTGGCCCACTCACGCTCCACCAAAGCAAGAACACAAACAGTCGTATCTTTTAAAGTGCTAAGCAGCCATTTATTAGCTTCAGCAGTGAGCAGTGCCAAAAATAACAAACAAAACTCCCTAATGGTCCCTGTGCTTTCCTACACAAAATAAAAACCAACCAAAAGACAATCCACTTACCTAACTTTCTAACAAAAAACAGGAGAAAACTTAATCAACAAAAATGGCTTCTCACGCCTACTAGGCTGCTGCAGTGAAGAATATGTACAAGGTGAACAAAATACACAATTGCGACTTGACAAGACTATTTACAACTATTTACAAAACTAAGATACTAACACCAGACACACGAGTGGAACATGGTGGATACACAGACGGACCAGCCACCACAAAGACAGAAGACGCGACTTAAATACACACAGAGAAACACGGGGAGATTACACACAGGTGGGAGTCATTAACGAGACGAGACAAGAGGTAAAACTGAACACACTCACATGAGACGCAGACCTTCACAATGAAACAGGAAACGAGAACACTACACCAAGACGCAGACACTGAGAGACAGAATGACACATTAACCCTGAACTAAACTAAATGTGAGATACAACAGAGAACAAAATCCTTAAACATGACATAAAACAAAACACTGACAACATTAAATCATAACAAAGGAAAATCAGATCCTTCCTGGGGATGGTTCTCTACTACCATCATTTTATTGAGCGGTGCTCTGCAAAAGCTAAGCCACTGTTTGATCTTGTGGCTGAACCAGCTGCGCCACGCAAGAGAGGTAGAGGCCATAAGCCTAAATTTAAAAGGGGCCACGTGAAGCTGTCTCCTGCTGACTGGACTGAGGAGTGCAGGGAAGCATTCAAGGCCCTAAAATATGACCTTGTACATAGTGTCACATTAGCCCATCCAGATTTTACTGCACCCTTTATCCTTGCAGTTGATGCTTCCTTTGACGGCCTTGGAGCCGTCCTCTCACAGTTGCCCCCTGATGGTAGGATCGCCAGACCAGTGGCATTCGCCAGTAAGACCCTGTCACACTCTCAGCTAAACTATCCAGCGCATCGTTTGGAGTTTCTTGCTCTGAAGTGGGCAGTCTGTGACAAGTTTAGCCATTGGCTGAAAGGGAGCCACTTCACAGTGTGGACGGACAATAACCCACTGACGTACATCTTAACCAAGCCTAGGTTAGATGCATGTGAGCAACGATGGGTTTCGAAGCTTGCAGCGTACAGTTTTGAGCTGAAGTATGTCCCTGGCACCAAGAATGTTGTTGCGGATGCATTGAGTAGAGAGCCATTTGTCCAGTCGTGCATAGGCCACAGGCTAGTCACTGAACCTTATGCTGCCCTATTGAACCAAATGCACGGTCTGGTGGATGGGACTGTGCAAGATGTGTTTCGGTGTGCTGCAAACTGCCAGTTGGTCGTGGATCAATCTGAGGAGGAAGCTACCACTATCCTAGCTAACCCTCAAGGTTCACTCTTGTCACAGGATGTTTCTGCTGTGTTGGCTGCACATGACACTGGTGGTATCAGCCATGTGAGAGGTGTGGGATCTGATATCCCTCAGCTCCCAACTATTGCCCATCCTGCCTGTACGCCGAGAAGTGAACTCGCTAACCTGCAGGAACAAGATGAGGTTTTGGGTAGAGTTTTCTTTTATGTCCGGCGTCACAAGAGGCCCACAAGGCATGAACGTGCTGGCGAGTCCCGTGGTGTAATGAAATTACTCAGACATTGGTCCAGACTCTTGATTAAAGATGGTATGTTGTATAAGGTGAAGAAAGACAGGAACATGAACATGACGATTTACCAGTTTGTTGTCCCAGACACTCTGAAGACTGAAGTTCTCCGAGGCATCCATGATACGGCGGGTCATCAGGGCCAAGTCCGCACCCTGTCTCTTGCCAGGCAGAGATTCTTTTGGACAGGGATGGAGCGTGACATCATCAATCATGTGAAAAGCTGTTTTCGTTGTGTGGTTGGGAAAACCCCGGAGCCAAATGACCGTGCCACACTGGAGAGCATTTGTACCACTGAACCGATGGAGCTAGTCTGCATCGACTTCTGGACTGCTGAACAGACTGACAAGAGGTGCATTGATGTTTTGGTTGTCACAGACCATTTTTCCAAATTAGTGCATGCATTCCCTTGTAAGAATCAGTCTGCCAAGCAGGTTGCTCGCCGCCTGTGGAATGACTTTTTCTGTGTATACGGCTTTCCCAAACGTATACACTCTGATCAAGGAGCCAACTTTGAGAGTCAACTCATTAAGGAGCTCCTGGACATGGCTGGCATCCAGAAATCACACACCACTCCTTACCACCCAATGGGAAATGGTATTGTCGAGCGATACAACAGGACCTTGGGGAACATGATACGGGCTTTGCCCCCTCAATCCAAAGCCAGGTGGCTGCAAATGCTTCAGATGTTGACGTTCTGCTACAATTGCACTGAACATGAAACAACAGGTTTCGCACCTTTTTTTCTCATATTTGGGAGAATTCCTCGTCTGCCTGTTGATGTTGTTTTCCAGCATGTTCTCCCTGATGGTGCTGTTGTTGACCACAGTGACTTTGTCGCCCATTTGAAGCGTGACCTGTCTGAGGCTGCCCGCATTGCCAGGCAGAACAGCCGTATTGCCCAGGCCCGGCAGGCGAAGAATTATGACCGCAAGGCTAAGGGTGCGCCCCTCTCGGTCGGTGACAGAGTCTTGCTCGCTAATCGTGGTGAGAGAGGAAAGAGGAAGATCGCTGACAAATGGGAATCCACGGTTTTTGAGGTGGCATCTGTGAAACCTGACATCAATGTGTACCACATCAGAGACCCTGTGTCACTAAGGGAAAAAGTTGTTCACCGAAACCTACTACTTCCTGTCAGTTTCCTTCCTGCAGGAAATGAATTCCTAGGACCACGATCCTAATGATGAAGGAACTGAGCTCACAGTGTTCATTCAGTGAACTACTCAGTTTATTTTGGCCTCAGAAATGCTCATTCTGTTTGTACATCACTGTCAGCAATAGACTCATTCTGCTGTGGACAGGAACACATGTGACATCACTTCCTGTTTGTTTGTGACTGAAGAGGAAGAAGTTTACAAGGAATCATTGAGAAGAGTTTCAAACATCAACTGATTGAATCCATGAATCTGAAAATGTGTTTGTGAGTGAAAGAGACAGACATGTACAGACTGAACTATCTGTTCAACAGTCAGAGTGTTTCTCTAACAGGAGACACTCTTTACACTCAGCACAGAGACACTGAGGAACCAGGCCAGACCATAAACCCAGGATAAAGAGTTTGAGTGAATGTGGTGTTGAAGGTGTGGAGGTGGATCAGAGTGTCAGAGGAGACTCTGTAGAAGGACAGAGTGCCAGCAGGACAGTCCACATACACTGCTGCTCTGTTAGAGACAGAGGAGGAGGAGGAGGAGGAGGAGATGGATGTTTGTCTGATATTGTGCCTGACAGAACGAGGACCACGATCAGAGCAGATCAGACTCCAGGACTGATCATTCCCTCCAAACACACAGTCATTACTGTCTCCTTTCCTTCTGATGCTTCTGTAACTCACAGATATACGAACGTTTCCTCTCCACTCGACCTCCCAGTAACAGCGACCAGTCAGACCATTTCTACACAGCAGCTGACAAACATCAAATCTGTCTGGATGATCAGGATATGACTGAACCTCCTCCACATGTGTCACCTTCCTGTTGTTGTCAGACAGTTGGAGCTTTGTGTTCACTGTGTTTGTGTCGATTGTGAGTTGACAGGAATCTGATGGAGAGAACAAACACAATCCAGCTGCAGTTATTGATCCATCATCTGTTCATTGATTGACACTTTGATGATGACTCCTGACATGATGAAGATGGTTGAATGTGTGCTGCTTTGTTTTCATGAATCCCATTAAAAACACACTTACACTTCCTCAGACCTGGTCTCAACCATCGGACTCCAGCAGGCTCCACCCTGAAAGGAGGAGGGGTCAGAGCAGTCAGCATGCACACATGGACATTACATGGCTCTCACACACACACTGTTACACACTGAGCTCAAAGCTCGGCTCCACTGTTTGATTCAAAGAAATCTACATTTATTTATCAGCAATTTAAAAACAGGTTGAGCCAAAGTGCTGCACAGAGTAGAGATAAAATAGGAAACATACACAGTAATTACTATAAAGACTCGTCAGAATTGAAAGCTACAGAGTACAAATGTGTTTCCAACCGGGTTTTAAAAATTTCGAGTGTTGGTGACGACCTGATGTGAAGGGCGACTGTTCCAGAGTTTGGCTGCAGCCATCGATAAAGCTCACCTCTGTTTTTACGGCTAGTTCTGGTCAGAAGCTACTTATCTGCAGACCTGAGGGCTCGACTTGGATTATTTTTGTTAAAGAGAGATAAGATTGAGCCGATCCATTCAGAGACTTAAAGACAAACAACAAGATCTGGAAGTGGATTCTACGACGTACTGGTAACCAGTGGAAAAAGCTGGAAAAAGCTGGTGATGGGTCGTCTAGCACAGAGCCACCGCTGGAACCAGACAATTCATGAGGGAGAGAACTGTGACAGCACCGTTCCTTCACTTGACCTCAGTCGCTCTCGTCTGCTCCCTCGTAACACTGCTCTTTATTGAGGTTACATGAATATGCATAAGTTCATTAACATATGACGTCTTAGACAGGTATGAACAAAGAGTACCAGTCTGTGCATAGTGTAGGTATGTGTGTGTGTGTGTGTGTGTGTGTGTGTGTTCCAGATGTGACCCTGTGACCCCAAAGCTGGTGCTAAGAGTCCAGCGGTCCCCCTAACAAAGGGCTCTTATACTTAACCAGGTACAGAATAGGTGTCCTCCTATACCAGGGCTCAGCAACCTTTTACACCCAAAGAGCCATTTGGACTCGGTTTCCATGCAAAAGAAAACTCTGGGAGCAGCAAATACTTTTTGACATCTAAAATGAAGATAACACTGAATATATTGTTTTTTACCTTTGTGTGAACAACTAAGGTGTGTTGCTTATGAAATCTCTATGCTGCTAAAAGATGAAAAATATATATTTGCAAAATTCTGCCTAAATATGTATTTTACCAGGTTAATGTGTGTAGCGGGGGCGTGGTCTGCAGCGCCGCTGCAGGGGAGGCGGATGCGCCTGAGCGGCGCCCGCAATCATGCCTCACCACCTTAAAGTCTGTGCTCTCTCTGCTGTTGTGTTGTTGTTGTGTGTCGGGCTGTGAGCTGCAAAGCTACAGCCGGCTGTATGCGTACAGCAACCGTGTGTGAAAAGTGGTCAATAAAGAGATGCTGAAAAGCGTCTTCATGGAAACATCGTCGGGTCTGCCGTGATATGTTTACAATGGGACTTCTGCTCCTGAACTTCTGCGTGCAGCGTCTGCAAATCGGGGCTGTACGAAGTCACTTTCATCTTTACGCAGGACTGTAAGCTGTCGTCTGTGAGGCGTGAGCGTGTTTGTTTTTAACATAGTTCACGGTGGGCAACAGCTGTTGACATAATGTGGATCTGAAGATCCATAATTGGCCTACCTGGAGTTGAAAGTCTTGATAAATGCATGGCTTTATCAAGTATACCGGCTTCCGCGAGTGTGACGCTTATTTTGAGCGATGAAAAAGTAATAAAATATTATTTAATTGTTATATCTCAATATCACAATAATCTTTCAATTTAGAACTACAAGTTAAAAAAGAATGAACATAAATAAAATACACTTCAGCTAAATACTTCTAATTTATTTTCCCAAACCACGCAGAGCTGCACTATAAGGACTAAAGAGCCGCATGCAGGTTGCCGACCCCTGTTCTATACCATAAATCAGTAAGAGAAGGTGTCATGTTCCTGGGTCTGTTGACCCAGCGTTTTAAGTTTTAGTTTATTTGGATGTTGTTTATGTTTAAGTTCATTAGATTAGCGGAGTTCATTTGGTTATTAGAGTCCTTGTGTTTTCTTCCCCTGTATTTAAGTTTCCCTCACCCTTTGTGTTTCATGCTGCGTGTCTTATGTTATCAAGTTTGTATTATATTGTCTGTCTCATGTTTCCTGTTTTATTTTGAAGGAGTCGTGTGTTCTTTGTTCATTGTATTTAGTTTCACTTCCCTTGTCCTGTCATTAGGCTCATGTCAGTCAGCAGTTCATCCATGTGTTCCCACTTCCCCTAATCACCTCCTGTGTATTTAAGTCCTCTGTTTTCAGTGTGTCATTGTCAGGTCGTCTGTTGTTCCACGTCATGTTTCCAGGATTTTCCATGTTTAGGTTTTTTGCAATGTTCAAGGTTCTGTTCTTTACCTTTTTGTGTTTAACATTTAGTTTTCCCAGTTTAGTTCTAGTTAGGTTCTTTCTTGTGTGCATCTGCCTTTTTGTTTTTGTACCTTTTTATCAGCCATATTAAACGGCTCGCTTTTTGTTGATACACAAGTTTTGGTCCAAGTTCCTTCGTGTCTGCATTTTGGGTCCGCTCTTCACAATACATACAGTCTGCCTCTGCCAGACTGTGATAGAAGGTACGACCTCTCTCGTGACCTTAAGGTGTGTGTGCATGCCAGAGCACTCTGGAAGGCACACAGAGTTTTTAAAGACTACTAAGGATCAAACCTCTATCATTATGCTATCGATTATAAAACTCATATATGAGTAAATATTTCGAAGCATAAACGACAATCAACAATATAAACCTTACAGCTGGTTTTAAAAGCAGAATTTATTTGTTTCTCAAATGAGGAAGAGCTATCGAGAAACACTTCTAAATCTTTAGTTCTGAACTTTTCCAGTGGGCCAAGGTCAACTTTATTCGATAATGCTAATTCTTTTCCCTTGCATTATAACAATGTGAGGAGTTAATGCTAAGTATACTGCCATCAGCGGCTAATTCTAATTAGGGGTGAATAATTATTACCACCTAATGCTAATATCGTTTTCTCTTCCCTTTTAACAATGTGAGCAGCTAGTGCTAGGTAGGCTGATGCTAGCAGCTAATGCTAATTTGATGTGAATTAGCATTACATTAGTGAGGAGTTAAGGCTAAGTAGACTGCAATTAGTGGCTAATGCTAATTTTAGGTAAATAGGAATTGGCATCTAATGCTAATACCATATTTTCTTGCTTTATAACAATGTGACCAGCTAATGCTAAGTAGGTTGCCGTTATTAGCTAATACTAATTTGAGGTGAATTACCAACGTCCTTTTATGATAACAATGTTTTTTTTTACTTTTTAACAATATGAGTAGTTAATGTAAACACTATTTTTCATTCAATTTTAACTTTTCCCCTGCAATGTGAAGAGTTAATGCTACATAAGACGCCATTGATGGCTAATTCTAATTTTAGATGAAAAAGCATTTGCAGCTAATGCTCATACTGTTTTCCTTTGCTTTGTAAGAATGACAGCAGCTAATGATACGAAGTCTACCGTTATTAACTAATGCTAATTTGAAGTTAATAACCATTAGTAGCTAATGCTAATACCATATTTTCTTTCTTTATAACAATATCAGTAGCTAATTATAACACTACCTTAATTTAGCATTATCCAATAATGCTAACACTTTTCACTTGCATTATAACGATGTCAGGACTTAATGCTAAGTAGGCTACCATTAGGGGCTAACTCTAATTAGGTGAACAATTATTAGCAGCTAATGCTAATATCGTTTTTCCTTCCCTTTTAAAAATTGTATTGTATTAGTGAGGAGTTAATGCTAAGTAGGCTACCATTAGTAAGGTAAGTAGCCAATTTGAGGTGAATAAGTATTAGTGGCTAACGCTAATACCCTTCTCGCTAGTGTTATATTGATGTGAGACGTTAATGCTAAATAGGCTGCCATGAGTGACTCCTTTCCCTTGCATTATAAAGATGTGAAGAGTTTATGCTAAGTAAGCTGCCATTAGCAGCTAATGCTAATACTGTTTTCCCTTGCTTTATACAACTTGAGCAGCTATTGCTAAGTAGGCCACTTTGCTCTGCTAAGGATTTATGTGATCATGATGGAAACTGATAAGCTAATGCTGCTAAGCTAATGCTGTTTATGGACCCTGTTAGAATCAATAGCTGTGTCCAAATTCATGGGCTGCATCCTCCTGAGGCCGCATTTGTAGGCCGATTACGACAGAGCAACGCGCCGAAGGCTGTCCAAATTTGTAGACTCCTCCGAATGCAGCCGACAAATGCGTACTCCTTTTCCCAGATTTTGAAGGATGGGTATATCCCAGAATTCATAGCGCGGCCCAGCCAAACTCCAGTTTCTAACAATGGCGGCCACTACTAAGTTTTAAAATTACTCTTATTAATCTTTCTGGGTCACAAAATAAACTTTAAACATATTTTCAGGCGAGAATGTGGGTGTATAAACCTCAAATATCTGCTCGGTTTATCAAGACATCGCATATTTGCAAAAGTGCTTCGACGTTTTCGGAGACATCTGTTACCCACCAGCTCGATAGCTAGCCCAGAGGTCGAGGGTCACTGAAGCCGCCGAGAATGGCACAACTCCCGGCACATCATGTTCAGATCACTGTGGACTTTCACTACTCAGGTTAAACGTAATATACAAGTCACTTAGACAACTTTAAAATGTTATTATATTATATTATATATTATATATTAGATAGCAAGGAGCAGACGGCCAAGTTTATTAAACTCCACTGAGACAGCGGTGACGCTAATATGAAGGCTAGACTGTCCAATTTCCCCAGCTGTTTACTTCCGGCCTACTCGACCTTCTGAGGACCCGGGCCACGTAGACCGCGAAGGCCAGGTCCTCAGGAGGATGCAGCCCATGAATTTGGACACAGCTAATATTTCATTCTCATTCTGTTGTTTGAGAACAATAACAGAAAAATTTGCACTTGAGAACAAATTTATTGTGAATTCAGCTGTGAATGTAGAGTTTGCCATTATTTAAGCTTCCATTTCCATGTACTATCCAGCTAGACTATTGTGTTTGTCCCTGAAAATATTCCTGCATGTGTGATTTTTCATGTCTCATCTGCAGGAAACAAACAGCAAGTGAGTGAAAGACACAGGACACAGGCTCTTCCTCCTCTATCAGACATTCTCTCCATACCTGAGAATGTCCAGTCTCCAGCCTGGATCCTTCAGTCCAGCCGACAGCAGCTTCATTCCTGAGTCTCCTGGATGATTGTAGCTCAGGTCCAGCTCTCTCAGATGGGAGGGGTTGGAGCTCAGAGCTGAGGCCAGAGAAGTGCAGCCTTCCTCTGTGATCAGACAGCCTGACAGACTGCACACACACAAAACAACAATCCATCTGTCAACAATCGTTTTCTGTTTGTCACAATAACATCTGTCCATTTACATCTATTCAATGTAACTTTATTTATAAGTGACAATACCCAACAGACAACAACAGTAATCTCAAGCTGTTTAAAAGAGTAAGGTAACAGCCTCCAATATTAGAGAGAAAGCCCCAACCATCAGACAATCCACTGTGAGCAGCACTTGGTGATGGTGGGAAGATCTCCCTTTGACACAAAGATCCTCCCAGTGAAAACAGGCTAAAGGAGGAGCATCTACCATGACTGGTTGCAGGGTGAGGGGAAAGAGAAGAGACGAGCTCAGAGAGACAAGAACAAAACACAAACTAAGGAGAGACCCAGTCCAACATAGCCAGGCTTTCTTTGCTGCTTTGAAAAAACCTCAAATCCCAGTCAGAGATGATGAGCATCATCACAGTGATGATCATTTCTCTGTTAACCCAGGCTTTCTGCTTCAGAATCTGTGCACGCTCACAGAACAAGGAGACCTTTAAACATCATTTCACTAAATGGATGGACTGAGCTCAGCCTACAGATGAACTGGTGCCAGAGATCATAAAGAACATCAAACAGTCAAATTCAACACTTTAGATGGAAATATGAGATTAATGCTGCAGACAAGCATGAACCTGCTGAATTCATGAACATCAAGAATGCAGTGAGTGGTAAAATAAAGATTTGGCCTCAGTGTTACTGTCTATTCCTAACATATGCCTAACATAATAGCTGCACTTTAGAGCTCTAAAACTGGAACTGACACATATTTAACTCTAAATGTTACTCAGTACACTCGCCAACAGTCCAACAAAGGAAACATGGAGATCACATCAGTTTGTCATCAAAGTCTAATTATTAAGGCAAGTTAACCTCTTATTATCATGTTAACTCATTAATTGATTAACATCAGCAATTATTTTAATCAGAGTTTTTAAAATCATGATTATTGTGAAAGGGCTCACTGGCTCTGAATATAAAGCCATGGGTCAGAGGAGGGATGTTGACCAGTGCTGGCTTGAAATGGGCGTCATTATGCGTCTCAACCAATAAGAGCATTGAGGGTGGGCCTAATACTACTGCAGCGCTCACATGACCCAGGACAGGGAGAAAGGGGCGGGGACAGAAACATGGAGACAGGTACAGATCTTTGACACGGACATGTTCATTTTAAACTGTTCCAGGAGGCAGTGTTGATACAAGTAAAGCTATCTGGAAGCAAGGTTGAGTTTTTTATCGTTGGAGTACTTCATGTCTGAAGTATCACTTAAATGCATTACACACTGTTGATGGTGTGACGTTCCCCCAGAGGGGTCTAGGCGGTGAGGGGAAGTAACAAAAAGTGTCCGGGTCAGAAAAAGGAGTCAAGGAGTCAAACTAGTTAAATCAAATAGCTTTATTAAAGTTTGTATTAAAACTATCTAAAAGAGACGGACAAGCCGCTATCACCATTTAAGCAAACAAACAAAACTCAGGCGTTGATCAATAAAGTAAAACGTAAGCCAAAAAGAAAGAGCAGCTCACTAGCTGCAAACACGGACATGCAGCTCACTGCAAACACAGCCAAAACACTCAGCTCACTAGCTACAAACACACAGCTCACTAGCTGCAACCACACTAATGGCACTCTGGCCCAGAGCTCACCTTTCCCTGTGCTTAAATACTCTTAATTACTGACGAGAGTCAGCTGCACAAAAGAAAGAAGGTGGCACCTCAGGCAGATGGGAGATTGTAGGACACACCCACACAGGCACCTTCAGGATGAGGCCCTGCTAGGGCCGTAACAATGGCAGCAAACAAACCACCCAAACAAACAGTGGTGGGAGGCTTGTGCAGACTACGTTGGATCAGCTTGTGGGAGGAGTCTAGATAAACCAAAGAAAGACAAGCTAACAAACGCCACAGTGAAGTGAGTAGCTACAAACTGCAGGCCGATTAGTGTTGTTGAAGAAGTCGGTCTGAGGAACGTTCTAAGGATCAACAAATGACGACATGTATGAGCCTCAAGACGCACCATCACAAGAAGAATACATGAGCTGTAGAAAAAAGAGAGGCTACGAAAGCCACGGCGCTACAACGTGGACCAGCTGTTGGTCTCTCTGGAGACTACTGGGCGTGGCTGGGTAACCATGGTTACCTGGGAGTTACAGAAACGTGCAGAACGTGTGATTCATGTTGCACAGCAGTGGGACATTTGAAATAAAGTCAGCACACTCAGTACAGATAGTGCATCAAATATGATGCTGCTGCCAGACGTCTGCCTTTGAACACGTCCCTGCATCGCGCACAACACCAAGGTTGCCATGGCAATCACAGCTAACAGGGACAACGTGCACAGCTGGAACCCTGCGGGTATATTTAATATGATGTATTTAACATGATGTATTTCTCAGTGTCCTGTCTGTGTGTGAGAGACAAACAGTGTTGGGAAGGTTACTTTTAAAATGTATTTCACTACAGATTACAGATTACATGCCCCAAAATGTATTCTGTAACGTATTCCGTTACGTTACTCAATGACAACTACGTGAATGTACTATTGCTGTGTGATTTATTACTATTACTGAAGGTCCGCGGCTCCGAACCGTAGTAAAGGGACCTCTGGCTAATACCGTTCCGTGTCGGGCTCGTAGCCGAAAATGACTTTACTTTGTTGTCTGGGTCAACTTTGCTTGCAGGAGACAGAGAGAGGCGTTGAAAGGCTGCTCCAACGGAACTTATGGTTTCGGAGGAAAAAGCGAACACGGTGTACAGTCGAGTCTTAATAGCTTACTTACAACTGGGCTCGTCAGGCACTCTTCTTGGCTGCAGTGGTTATTATTATATTTACATTCTTCCAGCTCCCGTTTTTGCTCCGTGACAGCTCCGACTTTTCCTTTCTCTCCCCCCTCGCTCACAGACACATAACGGGTATGGCAGTCCATTCTCCCTGCAGCATGGACTACACTGCCCATGATGCTACATTCTTTAGAGCTATGCCTGTAGCATTCTGCCTATTAGCTTAGCACAACAACAACAACAAAAAGGCGCTCTCTCACCCAGGAAACACGCAGAGAGAGAGAGAGCGTCGCCCTGTAACCATGGCAACCGTAACGCTGCCGCCTGGGATAACAGAACAGCTGTCAAACAAACCCAAACAATCCTGACCCACCACAATATGAAGCAGGAAAGTACCGCCGTGTAATCCATTTATTTCAACAAAGTAACTGTATTCTAAATACCATCTTTTTAAACGGTAACTGTAACGGAATACAGTTACTCATATTTTGTATTTTAAATACGTAACGGTGGTACATGTATTCCGTTACTCCCCAACACTGGAGACAGACAGCCTCTATATGTGTGTAAATACAGCATGAATATGTAGAGGACATGTTTGTGTATATAAGTACATGAATGCTCTGCGTCATTTGAATCTTTGATTCTTGTTTCTGTTGCAGGTCTGTGACTGAACTTCTGGGAGGAGAAAAGTTGGTTTCATGCTCTGTGATTCTGTGTTTTGTCATCTCTCTCAGGTGATGGAGAGCTCAGATGATGACCCCGCCTACGTGGTCAAATTCAAGTCTACATTCAGAACAGACCTGGAGACAGCAAGCAAAATACCAACATTGTATATGTGAAACTGCTGCTGCACTGGAGCCAGATTCAAGGAGCTCAAGTGTTTACCCAGATCTTACTGAACTTACTGAAGGAACAGAGGGTTGTTGGAGGGACACCTGTGGAAGCAACAACATCCGAGCCACCAGACAAAAAGTTGGCCCTATTGGTGCTTCATCAGAGTGTGAACAGGAGGAAGACTCAGCTGAGAACAGTGTGGTGGATACAGAGCAGAGCCCACCATCAGTACAGAGGCCTGTGCATTAGAGTGCTGCTCCAAACATGCAGCACATGTACTTGGCCACAGCTGCAACATCTGTACCTGTGAAAGCTGGTTCTCTGTTGCTGCTCATATTGTACAGAAGAAGAGAGTTTCTTTATCATCAGAAAATGTGAATGAGCTTGTGTGTCTTAGCAGCTGGCTCGGTGCAGAGGAGGAAGAAAATGTCAAGTCAGAGGAAGATAAATACAGTTCATGTTGTCAACTCAACCTGGACTATTGAAAGAGTTTTTCTTTGTCTTGTTTCTGACTGAGATTCTCCAAAGGAAATCCAGCACAAACACACACTTCACACACTCAAAGTCCTGCACAGTAAATGAGCTGATGAGTGTTTGTGCTGCTGCCTGATAACAGAAAAATAGTTCTGCTGGTTCCTGTTCTGAAAACACACATTTATAAATGTTCACTTGCTGGTGATCAAAGGTGCCTGTTATAATGTTATGATGGTGGCTCTGGACTCTGAGGGGAACTTTGTAAAAAACTAGTTCAAATGTTGACGTCCTGGCAGAGGCAAAGAACTTTGATTTGATATTTGATTTGATTAGATTCATGTTTCAGCTCAGACTGACAGAAATATGAATTGAACTGCTGCTGTGTTAAAGGGAACACTGCTGTTAGAAAGCACCTGATTTGTGTCGGCACTTTGAATGTTGCACTTCTCATACTGCAGTAATATTAAAATAAGGACACAATACACTACTTTTGAACTCATGATTGAATGTTGCTGTAACAAAGCCATTAATGGTGATTCAAAGTGTTCATGGTTTCCCAGCACTTCAAATGATTGTACAAGTGTGACTGATCCACTTTCTAATGTGTGTGTAGCGCACACTGTGTGTCACTGTGTCACAGGTGAGTCTGTGTATTGTAGGGTATAGGGATATTTTGCTGCTATTATTTGCTGCTATTTTTTTTATAACCATCATTACCATTTCATTAATAACAGTTTTGATATTGCATTCAGATGTTCAAACATACTGGTATCATAGTAGCCTTTTTTACAGGTCCAGTAAGAACCACGTTAAACTGTTGAGTTGAATCTATAATCTTAAATGTTTATATGCAGACTGCATTGTGAAAGAAAGTATACTCTGTGCCAAAATAAGACAGGAAATTACATGTTTGCAGGGCATGCTTTTTGCAGAAGTGAAACCGAAAGCAGAGTGCAAGTTATTTTAAGTTATTTTGTAATATCTTTTATGCATCTATATCTTTTGATTAAGCTTTTAGTAGAGGTTCTTGATTGAAACAGTTGTTTAATACATTTTATATATAAGTCAAGATTATTACACATATGAGGTGGCTTCTGTTTGGTGAGAGGTCATAAGTTTAGTTAGTGAGGTCAAGACAGACACACACACACACATAGTCGGTAGACTCATGTCTAGGGAAGAGTTCAGACATATTTTGCTGTGCCTGCATTTTGTGCTTGCGTAAGTGACAGTTTGTTCGAGGACTTGCGTCTGCCTGTCTGTCTCAGCCAGAAGCGAAAGTGGGAAGTTCAACAGGAAGCACCTGCCGTGGAGATAGAGACAATGTTCTTTTAAACTTTGTTCAAAGTTAACCGAACGTTTGTGGTTTTGAGTTGACGTATCCATGTATTGTATTTGTTAACGCAAGAGGGGGCGTTAAACCCCGATGGTATAAGACGATTGTCTTGTGTATTTTTGGGCGGAGATCTACAGCTGATGTTGCTGTGTACATCTCCCCATGCTGCGTGTGTTCATTAAAAATCATTGTTTGACTCCACCTGACAGGATAAGTGTGTTATTTCGATTTTCCTTCTCTCTCTCCTTAAAATGAACCTTAACCGTATCCAGGTTCTATGAGGAGAACAGGATATAGTGAATTAGTCCAGCAGCTTAAAGTCTGACTCCATCCTCCATTTAAATAACTAACACCAACAACTGAATAGCTTTGCCTGTGTGCAGCTGACACTTCATTTTAATGTCCTTCTATTCTGGTTCATCTGGTTTCAGTTTCTATAAGCACACAGGTTTCATCAGTGACTCTGTGACCTCAGTAATCTTTGCTGGGCCTTAATGCTCTGAACAAAGCTGCACATCACAAGACTAAATAGAAATGAACCTCACTTCTGTTTGACTTCAGCTCTCAATGTCCCACCATAACCCATGGAAAGAATTACTGTCCATCCAGGCTCCTGAACATGAAGCTGATGAAGGTGGAGTATTGTGAGGGCTGATGGAGATGATGATGAGGAATCCAGGAGCAGTGGGTGGATGGCAGCATCAGCATGAAGGATCAGTGTGAGAATACATCATCATCCACAAAGAAAACCAGTCTGAGTGTCTGATGCTCTGGCTAGAAAGACGCAGTCCCAGCAGTTAGCTCAGGGTTGGGCAATCTCAGTCCACGAGGGCCGGTGTCCCTGCAGGTTTTAGATGTGTCCTCGAACCAACACAGCTGATTTAAATGGCTAAATTAGCTCCTCAACATGTCCTGAGGTCCAGAGGCCTGGTAACAAACTAATCATGTGATTCTGACAGTTGATGAAAGAAAAATGCTGGATCTCACCTGAGAGTTTCCAGTGTACAGTGTGGACTCTTCAGTCCTTCAGACAGAAGCTTCACGTCTGAATCCTTCAGGTTAATGTTACTCAGGTCCAGCTGTCTCAGATTAGAGGTCTGAGAGCTGAGACCTGAGGCCAGAGTTTCACAGCTTCTCTCTGACAGGTCACAGTGACTCAGTCTGAAAAATAACAGATAGACAATTACAAAAATAACACTTATGTTGAAGTGTAATGAGATACTATTATATTTAGCAATATTTAATCTTGTTTTTTTCAGGAAACTGAGCTCTGATGCAGAGCAACACGTGAAGAGAATCAGAGGAGAAGAAATGGAGAGAGAACAGCAGTAAAACAACACTGAATTGTTCAGTGTGCTTTTGGTATCAACACAATGTGTCAAATTTCTTTATTTTGTATTTGTTTTAGTAGAATTGATGATTATCACTTAGACAACAACCACAGGTCAGGTCTAAATTGCACTTTGGTAACAGTTACACCCAGAAATATTTCAGAAATGTGGACAATTTCTGCTGCAATTTATTCAGTATTGAACAAAGTGAGCACTAATGATCACTTATATTTTTGATATTTTATTTGAGTTGTTCCCACCTGATTTGTGTTAACTAGAATAAACATTTAAAAAGTAAAGGTATGATCGCATATGTACTTACAGAGCTTTGTTGGAGGGTTTGACCACTGGCAGCAGCCTCACAAGAGCCTTTTTAAAGGCTCGTGTTCTCACTTAGATCATTTATTTCTACTTACATTTCTTTCAGAGAAAAATGGGGATTACTTTGAAAACAGGAAGTATTTTCCCCAAAAATCAGCCCTGGATTAGTGAATCACTCAAACATGTTCTCAGTCAGAAGAAACTGTCTTGTTATTAAGGGAGAGAAGAAAAAGATCGAGGCACAGAAACTTGTTGAAAGAAAGATAAAGCAGCTAAAATCAGGTCTAAAAGTAAAGCAGAACATAAGTTGAATAAAGGACACTCAAGGCTGGCTTGGAAAGGAATGAAGTCCATGGTTGGGATGCAGAACAAGGACAAAAGATGAATGTGATGCTGAATCAGACTTGGACTCATTTGATTCCAGCTTTGATATCATTGATTTCAATGAAGAGCTTTGAGATTTTAGGAAAGGGCTGGTAGCTCTGAGAGTCCCACTGATGAGGTGTCTGTGAAGGTTCGCAGTCATCTAAAGAGCTTAGAAAAAAAGGCATCTGGACTTCTTTAAGTTTCTTGAAGACGTTTCACCTCTCATCCAAGAAGCTTCTTTATTTCTAGGGTCAAATGGTGGAGAGTCCCAGATTTAAGCCCTGTGGGAGAGTCCACCAAGGGGGTCATGAACCCCCCTGTTGATCCTCTACCTAATCACACGACCAAGGTGTGAAAATGTCAGCCAATCAGCCAAGGTTGCGGAGTGCTCACTGTGAAACCTAGCCCCACCCTATCATGTGATTTCTTGAGGTTAGCCTCTGTACAAACAGACTACAGCCATATGAGAGTGAGTGTGAGTGAATGAGAGCACACACAGGACACTCTGATCTCTGAATGTGTGTGACTCAGTGAAAAAGAGCATTGTACTGGATATACTGGGACTGACAAACAGAGTTTAAAGAGAAAAATGTTTGAATGGATTATGCTAAAGTGAACGTGCTAATGAAATCTGAACTGACTGAAATGTGAAGTGAAGATAATTCAGATGTAAAACAGAGAGGGGGGTGATAATAAGGTGGGACTGAAGATCAGTGAAGGGCATGTAAACACCTGATTGGTTGACTAGATATCAGATGGACAGTTTTACAGTTTTCCCTGTGGATTATAACTTTAAGAAGATATGACATTCATCAAGGAATCCTGCTCTCCGGATTATTTCCATGAACACTGAGCTGGAACACATCTACAGTGCTGAAAGTACCTATCTCACCACCCCTCTCTGTGTACATTCACTTTTTAACCCTTTGTGAGACAATAAAGATGTAAATCTGAGTATTTATCTATGTTAGTGCAAACACCTCTAATATGTTGGTTTAGTCTTTCCAAGTCATAAATTCCCTTGGAGTCTGCGGTCCAGGCTCCTAAAATCATCCTAGTTTAACAAGCACTACAATCTAGAGGAGAGCTGCACTAACAGGTGTGACTGATAAGATCTGACCTGCAAGGATACTCATGTTTATGTGTATCAGGACAAGCAGGGAAGACATGGACATCAAATCTGTCAGGCTGCCTGAGTCCGCTCATCCATATCAGCTCAGAACTCTGCATTATGTACTGAGAAAGACTCAGAGGATCAGGGATCAGAAGTTCTACAAAAAGCCAAACAAGACTTCCTGTATAGAGGTCTGTGGGCCTACTGATCCACAGTGTCAGGACAACTTTCACATCATATTCATCTCAGCACAACTAAAACATGGTGACTGACCTCAGAGTTTCAAATCGACATCGTGGATTCTCTAGAAGAACACACAGCTGCTTCACTCCTGAATCCTGCAGGTTGTTGTAGGTTCCACTCAGGTCCAGCACTCTGGGATACGAGGGGTTGGACTTCAGCGCTGCTGCCAGATAATCACAGCTGATCTCTGACAAACCACAGTCCCTCAATCTGTATAAAGAATGAAAGATGTAAGTTTATTAGACAAAGTGTGAGCTTGAAATCGTTCAGTTTTTCATCATCTGTTCAGAGCTGAAGAAGGTTCAGAATGTAGTAGTTTTGAAAATGGAAACTCCAAACAGCTGAAACCAACAGGAAGCAGTTTCAAACAAACAAAACAAGAGAAAAAACTCTGAATGTTAAAGTTGTACATTTCTCATAAAAACATGAAAGAGACTTGAAAAAGTCGTGTTTTTCCTTCCAGGAACCACATGGCTTCACTTTTAAAGGTGAAGTGTGAAAGAAATGGACATATTTGAAGTTCAACACCTTTTTCCAGTCACATCATTAAAGCAGACAAACTACAAGCTCATTTTCATTCCAACAAGTCATCTTCTGACCTGGACTAACAACACTGGTCTCAATGTGCAGCTGGCTGTGAGACCAGTGCTCAGGGACCGTCTACAAAGTGCAAGAACATCACACACTCATTTGCTTCCAGCACTTTCACACAAACATCTACTGTCATTATTGTCACCAAACTCTGTGGATCCTTTATTGCAAATTCAAATGGGATCAAATGGTCAGACAAAAGAGGGTTATGAGGAAATATGATGAAATGTTGTGTATTAGCAGCAAGTTATTGAATCATTTTCATGCTTCTTTGCCTCTTTTCTGCAGAAATTCTGCTGATTCACCTCTTTTCTGAACAATTTTCAGCCTTTTCACCTTTTATCAGCACAATTCTCAGCAGCTTCTGCTCATTTCAGCAGAATTGTCCATCTCTTCACCTCTTCTTTGTAAGAATGACTATATCTCAGGGAAATCAATAGCTGCCTTGAGACCAGGAGGACCAGTTTCTAATCCTATTCAGGGTGGCATTTTTTTTTTCACCACCATACAACTTTTTGCAACTCTTTTCAGCAGAAACTCTGCTGATTCATCTCTTTTCAGCGCAAGTTTCTGCTTCTTTCCCTCTTTTCTGCAGAAATTCTGCTGAGTCACCTCTTTTCTGCAAAATTTTCAGCCTTTTCACCTCTTATCAGCACAATTCACAGCAGCTTCTGCTAATTTCAGCAGAATTGTCAATCTGTCCACCTCCTCTCTGTGAGAATGAGTTTGGGTCAGTGAGATGAGTAGCTACCTTCAGCCCAAGAGGGCCAGGTTCGACTCCTGCTCATGGCAACATTTTTTTTTTCACCACCTTGCAACTTTTCATCTTTTTCAGCTTTTCAGCAGACAGCTTCAGCGATAAGGCATCCACACAGCATTTTCGCAGGAAATGCAAATTTTCTAGTCTACTTTATTCTGGTTGCTTCCAGTTTTTTTGGCACTTAACTACTCCCTCAGTTTTCAGCCGATTTTCTCAGTTCAAACTCTAAACTGTTCTGCTCTTTCTGCTAATTCCTGCTATGATTTTTGGTGTTTATTACTATTATACTTTTTAAAATATTACACTTTTTTCCTTTAATTTGTCCCATTGAAATGAATGGAAAACTTCCACAATTCTGCTAAAACTTGCTTGGGGAGGTTTTGAAATTCACAGCTGAAATTCTGTAACGGGAGGCATTTTAAAATCGCCATATCTCCTTAACAAAGCAAAGTTAGGACTTGAGGCTTGTGCCAATATATCTTCAGACACTCCTGACACTCACAGTGGAAGCAGTTTTTTCATTCATCTTACCGTTGAGCCATAAATTACGTTTGTTTGAGGGGTGGAAATCTGTCCTCCTCTCAGTTCTCACACTCTGAAAATGAAGCCGTTTCTTCTCTTGTCATATCTCCGCGACGGAGGTACAAATAGCTATGGAAATCACAGTCAAAATACACCAAAGTCCGCTGATTCACCCAGTACAAGAATTATGCTGCTAGCCCTCCTAGTTTTTGAGTTACACGACGTTTTGTAACTCCAAAAAACGGCGCTTTTCGCCGCTCACCGCGATCTATTTTCTGACTGCCCAAATGTGTGTCTTTCAGCCGCCCGCCCGCTTGCCAGGTGGCGCAATCGGCAATGACACGGCTCTGCAGCTCAAAGGTCGTCGGTTCAATCCCACCTTGGTCAACATTTTTTTTTTCAATACAAATTTATACACTATCACAGACCTGTAATTTATATTGATCATTTATTACAATTCTGCAAAGTTTTATAATTTTAGCAGCTTTTCTAATATGGACCGAAATACATACAAGTACCCAGCCTAAGGAAGCAGACAGAGGCAGTAGCTCTGATTGGTGAATTTGAGCAGAATCAGGTTGTTCTTTCATTTCATTTCTTTATTTATTTCACACATGGTTCATCGTGTTTCTTTTTCTACATACAGAACCAGGGGCGATTCTAGGATCAGAGCTTTGGGGGTGCTGAGCACCCAGAGACCTGCCCATCCAGGCAAGGTAAACTTTACTCGTCACGATGAGACTTCTTCCCTGTCTCTGTCAGTCCCTGCATCCTTAAATGTCTCCAGTTGTCCCGAGTTCCCTCTGAATGTCTCCATGGTGCATTTAAACCCCTGTTCCACCCTGTCCTCATCGTCTGTTGACTTCATCTCCATTATCAGTCATCATAATTTTACCCTCTCTGTGCAAGTCTGCAAATTTCTTTATTAAATTATAAGATTCTTAAATTCATCAAGTCTCTCTCTGCCTGGGTCCTCGTCACGAAACATGACATCACTGTTTTGTACATTTTAAGACAACCCCCACATTTGTGAAAGAAAAGCAAAACACTTTTGAAAAGTGTGTAACAAAACCATCAAATCTGATAAAGGTTATTTAAATGCTGCTAAAGTCGACTACTGCCAAAGAAGAATGGATTGGAATAAAAAAATACATATCCTAACCTTAATTACTGTGGGAAAATAATGGTGCTCACAGTGAGTAAAAAGTAAACTCAGTGCATTTTTGGACAGAGATACACTTCAAATGTGTATGTATAATATAATGCAGATACAAAAGAAATACACTCCAAAAATAGAAGAGTCCTTGAAATGTACAAAATATTATTAAAAGATTAGAAAAATGGAGACACCTTGGCCCATGGTACAATGTATGAAAAGATCTTTACTGCAGATGCTACTATGGCTCTGCAGATTTTTTCTTTTCTTTTAACCTATGTCGCCTCACCTTGAGGTTGGCAAATCTGTCGATCACATTTTGGTGGTCAAGTCTCTCAAGCATCTCTTTCTCAGTTGACATCACAGCCAGGTGCTGGAGTCTGCTTTGACCCATGGTCCTTCTCAGCCAGGTATGGAGCTGACTCAAGACTCTAAATAACCTTTCAAAGGTAGAGCTGCTAACTGGGTTTGTTAGGGCAACCTGAATAACAGTTTTCAGTGGGGAAGATCTGATTATCCAGAAGATTGTACACTGTTAACATATCTGGAATGGCATCAGCCTCACTCTTGAGCTTCAAAAAGTTTTTGACAACCGTGACTTCCTCTGACTGAAGTTCAAAATGGTAATGCAGTGCCAGGGCTGACAACCCAGTTTGCTTTGCAGATTCTGTACAGCAGCTTTAATATAGGGAGAAAACTTCCAGATTGTATGAGTAAAATTAGTTGGGGGTTTTTCTTTGCCAGTTTAACAGTTTCTGTTGTGCCTGTTAGTACTCCCTTGTCTGTTTTCTTACCTGGTTCTTCCTGAACTTGTACTTTCTCCTCATGTTCTCCTCTTTCCTCTCTACCTCTTTGGACTGACAATCACACAAAAATAGATTGTATTTAATTAGATTTTTTTTTAAACTATTAAGATGACTAATAAAAAAGTCCTCTCTCAGTGTACTTTCAACCAAAAAGCCACTTTGTAGCACAAATACCACAATATGGCAGAAATACTATGTTTTGGCACAAATACTTTGATTTGGTATACTTTAGCTTCTTCACACTTTTTCAGCAAATTTTACATTTTTTTCACCCCTTTTCAGCACAAATTCCAGGTTGTTTGGCTGTTTTCAGAAAAAAAAAACTCTTTTCAGCAGAAACTCTGCTGATTCACCTCTTTTCTGCAAAATTTTCAACCTTTTCACCTCTTATCAGCACAATTCTCAGCAGCTTCTGCTCATTTCAGCAGAATTGTCAGTCTGTCCACCTCTTCTTTGTGTAAATGAGTTTGGGTCAGTGAGATGAGTAGCTACTCCGAGTCTGGCAGGGCTAGGTTCGAATCCTACTCAGGGTGACATTTGTTTTTTTACCACCATGCAACTTTTCAGCTTTTTCAGCTTTTCAGCAGACAGCTTCAGCGTTAAGGCATCCACACAGCATTTTCGCAGGAAATGCAAATTTTCTAGTTGTGTGGATGCCTCAAGGCAACTACTCCCTCAGTTTCCAGCCGATTTCCAGCCGATTTTCTCCGTTCAAACTCTAAACTGTTCTGCTCTTTCTGCTAATTCCAGCTATGACTTTTGGTGTTTATTACTATTATACTTTTTAAAATATTACACTTTTTTCCTTTAATTTGTCCCATTGAAATGAATGGGAAACTTCCACAATTCTGCTAAAACTTCCTTGCTTATCAAACTTAACTACTTCCTCATACTTTCACCTAGAAACTCCATTCAAACTTTAAAATGTTGTCAACTTATTGGGCTATTCCTGTGTGATTCAGCTTTTTCAGATCTTCTACCGTTTTAATTTTATACCTCTTTAAGTTTTCAGTTCCAAAATTGTGATTTTTCAGAAAATACATGCGTTGCTATGGTTGCTATGCAATTAACTCAGAGTGTGCGCTGGTCTGTTCTGAATTTTCTCTTCATGTCTGAACAACTTCTTGCTACTCGCTCAATTTCCACTCAACCCCCACAAATTATACATCAAAACGTAGGTATTTCTGCTGGCTTTCAGACAATGTTACTATCTTTATTGTGAGATTTACCGTTTTTTCGCAATTTGTATTTGTACGAAGTACAGTATTTCTGCCAAATCATAGAATTACTGCAATTTCATAGTAATTTTGAGGAATCCCTTTTGTTATAGTATTACTTCTAAGTCATAGTATTTCTGCTTTGTCATAGTATTTGTACTGAAACATAGTATTTCTGCCAAATCATAGTATTACTGCTATTTCATAGTATTTGAGTGAAATTACAGTGTTTCTGCAAAAACATTGTATTTCTGCTAAATCATAGTGTCTGCCAAATCATAGTATTTGTGCCAAATTACGGGATTTTGCCATTTTGGCTAAGTAGGAGGCTGACTGTTACTAAGTGCATCAGTGTACATAGGTCATCTCTTGTGTTGGAGTGCCCTCTTGTGGGGCCTTTTGGATAGTGCCTTAGTAAACGTGAACACTGCAAAGAAGCAGGGGCGGAGCGGGGGGGTGGCTTACTGGGCTTAAGCCCGGGTTGTTTTTTCAGAAGCCCAGGGTCTTTTGGAGTATAATTTTTTCATAGTTGGATGCCTGGCTGACAACTGTATAAAACAAAAAACTACACACAATATTCGAAGCACGTAGTGCACACTGTGGGAATTTGCGACTGTGCGAAGGACTGCCCTGTCCTTCCTTTTTTGTGAGTGTGGACGCTTCCTCTCTTTGCTCTTCATATGCTTTGCTTCTTTTATTGATTTTTATTGATTTTTATGCTGATTTTTTCCTTTTTTTTTCTGTATGAGCTTACCTGCGAGAGTTTCTGGACACTTATAGATCATTAGGACTAAAGTGTTCTTAACAGAAACAGCAACATTTCTAGTTACCTTATCCTCAGCGCTCCGTGTGTCTGTGGCCTAGACACAGCTGAAGCCTGATTACAGCGTCTGGACTCCGAACAGCCTCAATAGCCTGGAAAGGTGCTAACCGCTAGGCTAACTAGCAACAAGATGCCCTCCCTCTCCACAGATGACTACCACAAACTCCTGCAGAAGATTGCAGTACTGGAGACAAAAATTCATCGCTTAGAAGTAAATGTGGAGGTAAATGGACTGTGTGGAAATGAAACAACCTTGCCTTTGATTCAAAGCAATGGCGATGATCAAGCTAGTACACAGCTAAGGAGCACAGATAACATGACCAAGAAAGTAGACTCTGTGCATTATTATAAATCATCAAGCGAAAATACCCCCTTGGACTGTCCTGGTGCAAAACCAAGACATAAATCATGTCTCCTGGAAGGGGGAGGACGTATCACAGGCAGAGCACAGCGAGCTGAAATCTCTGAAACCGACTGGCCTTCACTTCCTACGAGACAGAGAAGCTCTTCTACCCCTGTATACGGGAGGAAACAGGACTGGACAACCGTGAATAGGAAGGTTAACAACAAACCTCCAAAACAACTGAATGTCAAACTGCAGAACAGATTTGCTCCACTATCAAAGGACCCTGCATCTATATCGGACAACCATCCATCTAAAAGTAGCGAAGTAAGGTCTGAAAATCTGTTGAAAAGTAAAAGGCCACAGGGAAAGCTAAAGGCTAGGCCTGAAACTCTGATTGTTGGTGACTCTGCCGTAAAGGATGTACAAAGGATGTGTGGTAAGAACACTAAAGTCCTCTGCTTCCCTAAGGATATGGTCAAAAACCTGAAGGAGAGAATTCTTCAGATTGCAGATGAATATCCAACTGTGACAAATATTGTTCTGCATACAGGGTCAAACGATGTGTCCAAACAACAATCGGAGGTTCTGAAACGGGACTTTACTGGATTATTAAATACTGTAAACTCTCTGAATGCAGCTGTATTCATCAGTGGGCCTGTACCGCCCGTCAGAGGAGGAGACGAGAGATTCAGCAGATTGTTTGCACTGAATAAATGGCTTATATCAGCATGTACTGACCACTCAGTGCATTTTATCAACAACTTTAATATTTTTTGGGAACGCAGGCATCTGTTTAAAGCAAATGGATTTAATTTTAACAAGTCAGGGGTGAAACTGTTCACCTCCAACCTGTTTTATTCCATACGTCATCCATCTGTGCTTGGTGCCAAGGCTGAGATAAACGAGGAGTTATCTCATAAAGAGGAACAAACAGTACTCCAAGAACAAACAAAGCCCAGCAGAAACCTTGAGGAGGAGCTCCATCTGCCCCCACCCGGGAAGAGCCTCAGAAAGGAGAGACATCTGAGGCAAGAAGAGGGGTCCCTATTTGCCTCCAACTCTCTCAACAACACCAACGACCAGGACCAGGGACCACGACCTTCCCCAGTCCCCCAAACCCCTGACAGGCCATCACCCTCCTCCCCCTCCCTTTCTCCCTCCTCCCCACACCTGAAATTCACTGAGGAGATGATGGAGCGGGTCAATGCTGGGCTCAGATCTACCCCCTGGCCCAATCCCTTTTTGTCCCCCATTAACCCCCCACCAGAGCAGCCAAAGGTTCGCCATCGAGCCCCGCCCTCAACAGAGCAATCAAAGTTACACTGCGCAGCCTCGCCCCCCTTAGTTCCTCCTTACCACCTTCATGCTCTGTCCCCGCAGTCTGATGTGTGATGTGTGGAGGGTCCAGGCTGTGAGGATTATGACAGTGGTGACTTTTCCCAGGAGAAGCTGGGACCCTGTTTACTAGAAGGTTTTAAAATTTCTGTACTTTTAGGTGACAGAAGGAGACATGTGGCCTGGTCAAAACACAGAGAGCTGCACTCTAAAAGATCTTTAAATATAGCAAACATACCTTGTGTGCCACAGACTGCTCCCAAACACGAGGGGGCAAATAATACCTCTAAAACACTGAGCACAGCCTTGATTTTATGTTTTTAACTGAAACTTGGTTGGACCAAAGTAACAGTGGAGCTGTTCTCATCGAGTCGACCCCTCCTAACTACAGTTTTATCAGTGAGGCCAGGGTGAGCAGGAGAGGAGGAGGGGTTGCCGTCTTATTTAATGAATCATTTCAATGTAAGCAGCTATCTCCTGGAAGTTTTCAGTCTTTTGAATATGTGGCGTTACAGCTGAAGGCCCCATCCAAAGTTGTGTTTCTTAATGTTTACAGGCCTCCCAAATACTGCACAGACTTTTTTAATGACCTCAGTGAACTGCTGTCTGTGATCTGTGTTGATTTTGACTGTGTAATTATTGTTGGGGATTTTAATATCCATGTGGACAACCCTCAGGACAAAGGGACTAAAGACCTGAGTAACACTCTGGGCAACTTTGGGCTGACTCAGCATGTAACAGAGGCCACACATAATAGAGGACATACTCTTGACCTACTGATCTCCAAGGGCCTGAGCATTTCAAAGGTTACTGTATCTGATGTGGGCCTATCTGATCATTACTGTGTTTTCTTTGAAAGTAAAATCTCAGCCCACACAAATATATCAACAGCAGTGATCACAAAACGGTGTATAACTGAACACAGTAGTGAGATCTTCAACCAGGTCTTCCCATTAACACCTGATCTGTCCAGAGGTTCAGTCAATGACCTCGTCAATAGCTTCAATGCTAAAATGTTAAATGTAATGGACACTATTGCTCCCATTAAGGTGAAGGTTATCTCTGGAAGGAAGAAGTCTCCATGGAGAAACTCCACACTGGTGAAAAATGAAAAAAGAGAGTGTAGGAAAGCTGAGCGCAGATGGAGAAAAACAAACCTCCAGGTTCATTATGACATCTATAAAGAGAAACTTCACAATTATAATTTACAACTGAGGAGTGCAAGGAGGTCCTACTTCTCTGACATCATCACCAAAAACAGTCATAACGCTCGGGTCTTATTTTCTACAGTTGACAGGCTAACAAACCCTCCTGTGTCAGTGGCAACTGAACTTCATTCGACCATGACCTGCAATGACTTTGCCAAATTCTTCACAGAAAAAATCCAAAAGATTAGACAAGCAATTGCTACATCAACAGCAGATCCAGGATATGTACTGTGTCCACCAAAAAACTGTTTAAACACCATCAAACAGTTTCACCCTATTAACAGCAAAGACCTGGAGGACATCTTAGGTCAACTGAACTCCTCCTCTTGCTGTTTAGATGTCCTGCCAACAAGTTTTTTCTAAAAAGGTCTCAAAGACTTTGGAGTCAGACCTGTTACAGATCGTAAACTTTTCTTTAATATCAGGTGTGTTTCCAGAACCACTAAAAACTGCTGCAATAAAAACCTATACTGAAAAAGGACAATCTTGACAAGACACAAATGAACAACTACAGGCCGATCTCAAACCTCCCATTTTTAAGTAAGATCACTGAAAAAGCAGTTTCTCAACAGCTCAATTACTTCTTAACACAGAATAACTGCTATGATGCCTTTCAGTCAGGTTTTAGAGAGAACCACAGCACTGAAACCGCTCTGACCAAAGTGTTTAATGACATATGTCTGAACACAGACAGTGGAAAAATGTCAGTCTTAGTTCTACTGGATCTCAGTGCAGCATTTGATACTGTTGACCACAATATATTACTCAAACGACTGGAGAACTGGGCAGGTCTTTCAGGAACTGTACTAAACTGGTTCAAAACATACTTAGAAAACAGGAAATACTTTGTATCAATAGGTAACTTCACATCTGAGCAGACAAGTATCACATGTGGAGTTCCCCAAGGTTCCATCTTGGGACCCCTTCTGTTTAACATTTACATGCTCCCACTGGCACAGGTTATAAAGAACAACAAAATAAACTATCATAGCTACGCAGATGACACACAAATATATATCACATTGTCACCAGGAGACCGAGGCCCTGTACAGGCTCTTGGTAAATGCATTGAGGAAATTAATGACTGGTTGTGCCACAATTTTCTCCAGCTAAACAAAAACAAAACTGAGGTAATAGTCTTTGGTGCCAAAGAAAAACGATTACAGGTCACCAGAGAACTTCAATATATACACCTAAAAACCACAAACCAGGCGAGAAATTTGGGTGTAGTGATGGATGCAGACCTAAACTTAGAAAAACACATTAAGGCAATAACAAAATCAGCTTACTATCACCTCAAGAATATTTCAAGGATAAAAGATCTGATGTCTCAACAGGACCTGGAAAAACTAGTCCATGCATTCATCTTTAGTAGGCTTGATTACTGTAACAGCATCTTTACAGGTCTACCTAAAAAATCAGTCAGACAACTACAGCTCATTCAGAACTCTGCTGCTCGAGTCCTCACTAAGACCAAAAAAGTGGACCACATCCGTCCAGCTCTGAGGTCTTTACACTGGCTGCCTGTCCGTCAGAGGATAGACTTTAAAGTTCTGATGCTGGTTTATAAAGCTCTGAATCGTTTAGGACCAAAATACATCAGTGACCTCCTGACCCAGTATGAACCTTCCAGATCCCTCAGGTCATCTACAGTTCTGATTTTATCTACTGTTCTGATTTTATCTACTGTTTTGATTTTTGATTTTAAATACTGTTTTGTTTGTTTGTTTGTTTGTCTTAATCAATTTTAGATCATGCTTTTTATTTGTTTTTGTTTTTAATGTCTCTGTAAAGCACTTTGAATCACCTTGTTGTTGAATTGTGCTATATAAATAAACTTGCCTTGCCTTGCCTTGCCTTGCGTAAATCCCCCCTAATATTGGTATGATCCGAGCTCAGGCACTAAGCGACTGAGCGAGGGGGCGGGGCAGCTGCTGCCTGCGAGTGCGCTGAGAGAAACGGAGCCAGGCAGACAGATGAGAGTTGAAGTTTGACCAGGTACCAAAGCAAATCATTCGTACTGTACAAATGATGTAAATATGACGGTTTATCATGAAAGATTGATATCAAACTGATCACTTGAACCATATTACGTTACTTGCTCTTCAAGTGAATCAACAAATGGTGAAATGAAAAGCCGAACAACAACAATGCTGTTTTTTGTTTTTTTTAGAGAGTCTTAGCTTACATGTATGTTTATTTCATATTTTCAGTTGTTACCCTCCACGGCTAAATAAATCGGTTTCAGTAATGCACTGATATACAAGAATGGACATAAGGGGCTTCTTTCAAAGAATAAACTCTGGTAGTATTTTATATATTATGCTTTGTATGTTTTTCAGTATATTTCTATGCAAAACAAGAGGAATTTCAATACACAGCAGTATATTCACAGTTTAAACCAGATATTTACATACACTTTATGGAAAACACAAGAACATTTTTTACTGTACAACATCAATTTAGAGTAAACTTGTTTTTTTTTGGATAAATAAATATTGAAATATCTTTTGAATTAGTTAAATGTCAGAATAAAGAGAGACAGAGCTGTCTATTTTTTATCACTTTCATCAAATTTAGGAGTACATATACACTAAGTTTAGTGTTAATTAATAAGAAAACTCCAGACGATTCCATTCTGAGCTTAAGAAGCTTCTGATAGGTTAGTAGAGTCCATGTGAGTAAATTGGTGGCACACCTGTGGATGCATATAAGGCAAAACACAGAGCCTGTTTCTGTGACATGGGAAAATCAAGAGATGTCAACCAAAACACCTGGAAAAGAATTGTGGAGCTCCATAAGTGTGGCTCAAGTTTGAATACAATTTGGTGCCATTTGCAATGAAGAAATACAAATAGTTTCTCTCTTTACTCTTAAAGTTAACAAATATGTTTTTTATAATTATCAATCTAAAAAAATAAACATTTAGACTGATTTGATGTTACAATTAAAAAAGTGTTTGTGTTTTGATCTGAAGAGTGTGTAAATATCTGGTTTCAACTGTATATTTGATGATTGTCAGCACAAAGAGGGAGAGAGAGGAACAGAGAGGGAGATGGAGGATGAGGACAGAACAGAGATGGAACAAGAGCAGGTGAGACACACATGTTAGTCAAATGGTTGTTTACCAAAAGTATCACCGTATCATAGGTACTCATGTATCTCGTACCTAGTGTTTCTTTTTAGGTTTGTTATTTTTCAAATTCTATATTTATTAAGTTATGCAGGCTTGTTTGAACAACAAGGCTAAATAATTATATAAACTTTTCTCAATCTAAATAGTGGACTTTGGTAGAATTAAAAAAATAAGTGTAGTGCAGGTCTATGATGATTTTTAGTGCTACTATCATCTAGTTCTGATTCTGGTTCTGTCTTGATTAAGTCCTAAGTAGTCCAGATTTTGAACTGTTGTAGTCCTGTTTTAATTCTGGATCAGTTCTGGGTCTGGTTGAATTGGGATTTAGTCCGCGTGTTTTTCCCTATATGAAGTCATTCTTTTTTGAACAAAACTCAAAACAGAGCCAATTAATCTTTCAGTCATTTCTACCCCCCCCCCAAAAAAAATAAAAAAATAAAATAAAATAAATAAAATAAATAAATCCCACATGCATACTACCCTTTAGGGCTAAGCCCCGGGTGTTTCAAATGTCTGGC
The DNA here is from genome assembly GCF_036321145.2 of Pelmatolapia mariae. NCBI lineage: Eukaryota > Metazoa > Chordata > Actinopteri > Cichliformes > Cichlidae > Pelmatolapia > Pelmatolapia mariae. The sequence goes on from NC_086229.1 coordinate 35,855,739, forward strand.
TCCGCCTCTGCAGAGAAGTGGTATCAGACTGGTTTGTAGTGGAGGAATATGTTGCCAGTTTCTTTCATCTTTAATCCGTATTCATGTTGTAATGTAATAACGTTTGTGGCACAAATACCACAATATGGCAGAAATACTATGTTTTGGCACAAATACTTTGATTTGGTAAACTTTAGCTTCTTCACCACTTTTCAGCAAAATATTCATTTTTTTCACCCCTTTTCAGTACAAATTCAAGGTTTTTGGGCTGTTTTCAGAAAAGAAAACTCTTTTCAGCAGAAACTCTGCTGATTCACCTCTTTTCTGCAAAATTTTTTAGCCTTTTCACCTCTCATCAGCACAATTCTCAGCAGCTTCTGCTAATTTCAGCAGAATGGTCAGTCTGTCCACCTCTTTGGTATGAGAATGAGTTTGGCTAAGTGAGATCAGTAGCTGCCTTGAGATCAGGAGATCAAATCCTGCTCAGGGCGACATTTTTTTTCACCACCCTGCAACTTTTCATCTTTTTCATCTTTTCAGCAGACAGCTTCAGCGTTAAGGCGTCCACACAGCATTTTCGCAGGAAATGCAAATTTTTCTAGTTATTATTGTTGTTGATGATCCCCTACATTAACCTACATTCAAATATGCTCTCCAGCTAGAATAGTGTTTGTGTTCCTAAAAGGATTTCACGAAGGTGTTATTGTTCATGTCACATCTGTATGAAACAAACAATCCTTCATTATCAATGTTCCTGCATATAAACCTGAGATCTGTGTGGAGCAGCTGACCTGTACGATGTGCACAACACAAACATTATTTACCATCAGTTACTGTGTGACTGAACCACGTGGGTGTATGAAACATCGCTTTTAGTTTTAATAGCACATGGCAACATTCAGACGTGAATCTATACAGTAACACTTTGATTTGTTACAGTGAGGAGACTGTTGGAGGGAACGATGAGGGGAAACTGTAACAGCAGCAACAGAAACCAGGAGACAAAGTTGAGGTCTGGGTTCCTCTATGCTACACACAGCCTCCTGCTCCTGGACTTTAGTAAAAACATAAATATCTCCAAGTACACTTACTTCAGAAACTCATTTCAAGTTCACTTCAGCCTAAAATTACTCAGAAAATCAGCACACATGAGTAAACAAAGTAACTCACAGAGCTACTGTTCAAGTTTAGTCATCTTTTATACAAATATACCTCATTATTATGAATCTCACAGCTACCTGCTCATTGAACTGAACAATAATTCTGTTCTACCATTACAACAAAATATGTGACTGTAAAAAATCTTCAGACAGTAATTAAGAATCTCCTAAGCAATTCTATGGTAAAATGGCCTGTACTTGTGTAGCACTTTACTGTCCCTAAGGAACCCAAAGCGCTTTACACATCCAGTCATCCACCCATTCACACACTGGTGATGGCAAGCTACATTGTAGCCACAGCCACCCTGGGGCGCACTGACAGAGGCGAAGCTGCCGGACACTGGCACCACCGGGCCCTCTGACCACCACCTGTAGGCCACGGGTGAAATGTCTTGCCCAAGGACACAACGAGCAAGACTGACCAAGCCGGGGCTTGAACCGGCAACCTTCTGATTACAAGGCGACAGAAGCTTCACTGCAATACAATTATTGGTTAACTGAATAGCTTCATTAAAACACAACTGTCTTTCTATATGAGCACTTACTCCCTTTAAGCTCCACCTGCTCCAACTTCTGCAGTGAGCACTCAGGCTATGCTCTTTGAATGCAAAATTGATAACCTCTGGGAGAAGCTCGTGGCTCTCCAGCGGGAGATTGAGAGACGAGTGACAGACTGTTAGATCAGCTGTGATACTGACATGCAGTTGTTGGCACCAAAGAAAACCACCATCATTTCGTGTGGCTAACATACCGGTGCCAGCTGTGGTCTCAAGGCTGGAGCTGAACATAACAAATCTCACCCTGATAACAGACGGTGTTTAGACAGTTCCTTCCCATCGTAAACATGCTTATCCCCTCCCGGTGCAGACGGTGGGTCGAGGGGACCAGCGCAAATGCTGCATGCCCGGATGCGCTGTCTACACCGGCTGTCTCTCACCTTTTACCCATCCCTGTTGCTTGTCATGTGTTTCTATGGCATATTAAGAGTTTTCATGTGCTCTGCGCTAAGGTCATTTTTTTATGTTCTCAAACTGATCTCCCTGTTGGAGCTCAGTCTGGGGGGAGTTCTTTTTTCTCCTCATCTTTCCTGATGTTGTGCATTTTCCGCTGTTCGGTTCCGGGTCCCTGCTCCAGCAGCTGACCGGCCAGCTACCTAGCCTGACCTGTCTCCCCAATGTGATGTTTGTGTATTGTATGTACGGTTGGCAAGGTCAGTATCCTAATTGCCCCTTGAAAATAAATACAGTGTTCTGAATCTGAATCTGAAAAGATTACAGAAGACGACTCTGTTAAGTAAATATTACGCTCATGCTGTCAAGAAATACCAAAGGTAGGTAAAACTCTGGTTGTTGCAGCCATCCAGTAAGACATGCTTTGTACTGTTCTGCTGCAGTTTGTGACACCTGGTGGATGAGTTGTGAAGGATGATGAAACAAACACTTCACTCAATGTTTTTCTTCTAAACTGGATGTAATTAGATTCCTCTGCTTTTGGACATGACTGCTTCTACTTTTCTCATTTTTAACATTTATATTTTTAAAATTATTCAACTTTTTCCAACAAAAATTTCCCATGTATTTCAATGGGGAGACCCTTCAAATTCTCCTTCAACTCACTCCTCTTTCAACTCTAACTACGTCCACATACATTGACATAGAGCCACCATTCAAACTTTAAAACGAAGACAAGATATTCAACTGTTCAACTTGTATTTATCTTTTCAATATCTCACACCTGCCTGCCTAACGAGCTCTGTCTCTCACTGTGCCAAGATTAATCTTAAATACTTCTCTTTCAACTGCTGCTGTGTCCACAGTGTTTGCTCTACAGCCATCATTTTACCCTCAAAATGTCACCATCATTGTTCTCTTTCCAACACCATGTCTTTCAAAGCTCAGACATTTAAACCTTTAAAACTGTATGGATTCAAGTGATTACCGATGCTGGAAAAGCTAGCACTTCATCCAGTGTTTTGATTTTGTTGCCACGGGTACCCACAAAGCAATGCGCAAAAGTCACGTGGTCTGTCAATCTCTATAGATAGGTTTTTTTGTTTGTTTAAATCACCTCATTGCCTAGTGAGTTGTTTCAGTAACGGTTTTCAGTTGTGGTAATAAACCTTTTGTTTTTCTTTTTTTTATCTGACCCTCCTGCCTCTCGGCTCATTCATGTTACCTCCCCTGTCGCCTAGCAGAGCCGGGGCGTACCAAGTTTCTCAGGTTAGGGTTAATCCATTCATTCTACAACTGCACGTGAATTATACTTCATACACAGACCCACAGTCTCTGATTGCTCTGAAATCTCACTGACAGCCAATGGAAATAAAGAAAAGTCCAGACTGACAGTCTCTGTTAGGCCGTGAACTGCTCATGCTGCATTCAAGTGCATCACAAACTATTGGAATTGGATCCAACTTTGTGAAGCAGACTTCCTACCAGCTGCTGTTTTGAACATTTCCTCATGAATTGTATTAAACTCTGTAAATGAACTGAGAACTATTTCTACATTTGAAACTATGGATTCATTTTCCCGTTCACTTCTGTACGTTAGTGTATAAATGAATGTTAGACTGGGCTCCATGGAAACACTTGGACTGGTCTCAGCTGCCTTCTTTCTGTAGTCATTCCAACAGAGTCCTTTTTCTTCTCCAGCTTCTGTTTGAAATCCTCTCACAGAGCCTGAATCCTGCTTTGTTGTCATGTTTGGGCCTGTGTTCGGCTGCTCTGTGTTTGTCTGCTTTAACACACACCTCACCACAGCAGCTGTGTGGATTGTCTCTGTAGCAGCCAGATCAGCTTCTGATACCATGAACATCATCATCATCAAGCTCCTAACTTCACCTTTATTAGCTTTGACATTTATGTCTTTCTTTTCTCTCTCTTTGTTTCCACACAGGTTTAAAGTCTCTGCAGCCTGTTTTTATCTGCTATCATCAGATCTTCATCATCCTCATTCACATCCCTCACACACTCTACAGCCTCATCAGCACTGACTTCATCTTCACTGACTGATGGAGCACAGCATGAACCTGTGGAGGCTGAAACACTGTCCTGTCAAACATCTCCCTGTCACCACTCCACTTCTGTCAGCCTTTAAATAAACCCTGCTCAACTCTGTCACTTCTATTTGGAGCCAAAAGGAAAAACTGTTGTGCAGTCATTTGGAAAGACACAAGATTTTTGAAAGCACTCAAACTTCTTCACATTTGTATTCTGACACATCCTAAACATTTAGGAACTGTAGAAAGTTCCAAACAACAAAGATCTGAAATATAGAAAAACAACAACAGCTGCAGTCAGTGAACTCACCTCAGAGTCTCCAGTCGACAGTTTGGACTCTCCAGTCCAGCACACAGAAGCTTCACTGCTGAATCCTGCAGGTTGTTCTCACTCATGTCAAGCTCAGTCAGATGGGAGGGGTTGGACTTCAGAGCTGAGGCCACAACTTCACAGTGAGTCTCTGAGAGTCCACACAGAGTCAGTCTGTGATTATAGAAAATATAAAGTGTGTTATTATAAAAGTAGAAAATTTGCATTATAAACACAGACTGAATGTATATAAAGACAAAACAGAGTGATGTCATAATCTGATTAACATCTGCTCTTCACAGCTGTGCTTCGGCTCCTCTTACTGTGTTTGACATGACACAATGATAGAGTCTCTCTCAGACCTGCAGACTTTTAATGAGGATCTTTGTTTGGCTTTAATCTGCAGATGAAGGAGGAAGATGGTGTCACATTTAGGCTTCCATAATGTCCACAGTCTGTCACTGAGATCTGATCCAGAGTCAGAGTGAAGACACACATTTGAACTGTTTCCTGTTTTGACTCCAGAACATTTTGAATGAGGTCAGCTCAGTGAAGAGTTCCAGCTGGAAAGATGATCTCTGTTTGCTACCTGCTGTCAGGTACGACTGTTCACGTCCACACGCAGGAAAAACCTGCTGACTGTTACCAAACGGAGCAGAAATCTCATCACTGGACAATAATGATGAATGAACTCAGAGCTGCTGATATCAGATCTGATTTCAGGGGAACTAAACACAGAAATGATTGGCTCATTTTAGCTTTCTGAGCCATTATCTGCTGGTGTGTCGCTAGTTGGCAGAAAATGATTTGTATTCCTGTTTAAGGCTTCAGTGTTTATGAGTCCAGATTCAGCTGACAGCAAGTCAAAATGATTATTGAGAAGTACTTGCTGAGGGCTAGTTCTTTTAGGTTCAGCAGTTAACAAGATGGTGTATCGGTCAGGATACAGGAAGGAGGACAACAGGCTTCCACTTTGCTGGAAGTCACCACCAGCAGTTTTATTGCCACCTAGATGCTCAGTGTTGCCAGCAGTCTGTGGTAACAAACAAATTGCCATGAGTATATAAATATATACAGAAACAGCTTCACTAAGATAAACATAAAGTAGTAAATGAAATAAATCAACACATCCATCTGAATATACAAATAACATAACATATATGATTTGAACTCTGCCAATCTTACATCTCTTGCTCTAAACACAGAAAAGACCGAATAAAATTACTACATAATGGCGGCGGCCAGCGGCGCATGCCTCTAGTCACGAGATGAAAACTTGCTGCTATAATGCGGTAGAAAGTAACTAAAGCCGCGGCAAACATCAGGATCGGAAAATAAACATGTTTAAGGACACTTACTTCCAGTCATGAACTTAACACTCGGAGCATCACCGTGAAGGATGGCAACCAGGAACACAGATTACGGGGTAAACAGAACTAACACGGAAAACAATCTCCCCATCTCGAGCAGCAGCGCACTACCCCCCCCCCCCCCCCCCCCCCCCCCAGTTTCTGCCTACGTCATTTCCTACGGCTCCACCCCGCACAATATTGCAGAACATAGACATAAAATCCCAGAGCCTTTTATACAGTCGCCCCCAAATGTGGTTACACATTTGCTCCCCCAAAAGGGCTCCCTAATCAGTTCCAGGGGGCGACTTGCTATTCTTCTCACATGGCCTATTGGCCACAAAGCTTGAGGCAGTTGCGGATCTGCAACCATAACCACTGCCTTGTCCAGAAGTTCAGGAGGAGTTGACTGCCACTTCTGCCTCGCCTGTAAGCCAGGTAAGTATTCCTTGATGAATCTTGCCCAGAACTGATCAGCAAGAATCTGTGAGTGCCTCCAACGTTGTCGACTGAGGTTCTCTGTCTCTGGATAGACCACCTGGGGTAGTGATCCATCAGGCCGTCCCATGAGGAGACTATTAGGTGTCACAGGGTCCACATCGGCCACGTCAGGGGAAACGTAGCCTAAGGGCTTTGCGTTAAGGATCAATTCCACCTACAGCAGAACTGTAAGGAGTACCTCCTCATGAAGAGGTTGGGAACCCACACAGGTGCGGAGAGCCGCCTTCACCGAACAGATCTCTCTCTCCCATACACCTCCAAAATGTGGGGCTGCCGGGGGGTTGAACTGGAATCTGATCTTCTGATGGGCGAGCTTCCTTTGCAATGTCTGACATGTTGGCAAAGGCTTCCCGGAGTTCTCGTTCCCCTCCTTTGAAATTGGTCCCACAGTCAGACCATAACTCTGCCGGTGTCCCTCTTCTGGCTATGAATCGCCTCAGGGCCATGAGGAACGCATCTGCGTCTAAGCTACTTAGGAGATCCAGATGTACCGCCCTCGTCGTCATACACTTAAAAATGATTCCCCAGCGTTTCTCGTGCCGTCTTCCTACCTTCACAAGCATAGGCCCGAAACATTCAACACCGGTTGAGTAAAAGGCTGGTTTGTACAGTCTAAGCTGAGCAGCTGGAAGGTCAGCCATCTTGGGTACAGAGGGTTGTGCCCTCCAACGCTGGCACTCAGGACAGGTTCGCTGTAACTTGCGAATTGCCTCTCTTCCACGTAGTATCCAATAAGACCTCCTCAGCTCCGCGAAGACCCGTTCAGGCCCTGGATGATGCAGATCAACATCATATTTCTGGATAAGCAGACGTGTGAAAGGGTGTGAAGGATCCAGGACAATCGGATGCAATATAGGTCCGTCAAGACCTTCTAGGCGTCGCAAACAACCCCCTACTCTGATTAGGCCCGCTGAGGTATCCAGTTCAGGTGCCAGGGTAAGCAAGCGGCTTCTGGATGGGACAGGTTTCCTTTCTGAAAGCAATGTGCACTCCTCTGGAAATGACTCCTGTTGAGCCTGCCGAAGGATGACCTGTTCAGCATTCTGATAGTCCTCGGCACTAGGTGGCGCAGTCGAGAGCCCCTGACCACAAAGCTCTTTAACAGTAACTTCCAAGAGCTCCTGCCAAGTCTTGCATGCCATTCCATCCTGACAGGTAGGTGTGGAGGTGATGGAGGTTCCACAGAAGACGGTCTTTCAGAGCTCAAGGTCGTCATTACTGGGCTCAGAGCTCGGGTTCTCTGGCCATGTATCAGGACTGTTGAGCAGAAAGGGGGGTCCATTAGACCACTGATTAGGCTCTTTGAGCTCGGCCAGAGCCTTCCCTCTTGTCAGGTCATCCGCTGGATTACTCTCTGAGTCTATGTAGCGCCAGGTACAGTGTTCCGTCATCTCCTGTATCTCAGCTACCCTGGCTCCTACAAAAACCTTGTAGCGGCAGGACTGTGAGCTCAACCAGGTGAGAACAGTGGTCGAATCAGACCATAGGACTGTTCTTTCAATCGCTGAGGTGAGTTCCCTATTTAGGGTACTGGCCAGCTGCGTCCCCAGCAAAGCTCCGCAGAGCTCTAGGCGGGGAATAGAGAGAGCTCGTTTGGGGGCTACACGGGAGTGAGCTAGGATGAAGGTGAGGTGAACTTGCCCATCCTGTTCTACAGTCCTCATATAAGACACCGCTCCATAAACTTTCTCAGAAGCATCCGCAAAAATGTGCACCTCACGGATGGCCCCCTTTGAGTTAGCACTGACAGGAACAGAGGCACGTGGGAAGGTAAGGTGAGGTAAAAACTGAAGCTCCGCTTCCCAGTCAGACCAAGCTTGCAGGAGGGTGGAGGGGAGTATCGAGTCGTCCCAACCATGCTTCTTATCCCATAGCTGCCTGAGGAGGAGCTTGGCCCGAGTGGTGAAGGGTAACAGATAGCCCAAAGGGTCGTACTGTGAGGCTAGGAGTCTATAGATGTTTCTGAGGGTTGGCATCTCATAGGACACGGGCCTGTGCTTATAACCCAAGGAGTCGGTATTCCAGTCCCAGCTGAGCCCGAGCGTGGTCTCTAGCGGGTTGGATTTGTCCTCAGCTAGCCACAGATCCAGACTCTGTGATCTAGCTTCTGGAGGCAAATGGCTCAGGACACTTGGATCATTGCAAGCCCACTGACGTACGTAACTCGAAGCCAGCTGATTGCAGCAACTCTCTTAGCCGATCCACCAGATCTCTAGCTTCTTCCGGTGAGCCAACACTCTGTAGGCAGTTGTCTACGTAGAAACACCTCTCGATGGAGAATCTCAGGCTGTCGTCAGGCTGTGTGTGCTCCATCACATGACGCTGCAGGGCGAATGTGGCACAGCAGGGGCTTGAAGTTGTCCCAAATGGCAGGACCTGCCACTCGAAGATTCTAGGGGGTTCATTCACCTGTAAGTCCCGCCACAGGAACTTCAACAGGGGCCGGTCTTCAGGGAGGAAAAGTACCTGATGGAACATCCCCTTGATGTCTCCACTCACAGCTATGGGGTGTTCACGAAACCTGACCAGCACCCCCAGCAGGGAAGCTCCAAGTGTAGGGCTAGGCAACAGGAACTGGTTCAGGGACTGTCCAAGGTATTTATGGGAACAGTTAAACACCAGCCGATTCTTCCCGTTATGACTGACAAGATGATGCGGTATGTACCAGTTTTCCTTGGGCGAAGTCTCGTGCGTAACTTCCTTCACGGCTCCCGATTGGATCAGCTTCTGCATTTCTGCCCTGTAGGCATCGGCCTGACTTGGATCCTTTAACAGGCGCCTTTCTGTACTTCGAAGCCTGGGCATGACTGATTCCCTTGGTGCATTCAATGGCGGCATCTGTAGGTGACGGAGTAGAGGTGTAGCATGCCTGAAGACTCCATCGACCATCCTGCGAGTTGTTCAGGCCTCGAGCATGGCCACAGCCTGCTGATCCTGTTTCGACCGAGTGACCTCCTTCTCGGATCGGTAAGGCACCACATCCACCTGCCAGAGCCGCTCCACATGCTTGAGCAAATCGTCTGATTGGGCCGATGTATACAGGGATAGGACAGGCTGGGTCTGCCGCCCCATGAAAAGACTTGGCCCTTGAAGGGTCCAGCCAAGCCGGGTGTGGACTGCTGCTGGGCACCCAGGTGGGCCGAGGTGGACTGGTTCTATGGGGGTGATCAGGTGTGGCTGGTCTGAACCAATAAGGAGCAGAGGCTTGGCTTCCTTCAGGGCTGGGACCGGAATCCCATGCAGGTATTTGTACTTCCTTCTCAGCTAAACGATAGGATAGGTATGGTGAGCTAAGTTGAGACGATCAGCTGTGAACGCTCCGTGAATCTTGTAGTAGGATCCAGGGTTGGTAGCAGCAGAGACGCTGAAGGATACGGTATGTCCGTGTAGCATCTGGATATCTTGGCGGACGGTTCGTAACGGCAGATCCTCCGGGATGCCTGTCAGACCAAGAGTCTTTGCAGCAGCGGAGAGCAACATGGTCCTCTCTGAACCGTCATCAAGTATAGCAAAGGTGTCTAGAGTCCGCTCTCCATGGCTCAAAAGCACAGGTACAATCTTTAGCATGACACGATTGCCAGCTCCATGGCGATCAAGGTAGAGTGAGCCCAAAGCTGAACTGGTTAGGCAGCTTTCCTCCTTTGCAGTCATGCCAGTGTTGTTTCCTTCTGTCCTGGCATTTACCTTGTGAAGATCCAGCAGATGTTTGCCCTGGCACAGGCTGCAGGGTTTCTTTAGCGTGCACTGAGCAGCTAAATGAGTTCGGGCACAGCGCCAGCATCGTTTATTGACCTGTATCCAGTCCTTTATTTCCTCTTTGGAGAGCTTGGCTACATCATCACATTGGCTAAAATAGTGTTCTGTGCTCTCACAGTAGGCACAGTAGGCTTTGCTCTTGACCTTCCCTCTAGCTCGACTCCTTCGCTGGTGGGAAGGTGTGTTCTGATGGCCCGTTTTGGTATGTAGGACTGTCACGGTTTGTCGGCCTGGACGGGCCTCAGCCTTTACACTGCTCCTTTCTCTTAGGCTTCTTACGCCTGCTTGGCTGTCAAAGCCTTGACACCAGGACTCCTGACGAAGCCATGCAGATAGGTCGTACAGAGTGTAGGTGCTCCCAGGCTGCTTGAACTGGTGTCGACGAAAATCAGCTCTCTGTTCGGCAGGAAGCTTACTTATTAGACGGGCAACGTGGGACCCACAGCTCAACTCCACTTCTCCTTCCAGTCCTAATGTTTGTAACAGCCCAACAAGTGACTGCACCTGAAGGGAGAACCTTTGGAAGGCTACTGTGTCACCTCGCCTTATTTCAGGACCATGTAGAACACTTGCTATCTTTCTCAAGGCGAGCTGATGAGGTTGTCCAAATTTGTCGTGGAGGGCTGCCATGGTGTCAGTATAAGGCTTAGGTGAGTTCAGGTAAGCATCAGCGATAAGTCGAGCTTCATCTAGCTTGAGGTGGTCCACAAGTATCTGATACTTGAAGAGCTCAGTAGTATTAGGAGGGAGTAGGTTCTCTAAAGCCATGCGGAGCCTAGCAAACTCAGAGGGATCAGAATGAATGAACCTTGGAATGGTTGGTTTGGGCCCCCTGTACACTAGCTCAGCTGGAAGAGGAGCAGATGAGTTATTGCAGTGCCCACTGGTTACTCCAGTGACCTGACTGGGGGAACTGGCTGGAACAGGCTTGGTTGGGAGAAACCCTGTCTTACTTGGTGCCCAGCAGGCGGGTGGCACAGATTGTTGTGGAGGGGCATGAAACGTGTTTCCATCCTTACCCACAGGGTCCTGATATGGGGTGCAGCGTTGACTTGGCAGCGAAGGCTCACCAGCAAAATACGCTGTGCGGGGTAGAGGGTGGTACTGTACACCATCATCAGAGAATTGTTCGTCAACCTTCATTTGGGAAAATCCTGTGTGCAACTCTTCCACCGGTTCAGGCCATGGTGGTGGGTCGGGCCACACCTCCTCATCCTCCTCTTGTGGCATTGTCTGAGGGGTGGTATATACCTCTCCTGAACTGCACTTGGGGGGCTGACTGGTGCTATACTGTGAGGCAGTCAGCTGAGCCATATCCCTCCTCAGCAGGCGAGCCACTTCAATCAGCTCTCTGAGGTCACTCTTTGCCTCCTTCAGTTCTCTGAGGCCGTCCTGTAAAACTTGCTGTGACTGGAGTAGCCTCTCTCTTTCGGCCTGCAAGGCTCTGAATTCTGTATGAACTGGGTGTATTGAAGACCCTGGCCAATTGGAAGGTGCAAATTCAGGTGAGAGGCTCCTATTAAGGTCCACATCTTGTGGAGGGGGTGTATTGTAATACATCCCATCCCTGTCGGTGTAGAGGGGTGGCGTATGACTATACTGAGGCTGAACTCTCCCGCTTCTTGTGTGAGGCTGTGGGGTGTCCCACTGCAGCATTTCCCTAAAGGGGTGGCCTGTGTAGTTAACCTCAAAGTCCTCAAACCGGCTCGGTCGCCGTGTGTGGCGTTTAGGCCTTACATCAGGACATGTCGCTCCATCTGGCTCCATCTAGATAACTGCTCTCTGGCTCGGAGGACCAATATTAAGAAGTACTTGCTGAGGGCTAGTTCTTTTAGGTTCAGCAGTTAACAAGATGGTGTATCGGTCAGGATACAGGAAGGAGGACAACAGGCTTCCACTTTGCTGGAAGTCACCACCAGCAGTTTTATTGCCACCTAGATGCTCAGTGTTGCCAGCAGTATGTGGTAACAAACAAATTGCCATGAGTATATAAATATATACAGAAACAGCTTCACTAAGATAAACATAAAGTAGTAAATGAAATAAACCAACACATCCATCTGAATATACACATAACATAACATATATGATTTGAACTCTGCCAATCTTACATCTCTTGCTCTAAACACAGAAAAGACACAATTAAACACAGTGGGAATATCATACATAGCTGAAACATCCACTCTAACTGTGAACATAAGGACTTTGGCGCCATCGTGTGGCCGAATAAAATTACTACATAATGGCGGCGGCCAGCGGCGCATGCCTCTAGTCACGAGATGAAAACTTGCTGCTATAATGCGGTAGAAAGTAACTAAAGCCGCGGCAAACATCAGGATCGGAAAATAAACATGTTTAAGGACACTTACTTCCAGTCATGAACTTAACACTCGGAGCATCACAGTGAAGGATGGCAACCAGGAACACAGCTTACGAGGTAAACAGAACTAACACGGAAAACAATCTCCCCATCTCGAGCAGCAGCGCACTACCCCCCCCCCCCCCCCCAGTTTCTGCCTACGTCATTTCCTACGGCTCCACCCCGCACAATATTGCAGAACATAGACATAAAATCCCAGAGCCTTTTATACAATGATGTTACCTGTCTGTGTCCAGCAGCAGCCTGTATTCACTTTGAATATTGTTATAACCTGACATGGATCAGTTTGTCTTTGATTGGTTTGTAAATGTTACTGTTTCCATTGGACCTGAGTGATGGTACAAAGACAGAGAGGGAGAGAAAGGAGAGAGAGGATGGAGACAGCAAAGAGAGAGCAAACACAAACAGGTGGGAGTGGACAGGTGAGCAAGGTCAGAAACCAATCAGAGAGCTTCTGTTTGACCCAAAGTCACTGATGATGACTGCACATAACCAAGCAGTGTTTTACTCTGATATCAAATATGGATCCTGCTCTTCTAATAATGATCATCAGATGATATTATTGTGTTATTTTGTTGCCGAATACTGTAGAGTACAGGGATATTTTGCTGCTATTATTTGCTGCTATTTTTTATAATCATCATTACTATTTCATTAATAACAGTTTTGATATTGCATTCAGATGTTCAAACATAGTGGTATCATATTAGTCTTTAGTATAGGAGCAGTAAGAACCACTTTAAACTGTGGAGTTGAATCTATAATCCTAAACGCTTTTGAATCTTTTTATACTCTTACACTGAAGTCCAGGGTCAGTGGGTGAAAGACTGGGTTGCAGGCTGACAGGAAACTGCAGGTTTGCAGAGTATGCTTTGCAGGAAATGAAACCGAAAGCAGAGTCTCAGGAGACTCTCACCAGTTTATTCTTTATTAGCTTTTATTCATTTATATCTTTGATTAAGCTTTAGTAGAGGTTCTTGATTAAAACATGTATTCGATATATTACACATATAGTTTCAGTTGTGTACGTGCTGGCCTTCTGTTGAGTGGAAAGGTTATAAGGTCTAGCTGGTGAGGTGAGAGGTGAAACAGAGTGCAAGCAGAGGCTGACACACACATACACACACATCTTAGATAGACTTATTTATAGGTGAAAGTTTAATTATGTTTTGCTGCAAAATTGTGCCTGCGTACGTGACAGTTTGTTCCAGATGATGAGCGAGCGTCCGGTGGCAACAAAACGCACCTGCTGTCGAGACGAGACTATGATCTTTTCAAACTGTGTTAAAAGTCATTGTGGTTTTGATTTGACGTATGCAAGTATTGTATCTGCTTAATGCATGAAGGGGCGTTGTATTACCCCGACCCTATAAAACCTTTGTTTTGTTCATTGTTTGAGAGATCCACCTCTGATGTTCTGCAGGGTGCATCTCCCACGCGTGTGTTCATTAAAATCATCGCTTGACTCCACCTGACAGGGTCAGTGTGTTATTCTGATCTCCACCATCTCTCTCTCCTTAAAATGAACTTTAACAATACGTAGGGGTGGACGATATAAATGATATACGATAGAAATGATATAAAATTTGGCCAACGATAGAGATTTTGACTATAACGCGATAGCGCATGTTGATGATGTCATCAAGCTGTGCCTGTATTGGTCGAAAGCATCGCAGCGGCTACAACCATTATCATCTGCAAATTATGCTGGGTGACAGTCATAGCAAAGAGATGAAACACTTTTGAAATATGGGGAAAGCCAAAAACTGCGCTTCCTCCACTTCTGTAACATTGATTCATTAATGTTGAATTCTCTCGCAGCTGCTCAGTTTGGCCCGTGTACAGCATCCTGCTATGCGATTGCATTTGTCCCTGACCACCAGAATCCCTCACATTAACTTTTATCGAGTGGAAAAAAAGTTAGCGTTCATCCTCCAGCTTCACTGTGCTAATGTTATGCTAACATGGCTGTTTTGCTAGCAATCACGTAGCACAACATTATATACCAGGTAGTCCAACTTCAGTAACCCTACAAACGTCACTGCTGTTTAGTTTTCTGTCTTCATTTATGTTGGAAGTGATAGCAGAGCTGTACGTTTGAATTAGTTTCAAAAATATCTCAGTCAGAACATGGTATGTCATGTTTAGGTGGAAACTAGCGAGCTAACTTCCTGTAAACTTCTAACTCTGTTAAATGTAATAAATACGGTTTGAGGTCAGTAAGCACAACCAGAATTCATATATAAGGCACACTCTCGATTTTTGAGAAAATTAAAGGATTTTAAGCCTTAGTGTGGAAAATACGTATACAGAAAAAAATAATATATCGCCATATATATCGTTACCGCACGTGCTTCAAACTATACCACGCTATGAATTTTAGGCCACATCGCCCAGCCCTATGAATACGATGTTTGTGTGATTATCAGTGAAAGCAGCAGTGAGGAGGATGGAGAGAGAGAGAGGACAGAGGGTGAAGTTAGAAACACTAAGAGGATTTTCATGGATTTCATGGATGATTTGAGTGATTTCCAGCAGGACACTTAAACATGTCAGTGAACGTTCTAAGGAACATATTCACTAATATGAAACGTGTCATTGAACAGGACTAATATCAGTGGAAACATGGTGGAAACAGCTGTGACTACATGGATGTGACACACTTCAAATCTGTTGTCCACTCTTGGATTTGGGATCCATGGAGCTGCTTTGTGTTGAGTCTGTACAATAAAGGATGGTGTGGAAGGTTGCAGTGTACAGACACAAACATTTTGTGGTTACAACATGAACCTCCCACCGTCTATAAAGCACTGATGACATCATGACGTTTGCCGGGAAGTTAGCTCGGGGATGTAAGCAGCAGCCAGAAACACAGCAGTGAATTCCATCAGCAGAAAACAGGGACGACATTTCAGCAGCAACAACCAAACACTGACCAATCAGCTCTGTTATTAATGAGGACATGAAGTCAGACATTGGTCATTAGGAGCAGCAGCAGGAATGAGAGTGAATCCATGAGCTGCTGTGACATCAGCGTTAGCTCACAGATTTGACACAAGTTCAGTCCAGATGTCAGCAGGGTCTTCTCACTCAGTTTGTCCCATTGTTGGCAGCACAGCTGGTTCACCTCTGAGCCCTCACTCTGAACCACAGCACTGTCACTCATCAAGACATCACACTTTAATCACACTAAACCAGAGTCTTCCTCAGCACCTTCATCCTCACTCATCATGTTTATGCCAATAAACTCTGTGTCTGTAGTTCTGTCTGTAGTCAGAGGAGAAGCTCAGATAGTGACTGCTCTGGATATTTGTCTCTGTTTGTAACATCAGAGTTCACTTCACTACAAAGAAGCTCTTCATAGATTCTTATTTCTGTCTTCTCTCTAACAGGAGTGTCTGAATGACCAACAACAGCAGCAGAGCCTTCTGGAAAAAGGCTCAGATCCATCAGGTGCAAAACCAACAGACTAAAGAACAGCTTCTTCCCGTGGGCTGTCAGAACTCTTAATGCAAACTAAGAGTGTGTAAAGACTTCCCCAGCACATCCACCCTGACACTGCTGTTGATCATCTATGTGCAATATCTTAGTTCTTCCATGTTCTGTGCAATATTTTTGGCTCAAGTGCAATTATTTTGGTCCCAGTCTGTTACAATGTTTCTATAGTGTATCCACTCACACATGTATATATATATATACACTGCTTTTTATTTACTTTATTTTATTATTTATTTATTTATTTTTCCACCTTCGATGTATATTGGTTTCTCTTTTTCTTACTTTAGCACCTTTGTGGTCCAGCTACCCAATTTCGCTGTGCAAGAAACTGCACAATGACAATAAAAAGCTCTAAGTCTAAGTCTCTAAGATTTAAAATACTGCCCCCTAATGACACAACACAGGTACTACATGCAGATGTGAGTCTACAACACACAGGTGCACACACACATTTTATCTGAGAAACTCAAACTAATGAGAGTCGTTTAGTTCTGTGTATATCTGAAGAACTAAACTACTGATCTACAGTAATCTATACTAATTAATGATGTTAATGAACACATCTGGACTCACAGAGCCTTTCTGCAGTTCCTCACAGCTGGAATCAGTCTCAGTCGTCCCCGTTTTGATGTGTTGTACTTCTGCAGGTCCAACTCATCCAAAACCACCTCTGACATCTGCAGCATGAAGGCCAGAGCTGAGCACTGGATCTCAGAGAGAAACCTCTCTGATCTGTTCTCTGACTTCAGGAACTCTTGGATCTCCTGATGTACTGAGAGGTCGTTCATCTCCATCAGACAGTAGAAGATGTTGATGCTTCTGTCAGGAGAGATTTCATCACTGTTCATCTTCTTCAGGTTGCTGATGACGATCTGGATGGTTTCTGGACTGTTCTCTGTCTGACCCAGCAGACTTCCTAAGAGTCTCTGGTTGGACTCCAGACAGAGGCCATGAAGGAATCGAACAAACAGGTCCAGGTGGCCATTTTTACTCTGGAGGGATTTATATATCACTCTGCTCAGGAAATCATCCAGAGATGATTTCCAATGAATTTGTCCCAGGAGGTCCTCCAGCACCTTTGTCTTTCTGTTCGTGAAACAGTGGAACATGTAGATAGCAGCCAGAAACTCCTGGATGCTCAGATGAACAAAGCAGTAGACTGGTTTCTGGAAGATCACACACTCTCTTTTGAAGATCTCTGTACAAACTCCTGAGTACACCAAGGCCTCTGTGACATCCAGACCACACTGCACCAGGTCTTCTTGGTAGAACATGATGTTTCCTTTCTCCAGATGTTCAAACGCTAGCCTCCCCAGCTTCAGAAGAACTTCCCTGTCCGCCTCCGTCAGCTCCTGTGGACTCGTCTCATGTCCCTCATGGTACTTGTTCTTCTTCCTCTTTGTCTGAACCAGCAGGAAGTGTGAGTACATGTCAGTCAGGGTCTTGGGAAGCTCTCCTCTCTGCTCTGTAGTCAACATGTGCTCCAGAACTGTAGCAGTGATCCAGCAGAAGACTGGGATGCTACACATGATGTGGAGGCTCCTGGATGTCTTCATGTGGGAGATGATTCTGCTGGACAGCTTTTCATCACTGAACCTCCCCCTGAAGTACTCCTCCTTCTGGGCTTCAGTGAAGCCTCGTACTTCTGTTAGCCTGTCAACACATGTAGGAGGGATCTGATTGGCTGCTGCAGGTCGGGAAGTTATCCAGACGAGAGCCGAGGGAAGCAGATTCCCCTGGATGAGGTTTGTCAGCAGCTGGCTGACTGATGACTTCTGTGTGACATCAGACAGCAGCTTCCTGTTGGTGAAATCCAATGAAAGTCTGCTTTCATCCAAGCCGTCAAAGATGAACAAAAGCTGAGAGACAGCCAGCTTCTCTGCTGTGACCTTCTGTAATGTTGGATGGAAAACATGGAGCAGCTCCAGAAGACTGTACTGCTCATCTCTGATCAGGTTCAGCTCCCTGAATGAAAGCAGAACCACCACACTGACATGTTGGTTCTCCAAGCCCTCTGCCCAGTCCAGAGTGAACTTCTGCACTGAGAAGGTTTTTCCAACACCAGCCACGCCATTGGTCAGAACCACTCTGATGGGTCTCTGTTGGTCAGAGAAGGCTTTAAAGATGTCCTGGCACCTGATTGGAGCGTCATGGAGGGCGTCCATCTTGGAAGCTGTCTCCAGCTGCCTCACCTCATGTTGGGTATGAACCTCTTCACTCTGTCCCTCTGTGATGTAGAGCTCAGTGTAGATCCTGTTGAGGAGGGTTCTACTTCCTGTTTCATCACTTGCTTCAGTCACATGTTCACATCTCCTCCTCAGACTGATCTTATGTTCATGTAAAACCTCCTGCAGACCAACATCTGCTGAAAGAAAGAAAAACAGAAAGAAAACTCTTCAGTGTCTGAACAACACAACAAGAAGTCCAGTTTCCAGAAATGAGTCCATCAGCAGACAGATGTTCAGTTTTACTTTGTACACAGCTGCTCTGACTGGCTGTCTGCAGTCCAGCTCTGGTTCTGGATCTTTCTCCACACTGGGGACAGGAGGAGTCTCCTGATGAAGCAGAGTGGTCCCAGTATGAGGAGATGCACTGTCTGCAGAACCAGTGTCCACAGCCGGTAGAAACTGGATCCTTCAGGACGTCCTGACACAAAGAACAGCAGGACAGCTGCTCCTCCTCACAAACACCACTCCTCTTCCTCTTCCTGTGAACACATTTCTTCATCACTAAAACTTTTGCTAAAAACTATTCAAATGTAAAAGATGGTGCAGAAGTTGTGATGGTCACAGAGTAAACGTGGAGACACTTTTCTGTTTAAAGGCAGCGTTCAGTCTGGAAACAAATTGATGCTTCATTGATTTCATCAACACTAATGAGCTGCTTTTCCTGTCTGCCTGTCTTATTAAACACTCAGTGATCTGCCTGCAGTTTGCTATGAATACACACTTCCTGCAAAGATTTTACAATAAAAGCCTTCCATCAGAGGGTGCTGCTTATATTCTTCATGTTTTCCAGTCAGTGTGCAGATTACCTTGGTTTAGTTCATTTTCAAGAAGTAACTGATTAGTTAAAGAAACATATCCAAGGTGAGCAGGTTCCCCTCCAGCATAAACTCTAAGCAGCTAAAACATGAATGAATGTAAAAAGTGTCCCAGCTGTCAGTCAGACTGTACTCGGTGCTACATTACAGATGTGGTTTCTGACAGCTGCTCCAGCTGCAGGATCAAACACACACAAGTCCAAACATCTTTGTCTTTGCTGCTTCTTTATTAATGAACAGCACAACATGTAGTTCTTGTTCCAGCTGAGCATTAGTTATGCAGCCTTTAATATGCATTATTAGCATATATGATATGCATTATTAGCATATCTGCAACAGAAACATAAGCTGTGTCCCAAAACGTCGGCTGCATTCTTCGGAAGCCGCATTTGAAGGCCGATTACGTCACAGCCAGGTGACAAAGGCTGTCCCAATTCGTCGACTCCTTCAAATGCGGCCGACAAATGCGTCCTTCATTTCCCAGCATTTGAAGGATGGGTCAGGTGTGTCTTTTGTGGCCCACCATATCCCAGAATTCATAGAGCGGCCCAGCCAATTTCAGTTTTCAACAATGGTGGCCACTACTAAGTTTTAAAATTACTCTTATCAATCTTTCTGGGGCACAAAATAAACTTTTAACATATTTTCAGGCGAGAAAGTAGCTGTGTAAACTTCAAATATTTGCTTGGTTTATTAAGATATCACATATTTGCAAAAGTGCAGGATCGGGGAGTCCTGATCCGTAACTATCTTTTTATTTTTTTGTCTACATTATATTGAAATGTTTCATTATTGCAAACATTACGGGTCAGAGTATCTGTTAAGATGTTAAGAATAATAAGTGTCTCTTAAAATGTTTGCAATAATGAAACATTTAATATATAATGTAGACAAAAACAAAAAAATAAAAAGATAGTTACGGATCAGGACTCCCCGATCCTTACTGCGCATGTGTAAAGTCGGACCGTACAAATCGGGTCTACCCGATCCGTGCTGCGCATGTGCAGGGGTTTTCTTCTTCTTCTGATCGTTTAATGGCAGTTTACTCCCCAGTGGTTGAGGATACCGCCACCTGCTGACCGAGCGAATGAACCCTATTGTAAACTGAATTAGCGTCATTACAAACCTGTGTTAAATTTGATTTAGTACTTTTGATTTTGATTTAGAACTACAGACTTTAAATGCTATGTTAGGAAACTTATTCTCACAGGACAACATGACACATTGTTTCCATGTTTGTCCAAATGGTTTTTTCATGACTTTTTCAAGACTTCCATGACTTTAATATAGTTTTTAAATGAGTCGTATCCAGGAAGAAAAAGAAAACCTGTTTCAGGTGATCATTCATTGCAGTACGATCCATCTATAAGATCAAAGAAATATGTGAAACATTGCTGACAGAATCTGCTGTGACAACTTTGTACAGCAACTAAACATTTTTTCAACTGCTGATCGTTCCCGTCAGTTTGATGCTTCTAAAACATTTTCTTACTTTTCTTTGATGTTCTTTGGAACAACCACTTGTTTGCGTTGTGTCTGTCTTACTTTCTCCTGACACTTACTTCATAGACACAATATCCTCGTGAGAACCGGCCTATTCATTTATGTTCTCTGTAAAGGACATTTGTTTTTGCTCTATATCTTTTGAGTTATTCAAGCTGCCCTACTAACACCTGATGTGCTAGATAGATACATCATGGGCTTTCCATTGATATCTCATATTTTTGGTGGTCTCCTTTAGCTGCAAATAGGCAGGAAATCACAAGAAAGGTTTTATGGGAAGATTCTTTTTGCTTCGATTTGCAGGAGGATACTGCCTCTACAAATATCTGTGAAAGAATGGCTCGCTCTCGGGAGCTCAGTGAAGTCCAGTGTGGGGCTGTGACAGGATGCTATGAGTGCATCAAGTCCAGCTGTGATATGACCTCACTACTAAATATTCCACAGTCTGCTGTTAGTGGGATTATAACAGAGTGGAAGTGACTGGGAATGACAGCAGCTCAGCCATGAAGTGGAAATCACAGAGTGGGCTCAGTGGATGATGAAGTGCAGTTTCTGCAGAGCCAATCACGACTTCATTTGGCCTTCAGATGAGCTCATGAACAGAGCTTCATTAAATGGGTTTCCATGGTGACCAGCTGCACCCAAGCCCAAGCATGACGGTGCAGTGGTGTAAAGTACACGGCCACTAGACTCTAGAGCAGTGGAGACATGTTCTCTGGACCAATCACGCTTCTCCATCTGACAATCTGATTGACGACTATAGGTTTCGTGGTTGCCAGGGCAACAGCACTTGTATGACGTCATTGTGCCAAAAATAAAGTTGCCATCAACACTTGGCTGACATCATATTAAATTCTGTGGATTCAGAGTATGATGACACTCAAGTTTACATGTGTGAAGGCAGACGAGTCAGTACTTTTAGTAATAAAGTGTAAAGTTGCACTGATTGATTTCCATGAACAGCACTGTGGTTCAGTGTTGTCCTGATGGAGTAACAGCAGCCAGTATGATCCAGGCTTTAGCTGCTGGGTCTCTGTGTGACCTCTCAGACTGTTTAACAGATCAGACACAAAGAGAATCAGAGCAGCTCTTTAAAGACAAACATGAACCCACTCAGGTCACACTTTCCCCACAGATATGAGCATCACTGTCCTCAAACAGCAAATGACCAAGTCTAACATTTGGATCTTTTCTCTTTCATTGTTTTCTTTTTAATGAATCTTTGTAACAATCTGAGGATGTTTCAGGTCAGATTTATCCAGGAAACACAAACATGTAAAGGAGTCATCACAGCTCTCTGACCTCGTTGGTCCAGGTTCAGCACTGAAGAGTGGAGGGTTTCCTTTGGACACGTCACTCCTCACAGATGGACAGCTGGACCCTGCAGACTGTGACCTCTGACCTCTGCAGACACAAACATGATTGAAGCAGCTGTGATCACACAGACTGCAGACAATGCAGCTGTTTCCTGTCAGTAACATCCTCTTAGATTAGAGTTCAGCTTTTTACAAGAAAACTGGACAAAACTGATTTTTGTTAGAAATTCATTTTCATTTCCTCTCAGCTCACAAACACAGTCAGAAAATTAACCAGAATCAACTCTAATTATAATGTCAGTGCAGAATTATTTCTGTTACTCAGTGAGTTCAGCTCTCTGACCTCATTGCTCTAGGTTCATCACAGAAGTATGGAGGATTATCTCTGGAGTCGTCACTTTCACAGCTGGATCCTGCAGACTCTGCTCTGTCCTCCTCTTTCTCCATCATCATCTTCTTGTGGACTTCAGTCAGTCTGAGAGGTAAATCACAAACACTCCGTGAGTTCACATTAACAGAAGTAACTGAGTTACAGTCGCTGACCTCTGACCTGTCATGTAACCTAGAAAAAAGGTCACATGATCCAGAGCAGGGATCACAGAAACCTGATCTCACCTGCTGACTTAGAAATTTAAGACATTCCGATAACAAAACACAAAACGCAAGAAACTGACTGAACATTACGAACAGCTCTGAGTGTAATACAGTCAGCTCACTGCAAACTCCGACCTCAGTATGAGTTAAAGCTCTTTTATGGCCATTAAGACACTTTAGGATCACATGATGTCCACACATGATATCTGTGACTGTCCTAGTTTACCATGTGAACTTCATACATGTAACTTTCATGTTGATGCAGATCTCAGTCCCACATCAGCTCTGCTGAATAATCTAAAGTTTCTCTCTGACATCAGGATTCAGACGCTGTCATGAACACACCTCCATGTTTCTGTTTCTCTGACACACTGAATTCAAACAGTCTAAGGAAAAATGATGAATTTAAAGCTCCTGCAGGCTCTGACTTCATTCCTGGAGATGTATGACTCACATGTTTAATCCATTTGGACTGTTTTTCTCCTCAGTTTGAACTGACTTACTTAGACTTAGACTTACTTAGACTTAAATCCTCCCATGCTTTATGTGGCATATCGGGCGGCAAACGAACACCACCAGGCTCGATCTTGTGCCCGGGTTTCAGCTTCTTCCAACGATATATTCAATGTCTTTAGGTCTTGATGGAATGACCTTCGCCAGGTGTTGCAGGGACGTCCTCGTGGTCTTTTAACACCCAGGGGTTGCCAGCGCATCGCTGTTTTTGGAATTTGTGCATCATCCATGCGGAGGATATGGCCAGCCAGTCGGAGCCTTTTGCATGCAACGATGTTGTGAAGTTCAACTGTGCCACTCCTTCGCAGGATCTCCTCGTTGGTGATGCGGTCGATGTAGCGGATCCTCAGAATCCGGCGAAGACATCGCTGCTGAAAGACATCGAGCTTGGTGTTGATGCAGGCCGACACCTTCCAAGTCTCGCTGGCATAAATGGCGGTTGGGATCACGATTGAATTAAAGAAGTGGAGTTTGATCTTGAGGGAGATGGTCGGGGAGGACCAGATCTTGTTCATCCTCCGAAATACTGCAGCTGCCTTTCCAATGCGCCATTTAACATCCACCTCCGCATCGCCATCGTGGGAAATCACGCTACCGAGGTTGGTGAATTTCTCCACTTCTTCTAGCTGCTGTGTTCCGATGTAGATCCCTCGCCGTGGGTCCTTGGAGCTGACATGCATGATCTTTGACTTTTCAGAGCTGATCCTCAGGCCAATCTTGCCAGCTTCTCTTCTTAGATTGGTCATTCCTTGCTGTAGCTTCAGCTCGTCTTCCTCACGTAAGGCAATGTCGTCAGCGAAATCAAGGTCGCCAAGACGGTCTTGATCAGACCAATGGATGCCAGGTTCTGTATGGGCACCGGCTCGCCGCATGACGTAGTCGAGGGCAATGAGAAAAAGTAGAGGTGACAGGATGCAGCCCTGCCTGACGCCGGTGGTGATTTTGAAGAAGTCGGTGTGACCATTTCCGGTCTTAACGCAACAGCATGATCGCAAGTACAGGTCCTTGAAGATGTTAATGAAGATGGTAGGGACACCGTACAAGCGAAGGATCTGCCAAAGAGATGGTGGATGCTATCGAAGGCCTTCTTGAGGTCGACAAAATTGATGGCGAGTTGTTGCCGGTACTCGACGCACTGTTCGACGATGTTGCTTAGTTTGAACTGAAGAGACTTTAATTAAGAGTGATACTGAAACATCAGCTGACAGCTTTAATCAGCACCAATCAGCTGTCTGAGCTCACTGTGTTTGACTCTAAGACTCACTCAGAGTCTGCGGCTCAAACTCTTTGTTGAACTGGAGAAATTTGTTTCTCTGACTGTGTAAAACTCTTATCCAAAGCAGAAGAGTTCACATGAAGTGGATCAACAATGAAACCTCTCAGTGTAGAAACACTTTGGAGACCTGATCATTGTTTCATTGCTGTCCTTTATCTTAGAAATGCTTCAGTGAGCAGCAGTTTATCTTTCAGCTGTAAGTGTTCACACACAGTTCACAGGAGGATGTTTTAAAGTGCTCCAAGTTTACACAGAGATTCAGTTAAAGGACTAGATGTTACAGTCCCTGATAACGCATTGCATCAGATGTAGAGACTTTTGAGGGATGGCTGTTATGAGGAAAGGCAGCCCAGAAACTTTGCCAGCAGCACACGACGTTGTGTGCCTCAACTTTCGGTCTTTTACCCAGGCTAATCTGCCATTTTCCTTCCTTGGTTAGGTTTAGGGATTAGAGATCGATCTAGATTACCATTTTAAATTTGTGACACATCGTCAGTAGTGGACCTTGGGTTGATCAGGTGTTTTGCTCATTATCACTAGACACCCTCATCCAAGGAGGCCCTGCCAGGGTTGATCAGGCCCTGGAGTGTATCACTGGTTTATGATAAATTTGTATTTATCTTCCTCTTTCTTCTGTTTAGTTTCCTACATTTTTCTTTCATACAGCACCATCTAAACTGATGATTTTACTCCTTGTCGGGTTAGATAAAATGCCCTGGTCAGTATTTAATTTGCAACTTCCAAAAAAAACATGCTGTTCATAGTAATTTTCAATAGTTAGACTGTAAGTGACAGGAGCAAACAGATTGGCAGTTTGGGGAAAACCCCTTCATAATGAAAATGATTTTAATCTTTTATACGTGATTGCATTTGTGCTTATTAAAGGAGCTGTGGCTCCTGGTCAAGTGAAGGTCAGAAACTCTTGGCAGACGTTATGATCAGCCATGGTGAGGATGACAGGAGCTCTGAAAGGAATTGCAACACACCTGCTTACATGACATATTTCTCGAGTTATGTTATTATCCTTTATTACTTAGATTCTTTAGAGTTAAGTTTTAAGTTTTAAGAGTTAAGTAGTCTAGTTCATATTTTAGAAGCATCATTTGAGTGTGACATTTAGTCTAGAAATTACACATACAGTTTCAGTTGTGTACGTGCGGGCCTCATGTCTCAAGATGACTGAAGGTGTGAGGTGAGGCGGGGTGCAGGAGAGGTCATGACACATACACAGCACACACACACACACACATGCACACACACACACACTTACACAGTAGTAGAATCATTTTAGTAGGTTAGAAGTCAAGATGTGTTTTGCTGTAATTGCAAATTGTGCCGAGACTGTCAGTTTGTTCCAGGAAGATACCAGATGTCATAGAGATAAGAGCGAGCTTGTGGGACGACACCTGGATGGAGACGAGACGCGATGTTCTTTTAAACTGTGTCAAAGTTAACTGAACGTTTGTGGTTTTGGATTGACGTATGCTGTACTGGATCTGCCTGACAACAGAAAGAGGGGCTGAACTATTTCACCCCTATAAAGTCTTTGTTCTGACTATTGTAAGACAGTTCAATGCTGTATCTCACAGTGCTGAACTCCATGCATGTAACCAATAAATCTTCGCTTTGATCATACCTCGTGGACCAGAGTTGTTTTTGCGTGAGAGCCCTCCATACTCCTTTTCTCCAACTTTTGAACCTTAACATCCTTTAAAGAACTTTGTAAAGTTTGTATTTCCTGATGTAGAAATGTTTTCTACTTTCTATGAAACAGATCATATAGATTTCTGAATGTTAGGAGAAACTATTAAAATCAGAAAGCTAACTAGAGCTAAACAGCAGAGTGAGATAACAGTCTTTATATACATATCTCCTAATGTATGTCCTATACTATTGTATGTATGTATATACAATACCAATGTATTGTATTCCACAATTTCAAATTTTTATTTGCTTAAAATTTTGAAAACCATTTATCATTTTCGAGTTATGTCCTACTTTGTGTTGGTCAATCATAGAAAATGTCAATAAAACATTTAAGTTTGTGGTTGTTGGGTTCAAAACTCTATAAATGAATTCTGTGACACAAACATGTTTCATAAACCTTTAAGGTACAAAAAAATAAACAGTGGAACCCAGACTTATGAAATAAATTTGTTCCAGAGGGTCTTTCGTAAGTCAAAATTTTCATACGTTGAAGCACCTTTTTCCATCGCCTTTTGATTGAGGCGATGCTGGCTGAAGACAAAGTTCTTGGTGGAGGAGGACCTCGCTCATATTTATCAATAATTTCTCTCTTTGTTTCCATCGAGAGCACTTTATGCTTCTTCTTTTCACTCCAATCACTTGCAGAAAGGATTTTCGGCCCCATTATGAATGAATGATAAATGCTAAATGCGAACGAAAAGCTCACGAAATAGCGCACTGCAACAACAATACATCTTTCACGTGGAACAGCAAAACGGAAGTACGAAAGCCAAGGGGTTATCACATGATTCGGAAAGCATTTTGGGCATTCTGGGCTCAGACAGTGGATTACGTTGCGTTGGCATTTTGTCGTACCAATGGCAGAAATAATCCTGTTAAGTGCCTTTGTAACTTGATTTATTCGTTAAATGGGGTCTTCGTGAGCCGGGGATCCACTGTATTGTAGTGATCCAAAAATATTTATTATATCAACTAGAGATGAACCGTCTGATACTGCGTCCGATACTGACCTAAATCACTGGATCGGATATCAGAGAGAAATAAAACATGTAATCCGATCCCTTAAATATAACGAAAGCACCTCACAAAACTTGCGACATAGCATAACTCAGCTCATAACCTTAGCCCGTCGGAGCAGTATGCTTCACGTGGTAGAGCGGCTGTGGCGTGCGAGACCTGTCGGCGGTCTGGTTCAGCATTTGGAGCCTCGCTACCAAACCGGCATTTCATCTCTGAGGGAGTTATATATGGAGCGACTGCCTCTTCTCTCTCCCTCCCACTCCTGTTGCTATTTCAATGATGAAACTGATCAATGATCAGCTGATCGGCTTTGCTGTCACGAGTCCGTCTCTTTTGTTTATCGCCCACTTTGCGCCAGAACAAGGAAACCAGCGGACAAAGCATGTTGTTAGAGGCTGTTGTTAGAAATCATTTAATATTACTTTCTACACCAGGATCCTTTTTTACGTAGCTGACGGCTGGTAACTGTACAGGGGCAGGTCTAGCAAAGTTTTGCCAGGGGGCAGGTAGGGCATTAAGAGGGAAAAGGGGGCACAAAGAAATACTTTTCTTTCTTACTCTCATTTAAAATGTCTAGCTTTTAATAAATAATTATCTCAATCTTACACCCAAAGTTTTAATCTGATGTAAGAGGTATAGAAGTCCATTACTGTATATTATAACTGTTAAGTCTAATATAACCTAGTAAGCTATAGTACTTTTTCCTTTGGGAACGCACCATCTGTGCAGTCTGCAGTTCTTTTGAAGGAAGATGTTTAATCTATTTAATTATTCTTGAAAATTAATTGATTTCTGTGCATTTTTTTCACACAGCATAAAATTAAAGTTGATTATATCGATTAAGCATCGTGAGGTGGAGGGTGGGGGATGTTTCTTTTTTGTTGTTGTTGCTGGGAGTTAGCAACTCTATTAGCTAGGTTGTTTAACATTTCTGCTAAGTACTACCAGAATACCAGAATAAGGAGGATAGTGTAGGTTTAGGTTTAATATTTCGATCAGTATTGTTGAACTATGAAATATTTTGGGTGCAGTGCATTTTTTACATACAAGTACAACAGAATAGCTTTAGTGTTTGTTTGTTTGTTTTTACTTAAGTATAAACTTGTAAAAAAAATGCAGCTAGTGGTCTTGGGACAACTTTGTGGCCTTTGCGTTTTTTAATTTCAAGCCATTTTCACTGTGTTGAATGGAATATAGCCAAATTTTCCAAAAGCTTTTTTTTATTTATTTAAAAATTTCAGTCTGAGTTCCTTAAATTAGCTTCAGTGGCTAATCTACAGAAACACATCCTCCAGTGTTCCTAGTGGTCGATTTGTGCCCTATTGAAAACCATTATAAACGCTATTTTTAATTGCACGATAATTATAACTATATTTAATGCCATCCTCCAAGTGAGGGTGACACTTTGGAGTCTGGCCATTTTTTCATATTTTAGCACTGAACGAACTCCAACCAAAAATTTAGATTTTGAGCGTGTCGTTCTGGTTTAAAAAGTGAAAAAAAGAGTGGTGTTGTGTGTCTCTATCAATGAACTTTATATTTTAAAAAATATAAAGGTGTTTATGCCTAAAAAAAAGAAAATAACTGACACAAACACACTTTGTTTTTCAAAGGTATTGTCAGAAGAAAATTGTGTATATGTGATCAGCTACATGAAATGTATTCTTTCATTTATCAGTAAGCACATGTCTACGTGACTTTTCACCTAATAAGTTGTGTGATGAACCTATTCAGCTACTATCCGCTTCCTGTTTTCAGAGAACATTTAGATGTAGAGAAGAGAAACCTCAGCTCTTTTACAAGAACATACAGATGTAGAAAAGGGAAAAACCTGCTGCTCTGAGTGACGTTGTTATCTTTGCACACACACACACACACACACACACACACACACACACACACACACACAGAACTGTATAAATAAAAGTCGCAGGCAGTAATGAGATGCAGGTCATGCGTCCATGGCTGCCCTCGCAAGTGAAAGACAACTGCAGTGCTCCCCTGTCATTTAAATTGGTCCTTCGAGCTTAGCGATGGAAACAAAAGACATGTTTCTGTGACTCCAATAAGGTCTGACTGCTGTATCCTGACGTCGTGGGAAGCCAGTACCGAAGTCTGTCGACAGCCCTATTCAGGTAGAGGTGAAAGACCTGGAACGTCAGAATTCGGGTCCAGGCCGGTCCTGGTCCACGACGTTGGGATCCAGAAAGACCACTTGACAACCAGCAAAAGACGACTGAGGGTGAGAAAACACTGTTTGGTCTTAAACCGCCGGAAGGGTTCAGAGAAATGTGCAAAACGGGTTCGAAGTAGCCGGAATTACTTCATGAAAAGCGCAAAATAGGTGGAAGTAGCCGGAATTACTTCGTAATACGTGTAAGATAGGTTGGAAGTAGCCGCAACTACTTCATGAAACATGTGAAATAGGTTGAGTTCACCGAAAGGAACTGTGTTTAGACTGGTTTTGGAAGTGACCGTGAAAGACTTCGTGACAAATTAGCGCTCAAATCTCTATCTGTGTTGTGTCTGTCTATGTGTTTTGTGTATGTGTTTTGGAAGTAAGTTGATTTTACAGCACAATATGCTGCTGAACTACTTCCATTGTTTTTTATTGTTTTCTTTGCTGAGGCTCACGTACTGGTGACAAAGGAGAATGGTTGAGTTTCATCTCGTAAAACTGATACCGCTTCATTTTTTAGAAATGAAGTAGAAGGCCGTATCAGTAAACCACTCTGAAGTCAAGTGTGCTAGAGACGGCCCAGCAAAAAATCTTTGAGAATGGAGAATAAACAAGCCAAATTAACACCTGATGAGAAATGTTTAGAAAAACAACAAACCAGAGCAGGACTAACCCAAAAGAAAGACAGAGGAATGCATAGTAGAACAGCAAGAGGTAGAGGTAGGCCTACACACATACACCAAAAAGTGGCTTTAGCAGTGGAGGTGTGGAAAAGAGGGACATTTTGTACGTGACTGTGAGAAATAAACAAGCAGTTCAGACTAGGAAGAACATAATAATCCCTCGTCACGTAAAAGATTAGAGATCAAAGTTTAAAAAGGGCTGGATGCAGACCCAACTGAATACATATAAATACAAGAAGAATAAAGTGGAATAAACAAAAGGTTAAATTAAATTAGAGCTTATCTCTATTGTATTCAAACTAATAATAGGAAGGACAACAATCTGTAAACTAGTATTAACAATGAAACATGGTTAGGATGACGACCATGCCCAGAATGAATAGAATGAATGAAATCAGATAATTCACACGAAAACATATTAAATAAAATAGAGCGATGCATAAGGTATATTAAGGCTGTGTCATTGTCCACTCCAAGTTGGGAAGGGGTGAAACTGCAGATCAGCCCTTGATGGATACATAATAAATTATAAAATAATAAACTATTGTATATTAGTAGTATAGTAGTATATTGTAATATACCATTGCCGTTATGAAAAAAAACAAAAACAAAAAACAAAACAAAACAATAATAACATTAATAATGACACAATATTAATAATAAGAGGCACCTTAGTCAGTTATGATGTGAGGTGGATAATTGTTAAAAGTAGTCTGATTCAAGCTTAAGGTTTGCTCAAACTCAGTATAATGATATATGAGATGAAGAAAATAAAGAAAATACCTAAACTAATCGGGTGCATAGAGACACTTGACCTGATTCAAAACCTGTCATCCTAGAGGAGACAATGTTGAGATATAGAGCACTCCTATACTAACAACTAATAAGCCAACCCCTGTATACAACAGCTAAAGCTACAGGTTTGAGAAGCTGCATTGAATATGTGGACACTACCAAGCTAATGAGCAGGTTACACATTCTTTATTTTTGTTTGTTTTTTAGAGCAGAAGCTGCATATTAAAGCTCGCACATGCAGCTGTCTGTTAGCTCAGTTTTTTTTCTCACACTTCTGCTTTGTTTCTGGCAGAAGCTTTTTCTTTTGCGTCCTGACTCGTGTGTGTAAAGTCTTCATGCCATCGGCAATTTGTTTTTTGTTTTTGTTTGTTTGTTTTGTTGGTTTGAAAAACAAATTTGTGATCATACTTGTGGATCACAATGACACATAATGATTAGGCATATGATTTACTAGTTTTAGAGCTGTGAGCAATGCATCCACATAGAGATTAGATTGCAGAAGAAGCATTCAGTAACTTGAAAATAGCCTTTCTACTTATATGTAGATGGAGGAGCAGGTTACGTGGAAACAGTTTTAACAAGGCCATTTAGAAAAATAAACGCCTGCTTGCATTTTACTCATGCAAATTAGACTCTGTTGCGTCAGGCCTGCCTGCATGTGCAGGCCTGTGCAGCCGCAGCAGAGGCAGTAAAAAGGTCAACTGACATTGTTTTAGGGCACACTCTGATCATCAGAGTACCCCATGCAGTGACTTCAATTTTAATCTAAGCCAATTTCTCTAACCTCACACGTGCAAGACAACTCTAAAATGTTGGAATCTTATTGTCACAATCACACATTAGAATCGAGAAAGTGTGGTCAGTAGAACCCGAGCACACTTCTGCCCTCACCTGAAGAAGGTCATCCACACTGCTGTATGAAAAAATTAGACGAGGAGACAGAGCCGCGTGGTGACATTCACAGCACACCACAAGCTGGTTTCACTGACGTTTTGTAAACGGCTCAGCTTCTAAAAATGGCCTAGGTTATGCGGTAACTACAACAGACAGAGTTGTAGAAGCGAAACCGTTGACATCCTCACACTTGCAGGCCAAGATATAAATATATACACAGACATCCGTATGTTTTTTTCAGCAGTGCATCACTTTGCAAAAATTTGGCAGAACAGAGGAATGATTACATCTACTGGACACCCAGTACAACATGGAAATCTTCTGAAAACACTATTAGAAGTAATAACATTGCCAAAAACAGTTAGCATTATGCAAACGTGCTGCACATCAGAAAGATAAATCAGAAATAACTGAAGGAAATAACTTTGCAGATTAGGCAGCAAAGTTAGCCGCAACAAATTGTAGACACATTAATGTCTGCATCCTCTATGCAAATACCACTTGATGTACTTAAAGATGAACAAAAAGCAGCGCCAACCACAGAATTAAAGAAATGGTTGAAGTGTGGAGCACTACTAGAAGATGATCTAATGACTTGTGAGGGAAATCCAATACTCCCAAAGTCCCTACATAGAACAGCAGCATTAGTGACCCATGGAGTGTCTCATGGGTCATCAGCAGGAATGATACAGATCATGAATACACACTTTTAAACTCTCAATTTTGAAACTTCAGCAAAGGAATTTGTGAGGACATGCATGATCTGTCAAAAACACAATTCACAAGGCAATCTGAGGACAAAAAGAGGACATTTCCCCACACCACCTCATCCATTTCACACCATTCACATGGACTTTATTGAATTAAGTGAAAGTCAAGGCTCAAAATACACTCTAGTGATTAGAGACTGTGAGATTATTCTGTTATCATATGTTACCTTATATCTGTAATCAAAGTAGTTGAATTATGATACTGCTGTAGATCATATTATACCCCTTAATATAGAGTGTGTGATCAGTATGTAGTTTTAGTTTGCATTATACTTCTGACATAAAAGAGTATGAAAATCATCAGATCTTTTGGATTGAACTGTACTACTCGACACTGTTAAATGTGTTACACTGTTTCTTGACATATACTGCTGAATCATGAAGAGAATGTTGTGTGCAGAAGACCTTGTGTCTAAGTTTAGGAGAGACAGACTACATTCCATACCCCCACCTTCCTTAGAGCATGAAGACAGGGAGCCGAGGTCATAACTTAGGCGCCATAAGAGAGAAAACATGTGAATGTTTAGGCTTTTACGACTAGGTGGGGGCCACTAGAGGCTATAAGAAGCTGAGTAACCCGTCACCATTTTGAGACTTGCTGTGACCCTCTGCAGCCAGGTCTCCCCATCATGATGGTCCTTATGCTCTTAAGTGTTGAATTATATGGAAATAAAGTACTATAGATTGAGCATATATACACCGAGTATTGTCCCTCCTTCAGCCCAAAGATTAAAACAACTGGGAGTTTTTAACAACTTGGTGCCTGGTGACCCGGATCTTTGGTGTGCTGAGGAGGTGCAGATTTGGCCTGTGGTGAGATCGTGGGGCGAGGCAAACAGAGGGCCGGCCTAAACAGAAAGGTAAGCACAGCCTGTTGTATTATAAATACCAAATGTGCACATTGGGCTTTCCAAATTAATCTGTTCGCTGAGTTACACGCATTCTCACATTAAATTTGTCGGTGTCTGGTTTTCGGCGCAAGATACTAACAACATAAGTTGAGGCTGAATTCCAATGTGAACTGCTTCTAGCACAAGAAACTAATAACATACTACGTTGAGCCTAGTTGCAGCTGAACTGCTTCTAGCACAAGAAACTAAGAACATACTACGTTGAGCCTAGTTGCAGCCCACTTTACCTTCCACATTTAACTTTGTCTAAGACTGGCTTCTGTAGCAATAGATATTAGAATTTTTCGTTGATGCGGCCATAACTCCAGTACATTGAATAGAGGTTAGACCAGGGGTGGGCAATCTCAGTCCACGAGGGCCGGTGTCCCTGCAGGTTTTAGATGTGTCCTCGAACCAACACAGCTGATTTAAATGGCTAAATTAGCTCCTCAACGGCCGTTTATCAATGCCCAAGTACGCGAGTACGTACTCGCGTTCTCGGTGAGTACGTACTCGCCGAGAACGCACGGGAGTACGTACTCGCCGAGAACGCGAGCACGGACTCGTGGGCCGTCTCTCAATTCTCAAGTACGCGAGCACGGACTCGTGATTTGTACCAGCGTACGTGATGATGTCACAGGTCCGGAGTTTTTACTGCCGTCCCCTCTTAATTTAACTGTGAGTAACATGTTATGAAGCTTAACTTTAATCACAGCCAAACCGGTTTACTCAGGAACAAATAAAACACTGAAATAAACCAAACATTAACATTTAGAAGTGATCTAAGTGACTTATATATCATTTTTAACCTCAGTAGTGAAACCTCTATTAATAAAAATAGTGTACATGTACATACGTGTACATACCTTAATAAAAACAAGCAGGTAAGATGTTAGAACGCTTTTATTTCTATTCTAGTGGACACTCAATACTATAGACAGCTGCTGGAGTTTCTTTAACTTGAGTAGTGAGAAGACCGCGAGCGGGGGGGGGGACGATGTGCCGGGAGTCCGCTGTTGAGTTTTGGACGAAATGCATTCTGGGATATATAGCTGTCCCAAGTCTACACCGATGCATGCTCAATAAAATGGGCGGATCGAGAACACATCCGGGACTTTTTCGCGTTCTCGGCGTGATGCGTACTTCGAATTGGAACAGTACTTGGTCTCCGACTGATGACGTATCACGAGTACACGAGAACGCAAGTACACACAAGTACGCATATTGATAAACGCCCAACATGTCCTGAAGTTCTCCAGAGGCCTGGTAACGAACTAATCATGTGATTCAGGTGTGTTGACCCAAGGTGAGATCTAAAACCTGCAGGGACACCGGCCCTCGTGGACTGAGATTTCCCACCACTGGGTTAGACGGTGGTTTGTGGT
The DNA here is from genome assembly GCF_036321145.2 of Pelmatolapia mariae. Classification (NCBI taxonomy): domain Eukaryota; kingdom Metazoa; phylum Chordata; class Actinopteri; order Cichliformes; family Cichlidae; genus Pelmatolapia; species Pelmatolapia mariae. The sequence goes on from NC_086229.1 coordinate 35,890,238, forward strand.
GTCGGTTAAGCCTCAAGCGCTGCGGTCATAAAATTATAAGTAAAATATTTACTTCACCCCGATTAAAGGTAAAGCAGACGCTGGTTTATGGTGCGGTTTTGAGCATCAGGGACGTATGCATCACTTTTGTTTTATGATGCGATTTTGCCCCGTTGTGGCGGCCATAAGCGCAGTGAAAGGGGTACCTGGTGTATGGTGCGGTGGTGCTTCGGAATAGTTCTAACAGTTGAGCTCAGAGGTTTCTGTGTAAATTTCCGCTGGTGAAAAGCGCTCTCTGTGGGTCTCACTGCTGGTGAAAAGTGCTCTCTGTGTGTCTTACTGCTGGTGCTGTGTGTGTGAGGCGCGCTCTGGGTGCTGCTGTGTGTGTGAGGCGCGCTCTGGGTGTGTTTCTGTGTGCAGCGTGAACACAGTAACAGTGACGGTTGATGTGTGATTAGGAGGACATTAGTGCGAAGAAAATGCTTTAAGATCTAAGGTTGACGCCTAGTGTACCTGTGGAAATTAATTTTGTTCATGGTGTGGCGACCCTCCTGTCTGTGGACGCACAGGCCGGTCCAGCGTCGTCTGGGTGCCGAGGTGGTGACTTGGGAACTGAGGACTCCCGCATAGCTACAGAATAACACTGGAACGGCCGTGTAATCACGAGTTCACATTTATTCTGGAATAGAACAAGAGAATGCTTTGACATCTAAGGTTGAGTTCTATATTAGTAAAAAGATAAAAAGTTTGAAAGTCCTCGTTTCAGTGGTTGAAATTGTTGTGTGCCTGTCCCCTGACGAGTTTGAAATTAAATAAAGAGGGAATTTGGAGCCACATAGAGATAGACGGGCATAATTGGATGTATTACTCTGTGGTGTAATAAAAATAAAAATTAAAAAAAAGGAGAGAAAGATAGTAAGAGGTGTGTAGTGGAGAATTATTGAGAAGCAGAGAGAGGAATGTGTTGGGAGACTGGCATGCAGTTTACGCTGTCAAGGTGGGCGTGTTGCCTGCTTATCTGTTTAACAGTGATGAAAATGATATTAAGTAAATCTCTTAGTGTGTTCATACAGGAAGCTATGGACCTGGACCAACTGCCCCCACAAGCACAGCGGCCTAAGCAAAATTATAGTAATGGGAACCACACCCAGCAAGAATCAGCAGCTGTGAAACAGACAGCTGCGAGGAGAGAATTAGAGGAGAAATTAAGAGAAGTTTTAACACAAAATTGGGGCCAACAGACTTGTGGAGGTTGGGAAGGCGTCCGGAGCATCACAACAAAAGGTGAAACAAAAACACACACAAGCAGAGAAATGTGAGAGAAAGGCTCCTTTTAAGGTAACGCCTAGTTTGAGAAAAAGTTAAAATTAACCTGCCTGCAAATGCACACACACGCAATGAAGAAACAGCTTACACTCATGAACATGGGAAGATTTTCCAGCAAGGATAAAGCAGCAAAAATTAACATACACCTGTTGTTAAATGATGCAGTTTATCCATTACTAACAAATAAACCCTCTGGGTTGCAGGACAACAATTTAACTTCAAAGAAAAAGAAAATAAAGAGACTGGTATGACCAACCAGTGAGGAAACAACAAATTTAGTGGTTAAGAGTCAAATTGTGAGATGTTTTCTGCTGATTGAACAACACAAGTGATTACTGACGGAAAGAAAATTCTCTTTTGTGAATTTAAAAATTTGAACATGTGCATGTTGTCCTGTCAACTTGGTGGGTTATGAGTTGATTATATCGTCAGAAAGAAAAAAAAAAAAGAAAAAAAGGGGGAGAGAAGGCTGACACAGGGCCTGGCCCGGTGTTTCTCCCCTCTCTTTGTAACACAGCCAACACAACATCATTTTCCTGTTCGTACACTTCGGTTTGTTTTTGTTTTGTTTTGTTTTTTGTTTTTTCTCTTTACGTTTAATTACAGGCTGCTTTACTGGCCCTGGAAGCCGAGGCTGACCTGGACTCCTGCTCTCCCCTCTACGTGACCCTGACCAAACGCTGCAACAGCTGGACCCACAACAACAACCTGAAAATGTCAATAGTGCTGCAGGAATGCGATCTTATGCAGCAGAGACGGAGAGCACTAAACCTAAGGCCCGTTTCACTACACGGGGGTAAATTCTCCGACAGCTTCAGCTGACAGAGCTGTGACGAGACGCCCGCCAAGCCTGAATGAAAAGTAAGGCAGAACAAAAGAATGCTGACCTTGATAACTCTGCATTAACACTGTGCAGGACAGTGATGGACCAACACGGCAGCAAAAAGGGCGTGACCGAGACATGAGGACCAACTGAGGTCAAAAGGCACCTCAGAACGGACAAAAACACAGAAGAAGATGCAGGTTTCACCTGCGGTGAGCATGGACATTGGAGAAAGGACTGCCCCAATTGGGGTCAGAACCAGGATGGATAGAACTTTGAGCAGCAGCAGCAGCAGCAATGGTCGCAAATAGACTGAAAAGGAGGAGGGCAGGCTTCAGGCTGTGGTTTACCCAAGACACCAGAACAGGAAAGTGATGAACACACACACAAACACACACATTTACATACATTAACTCAGAATGAAGAGAAATACACACATGAACACAGGTGCACTCGTTGATTGAGTGAGAAATGACACACACACAAATCAAAATGCTGATTCAATTCACTGAGAAGTGATCCACACACATACACATGCACACGCTTGTGCAACAAAGAGTGATGCGCACACACACGCTGATGCAATGAAGAATGCTTTGCTTATGCTGATATGCAAAATGCTGCACACAAACATCCCAATAGATAATTTTTATAAGAAGCCATTGATTACTTAGAATGTGTTTTGTGTCACCCAAAGAGCATTTATGTAGAGTTAAGGAATAAGGTCTAAAACGGTTTGGTTATGAAAACAATGTCTGTGCGTGAGGTCTGTTTATGGCTCAAGGCCTTGACTAAATTCTTTGCTGTGCTTCACACAGCTTGGTGAGGAACAGTGGCACAGAGTGAAAGTGATGAATTAATAGTGTAAGTTTCAGGTCGAAGTACGGCATTTTCTGTGATTGAGATTTAATTTAAGGAGGAACAAAGGTGCTATGGTACCTGAGGTTCTCATTCCTACACAATATTGTCCCGGCAGGAAGTAAAACTTTCCTGTCAATTTCTGGTTGATTTTTTGGTTTTGCTTAGCACTAGCTTGATTTAATCAGCGAGCTTTGGCTTGTGTTCTTTCTCTAAGCGGGAGAGGGATAGTTTTATGTTTGGACATGTCTGCAATGGGCCCTAGTATGTGTTATTTTTATTAGTATTTTGTTGGTTATGTCTGTCTTCGTTTTCGTTACAGTGCACTGAGATAAGAACATCTGAGAGGTGTGATCCACTGGTGGTGATATTCTGTGAGTTCATGATTTAACAATCAGCTCTTTAAACCAGGCCTAAGAGATTGAAATTTAAAGCGCTATAAAATATTATTACTGTAAACAGTTGCAAAGTGTGTTTCTCCATGATTATAATGGGCTTGGGAGAAATTCACGTATATGGGACATTGATAACATGAGAAGTCCTGAGTCTAAAAGGATTGCAGCGAGTCAATCCAGTCCAAAAAACAAGGAATTGTTTTCCTTTTAAAATGATGACGTCATCTTGCTGATGATGGATGCTCGAATAGGTTGCGCGTGAGACTCCATTATCAGCAACATTGGGTATGAATGTGTGTGAATGAATGCATGTGACTGGACTGTGATGGACTGACTTGATACTGAGACAAAGACTGCACCAACTTTAGGATTAGTAAATGCTGACAAACAATTCACCAAGCCGGCAAGAGAGGGTGGATGTTTCGCTTTGTTTTGTTTTGTTTTTGCAGGAGCAGGAGGATAAGAGAGACTGGAGGAGGAGACTGTAGCTTCACATGAGAGTGTAGAACTGCAGATTTAACCCTTTGGTTGCTAATTTTGAGTTACTGATGTTTGCATTAAGAAAAATGTGCTTTGTTAGCTGTGTTTTGATTAATGTATCATGTTATATTATTGGGAATGCCAAATGCTATAGTGGAGAAAACGTTTGATATCACTTATGACTGGAATATGTTACTATTAACCATAGCAGGCCACTGTAAAAAGTTAATTAAGGTTTATAGAGGAATAGTAACAAAACTTTAACAATATTTATGAATGTCTTGCCACATTCAAAATTAAATTCGAATTAACATGTACCATTAAACTCAGAGAATCAATATGAAATAAAACATGCAAATTTTGTATAAAGTACATGACTGATAACTGTTCTGTCCTGAGCTTTTGTTTCCTATAGCGCCCACTTGACCACACCAACAGTTTTTTACCACCAAAGGAGGTTAATTAAAGGTTTGACAACAAGCATAAAATTTTCCAAAACTTAGAGACAGAAAGGAGTTCTGAATAATCATAATTTGGCAAACCACTAGGATGGAGTTGGACATCCTCAGGGTGAAAGAGGGTTGGTGTGACCAAGGTGTGGTTTGGCTTGTTGTATGTACATTTCAAAATGTTATAGCTCTGGATGGATCAGTTACCAGGACATGGAAGGATGACAGACTTTATTACATGAGGAGAAGGGAATTTTCTGGGATTGAAGATCCTCAGGGTGAGTGGTTGACTAAAGTAAGCATAAAATAATCGTTTTCTGATTGAATGTTAATTGATTGATAATTGCCCACATTTACAGTTGTATTGACTAACTGTGGATGCAGTCTACTTGATATTTAGGCACTCGAATTAACGTAATAACATAATAACTAAACTGATTTCATTCCCCAACACAGGATAGAAGGCTGGGGCAACAATACGGGAGAGGAGACTTTATGATGCTTTCTGAGATATGATGTCACTAACCTTTTTTAATTTTCTAGCTCCGATGAATTGACACATGGGAATGTGTCAAAAAGGGGGAAGTTGGGTTTTAACATCAAACAATGGTTTTATGAACATTCTATGACTTTATTTGTTTGTTCAATAATTTAGGTATGGTAAAACTTAAGCTTACGATATGTTAGACTTAGAAATGGTTCATTAATTTTTGACTTCTTTTACACACACATAGATTATGATTAAAATAAGTTCATTGGTCAGAGAGTCCTGAACATGATATTTTAAACCAAATTTGCATCACTGGAAGAACAATGGATAACAACACTAGATTATCAAGGCGAGGGAGAGAGGTGTTTTGGTTTTCTGTCTCTTACAGAGAGAGGAACAAACACCAGATGAGGACACGGAGATATGAGGACCCTTCACAGCAGAGACAGACGTAGGGACTCCCGAGACAGCAACTGGGGTCAAGTGTCATGGCGTTTGGGCTCCTCGAGAAGATGGATCCCATAAACACAGCAATAACCATGAAAGGGTTGGCCAAAATCTAGGAACACCAGACCAACGAGGTTCGAGAGGATCTTGGTAAAAAGGGGACACGGCTGTGATCCCAAAATACACAGATCTTTGTTTGAAATCGGGGCAGAATAATCCCCTGATCTGTGCAACGACTAAAGGGTGGTCTAACCCCAGAGGTCGAAGAAAGAAGCTGAGAATCACCCAACTGGAAGATACTGGTAGCTGCAGCAATAAAAATAAAGGTTAAAAGCTCCTTGGACAAAGGTTCTGGTCTAAGTACGTTTGATAAGAGTTTTTAACAAGACGTATTCTCAAAATGGCCAGAGATTTATCCAGTGAAAAAAGCAGATGCAATCTCAGTTGCAAAAAATGAACCTCTAGACAAATCCGTCAGAGAAACAACTCTGGCAGAATGGATGGCAAAACTACTAGAAAATAAGGATATTGTTTTGAACAATAAACTGCCGTAAGACTCTTCTCCAGTCTCTTGCAGGTTGAAACCAGGCGATTGGGTCCTAATACGGGTGCTCCAGAGGAAAAATTGGAGCTTGCCTCGCTGGAAGGGCCCATACCAAGCGTTATTGACCACACCCACAGCCTGTAAAATTGCAGAGAGACCCTCCTGGATACATCAGAACCACTGCAAAAAGGTTGAGGTCCCGGGAAGCCCCGACACCAAGGAGGAAGCACCTACGCTTGGTTGTTCCGGGGGTGAGGTGGGAAGTGCTGATGGGGCCCCCATCGGGTAAGCCTGCACTCCAATCTCCATCCAATCAACTTTAGGGCAGCCAGGTGCAGGTGTGATGGACCTATGTGCAACCATGGGAAGGGTAACCGTCCTGGTTACCTTCACTACAAAGCTCACCCTTACAGGACCCCAGCTGATGCCAATAGCAGCTCAGCCACGAGGCAGACAGAGAAGATGGACGTACGACAACCTCAACGTAATGGACATGACACAAGATCACATCCATCCTTGGATGAAAAATGCCTGATACAGACCACATGACTCAATCTGGGGAACCGACGTACCTGAAGAATTCAAACTCTGGACAACTGGACAAAAAGTACTCAACTCACTCTTCCTGTGGGCAGGAGTTGGAAAACATGCTCTCAGAAGTGAGATACTGGACTATAGATTCGGCTTGTTTCTCAAAGCATCCTGCAAGGTCAACGAGGGACAAAACCAAGAAATAGACGCTCTCAGAATTGCTGTAATGCAACATCGTGTAGCACTGCACATGATCCTGGCTGAGAAAGGAGGATTGTGTGTCTTATTAAACACCACATGCTGCACTTACATACCAGATAATGTACATTCTTCAGACATGGCTTCAGATGCTATAGAGACTGTTGATCGGCGTTGGAGTTTTCCTGGTTTTATTTTGTTTTCTTTACTTATGTTATTCCTTGTTTAAAAGCTGTAATTTCACAGATGAGAAGTTTATCATTCATAGCATACGCAGATGTACTGAAATCAATGAAGATCATGAAAACTTCTTTTCCTATTTGTTAGATAAAGATGAAGTGTAACTAATGATGTGGTAACTGAGAATGTGAAAGACAAATAGTTACTTATTGTACATTTCATTTCTCTGAAAAACAGGGTGGAATGTCAGAAGAATAAGAGTATTCAAAAGTATTCAAAAGTACTTAGACGCCCACATTGCAATACAAACAAATTAAATATAAAAGCAAGGACCACAACCAAATCAGATTTTATTGTTCCCTTCAAGCACATTTTTTAAACAGGGCTGCGGTTGAATGACCCATGCCCCGGAAGTAGTCATTGACTGAAAGCCATGTAGCGCATATGTAAACACAGAGCGCATTGAACAAAGAAGGAAGCCGCATTCCATCTCCAACTGTCATGGATCGGGTAGCGACACTAACTATCTGCAAATTGTGAGCGAAAAGAAGATCAATGGGAACAGTCACAGCAGGATTTTGACAAACTGACGGACAATGGTGAGGCTCCGCAACGTAGCCTACTAGCAGCGCAAAAGTAGGACTCACTGTGTGCCAAAGTGTGCACTCCCCACAATAAAGACCCTGCTCCCGCTGTCGGGACTACCCACAAAGTGTGGAAAAAGTGAAAAATAAGTATCGTTACATTACATTCAGCTTGAGGGTTATAACAGAAAATTATATTTTATCTAACTCTAAGATGACACAGTCACGTCCAGACACCCTCCTTACCGCTCGCTCAGATTATGTGCCATTTTAGTTGTTTACTTAGTTTTTGCTCTGTTTCACATCCCCAAATCCTCTAGTTTTATAATCTACGACAGCAGATCACTTCTAAACATCGGTGACAAGGTTGCACATGTAATCTTGGGCACTTTTAAACACGACCCGTCCAGGCCACCTGAAATGTTAGGCGGAGCACAACAATGGACAGGTTGCTCACTCGAGGCGCAAGACGTGCCAGGTGAAACGTGCTGGCGTTCGGAACTTTTTTGATACATTTCAGTGCGTGTTGTACTTGTATAACTATGCATGTGACAAAAAAAAGAAAAAAAAGAATCTTGAATCTTATTGTTCACACGTGCTATTGTGTTATATGACCTGTCCTGCCAAATTAGATAGAACGTGTTTGGATTTGGGATTATGCGCAAAGTTGTGTCTTTGTTTTTTGAAGAACAAAAAGAGTGAAAAATTTGTAACGTTACATTATCATTCAGTTTAAGGGCCACAACACAAAATTATATATTTGTTTTCATGCGGTATCGGACGAGTCGTGCTGGGGACACTGACACCGGGACCCAAACACTATCCCACCGCTGGAGCTACTGGCAGCAGCCGCTAGAGCTGCTGGCAACGGCCGCCGGACACACAACTTTCCTCGATTCCCAGCAACATAAATGTTCATGTTCATCCTTTTCCGGTTCAAAGTGATCTTGTATTGTTATTTAGACATTTTATTTTATTTTATTTTAGAACAAAAGAAGTTAATAAGCATTTGGTGTAAGCAAAAAATGATGAATATCACTCGCAGGCCAAAATATAAATATATACACAGACAGTCAGTATGTTTTTTAATCTTTGGTCCATTTAAAGGTCTAATTATAATAACAATCAAATATTAGTTCAAATGTATTTTATGGAAAATATTTATGGCTTTTTTTTTGGTTTTTTGGCTAAAAGAACAGTGCGCTCATGTAACGAAACTGGGATTTAAAGGGTTAAAACCCACAAAATATAATTAAAACTTTATATGAATATTTCAGGGAGAAGTAGTTTTAAAAAACTGACTTACTTAAAGTGGAAAAAAATATTAATATATTATATTTTTATAGCACTTTTGGGGGGTGGCCATTTTGTGGCCTTAGGAACACTTAAGGTAGTTTTAAAAAAAACAACAGTTCTATTGATTAAAAACAATTACACTATATTGGATTCATATCGGTATCGGCAGATATCCAAATTTATGATATCAGCATTGGTATCGGACATAAAAAAGTGTTATCGTGCCATCTCTAATATCAACACAATCAGAGAAGAGAAGAAGTGGATCCTGAGCTTATAAGTCGTCACAGTTCCCTCCTCATCATGTTCATGAGAAACACAAATGTATGTTTGGTGTTTTCAGCCAAGGAAACATACTTCATGGGAGTTTAAACTAGAAAAACTGGTAACTGCATGTAGCATAGTTTAAGTTTACAGCACAGCTGATCTTTGTGATGCCTTATCGTGATGGGATTTCCGTCTCTTTTTAGAGAACCGGCTCTTTCGGCTCCGAACCGGCTCTTCAGGTTGTTTTGTTGCTTTAATTAATTTATTATTACAATAATATAAAATTATGCACAAAATGAATTACTAATGTAAAAAAAGTGGTTTTATTTATATATGTTTATATATAAATATATACAGTGGCCCCTAGAGACAAAACACGTACAAACTCCAAAAAGCACGTACAAACTCTAAAACACATTTCTAGCATTAACTGAATTTCCAAAACAGAGCTGCCTAGATCATTTTATTACACAATTGAAAGCATATGTGTATTGTTTGTGTATTTATACACACGCACTCGTATATATATTCAAATAATTAAAAAAAAGTTCATTTACCTCTTACTACCACACACCGGTCGTTGGTATTTGCTGGCTTGTGTAGCCTCTAGGTAACAAAAGCTCAAAACTGCGGCTAGCATTCTGGAGCACTTCTGTTGTCTTTTGTACATGTTTTGGAGTTTTTACGTGCTTCTGAGGCTACGTCCACACGTACACGGGTATTTTTGAAAACAGAGATTTTCTGTTTTTGTTTTAAAAAATAATTCTGTCCACATGTAAATGCAGAAATGAAGGAAAACGCTGCTAGGAACATGCCCAAGCAACAGGTGGCGATATATTCCTAAACGTGTGGAAATGTTGGCCAATCAGAAGTCTAGAAGCCTCGGTGGGAAATAGTAAACAAAGATTGGGCATAGAAGCAGAACCGAGTGGTATGTGTGGAGGGACAGTAACTGTGTGTGTATGTAAGCATTTAAACATTGCAGAGAGTACAATTAACAGTAACAGTATTGTAGAAATTCATTTCACCGAAACAAAACGTGGCGCACAGTGTGACGTCAAAAAAGGCGCACATCTTTGACGCTGCGATTTCTCCGTTTTCCTCATCCACGCGTAAATGCAAAAACAGAGTTTTCAAAAATATCCACCCTGACAGGCATTTTTAGAAATCTCCGTTTTCAGTGACCGAAAACGCCGTTTACATGTTTTGAAGTTTGTACGTGCTGCTTTGTCATATAAATATACTTTTATTTATTCACTCCACATAAAATGTAATAAATAAATCATATAATACAAAAACCAACTAGTCACAGTTAAACTTTTAACTATTTAAATTTTCAGCTTTTTCCTTTTAAACAAATCTAAAATGACACAGCACAAAACATTGCAAACCACAACACAATTAAATATAAATTAAAATATGAAAAAGAAGATGCATATTCTCTGTCATATGGGCCTGCATGAATAAACTTCCTGAATCCTTTATCATCTGCAACTGAAAATAGTTGTGGATGATTACTATACCTTTTTAATGTGACGTTGTTGTCCCTGGCTCTCTTTCTCTGTCTCTCCCTCCCGCTCTGTTCCTGTGCTACTGCGACTGTAACTACCGCCCCTCCCCCCTCTGCCCAGTGCAAAGCACAAGGCTCGCGTGTGGAGTGAAGCGGAAAAAAAGTGCGAGAGAGAGGGTGAGAGAAAGAAAAAAAAAAACAGGGCTCACGAAAAAGAGCAGGCTCGCGTCGTTCACGTCAAAGATCGAGCTCTAAGAGCCATTTCGTTCGCGACCGACCCATCACTAGTGCCTTAATCACCAGCTGTCAGCAGAGAAATTCTTCACTGATCATCCTCATATGAGTGTGTCACACTCAACATATTAACTTGGTCATTCACACTTCTCATGAATAAATGTGAGTTGCTGTTAAAGGAAACATGAAGAGTCTGGATCAGACTGCTTCCTGCTCTGCTGACCAGAAGACCACGAGGTCTTACATTGACTCTGACCTGATCTTCTGGACTCAACCATGTGATCCTTGTTAAAGTGTTTCACATCTTTACACCTGAACATTTCTAACAAACTGGCTTGAATGAGTGTCACGGCCCGTGGCTCGGCATCCAGGGAGCCAGGGGAGGCTGCGGTGGCCACACCCTCGGGCTGGGCCGCCTCCAAACCACCTGCGTCTCATCTGAGGCAATCACCGGAGGGCTACTTCAGCCAGCTCTGACGGCTTCTCCCCGCCAGTCCGTACAAGTCTTCCTAGCGTGACCTGCATTCAGCGTGGAGATCCGTGGCCTGCCTGTCCTCCTGTCTCCCTCCCAAGGATTCCCTCCACGGGCTCTTCCCCCCCCAAGCTCCACGGTCCTGCTCCACCTGTAAGCCCCGGCAACTCATAAAGCTTAGCTGTTCATCTCTTGATAACCTGCGTGCTGTTAACTGTGTCTCCCCCTTTCCGTTGCAGTTTCCCTCGGTCCCGATTGCGGTGCTCCTGGGCTCCGCGCACCTTGTTTTCCCGTGGCACGAGCCTTAGCTTTTCGTTTCCTTAAGCGTTGTTAAAAGATTCCTCAGTTCAATAAAACTTGTATATAGTTCTGAGCGGCGGTGTGATTGAGTCTGTTTTGGGGCCCTCTTACCTGAACACTCCGTGTTCCGTGACAGTACGGACTGGCCAACAATGGACCCCGCAGACCCAATCCGCTCCGCTATAAGTAGGCAAGGCGCTATGCTGGGCCGGCATGACCAGCTCCTACAGTCGCTCCAAGATCAGTGCCAAGAGCTCAGCGAAGCTCAGGACGGGCTGCGTCCCCGTCCCCCCGATTCGGCGTACCGCGGTCTCTCATCCCCGCCACCAGAACCCTTCCATGGCGAATTGGACCTGTGTGGGGGGTTCCTCTTTCTGTGCGCTCTGTTCTTCAGCCGCACGCCACAGTCCTTCCCCAATGACGCTGCCAAAATCTCCCACTTCGTGGGGCTGCTAAGGGGGAGAGCGTTGGCATGGGCTGAATCGTATTTATCTTTTCACCTGATTGATCGCTGACGCTATGACGATTTCCTCGACGAGTTCAAGGTGACTTTTTCACCCCCGGTTTCTGAGGATAGTGCCGCGCAAAAACTACTGGCCCTCCGGCAGGGTAGGCACAGCGTTGCGGAGTATGTGGTCGAATTCCGCACCGCAGCGGCTGCTGTGGATTGGCCCGACTCGGCTCTCCGCAGCATTTTTCTGCGCTCTCTAAACGATCAGATGAGGGACCAGCTTGCTTTTCATGAGGAAACAGGCTCTTTCGAGGAGCTGCTCACCCTCTCCCGCAGAATCGATAATCGTCTGCGGAAGAGGGAAGCGGAACGCCGGTCCAAAACTTTTCGATCGGTATCGCGTCCCGAGGCGCGCGCGGCGCCGCTGTTGCCCCCGCCTCTGCCCGCCGCTATTCCTCCCCGCTCCCCCTCTCCTCCGCCGCCTGAGCCGATGCAGATCGGCCGCTCTCGGCTCCCTCCGGAGGAAAGGGAGCGCCGTTTTCGGGCTGGGGACTGCCTGTACTGTGGGAGACCGGGGCATCGCATCACCGCCTGTCCAGTGCGCCCAAACGGATCAGCCCACCGGTAAGTCCGGGGCTACGGGTGGGCAGTACTTTAAGTTCCACAAGACCCCGACTGTTGCTGAATGTTTCTATAGTGACCCACAAGACAACCTTTTCCTGCTGTGCATTAATTGACTCCGGGGCGGAGCAAAATTTAATGGATATTCAACTGGCGGAGAAATTGGACTTGCCACTCTCACCACTAGAGCCTCCCATTCCAGCCTCCGCTCTAAACAACCAAGTCATTGCATATATCACTCACCAAACGGCACCGGTGAGATTAGTCACCTCCGGCAATCACAATGAGCAGACGAAGTTTTTTATTTTCCCGTCCCCTGACATGCCCCTCATCCCTTGGTTGCAAAAGCATAATCCCCAAATCGATTGGGCCGGAAAGAGAATCTCCAATTGGAGTTTGTTTTGTCTGGCGAATTGCCTGAGGTCAGCTGTTCCCTCTACATGCGCTAGACCAGCCTCACCAGTTGTACCGCCACCTGATCTCTCCTCAGTCCCAGCCGTATATCATGACCCGCAGGAAGTGTTTCATAAGGATAAGGCCTGCTCACTACCACCTCATCGTCCTTACGACTGTGCTATAGATCTGTTACCTGGGGCTCCGCTGCCTTCCAGTAGGCTATACAACCTGTCCCGCCCGGAGAGAGAGTCTATGGAGCGCTACATCCAGGAATCCCTCACAGCTGGTATTATCCGACCCTCCTCATCCCCAGTCGCTGCGGGTTTTTTCTTTGTGGGGAAGAAGGACGGGTCGCTGCGGCCGTGTATTGACTATCGGGGCCTGAATGACATTACTGTGAAAAACAAATATCCCTTGCCTTTGATTAATTCTGTTTTTGAATCCCTCCAGGAAGCCACCGTGTTCACCAAGTTAGATCTACGAAACGCGTACCATCTGGTTCGTATACGTGAAGGGGACGAATGGAAGACTGCTTTTAACACCCCGTTGGGACATTTCGAGTATTTGGTAATGCCTTTCGGCCTAACAAACGCACCCGCGGTCTTCCAAACCCTTGTGAATGATGTGCTTCGGGATTTTCTGAATCTCTTTGTTTTCGTGTACTTAGATGACATCCTTATTTTTTCCAGGACCCCCGAGGAACACCAGGTTCACGTGAGGAGTGTGTTACAGCGTTTGCTGGAGAATAGACTGTTTGTCAAGGCAGAAAAGTGTGAGTTCGACGTTTCATCTGTTTCTTTTCTGGGTTATGTACTGGCAGGAGGGCAGGTGAAGACGGACCCAGTGAAGGTCAAAGCGGTTCTGGAGTGGCCCATTCCGGAGTCCCGCAAGAAGCTTCAGCGCTTCCTCGGCTTCGCCAATTTTTACAGGCGTTTCATCCGGAACTACAGTCAGGTGGCCGCGCCTCTCACTCATCTCACCTCCCCTAAGGTACCGTTCACCTGGCACCCAGAGGCTCACACCGCGTTCACCAAACTGAAACAACTATTCACATCAGCCCCAATCTTAATACATCCCGATACCAGTAAGCAATTCATGGTGGAGGTGGATGCATCTGACGCGGGAGTGGGGGCTGTGCTGTCTCAGCGATCAGACTCTCTAGGGAAGCTCCAGCCGTGCGCTTTCTTTTCGCGCCGACTCACCCCTTCTGAGAAAAACTATGATGTGGGAGATAAGGAATTATTGGCCATCAAACTTGCCTTAGAAGAGTGGCGCCACTGGCTGGAGGGAGCTGAACAACCGTTTCTCATTTTAACTGACCATAAGAACTTGATCTATCTCAGAACAGCCAAAAGGTTAAACTCTCGCCAGGCTCGCTGGTCTTTATTCTTTTCCCGGTTTAACTTTACTCTCTCTTACCGCCCAGGCTCCCGCAACACCAAACCCGACGCTCTCTCCCGCCAATACTCCCTGGATGCGGAATCATCACCGCCAGCAACTGTCCTGCCCACTGCCTGTGTGGTAGGGGCCCTCACCTGGGACATAGAAGAAACCATCCGTCAGGCTCTCCTGGGGGATCCCGACCCAGGTACCGGGCCTCCTGGACGGCGTTTTGTTCCTGCTGCCGCCCGTGGAGCCGTCATTCACTGGGCTCACACCGCACGGTTTTCTTGCCACCCTGGCGTGAACAGGACCATTAACCTGCTAAAACGACAGTTCTGGTGGAAATCTTTAATAAAAGATGTAAAAGACTATGTGTCGGCCTGCTCCACCTGTGCCCGTAATAAACTGTCCACCAAGCACCCAGCGGGCCTGCTCCACACCCTCCCTACGCCACACCGTCCCTGGTCCCACATTTCGTTGGATTTCGTAACCGGCCTCCCCAGCTCCTCAGGGAAGAGTGTAATTCTCACAGTCACAGATAGGTTCTCCAAAGCTGCACACTTCGTCCCTCTGGCAAAGTTGCCCACTGCCGCTGAGACTGCTCAAGCCCTAGTGGATCACGGCATCCCCTCCGATATTGTTTCTGATCGGGGCCCGCAATTCACCTCGCGCGTCTGGAAAGACTTTTGTTCACTCCTAGGAGCCAAGGTTAGCTTGAGCTCCGGCTTCCACCCACAGTCGAATGGCCAAACCGAGCGGCTTAACCAGGAGCTGGAAGCTGCGCTGCGCTGTGTCGCCTCACGTAATCCCTCCACTTGGGCCTCCTATCTCTCCTGGGCTGAATACGCCCACAACTCCCTTACCTCCTCCGCTACGGGACTGTCACTGTTTGAAGCCTCCCTCGGATACCAGCCCCCGCTTTTTCCCGAGAATGAGCTTGACCTCGCTGTCCCCTCTGCACTACATCATCTCCGGCGCTGTCAACGGATCTGGCGCAGGGTCCGCCAAGCTCTCCTGCAGTCCAAGCAGCGATCGGCGCGCTATGCGAACCGCCGCCGGACCCCCGCCCCTGCATATCACCCTGGCCAAAAGGTGTGGCTGGCTGCTAAACATATCCCGCTGCGGGTGGCGTCCCGCAAGTTGGCTCCGCGCTTCATCGGCCCGTATGAGATCGAGGCTGTCATCAATCCGGCTGCTGTTCGTCTGAAGCTCCCTGACTCCTGGCGCATACACCCCACGTTCCACGTCTCCCAAGTCAAGCCTGTTCGGCATAGTCCTCTGTGCCCTCCGTCCGAGCCCCCGCCTCCCGCCCGGCTCGTTGGTGGTCGCCCTGCTTATGCGGTCAGTCGGGTCGTGGCAGCGCGTCGGCGCGGGCGGGGGTGGCAGTACCTGGTGGACTGGGAGGGGTATGGCCCTGAGGACCGTCTGTGGGTTCCGCGGTCGTTTATTCTTGACTCCTCTCTCATCACTGACTTCCGCTCTTCCCTTCGCAGGCAGCAGTCCGGGCGGCCGCCTGGTGGCGACCCTTGAGGGGGGGGTGCTGTCACGGCCCGTGGCTCGGCATCCAGGGAGCCTGGGGAGGCTGCGGTGGCCACACCCTCGGGCTGGGCCGCCTCCAAACCACCTGCGTCTCATCTGAGGCAATCACCGGAGGGCTACTTCAGCCAGCTCTGACGGCTTCTCCCCGCCAGTCCGTACAAGTCTTCCTAGCGTGACCTGCATTCAGCGTGGAGATCCGTGGCCTGCCTGTCCTCCTGTCTCCCTCCCAAGGATTCCCTCCACGGGCTCTTCCCCCCCCAAGCTCCACGGTCCTGCTCCACCTGTAAGCCCCGGCAACTCATAAAGCTTAGCTGTTCATCTCTTGATAACCTGCGTGCTGTTAACTGTGTCTCCCCCTTTCCGTTGCAGTTTCCCTCGGTCCCGATTGCGGTGCTCCTGGGCTCCGCGCACCTTGTTTTCCCGTGGCACGAGCCTTAGCTTTTCGTTTCCTTAAGCGTTGTTAAAAGATTCCTCAGTTCAATAAAACTTGTATATAGTTCTGAGCGGCGGTGTGATTGAGTCTGTTTTGGGGCCCTCTTACCTGAACACTCCGTGTTCCGTGACAATGAGTGTCTTATGTAGAAGGACTTTATAACAAATTATTCTTAGTTTATTATAAATATTATGCTATTGCTATTAATGGTTAACAAGTGACTGATTCATGTTCTTTTGTGTATCTGACTGCGTGTTTTGTGGTAATCTTAAACTTAATATGAGTAACTCAAATAACATCAAGTAGCGTCATTCAGACCGAAAACTCACAAGGAACAAATTTTCAAAGTCCTAGACAAAACAGCCCAAAGACAAGAAACTAGAAACACAAGAGACACACACTGACCAACTATTAATGGTTCAAAGCTTCAAATGCTAAAAGAAAACTCAGATCCACTGATTAAAAACACAAAAGCTGCCGAGGTTGCCAAATTCGCTTCATATTATGACTCAAGTCAAATCCTCCACAGGCAGATACATGAACGCTGACATTTTTTAGAACAAACTGAGTTTATCTCATTTTTCCAGTTAAAAGAAGCTCAATGATCTATCAGAGCAATGATCAGTGTCTGATGGCTCTAAAGTTTCATACAGATCTATTTAAACTGTTCATCACAGTAACAAATGTTTCAGTGCTAAGTTACTGACTGATTATCACTGTGGATTCAATCAATCAATAGTCTATAATCACTTGGATTTGTCTTCAAACACATAAATTTTGTTCTGAAATGAGAGTTGAACATCAGGTCCAAACATCACAGAGTAGAAACAAAAAGCAAACTTACAGTTTCTTCACACAGAGACAGCAACAACAAGCTCCACTCCACACCTGGACACTAAACAGTGACACACAGGTGAGCTGCTTCCTTTAAGGAGGCGGGACTCCATGTGAAGCTCAGGCGGAGCTCAGCAGGAACAGTCGAGTTCATTTAACTGGACACTGGAACATTTCTCTGCTTTCATTCTCTTTCATTTCCATTAAATTTGCATTTGATCTGCCTGTGTGTGTCTCTGTGTTCAGATGTGACTGACTTCTTCCTTTTGAATTTTTTGTTGCATGTTCATCTCCATTACGGAGATGTGTTTGTCACACACGATTTTATCTTTACTGATTTGACTTTTAGACCCCAGAGAATGTTTCACTGCTCACACCTAAAAACAGTAAAGTTTGAACAGCAGTCACTTTCACTTCTTTACAAGCTGATCTTTAAAATATCAACCTTTGCATTAAACTATAATTCATAATCACTTTCTTTAACTACAGCGAGTCTTTTAATGAATGATTTAAAGATGTTCCTTTGGAGACGACAAATCAAATCAGTCCATTAATTTCATTGATGTTGATCATTGTAAAAACTTTACTGAATGTGTAATAAAATGTATTTGTGTTTTTTTTATTCAATGTAGCCTTCAAACTGGTCAGGCTGGTTTAGATTAAAGTTCCCCCTTTGATATGAAACCTTGATGTAGTTGCAGTGTGAACACACTGATACCTGATCAGCTCTGACACAGTCACACTGTTTGTAGTATAAATATTTACACTGCAAACATTCAGAGTGAGTTTCTGTTTCCAGTCTATGGATCCAGTCACACTTTTTTCCTTTCCCAGTGAAGTAAAGACTGAGAGCAGAGTTGAAACCAACAGTGAGCAGCATCCGCACCTGCGCTTCATTCAAATGTGGTGACAGGGTGGGGTTATTTGCTCAGCTGCAGGGGAAATTTGCTTTCACAGATGCAATCATTTAAATGTGAGTTTCCTAATTCTCATTAATGTGCTGGGACTGAGAGTCTGCTGGATAAAGGAAAGTGGGCAGTAATGTAAAAACAGAGCAGTTCAAACTCTGTAGTCCAGAAATAAAGAATCAATCTGTGTATTGTTAGTGTTTTTGTTAGTGATTTTCAGATGAAGCTTCACGAGGCTTTGAACCTTCCAGCTAACTCGTTTACAGAGTTTACTTTCTCAAGGGTCAGAATCAGAAAGACTTTATTTATTCCCAAGGCGCAATTAAGATACAACAGGGCAGCATGATGTTGAAGATAAAGACAGGGCATAAACTGGCAATAAGAGTAAGATAATAAATACACACAGAACATACAATATATACACAGTTTTAAAATTACACAATTTTAAAATTAAAGTGACTGAAAGGTGAATAAATAACTGTAAGCGACTAAATATGAATAAAGTGTCGGCAGTATAAAAAGAGTGTAGTTTATGTTTCTGGGTGTGGGAAATGTCCTTATCTGCTGGAGTTAAAAAGCAGAGTGGCTTTGGGGAAAAAGGTGGCTCTCCTCCTCTCAGTCCTGCAGGAAATGCAGAGGAGGCGTCGCCCAGAGGGGAGCCATTGAAATGTGGGGTAAAGAATATGAGAGGGGTCATTGATGATTTTGGCTGCCTGTCTGAGGGCCTGTTGGTTGAAAACCTGTGCCAGAGCTCTGACAGGCAGGCCGATGATTTTGATGCAAGGTGCTGCACTCTGTTCCTGTTCTGAAGGCTGAGGGAGTGGAACCAGCAGGTGATGGAGAAGGTCATGATGCTTTCCAGGATGGCATAGTAAAAAGTCATCATGACTCCAAAGGAGTTGAGTTTCCTAAGGAGACGTAGCCGTTGATGACACCTCCTGAGAATCTCCTCTGTGTAAGCGGAGAATTTCAGGAGGTTGTCAAAGATGGTTCCCAGGTATTTGTACTCCTCAACTACCTCCACTGGCTTCCCGTGGATTGTGGTGGTGACTGAAGCAGCCAGAGAAGGTCACCACCATCTCTTTGGTTTTGCTCACGTTCAGTTCAAACTCCTGCAGAGTGGGCCCTTGGTGTTGTGAGGGGTCTGACAGCAGTGACAGTGTGGGTCTGCAGTCATCAGTGTAGAG
This sequence comes from Pelmatolapia mariae, assembly GCF_036321145.2. Lineage (NCBI taxonomy): Eukaryota > Metazoa > Chordata > Actinopteri > Cichliformes > Cichlidae > Pelmatolapia > Pelmatolapia mariae. Next base: position 35,909,353 of record NC_086229.1, read on the forward strand.
CAGGGGTCTTTAACTCCAGGCCTCAAGGGCCGGTGTCCTGCAGGTTTTAGATGTGTCCTTGGTCCAACACAGTTGATTCAAATGGCTAAAGGACCTCCTCAACATGTCCTGAAGTTCTCCAGAGGCCTGGTAACAAACTAATCATGTGACTCAGGTGTGTTGACCCACGGTTATATCTAAAACCTGCAGGACACCGGCCCTCGAGGCCTGGAGTTGGAGATCCCTGGTGTAGAGGATAAAGAGCAGGGGGGAGAGCACACAGCCCTGGGGGGAGCCAGTGGAGGTGGAACAGAGACAGGAAAGAGAGTAGTTGACCCGTTGGTCAAAAAGTCCAATATCCACTGGATCAGCTGATCATCCAGGTGATATCGGGAGGAAAGTTTAGTGGCCAGGATATGAGACTGCAGAGTGATGAACGCTGATGAGAAGTCTGACGGTTGAGTCAGGGAGCTCCAGATGTTTGTGGATGGAGTCCAAGATGAAGATTTTTCCATTATCAACAACGGCACAGTAAGCAAACTGGAGTCGATCCATCAGGGCTCAGTTGCTCTTATGATGTGTGGTTTTATGATCTTCTCCATGACCTTCATCACCAGGGAGGTGAGGGCCACAGGACGAAGGTCATTCAGAGACTTTGGGTTGTTTCTTTTGGGGATGGGGATGACTGTGGAGTGTTTCCACAGATGGGGGACGGTCTGACTGTGAGTGTTGAAATAGAGTCCGGAACACACTTCCTAGTTGCCCTACACAGTGCCTCAAAACCTGACTGTTGATGTTGTCAGGGCCAGGTGAGCTCCTTGCCCTGGTCCTCTTGAGAGTTCTCACCACGTCCTCAGTGCTGATGGTGAGTGCAGAGCTGCCAGGTTTGAGTGAGGATCTGGACTCCTCAAGCTGGGCCATGTTGTCCGTTTCAAACCTGGTGTAGAAAGCGTTGAGGTCGTCAGGGAGGGAGGAGGAGTTGCTGCCCTCCACCTGGATGGTTCTGGGGTGATGACCGCAATATTCACAGAGGCCATGGTTTTGAGACCCTGCCAAGCTGAGTGGAGGTCCCCTGTGGTTCTTTTCAACTGTGTTTTTATACTTCAGGTTTAGCAGTTTTTATGGCCCTCTTCACCTCCTTTTTATCCAGAGCAGAGCCGGTGAAGAAAATCCTCTTTTTTTTCAAGGAATTCCTTGAGCTCCTTGATGATCCAGGGTTTGTTGTTGGAGACTATTTTTGAGAGGATAATGTTGTCAACACAGAAGGAGATGTATGATGTCACTGTGTCGACTTGTTCGTCAATGTCATCAGAGGGAGAAAGAAGGCTGTCCCAGTCAGTGGCTTCGAAACCTTCTTGTAAGGTGAGGATACTTTCCTCTGTCCACTGCTTGAGGTTTTTGGTGACCTTTTTAATCCTCTTGATGACTGGGGTGTAAGCAGGGGCCAGCAGGATGGTGTGGTGGTCTGCTGAGCCGAGAGGGGGGGAGGGGTAGGGCTTTAAATGCATCTGGTACAGAGCCATGGCATTTATCCAGAGATTCATGTGCACAGAAACCTCCCTGCTTGTTAAAAATAGGCGCAGTTATTATGGGTCATTTTAAGAACAGGATTTGTGATACAGGCCTTCTTTAGATTTCAGACTATCATAATAATAATAAGAAGAAGAATAACTTTATTTATAAAGTATAAACTATATTTATAAAAATTTAAAAACTAAAAGCAATAGAATTAAGCACGCTCTCCAATTGTCTTTTTTCTGGCTCTAGAAACCTTTAGAAGGCCAGAGTCCTGGGATCGGAGAGCACGGGATGGAACATAAAGATGTAAATGGTCAGAGAGGTATGTAGGTGCCAATCCATTTAGAGCGTTGTAGGTGAGCAGCAGGACCTTAAAATCTGCTCGAACCTGACAAGGTAGCCCATGCAGAGAGTTCAGTACAGGGCTAATGTGCTCAAATTTCCCAGTCCTTGTTAAAATGCGAGCAGCTGCATTTTGCACCATCTGTAGACCTCTAAAAATTTTCTTTGGTAGCCCAGAAAGAAGAGTGTTACAATAATCAATACGTGAAGACACAAATGCATGGATAAGAACCTCTGCAGTGTCGCTTGACAAAACTGGCTATGTTCCTCAAATGATAAAAGGCGGTCTTTGTTATCTCTTTTACATGAGACTCGAAAGAGAGCACCATGTCGAACCACATGCCCACCTTGTCCCTGCAATTTATGACACTGTCATCAATTCTCAAGATGAAACTTTGGGACAAGTGCTGAAATTTGTGTGGCCCAATGACCATCAACTCTGTTTTATCAGTATTTAGGAGCAAGAAATTATCCGATAACCAGCCCTTAATTGCAGATAGACAAGATTCTAGTTTAGAGACTTCAGCATAATTTCCAATGGTTAAAGAAACATAAAGCTGCAGGTCATCAGCGTAACAATGAAAGGTTACATTAAAAGAACGTAAAAGAACACCAAGAGGCAGCAAGTACATAGAAAAAAGCAGTGGTCCAAGTACAGAGCCCTGAGGGACACCGTGCCTCACTGCACAGGTCTCGGAGAGATCATTTTTAAAACTAACAGTCTGAGACCTCCCAGACAGGTAAGATCTCAGCCGCGATAAAACATTTCCTGTAATTCCAATAAAATGCAGTGATCCACAGTGTCAAACGCAGCACTTAGATCCAGCAGTAATAAACCAAATCAAATCACTTTTATTGTCACGTCACATGTGCAGGTATACTGGTACAGTACATGCGAGTGAAATTCTTGTGTGCGAGCTTCACAAGGCACAGAGTTGTGCAAAAATACAATAACGTAAAACAAGCAAAATATAAAAATGGCTAATCTAAAAAGTAATAAATATATGTACAATATATAAAGGTATATACATTACTGAATGTGTATACTAAATATGTTTTTCTACGTGTGTGTGTGTGTGTGAGTGTGTATATAATGTGTATATACATGTTTTACAAATGAAATAAAGTAAACAATAAAATAAGATATATAAAATATACAGAGGTTGGTATGTGCAAAACAGTGGCATTAATGTACAGTATGGAGTGCATAAAGTTGAAGTTCCAGTAGTGAGGGTGAGGTGTCTGTGACGTGTTCAGCAGTCTGATGACCTGATGGAAAAAGCTGTCTCTCAGTCTGCTGGTACGGGACCGGATGCTGCAGAACCTCCTTCCTGATGGAAGTAGTCTGAACAGTTTGTGGCTGGGGTGACTGGAGTCCTTGATGATCCTCCCCGCTTTCCTCAGGCACCGCTTTCTGTAGATGTCTTGGAGGGAGGGAAGCTCACCTTCAATTATCCGTTCAGCACACCGCACTACTCTCTGGAGAGCTTTGCGGTTGTAAGCGGTGCTGTTGCCATACCAGGTGGTGATGCATCCAGTGAGGATGCTCTCAATGGCACAGCGATAGAAGGTCCTGAGGATGCGGGGGCTCATGCCGAATCTTTTCAGTCTCCTGAGAAAGAAGAGGCGCTGCTGCGCCTTCTTCACTGTTTTGTTTATGTGTACTGACCACGTAAGATCCTCAGCCAGATGTACACCAAGGAAGCGGAAGCTGCTCACTCTCTCCACAGCAGCGGGGGTGTGTACTCCTCTGCACCTCCGGAAGTTCACTATCAACTCCTTTGTCTTTGCGACGTTGAGGGTGAGATGGTTGTCTTGACACCAGTGGGTCAGGGCGCTGACCTCCTCCTTGTAGGCCGTCTCATCACCGTTGGTGATAAGACCCACCACTGTAGTGTCGTCCGCAAACTTCACAATGATGTTGGAGTTTCTAGTGGCCGTGCAGTCGTAGGTGTAGAGTGAGTACAGGAGAGGGCTCAGTACACACCCCTGTGGAGCACCAGTGTTCAGTGTAATGGGGGATGAGGTGATGCTGCCCAGTCTGACCACTTGGCGTCTGTCAGACAGGAAGTTAAGGATCCAGCTGCTGAGGGAGCTGCTCAGTCCTAGATCCTGCAGTTTCCTGTCCAGCTTCGAGGGAACGATGGTGTTGAATGCTGAGCTGTAATCTACAAACAGCATTCTCACATACGTGTCTCTCTCCTCCAGGTGTGACAGGGCAGCATGGGGTGTCAGGGCTATGGCATCATCAGTGGACCTGTTGTGGCGGTATGCGAACTGTAGAGGGTCCAGTGAGTCGGGTAGTGCAGAGCAGATGAAGTCCCTGACCAGCTTCTCGAAGCATTTGCTCACGATGGGGGTCAGGGCTACAGGTCGCCAGTCGTTTAATGAGGAGATGGTGGAGGATTTGGGTACAGGGACGATGGAAGCAGGCTGGGACTACAGACAGAGAGAGGGAAAGGTTGAAGATGTGTGTAAACACTCCAGCCAGCTGAGCCGCGCATGACTTGAGGACGCGGCCAGGAATCCCGTCCGGACCAGTAGCTTTGCGTGCGTTCACTTTCCTGAAGCACTTCCGCACATCCTCCTCAGACACAGTGTGCACACTGACGTCATCCGCGGTGCGCACACTGTCCGGTCTCATGGTGTTCGCTGTGTCGAATCTAGCGTAGAATACGTTTAGATCCTCACACAGAGAGGCCGTGGTCTGCGGTGTGCTGGTTTTCCCTCTAAAGTCTGTGATTGTGTTTAGTCCCTGCCACATACTCCGAGGGTTGTCAAACTGTTGCTCCACCCTGTCCCTGTACTCACATTTGGCTGCTTTGATCGTCTTCCGGAATTGGTAATGTGCGTGTTTGTAGTCCGATGTGTTCGCGGAGGCAAAAGCGATGCTCCGTGCCACCAGCGTCTTGCGAACATCTCCGTTAATCCAGTGTTTTTGATTTGGGAAGGATTTAACTGTTCTGGATGGGACGACATCTTCCACGCATTTTCTGATAAATCCGCAGACTGAGTCTGTGTACTCATCAATGTCTTTAGCAGCCACGTGAAACATTTCCCAGTCCGCGTGATCAAAACAGTCCCGCAGCGTAGACTCCGATTGGTTCAACCAACGATGCACCGCCCTCAGGGTTGGAGCGTCCTGTTTCAGCTTTTGCCTGTAGGCGGGCAGGAGCAGGATGGAGCGGTGATCTGATTGGCCGAATGGGGCGCGGGGGAGGGCTTTGTACACATCCCGGAAAGAGGTGTAGCAGTGGTCAAGAAGCCGGTCTCCACAAGTGTTGAAATGGATGTGTTGGTGTAGTTTTGGTGAGACTTTCTTCAGGTTACCCTTATTAAAGTCCCCGGTCGTGATAAACGCCACCTCTGGGTGTGCGGTTTCCTCACTGCTGATCGCGCTGTACAGTTCCCTGAGTGCTCGGTCAGTGTCAGCTTGTGGGGGAATGTAAACAGCCGTAATAATCACTGCTGTGAATTCCCTCGGTAGCCAGAATGGCCGGCACTTAACCATCAGGTACTCCAGGTCCGGTGAGCAGAAGGATTTGACCGGGTGCACGTTCGCATAATCACACCAGCTGTTGTTGATCATGAAACACACACCACCGCCTCTGCTTTTCCCAGTAAGCTCCTGTGACCTGTCCGCGCGGTGCACAGAGAACCCCGGTAGTTGTACTGCGGAGTCCGGTACCTTGTCCGATAGCCAGGTTTCTGTGAGGCAGATCACGCAGCAGTCCCGCATCTCTTGCTGGAATGAGATCCGTGCCCGAAGCTCGCACAGCTTGTTCTCCAGAGACTGCACATTAGCCAGTAATAAACTGGGTAACGGTGGTCTGTTAGTGCGCCGTCTCAGGCGAACCAGAACGCCAGATCTTCTCCCTCTGCGTCGGCGTTTGCGGCCTCCACGGGCCCAGAACAAAGGCGTCTCAGGTGAGATAAATGGGGGGTCTGCAAACGGAGGGTCCGTGTTGCAAAACTCCGGAAAGTGATGAAAAAAATAATAAAATAATAAAACTGAAGTGCGATCGTTGTCTGCATTTACCAGCAGATCATTTACCACTTTTACTAAAACTGTTTCTGTGGAGTGATTTGGTCTACAAGCAGACTGAAATGATTCAAACAGATTGCTTGTTGACAAATGCTCAGTGAGCTGCTTAAAAAACACTTTTTCAAAGACTTTAGATAAAAAAGACAGATGTGAGATGGGTCTATAGTTTGCGACCATGTCAACATCCAGTCCAGGCTTTTTCAAGATCAGCACTACCACAGCTGATTTAAAACATTCAGGGAAGACTCCAGTTGTCAATGAAGTATTTAAAAGAAACAGAATGTAGGTACCTAATGCTGACCACAGTTCCTTTATAGCCCAGGCTGGTAGAGGATCCAAAGAACAGGTTGTACATCGAGCTGCTTTTACAACCATAGTTAATCCAGACAGAGAAATAACCTTGAAGTCAGAGAACAGTTTATCAACACCAGCAGGCAAAGCAGCCAAGTAGTCTAATGAACAGCTTGAGGAGGAAGTAATCTGATTCCTAAGTGTTTCAGCCCTGTCTCTTGTAACGTTGGGTTGTGTTACGTGGTTGAGAGGAGGCGGCAAAACACCTAGCAGGCTAGTCGGAAGAACACACACCCACGCTGGTATCGGTAATCCACGGTGGTTCTTTAATACGCCTTCTTCAACAACCATATAAAAGCCCGGCTGCGGCTCAACAACATAACGCCCAGCGTTCATACAACCCAACCGTTGCAAACAAAAAAATAAAGGTCTCTCCTCATGCACTAGCGTGCAACCACATGTCCAGACAATGACAGAGAGAGAGAGCAGTGGCACAAACTGATGACAACCCTCGACTTGGGTGTCTTAAAGAGACACCACACCATTGTGGCTGTTACATATTCCCCCCGGGTTAAACAAAGGCTGTCCTCAGCCGGACTCAGGTGACCCTCCTCCCCGCTACCCCCTTTCACTACAAATAGCTACTTTAGGTAGTAAGCAGGATGTGGAGGAGTTGTTAGACGCCCTTACCAGCATCGGTACAGTCAAGACTTAACCAGCCTCCATACATGGTCAGCAGGATAAGAAGTTGAATCCAACAGGGAAATGTACAGTGCAATATTGACAAACTGGCATACATGACAGTGTCCCACATGGTGAATGTCCATTTAAATGAATGTTATAGAAAGAAAATAAACTTAGGATAGCCAGGACAATTACAGAATGAAATTCCCTCTTTTTCGTAGCTTTTTCTTCTTTTCAAAAACTGTAACAGTCAGCATAATATGTGAAAACAGCATGAGAAAGTGCTGTAGAAAACGTAAACAACAGTCATGTTACAACAGTAACAAACACGAAATACATTAAAAAAATGCAAATCCAGGAACTATGGCAAAGCTGCATCGAACCCACGCCCAGGAAACGCAGGTCCACGCACATCCAATGGAGCCACTACGAAGAGGCCAAACAGAGAACGGCACCACAGTCCACAAACAGCGCTGGAGCGGCTCCAGTCGTTGCCATGGAAATGCACCGCCGCGACCCTTTGATCCTCCCGACGTCCGCGTCCAGGCCAGCCTGGTCCGTTCCCGTGAAACATGGCAGACATCCACTTCGCCGCGTCATACCTTTTGATGTACCAATCATCAGCTGCTCGAAGATACTGCACACTGATGTCCAAGAGAAGATGTTCGGGCGCCATTTTGTAACATTGGGTTGTGTTACGTGATTGAGAGGAGGCGGCAAAACACCTATCAGGCTAGTCGGAAGAACACACACCCACACTGGTATCGGTAATCCATGGTGGTTCTTTAATACGCCTTCTTCAACAACCACATAATAGCCCGGCTGAACGGCTGCGGCTCAACAACATAACACCCAGCGTTCATACAACTCAAGCGTTGCAAACAAAAAAATAAAGGTCTCTCCTCATGCACTAGCGTGCAAGCACATGTCCAGACAATCACAGAGAGAGAGAGCAGTGGCACAAACTGATGACACCATCAACCCTCGACTTGGGTGTCTTAAAGAGACACCACACCATTGTGGCTGTTACACTCTGAAAAACTTAAGAAAGTCATGAGCTATCAAAATAGAACAGCAGAGAGTTGACTTACTCTCTGTTAGTTTGCCACACTGTGTTGAATAATAATTTTCCCCTCTCATAAGCTGGAGATTTAGGGATTAAAATATCAAATTAAATTTCTGAGTGGTCTAAGATAGGTAAAACACAATTTGCAGTCATTGATACATTCAGTCCGTAACCCAAGACAAGGTCTAGGGTGTGGCCCTTACGTGTTTACCCAGACACAAATTGTGTGAAGTTTAAAGAATCAATTACATTTAGGAAATCTTTGACCAGGGTAAAATCCTCACAAAACAGATAAATATTAAAGTCCCCCACTATAAGAATCCTTTCATAGTGAGCGATAAAACATGTCAAGAAGTCTGAAAATTCCGAAATAAACAAGTCATTATATTTAGGTGGACGATAGATGACTATAATTAGAACCACGGGACAGCTTAAAGTCAGGAGTTGGGACTCAAATGAGGTAAAAACACCAGGACTTTGTATCTATTTGTATTTAAAACAGTCTTTGATGACAGAGGCTACCCCGCCTCCCCTCCCAGACAACCTGGGGGAGCTGAAGAAGCTGGCATCGGAGGGGCAAAGTTCCAGCAAGGGTGCCACTTCACCAACGCGCAGCCATGTCTCAGTTAAGAACATGACGTCCAGCTTATGAGTATCAAAAAAGTCCCGAAGAACATGAGTTTTATTTGATACAGATCTTGCGTTTAAGAGAGCTAATTTAACTCTCTGTCCATCCGTGGTAGCAGGCACTAATTGTAGGTTGTCTATATTTGCTCCACCTCCCCTTATATCCCGTCGGCATGGCGACCAATAAAGCAGCATCGGGTGAGCGCGCTCCGATGACGTCGGGTAAACAGGAAGAAGGCAGCGCTGTTTGAGGCCAAAATAAAGTCCTAAACGGCCAGGGTCGCCGATGGTAAGGACCCGCCGCATCCGAGTTCCGACCCGAACACGCTTCCCAGAGCGCGTTCCGTGCATACGTCCACTTCTCCAGCGCTTCCATTTCGAAGGATTCCAGGGGGGATCACGGCGATGCAGTTCCTCCGGTACTGACGCCAGAGGCGGCGGGAGTCCTCCACATCGCTCGCTAACGCTGGGAAGCTTCAGCAGTGAGTCATGGATATTAAGCAGCGTCTGTCGCTCATACGCCAACAAAGAGTTGGTTTTTAAAACTAGCAGGGACACCACTAAGAACACAAAACATAAATATTGCAGAACCGAGAGACGGCGTGCCATGACACCCGGCGCCATCTTGTGCTCAACTTTAAGAGTAATCTCATTACATCATAATTTAAAGAAACTGCTGCAGCTTTTTGGACCTCAACTTTCTCGTTCTCTTGTTCCTCCTGATATTTTGTCTTCATCTTCATATTTGCACAACCAAAGAAGAGGAACCAGTAGGATTTTTAACATTAGTACAAATGTAATACCGCTGTCACACTTTGCACCACACACATTTTTCTTATAGCGAGGCCATATGTTGGGTCTGCTCAAAAGGTTGATTTTTCAGTGGTAGAAACATTTCATCACTCATCCAAGCAACTTCTTCAGGGTAAGCTGACTGCATGTTTCCCCAACCTTATAATCAGCACATTTGCACAGTAACTCAGAGTCTGAGGCCGCAGGGGCAGTGTGGCAGTAATTTTTTTACAGCCAAAGACCCATACAGACTTTTAATTCATTTGAAAGCCTGATGCTTAGCCTTGTCCAACCCAGCTGTAAAACTCAGAAACCAGCCTTACTTGTTATCATATATCGTCCACCTGGACCTTACACAGAGTTTCTGTCTGAGTTCTCAGACTTTTTATCTGATTTAGTGCTCAGTTCAGATAAAATAAATATTGTGGGTGATTTTAACATCCATGTAGATGCTAAAAATGACAGCCTCAACATGGCATTTAATTTGTTATTAGACTCAATTGGCTTCTCTCAAAATGTAAAAGAACCCACCCACCACTTTAATCACACTCTAGATCTTGTTTTAACATACGACATAGAAACTGAACATTTAACAGTGTTTCCTGAAAACCCTCTGCTGTCTGATCATTTCCTGATAACATTTACATTTACAATAAATGATTACACAGCAGTGGAGAGTAGACTTTATCAAAGTAGATGTCTTTCTGAAAGTGCTGTAACTAAGTTTAAGAATATAATCCACCCACTGTTATCATCTTCAATGCCCTGTACCAACATAGAGCAGAGCAGCTATCTGTACGCTAGCTGACTGATATTTAAACATCACCATACTAGGAAGCAGAATTTGTGTAAACCAGACTTCAGGTTTATGAATTTAGTGACTTTTATATTTCACATTTGTATATCACCATGGAAACCTATGTTAAAGACTGAATAATCTGGACTCCACCTGATGCAGTCACATCATGTGACTTTCCCCCTCACCCTTATGACCTTCAGCTGTGCTGTGTAAACAGACAAAATGAAACGAGCTCTCAGTTTGTTTCTGCTCAAAGATCCGACTGTAAACACCGAAACCGGATGTTCCAGTTTCAGGATCTTGAACCCTGAAGAACATTCTTTTTATTTATTTATTTTTTTTACTTTTTATTAATGTCAGATATAATGCCAGATTCTACAGTTATTAACAGCTTTTAACAGAAGAATACAGTAAGTCACTACTATATGGGACCTACTCATTGGTGCCCCCTGAGTTTAATTCTATCTCATCTGCTGATCAGAAGGTACTTCAGTTGCTGTCTTTTTCAGTCTGCATGCCAAATATCTTTGGGCTAAATAAACCTTCCAAGTTGCTCTCTGATGCATCCGTCAGAGTATTAATGTGTGTGGAAATTAGAAAGACTTAAAAAAGTGCTTGTATGAGGTGAATCAGGCAAACTGCATAGAGCTCTTTAAATGCTCAGGTAGAGAAAGGTAACCAGTGCATTTACCATGAGTACTTGACAGGCTCGAAGAGTGTGAGAGTCAAGAAAAGACAAAAAAACATCTGTTCCACTCGACTAATTGTTCAAAAAGGGCCCTATAGCATTTCATGTGCCAACAGAGAAACATGATGTGTTTTTGGTTTAATTCTGGATGAGCTTCAAAAAATATGACTTTTAGACATTTCACAGATTCTTTTGAATGATGCAAATTGTAAAAAGCTCTTTGAGTGCTCAGGTAGAGAAAGGTCCTTTATAACCAGTGTATTTACCATGAATAGTGGACAGGCTCAAAGAGTGTGAGAGTAAAGAAAAGACAAAACACTCAGCACTGTTCCACTCGACTGATTGTTCAAAGTAGGAAGATAGCATTTCATCTGTCAGCAGAAAAACATAATGCGCTTAATTCTGGATGAAGTTAAAAAACTTTTAGACATTTCACAAATTATTTTCTTGCTCACACACGTAAGAAAAGAATTCAAAAGAAGTCGTATGTAAGCCACATCATGATTAAAAAACAAAAAACACTGCATTTAGTTATGACTTATATTCAGTTTCTCCAACTAGGATTAGTCATCCTTTAATAAGATTTATGGAAATTATAAACATGTGATCAAGGCAAATAAAATCAGTCCAACATGTTTAATGGATCCTGATCATGTGCAGACTTTACTGTGTAGAAACAGATCTTTGGTTTTATAATTTAATGTTAATCTGACTACAGCTTCTGACCTTCATCAGTGTGTTTGACTTCAGGCTGGTTCACAGTAAAGTTCACTTGTTAACATGAAACCTTGTTGTATCTGCCAGCGTGAACAGACATCTAATACAGCCACACCCAGACTGCTGGCTTTATTTACAGTAAAAAATATTTATACTGCAAACACTGACAGTCAGTTTCTCTGTTTCCAGTCTACAGATCCAGTCATCCTTTCTGCCTTCACTGTACATTTAATCTCCTAACTTTGAACCATTTTCATTAAATATCTGATCACTGGTCACTGAACTGATTTCAGATCATTTCATTCTGTTTTAATGAACATTTTCCACAAGTGTTCAGACTTTCTGTACATGCAGGTCGAGGAGCAGGGAAAGGTGTGCTGGTGGATGAGGGGTCAGGGGACTGGAAACAGTAGGAACACACTGAGGCCACCTACAGGGCAGGCGGGGAACAGCAGGGATCTGAAATCATATGAGACGTTAGTGAGTGAGAAGTTAGAACAAACGGACTTAAGATGCTCTAAGCGATCAAAGCTGATCTAAAACAGAAGATAAATCCACTGATTCTTTGTAAAGTTCATCTGCTGCTCACATGAATCCTGTGATGAAAGCTTTATTTCACTGAATGTTTCTTCAAAGCTCATTTCAACCTGTTGAAGTCATGAATAAAAGTACAGACTGAGAGTGGATCACATGATGTTTAAGGTGTGTCATGTGACATGTTCAGTATTGTCACACATGTCTAGATTGTCCCTGATATCATAACTGCTCAAACACTGATGATTATATTTGAAGAATTATTACTGATGGCAGCAAAGTTTGAATGGAGCTCTCTGTCTGTGCTGATTTGTCGCCCTCTGGAGGTCAAAACACAAACTGCACGATGTCACTGTAACCACCGGTCGATCTGATATCCTCGTGTTGGTGTTGTTCTCAGATCATCATGAAAATGTTGTTCCAGGATCAACATTGCAAGTGACCAATCAGAATGTTGTGACGTCATACTTTTGCGACTTTGGAAAAAAACGCCGTAAAACAAAAAACTGTACTTAATCTGCGAGAAACCGCCTCTGTCCGCCGATCAACGGACCCTGACCCTAATCCAAACCCTAACCCTAACCTTTTAATAAACGGTAAGCAGAATTGATATTGTCCTTGCAACACTGGAATTTCATAAATGAAAGAATGGCTTGGCGAGCAAAAGAATAACGTCACAACATTCTGATTGGTCACTTGCAATGTTGATCCTGGAACAACATTTTCATGATGATCTGGGAACAACACCAACACGAGGATATCAGATCATCCGTAACGACCACAGTGACAGGAAGTGTTTTTAAATGATGAAATGTGTCAATGATGCTGATTGTTATGGAGGACCACAAGAGCCACACGCATCGAAATAAAGAATTCTGTGCTTAAATAATGAATTGTAGAACAACTTTTGCATTTAAAAATTCATTTTTGAATTCACGAATGAGAGAGAGAGAGTAAGAGCAAGTGAGTGTTCCCTCTTCCCTGCCCTGGACCTTATCCTGGATGAGCAATTTGTAGAAACAAGTGAATACACTCAGTATATCTGTGAAGGTTCTCAGTCATCCAGGTCATCATGGTCAAAGGAGTTTGCAAAGAAAAGAAGCTTCTCGGATGAGAGGTGAAACGTCTTCAAGCAACTTAAAGAAGTCCAGACGCTTTTCTTTGCAAACTCCTTTGACAAGTGAATACATGCACAGAGCACATCAAGAAGTTTTCTACTACGACATGAGAAATAGTCCCCAGGAATCCTGAAAGCCCTTTCAAAGGTTCCCTGGTGGTACCAAGTAACTGCTTCATGTCCTGTGGGGCGGGAATATGGCTCCCCGCACCTATTATTACACTGTAAAATGTAATATTGTGTTTAATTAAAAATATTAAATAGGCTGAACTCAACTTCTATCAATTTGTTATTAGAACTCAATTTGAATAAGTTACCAGTACTTTTTATGCAAAAACGCTGATAAACTCCATTTATTTGAGTTGTCTTAACTTAGAAAAACTAAGTAAGCTGGAAGTTTTGCTTCTCAGTGCGGAAGGATGAAAGATGTGTTTTGAAAATGCCACGTGACTACCGTCCTCCTCCCTCGCGGATCAGTCCGCATGTTCACGGTGCATTCTTTATGGAATATGTTGAGCAAACCTGGAGAAGCGTCAGCTCAAGATATTATTGTTGTCATTGCTGTGGATCTTTACCTGATACACTGACTTGGTGAGTAAATGTTTACTCTTATTCAAACTGATTTTGTGGCTTCTCTTAGTTTAGCACCAGGTTTAAAATCTTGCTAGCTAGTTAATGTTAGCCTAGCGTTGCTGCTGCCGCTTGGCTCATGTTACTTAAAAATTAACACCACAGCCTTAAAAACCTTACATAAAACTATGTCGGTGAAATTTTCTGTTGATTGTTTGAAATAAAAAAGTGAGATAAGAGCCCAGTCAAAATTCTTTGGGAGGTGCAGCCCTTAGGGGTGGGGTGGGTGTGGGGGGTGGATAACAGAGCTCTCCGAAAACGTGGAAGCACTTTTGCAAATATGTGATATTATGATAAATTAAGTAGATATTTGAGCATTACATAGCTACATTGTCGCCTGAAAATATCTTAAAAGGTTATTTTGTGACCCAGAAAGGGTAGTCTGGGGAAAAGGAGGATCGCATTTGTCGCTGGTTGTCGGAGCCTGTGCGTACTTGTAAGCGCGGCAATGGCGGAGGAGCGCCGCTGAAAAACGTATTACTTTTTCTGGGTCACAAACACAAAATAAACTTTTAAGATATTTTCAGGTGAGAATGTAGCTGTGTAAAGTTCAAGTATCTGCTCGATTTATCAAGACATCACATATTTGCAAAAATGCTCCGACGTTTTCGGAGACGTCCATTTGTTGTTCATGCTTTGTGGCAGCTTTAGAACATCTGTTGCGTCTATTAATGTCAAATCTAGCCTTTATTTAACAACATAAGCAAACTCTATGTTACAATGATTGCACAGCCATTAAGGATCAAATCAATGTTCTGTTTTTTCTCCCTCTGCTTGCTTCTTACTGTCTTTGAGGCTTGGGACCAGCACTCCTGTTGTTGGACAGAAAGACATCAACTCAGTGGTAAGTATTTTGGTTTTCCAATATATTAGCAACTGTCAGTGACATTTATATTAATCAGGCTGAACTTTAATCATACTTTAGATCAGCCTGTTTTACTTATTGTTTTATTTGTGCTTTGGTTTGGGGAAGTTGTTTCTTTACTGATCTTTTCCTGTCTTCTGTTATTAGACTTGAGATATGACTGCACTGTGCTGTTGCTGGTGACTCCAGTTAATTCTACAAGACATGCTGTGTAAGTAAACAAACAACAACAGTTTGGTCTGCATTTCTTGAAAGATCACATCCCCCAAACTTTGTTTAGAGGGTCTACACTGTATATAGTGAAGTCTGCAAGTTTTCTAACAGCAAAATTTGTTTTGTGCCCAAATCATTTTGCACATCATTAGAATGAAAGTTATTGCCCATGTTTGCATAGCCCTTTTTTAAAATGATGCTTTCATGACATTATTGTGTGTTGGGTGGTGGTCAGGGCTATCCAGACGGACAATTTGGGACATTGAATGTCACCTCTCCGGTGGGGAGGGAGCCTGAGATTGTCTAAATTGGAGTCTGTTCTATACCAAATGCAGAAAAAAATGTTTTAAGAAAGCAATTAAGTTCATGTTCCAAAAAATATGATTGTTTGCTTGCAGGACACCAGGAGAGATGAGTCCTCCGTCACAGATGGTGTGGTCAGTGAAGATGGTCGCCTGCAGGTTCAAGCTCATTGCATCTCCAACCCACATCCACTGCCACTGTACTGAAGGGAAGTTAAAGACTTTCTTCTGCACTTACATTTGGATCACCTCGATCCATGACAGTCATACCAGTCAGATTCTAACAGTGATGGCAGTATAATTGTTTGTTGTTCAGCAGAACAGTGTCCAGTATGTTGGCTGTTGTACTTTGTTGTGTTTGAAAATAAAAGTTGGGCTGATTTTAACATCATTACAAAAAGTGTTGTTAATTATTTTAAATCATATTCAGGTTACCACAAATTGTTTTTCATGTAGTTGAACTTGAAATGTCTGTCAGTAGGTAAACAATTAGTATTGCACAGTCAGAAATATCAAGTTATTCTTAATACTGCAGACTTGCAATGTATAAGTTGTCCTAACAGTCATCTTAAGTAAGCTTGATCCAATTTTTTGAGTTCTGGGAACTAATTAGGTTTTACAGTGTAGTTGCTGGTTCGTCTGTGTATCTCCCTCCGTTGTCTCTGGGTGTCTCTCCATGTCTCACTGCATCTCTGTGTGTCTCTCTAGGTTTTAGGTTTGTTTTCTATGCTTAGTTTTCCCAGTTTAGGTTTTACTCAGTTCTGCTTTTCGCCACTTTCGCCTTTGCTGTTTGAGCACGCTCCTTCAATAAAGCTCCCTCACTTCAGTAATGTCTGCATCCTGGGTCCTTTAATAATTTACACACTGCTTGTCGTGCAATCTGTGACAGGAACAGCTGTAAATGATTTGCAGGTCTGTGTGTCTGCTTCATGAGTCAAAAACCTTTGTGTGTTTTTGGTTCATAGCACCTCTGCAAGCAGCCAGAGCTCAGGTTGATGTTTGAGTCACGTCAGGACACAGAGGTCATGACCTTTTACCACCACCAGATATCACTGGAGCTAAAACCTGAGTCAGTTCTCAAAGATGGGCTGCTGCACCTTGTGTGATATTAATTTGATCAATAATTAACCTGCAGCAGGATTCTGCACCAACACTCTGAACAACCCTGAAGACGAATCAGATGATGTGGGTGTGTCTGCAAGCTTCAAAAGATGAGCATTAAACACTTCGCACCAGCAAAAAGAAGCTCACAGGTTAAAGATCAGCTGCCACACTCTATATAAAAATTCACTTTTCTAGAGTAGACAGCCTGACTGTGGGCGTCTCTGCAGCCATAAACAGTTTAAACATTAAACACTGAACCATAAAAGAGTCTGAAGCTGCAGCTCACAAAGCTCAGCTGCTGTGCCTTCATATCAGTTTATATAAATCATTAATCATCATCTTCTCCCTCTCAGCACTTTCACTTGGCCTCGGGCTGTTTTGACCGATCTACACTGTATGTTTCAAATGTTGTAAATAACCAAAGCCTGAACTGGGAGTGATTTGATTGTATTGTTGGTTTGGTTTCTCGTTCTATACTTCCATGTAGATGATTGAAGACAGATTCATTCTTACCTTTTCAAAATGACTGTATGGTCCACCACGTCTATGCTTTTCTGCCTCTTCCTGTGATAACCCCAGTGATTTTCCATTGTTCTGAAATCTCGCATGATATTGTGACATTGCGAGTCATCTGCCTTTAAGGCAGCAAACCACTGTTACTAGATTGTATCACATCATCTCAACAAGAACTGAGACGTGTTAAGCTGTTAAGTTTCATGCAGATCGTATATGATTTAATTATGTTCACGTTAGAAACATGTTTTGTTCAAACTCTTATAAATGTAATAAGCATCCAGTTTCTCTTTTTTGAGTGAATGATTAAGAAGAACAAACACAGTGTTTCTATATGGAAATAGTTTCTGATTCATCTTCAGTCCATCGTCTGATTAACCTGACGTTCATATTTCTGAGTGGGAAGTCAATGATTCCTCCATCATTTCTGTACAATTGGACTTCTGCTGTGTTGCTTTTTGAAACCGTGTTTTAAGTATTAAAAAACAAACCCGGTCTTCCACATGGGTGTGTCTGCAGGTTTCAGCACTGTGAACATTAAACACTATAAAAGACTCATAAGTTCCTGTTCAAAGGTCAGGTGCCTTTAGATCAATCATTAACCTGCAGCAGGTTCTAAGAGTTTCACTTTCAGCAGGAGAAGATATCAATGAGTCACATAAATGAGAACTACAAAGTCTGTGACACTCAATTTACTGCAAACTGCATGAAATTTGAGCCTGAAAAAAATCCAGTCTTCTGCCTGTTGTGGTTGTGACAGCTGCTAGTAGGAGAGTTTGTTTGTAGGAGGTGGAGATGTTCTCAGAATGAGTGCGTAATCGGCTCTTTGTGTCGGCGCTAAAAGATGTGAGCCAAAACTCTCTGCTCTGAAACTCTTCACTCAGTCCTCACGCTGAGAGTTTAGAGGCTGAAGAGCAGAAATGAGCTTCTGTTTCTCAGCAGTGCGCACACAGAGAGCCACTTCTCTCTGCTCAATCTGAACAAATCAAAGTGAAACGTCTGTGAAAACACAGCTGCTGATTTTAAGATCGGATTAATGCCTCAATGTTTCACTGTCAGTTTGAAAAATAAATAAAAATGATTTGAAGCAAACAGGAGGCAGATTTTCACAATAAGAGCACTTTGATCTTAATTCAGTTAATGTCAAGCTGTCACCAACATCTCTGTGTTGTCTCTGTCTCTGAGCAGATTCAGGCTTTACTCAAATAATAAAGGATTTTTATTACTATACTTTTCATTTGTCTCCAGGTTGATGATTATAAACAGAATTATTAAAGTTTTTATCATTTCAGGCTGAAAATCAACATGAATTTGGTTCTAATCAAAGAAGCTCCTTTAATGTCTGTCATTAAAATCCTCACACAGACTTAAAAAGGCGACATTAACATTAAAATAAATGAATGAAGCTTCAGCTGAGAGCTTCATGCAGTCATCATAAGCAGTTCATAGCAGTCACAGCTCTTTATTACGCAGCTTTACAGGAATTAAAGTGACTGAAGTGTCAGAGT
This sequence comes from Pelmatolapia mariae, assembly GCF_036321145.2. NCBI lineage: Eukaryota > Metazoa > Chordata > Actinopteri > Cichliformes > Cichlidae > Pelmatolapia > Pelmatolapia mariae. Next base: position 35,927,687 of record NC_086229.1, read on the forward strand.
TTGTGGGAGAAGCTGCTTTATGATTTAAAGTGTGTTGTTGTGCTGTTAAAGCTGTTTGTGTGACTCCCTGACCTCCTGTGAGTGAAAAAGCCAATCAGATCCATCAGAGAGAGAGCAGGAAGTGTTGTGTGTTTGTTACAGAACAAGGAAACAGTGATGATGATGAACATAAAGATCCTCTGATGACGTGTTTGTGTTTCCTGTTACAGTAACGCTTGTTCATCTGTTGCTCTCCTATAAATAAAGGAGAAAAAGTCCATTTAGTTTCATTTCCTAAAGCTCAGAGTTACACTTCACATTCCTGCAGTCACATCAAAAAGCTTTACTTTGGTCCAACATGAAACACAGAGAGGCTGCAGAACATCTGGAACATCTGCACTTTGACCCAAACTGTTACAGCCAGAATATTTTCTACATATTTCAGACATGAAGCAAACCTTTGATTTCTTACATGTTCATGGACGGATGGAGGAGTTTAAACTGCTTCAACGTCCCACGTCTTCTATTTAAATATGAACCGCGAACGACACGTAATCATCTGTAAATGGTTTGAGGCAAACTGAGGCCACCTACAGGGCAGGTGGGGAACAGCAGGGATCTGAAATCATATGAGATGTTAGTGAGAAATTAGAACAAATGGACTTAAGATGGTTCTAAGTGATCAAAGTTGATCTGAAACAGATAAATCCACTGATTCTTTTTAAGGTTCATCTGCTGCTCACATGAATCCTGTGACCTTTATTTCACTGAATGTTTGTTCAAAGCTCGTTTCAAACCTGTTGAAGTCATGAATCAAAGTGCAGACTGAGTGGATCACATGATGTTTAAGGTGTGTCATGTGACACACATGTCTAGATTGTCCCTGATATCATAACTGCTCAAACACTGATGATTATATTTGAAGAATTATTACTGATGGCAGCAAAGTTTGAGTGGAGCTCTCTGTCTGTGCTGATTTGTCACCCTCTGGAGGTCAAAGCACAAACTGCATGCTGTCACTGTAACCACCACAGTGACAGGAAGTGTTTTTAAATGATGAAACATGTCAGTGATGCTGATAGTGTGTTCATCACAGACGCTCAGGCTTCATGTTGACATGAATCAAAGTGAAAGCAGAGAAACTGGAATGAATCAGGTGTTGTAGAAGATGGAGAAACAGGGTGGAGAGAGGATGCTGCTCCTTCTTTGAGATCAAACATGTCGTGTTGTTCACGTGCTGTCAGCGTGACGCAAAGTAACCATGGAAACAAAGTGTGAGTGAAATCAGTCCAAAGTAACAGAGTGAAGAGCAGCAGATGAAGCACAGAGGACACAAAAAGGAAGGAAAGAAGGAAACAAGGTCCATCTGTGTCCTTTCAAACAAACAAGCATCAACATCCAGGACTGAAACATGAATCCACATATTTATACACATATTTATTTAATGAGAATAAAACAAGAATATGTATAATACATCAGCAATAATGAGGCCTGGATCCTCCTGGTTACAAACAGGGTCCAGGACTGGGACACTCAGGTGGATCCTGCAGGGCCTGGTTCAGGAAAAGGTGGAGACCAGCAGAAACAGTTTTAGTAGAAAGGTATGATTTCATTTATTTAAGAGATCAGAGCATTATTCTGATTATTAAGCGTAAGTCAAACATACTAATGCGCACGGCACCGTGACACTTAATGATCTGTTATTGTGCATTTGTCACATGTGTGTATTTGTTGTTGTATTGTTGCTGCCATGATGCATCACATGGGACCATCACACTACCACCACCATATGTGACTGTTGCTATGAGGCTCCTTTTCATTGATGCTGTGTTAGTTTCAGATGTAACAGGACTCGTCAGAAAGCTTTTGTCTCATCAGTCCACAGAGTCTTTCCCAAACGGGATCATCAACAAGTTGTTGGACAGTGTGAGACCATCCTTTGTGTTCCTCTTGGTCTGCAGTGGTTTTCTCCTTGGACTCCTTCATGGACTCTCTTTCTTATTGTTCAATGATGACCTTAACTGAGGCCTGCAGAGTTTCATGTTGTTCTGGGCTCTTTGTGAGCTCCTGGATGTCGATGTGCTCTTGGAGTCATGTTGGTGGCCACTGGCTCCTGGGAAGGTTCCCACTAGGGATGGGTATTGATAAGATTTTAACGATTCCGATTCCATTTTTGATTCTGTTTAACGATTCGATTCTTTATCGATTCTCTTATCGATTCTTTTGAAAAAGGAGAACACTCAGGTCGATTAATAATAATGCATTGGATTTATATAGCGCTTTTCAAGGCACCCAAAACGCTTTACAATGCCATTATTCATTCACGCTCACATTCATACACTGCTTAGATTAGCTTAGAACTTTGTTTATATCTTCTCTTTGAACAAGATAGAAATTTAGGAGTAACATGGCCTTACAAACTCAACAGTGCGATCTCAAGAGAACCAGCGTTCAATGGGGTGTCACAGGGTCCACAGGAACAAAAAAATGTAAATGTAAAATAATAAAATAAATATTCTTCTGTAGTATAACATAAATTATTCTGTAGCAATTACACAAGAATATCCAGTAATGTCCCTGCCTACAATTAAACACCTTCACTTACCGAAAATCGTGGGGATCTGCTGTGGCAAATGGGTGCAAGCCTTTGACCACAAACTTAGTCACTGCTCGGTGACATTCATCCTGGCCTGAAAGGAGACGCTACCGGTAGACTGCAGCGAGAACTGCCACCATCTGAGCCAGCCAGACTCTGTCTCTCTCACCACGGTCACCTAAATGCACAGTAATGGCAGGTTTTGTAATAAAGCAGATCGCGCTAACATAATATGCACTATTAGCTGATTATTTACCTGCCGCATTAACGGGAGAGGACGTGCAAACGTTACCACTGCTGCTGGGTTCAGATTCACGAGTCCGGAGCGGAATTAAAAACACGACATTCATTAACAAGGTTATGGCGTGTTTTGTGAGCAAATGCTTTTGCAGATTCGTAGTGTTTCCTCCCTTAAATGAAATATCTACTTTGCAAGTATTGCAAGTTGCCCTGTTGTCATCCGTTCTCGTAAAGTATAAAAAAACTTTTCAGCGTTTGAGCCGCCATGTTTCCTGCCAGGTAAATGACGCTCCGCAACGTGGTGACGTCATTCGGGGCGACTGGAATCGATAAGGGAATCGTTTGCAAAAATGGCAAACGATTCCAAGGAATTGAAACAGTGGGAACCGGTTCTCAACAAGAACCGGATTTCGATACCCATCCCTAATCAAGACACAACAACTTGCAAACAAATGGCAAACAAGAAGTGACAAACAAATGGCAAAAAGGAAGTTTTTTCATGCAGTGAATCATTTTTACCTGATTGACTGCTCTGTAGAAATGAAACAGGTGATATATATATATATGTATATATATATATATATATATATATATATATATATATATATATATATATATATATATATATGGCATCAATATTAATGTTCTGTAAATATATGAAAAACCAGCAGAACAGCGAAAACATTTATTGTTTCTAGAATGATGTTTAACCTCATAGCTGCTCACAGACTGTATTTACAAGTTACAAACTGCAGTATCTATCTCACAAGTGCATCTACAGTATATATCAAATATATTCTGTATTAAAATATATTCAGAGGTGTTTGAAAGCCTTTCCAGGTGAGTTTGATCCAGGAGGGTCTGAAGCCAGAGTCAGACAGAGACTATGCAGAGACTGTAGAAGGACAGAGCAGCAGCAGAGCAGTCCAGATACACTGATGATCCTCTGTCAGATCCAGAGGGACACACAGGGATGATGCTGGACTCTACATTTTGTCTGACAGTGGAGCTGTTCTCAGTTCACTCTGCAACACTGACAGTCATCTGCACTTCATTCCTCTGTCAGTCACTGCTGGATGAAGCTCTCCACTCCACCTCCCAGTAACATGGCCCAGTCAGAGCGTCTCTACACACAAGCTGCTGCTGCTTCAACCTCTCTGGATCATCAGGACACAGCTGCTCCTCTCTCAGCACACACACCGTCCTGTTTACCAGTCATTATCCTCCCACCTGCAGAGAGAAGAAGGAAGAGCAGAGGAGAAAAACGAGTGTTTCCAGAGACTCTTCATCAGCTGTCAGTCAGTGATGCAGCACATCCAGTATAAAGAGCAGCAGGGACTTCAGTGCTGGGACTGTACTAGGACTCATTGTTGCTTCACTTTTTCTAATCTTTGGATTTTTATTGAAGTTGATGAAAATGTTTTTCACTCCTAGTTTTAGTTTGGACTTTCATTCATTAGGATAACCTTGGTCTGTCCACTCTGAGCTCTTTAGGAAGCCCAACAATCCAGATGGAAACGTTCCAGCTGTTAACTAGAGGAATTCCAGCCAAACATCTTCTCTCACTAAAGTCTTCCCCACCTACAGACTGTGTTCTTCACTGCTTTAAACTTGGAAATGAATGCAGTCATTGGTCTGTGTGCAGCTTTGTTCAGAGAGCTGATTGGCAGTGTTTGATCAGAGCTTTTAAGCCGTTACTATAGTGACCATAAAGGTGACAAAAAGGCAGAAACACGAAGTGTTTGTCCAATCCTGAAGCCTATCACCATTCTCATCTCACAGCTTCACTGAGAAGCTGCAGCTTTACAGGAAACACTGCATCTTTGTTTCATACTGACTGTGTTTAGTACAATACTGCTGACAGCACCACCCACTCACTCCATCACTCTACTTACTCCAGAGTCTCCAGTCTGCAGTCTGCACTCTTCTTAAGATCAGACAGCTGCTTCACATCTGGATCCTTTAGGTTATTGTAGGTCAGGTCCAACTTTCTCAAATGGGAGGGGTTGGACTTCAGCGCTGCTGCCAGATAACCACAGCTGATCTTTGACAAACCACAGAGCTCCAATCTGTATAAAGAATGAAAGATGTAAGTTTATTAGACAAAGTGTGCTTGAAATCATTCAGTGTTTCATAATCTGTTCAGAGCTGAAGAAGGTTCAGAATGTAGAAGTTTAGAAAATGGAAACTCCAAACAGCTGAAGCCAACATGAAGCAGCTTCAAACAGGAAACTGTGCAAAGTTTTCAGACTATATGCCCCGATGTAGCCAGTTTGATTTTGGAGATTTGAATTTCGGTTCTGTAACTAAGTCCTTGAATCATTTGTTCCAGTTTGTTCAACAAGACATACTAAGTTTTGGACATGTGTTGTGGCTCCATTAGGGGAGCTTCTAAATGTGATGTGATGGCCCCTTTGGGTCTGTCAGATCACAGTACTGCAGAGAGCTCAAACCGAGCACACAGTTGTCCCAGTCTGGACCAAAGACTCTATACTGGTATTGAAGGACTGCTTTGACTCCACCCACTGGGACTTTTTAAAGGCTCATGTTCTCACTTAGATCATCGATTTCTACTTACATCTCTTTCTGGGAAAAAATGTCCAAGAAAAAAATTACTTTGAAAGCAGGAACTATTTTCCCCAATAAGCAGCCCTGGATTAGTAAATAACTCAAACATGTTCTCAATCAGAAGAAGCCGTCTTGCTATGAGGGAGATAAGAAAAGGATTGAGGTACATAAACTTGGTCGAAGAGAGATAAAGCAGCTAAAATCAGGTCTAAAAGTATTGGGAAAGGTCTGGTAGCTCTGTGAGTCACACTGATGAGGTGTTTGTGTGGAAATCTCTTAGTGGGACCAAAGAGAGAAAAAGCCCTGGTCCTGATGCTTTGGGAGGGAAATGATTGAAGTATGCTGTGAGGAACTGACTGGGAGATATTCACACATTTTCCAGTCCTCCTTGGAACAACAGCAAGTTTCCAGCAAATGGAAACAAAGGTTAAGTGTCCTATGGCACTCAGTGATGATAGTCCTGTGGCCCCATCACCTCCACCTCTGTTTAAGGGAACTAACTGTAATCTGCAGCTTCAAATGGAACTAAGACTTCCTCCACTAGGTGGCAGTGTCTGAGGAGAAAGTGTTAGTGGAGCTGGCCTGGAGTCAGAAACAGGAAAATGCAGGATTGGGGCTGAAATTGGGTTAGCACTAGTGCCTTAAACCAAAAAGGTTGTAGGTTGAAGCTTGTTGGTCAGCTGGGCCTTTCTGTGGAGGTTGGATGTTCTCCCACAGTCCAATGAAATGCTGCTTAGGTTCAGTGGTGCTTCTAAATTGGCTGTAGGTGTGGATGTGAGAGAGTGCTTCTCTGTCTCTCTCTGTTGGCCCTGTGATGGACTGCTCACCTGTGCAGGTGGACCATGCCTCTTGCCCTATGACAGCAAGGGCACAGGCTCCAGCTCTGTGAGCCTAAGCTGAATAAACAGTTAGCAAAAAACGATTCATAGATGGCCTGAAATTCCCCAGTGAGCAGTTTGGTAGATAGCTATGACATGCTAATCACATCTAGCAGCTGCATTCTAACTGTAAGCTGATCCCTGCTGAGCCAAAGCACTTTTTAATATACAAATTACAACCTTTAATAGAAACCTATTGGTCAGCATCTTATTAGCCTGCTGTTAGCTTCATTGCACAGAAAACGGATAGAAACTAACAAAGTTGATAAAGAATAAAGGGAAATGTGATGATTTAAAGCCTTTGAAGTGCTTCAGATGATCTCTGTCCACTTATGTCCACTCATTCATTCATATAGGCTATCTAATGCAGCTTTGATCTTCACAGTCTGCTTCATGAAACTCATTCTAACCCTGAATGTCAGAGTTTTCCTCCTTCTCCTTTCCCATCATTCATGCTGCCAGTGGAGGAGATTTGGTTGTTGGACTGTGTTTTGTGTGATGTGTGTATGTTTCGTGTTGAACTGCTGTTTGTAAAGTACATGGCCATTTTGTCTGTGAAGGTCCTGGTCATCCAGGTCATCGTAGTCTAAGTAGCTTGGAAAGGACTTCTTAAAGTTGCTTGAAGATGTTTCGCCTCTTATCCAAGAAGCTTCTTCAGTTAAACAAGTCTAGATGCTTTTCTTCCCAAACTCCTTAGACCATGGCCATTTTGGTTTGGATTTCAGTGTCAGACAGACTTCAAGGTGGAGCGTTTCACAGTGAATAATCCAGTGTATGACTTTCTTCTTCTTTGAAATGTGAAAATTGTTCTGCTACAGTCAATGGACTAAACCACATAAGAAGAAAACAGACTTTAGCATAAAACATCCTCAGTGTAGATCAGTATAATATCAGCCGTATGTCTGCACAACATTCACATCATATTCATCTCAGCACAACTAAAACATGGTGACTGACTTCAGAGTTCCAAGTCCACATCCTGGACTCTCCAGAAAACCACACAGCTGCTTCACTGCTGAATCCTGCAGCTTGTTTCCACTCAGATCCAGCTCTCTCAGATGGGAGGGGTTGGACTTCAGTGCTGCTGCCAGATAATCACAGCTGATCTCTGACAAACCACAGCTCCTCAAACTGTATAAAGAATGGAAAATGTAAGTTAATTATACAAAGTGTGAGCTTGAAATCATTCAGTGTTTCATAATCTGTTCAGAGCTGAAAAAGGTTCAGAATGTAGAAGTTTAGAAAATGGAATCTCCAAATAGCTGAAGCCAACAGGAAGCAGCTTCAAACAAACACGATAAGAGATAAAACTCAAAATATTTCACATTAAAGTTGTACATTTATCATAAAAACATGAAAAAATTGAAAAAAAAAAAGTTTTACTGCGTGAAATAGAAAAAAGTGAACACGACAGAGTCAAAAACCAAAAACTACCAGTTTAGGAGGCCGACAGTGGGACTGTGGTGAAGGCTCTACACCAAACCTACACAAAAAGGCTGAAGTTTGAACCTGAAACTGTAAAGCTGTGAGTGAAAGAGGTCTAGTATCTGTCACGTTAGAGGAAACTGCTGCTTTTATTGAGTCACACTGTGAAAGTGTGCTGAGCCACAGCTGAACCAGCATCCCTGTACAGCAGACACTTGCTGCGCTTTGCTGCTTCCATTGAACCCTCTGCACAGAGTTTCATTTTCCTCTTCTGGTACCAAAATTCAGTTCCAGCAGCATTAGCCACAGAAATGCAGAGAGAATTTTTGGATCTCTTGGTTGTGTTGTATGATGGGGTGTTTGCATATCTGGTGTCTGTGTTGCTTTGGAAAAGAGGAAGGAGCGGCTAGCAGGTCCAGCGGCATGTAGTGTGGAGATTAGCCAGATAAGTCAAAACCAGTCAAATCAAACAACAGACCTTTATTCGTTGTCAGCAACATAAGACCATACAAGCCAGGTCTTGTGGGAATAAAGAAAATATATTATTGCTAAACATGGCTTGCATTACTGGCATTTTATTAAAACTTTTTACAAAAGGCGTAGTTGTAGTTATCTTATATACACATTGCAAATTGTGCCCATGAAGAGTTGATGCTCAGTCCAATTAAGGTCATAAGCTTCGTCTGGCCTGACGGTTCCGACAATATATTGTGCAAGTGACTTTGAGCAGTAGAAAGTTAATGCATACATGCTTACAAACACAAATAATTGTAGAAGACAGTCTAGGCCAAAAGGCCAGGAATACATTTTGCTTGTAACTGCATTTGTGCTTGCCTAGCAACAGTTGATGAAAAGGTGTTAAAAAATAAGCATGAACTGGACAAGTCAACAGGAAACATCTGGAGGGTGAGACGGTTGAAACAAACAGCCATGTATGGTAAAATGTTGCTGATAACGGAAATTTGTCTAATTGTCATTAACTGTAACTTATGCATGTTATATTCTTTGCTGACGCGAGAAGGGGCATAAACCCTGACATATTAAAACAATTTTGAAGTGTGCTTTTGGGCGGAGATCTATGGTGATGTGTTACAGTGTACATCTTCCCACGCGTGTGTTCAATAAAATCATCGTTTGACTGAACCCTTCTGGGCCAGTGTTGGTTTGTTCTTATCCTCAATATCCAACAATCAGGTGACAGTTTCCACGGCTCTACTCTGTCCGAACCAATGACTGTAGAAAACATGGACAATGTGACAGTGCCTCCTCCCAATGTGCAAAAATGAAGCCAAGATACCCAGGTTGTGGAGGCTGCCATGCTTAAATTAAGTCTTAAGTCTGTGCAGTAGTAACTTGAGGTGGAGCGTCTGCGTCACGCTCCCGCCCACACACCTGCTGGACGAGACCGCAAACACGCCCCCCTACACATTTTACATAGTGTAGGGGGGCTGCTCCAGTTTACCTGCTGATGGATTTAAGGAGTCTGATGACTCGCTCAATTAAGTTAAATACAACCACGTCACTATTATGAAAAAGACACACAGCTTATCGTCTTATAGTTTCACAATATCTAAAATCAGCCTTTTAATTCATTTGCTAGATTAGCTGCTAGCATACTCACTGTGTTAGAGGCTTGTTGCTAGCTAACTAGCAACGCTATACACCTGTTACTCAAATAGTCTGTATTTTTGAATCATTCGGGCTTCTTAGCTGTTGTTATCCATTTTTAGACAATGATGAGATCAGCTGCACACTCCCCAGACGCCCAGGGTTACTGTTAATATCAAAAATTTAATGTTGTCCTTTAAAACTTTAACATAAGACTGAAGATTTAAACAGTTTTAGATCCATTACACTCACAGAGCAGTACAGCCTGCTAACATGGAAACTTTAAACAAAGACAGTAGCAGGTTTCATATGAGCGTAGTTGTTTATTTGTTTTTTTTTTCATCTAATAATAGATTCCATATTCATATCAAGAGCTACATCCAACCTGGGGGGAAACTAGTGAGGGAGACTATCAGGACCAGGCTGGGTTTCCTGGGTCCAGAGATTTCATCACAGCTGTCCTGTGCCAGATGTTCTGTTGACCCATTGAGAGAGGAATCATTTCAGAACATCAGGAAGACTGAAGCTCATCGCAGGGATCAAGGAGGACCTCATGATCTTCACCAGTGGCTCCCTCATCTTTAGAGCTCCACCGTAGGCCCACCCCAGAAGATGGATTAACCCAACATTACATGAACACTATGATGGAGACCTTTGCTTTGTGTGGGAGAGGCCAACCAGCTCATTTCCGCCGCTTGTATCCGCAATCTCGTTATTTCGGTCACTACCCACAGCTCCTGGCCATAGGTGAGGGTAGGGATGTAGATCGACCGGTAAATTGAGAGCTTCACTTTTACACTCAGCTCCCTCTTCACCACGACAGACCGGTGCAGCGTCCGCATCACTGCGTCTGTCGATATCCGGCTCCCGTCTCACATCACTCGCAAACAAGACCCCGAGATACTTAGTCAAGTACAAGTCCTCCACTTGGGGCAGGAACTCATCCCCGACCAGGAGTGGGCACTCCACCCTTTTCCGACTGAGAACCATGGCCTCAGATTTGGAGGTGCTGATCCTCATTCCCACTGCTTCACACTCGGCTGCGAACCGTTCCAGTGCGAGCTGGAGGCTATCACCCGATGAAGCCAACAGAACCACATCATCCGCAAAAACCAGAGATGAGATTCTGAGGCCACCAAAGTGAAAGCCCTCTGTCACTTGGCTGCGCCTAGAAATCCTGTCCATAAAAATTATGAACAGAATCGGTGACAAAGGGCAGCCCTGGCGGAACCCATCACCCACCGGGAACGAGTCCGACTTATTGCCGGCAATGCGAACCAAGCTCTTGCAACGCTTGTATAGGGATTGAATGGCCCGTAGTAATGGGCCAGACACCCCATACCCCCGCAGCACCTCCCACAGGACACCCCGAGGGACACGGTCGAATGCCTTCTCCAAGTCCACAAAACACATGTAGACTCGTTGGGCAAACTCCCATGCACCCTCAAGTATCCTTGACAGGATAAAGAGCTGGTCCAGTGTTCCACGACCAGGACGAAAACCGCATTGTTCCTCCTGTATCTGAGGTTCAACTAGCGGACAAACTCTCCTTTCAAGCACCTTGGCATAGACTTTTCCAGGGAGGCTGAGGACTGTGATCCCCCTGTAGTTGGAACACACCCTCTGATCCCCCTTCTTAAAGATGGGGACCACCACCCCGGTCTCCCAGTTCAGGGGTACTGCCCCTGATCTCCACGCAACATTGTAGAGGCGTGTCAACCAGGACAGCCCTACAACGTCCAGAGCCTTCAGGAACTCGGGGCGGACCTAATCCACACCAGGGGCTCTGCCACCAAGGAGCTGTTTAACTGCCTCAGTGACCTCGCCTCCGGAAATTGGCGGGTCATCCCCCTCATCCCCAGACTCTACTTCCTCCTCAGAAGATGTGTCAGTGGGATTAAGGAGGTCCTCGAAGTATTCCTTCCACCGCCCGACAATTTTCTCAGTCGAAGTCAGCAGCGCTCCACCAGCACTATACACAGTACATCTAGAGCACCGCTTTCCCCTCCTGAGACCTGACGGTTTGCCAGAATCTCTTCAAGGCAGTCTGAAAGTCTTTTTCCATGGCCTCTCCAAACTCCTCCCACACCCGACTTTTAGCTTCAGCCACTGCCCGAGCCGCATTCCGCTTGGCCTGTCGGTACCTGTCAGCTGCCTCCGAAGTCCCACAAGCTAACCAAGCCTGATAGGACTCCTTCTTCAGCCTGGTGGCTCCCTTCACTTCTGGTGTACACCATTTGGTTCGGGGATTACCAGCACGACAGGCATCAACCACCTTGCGGCCGCAGCTCAATGCAGCAGCTTCGGCAATGGAAATGCTGAACATGGTCCATTCGGACTCAATGTCCCCAGTCTCCCTTGGAATGCTGTTGAAGCTCTGCCGGAGGTGTGCGTTGAAGATCTTGTAGACTGGGGCCTCTGCTAGGCGTGCCCAGCACACACTCACTACACATTTAGGTGCACCGGGTCTGTCCAGCATCCTCCCCCGCCACCTGAACCAACTCCCCACCAGGTGGTGATCAGTTGACAGCTCAGCCCCTCTCTTTACCCGAGTGTCCAGAACATATGGTCGCAGGTCTGGTTATACGATTACAAAATCGATCATCGACATGCGGCCTAGAGTGTCCTGGTGCCACGTACACTTATGGACACTCTCATGTTCGAACAAGGTGTTCGTTATATGGTAAATGGCTTGTATTTGCATAGTGCTTTAATAGTCCTTAAGGACCCCAAAGCGCTTTACACATTCAGTCATCCACCCATTCAACCACACATTCACACACTGGTGATGGCAAGCTACATTGTAGCCACAGCCACCCTGGGGCCCACTGACAGAGGCGAGGCTGCCGGACACTGGCACCACCAGAAATGGCCAAACTGTGATTTGTACAGAAGTCCAATAACAAAACACCGCTCAGTAAGCGCTTTGGGTGCCTAGAAAAGCCCTATATAAATACAATCCATAATTATTATTATTATTATTATTGTTATTAACAGAGTCTCCACCTTCTGGCACCCCACCCAGGGACTCTAAGAAGACTGGGTACTCTGAACTGCGACTCGGCACATAAGTGCAAATGACAGTCAGGACCCATCCCCCGACCCTAAGGCGCAGGGAACAAACCCTCTCATCCACCGGGAAGAACCCCAACGTACCGGCAGCAAGCCGAGGTGATATTAGAATACCCACCCCAGCCTGCCACCTCTCAACAGGGGACTAAGGCCCGGCCACCAGACGCTTGACCTCGGGCACCCTCCCCCGGCCTGGATCCAGGGCGAGGCCCCGGTAACCCTGTCCCGGGCAGGGTAAACTGTCCCCTTGATGTTTTTCTCATAAGGGTCTTCTGAATCGCTCTTTGTCTGGTCCCTCAACCAGGACCAATTTGCCATGGGAAACCCTACCAGGGGACAAAAACCCCCAGACAACATAGCCCCTGGGATCCCTGGGACACAGAAACCCCTCCACCACGATAAGATAGCGATTCACGGAATTGTTAACATATTTATTTTAATTTCAATTCAGGTTAGATTTTCTGTGCGCAGAGAAAGTGCCAGCAGTGCGCGATTGCGCATGCGCGCATCTTAGAGGGAACACTGGAAGCCCATCTGCTGCTCATTTCTTTGCCACCATCAAAGGAGCTCTTTATCCTGTTCTTCACTCTCATTGGTTCATTGTGTGCATGTTTTTACAACAGTAGTCATTCTGATTGTTCAAAGACAAGAATCAGCTGTGACTAAATGTACCTTCTACAACAGTGAACACGAAGAATCAGCTCCCACCTCGTTTTCTTTTAACAACTATTTTTAGCTGCTGTGTTTTAGTGTTTGTGCAGACATCAGACATCCTGCTGCTCTGGAGAACTGAAGCTCTAATGAGCTCAGCCTTTATCTCCAAGAAACAAAGCTGATCATGGAGACCCACCAGGTCAGCTGATCTGTGGACAGCACCAGCATCTTTAACTAAGTGTGAGAGGTGAGGAGTCTTTGGAAGCCTTTACTGTCTGATAGTGATGTTTAAACGATGGCTCAGAGCAGGTTTTGGATCATTATTTTGCTTTTCTTCTATTATTAGTTTTAGCTTCTGCTTCACAGATATTCTCTAAAATGTTTCCCACTGTTGGACAAACTTTCACAGTTTCTTCATAGAGGAGATTTCCTGTAGAGTCCATCTGTGCACACAAAGTACTACCAAACTCATCTCATACTGAACACACAGTACTTTTACTGTATCTCAGGTTAGCAATTTAGCATTTCTCCAGTCTTTTCCCCTGAGTCACAGAGTGTCACATGACATCACAGAAGCTGATTGGTCAGCTGCCGTGATGGTAGTGGAGCAGCATTAATGATGATGTAGAACAGCGGTCCCCAACCCGTTTGAGCAGGGGTTTCCACCGACCCCGCAAAGGTGGCTGCTGTGAAGGACTGGCCCATTCCGGGCAACCCTGCTGAGTTGCGGAGCTTCCTTGGCCAGGCATCATACTACCGGCGGTTCGTCAAGGACTTTGCTACCATTGCAAGCCCCCTGCACCAGCTCACACAGAAGGGCCGGGAGTTCCACTGGAGTGAGGACTGTGCCGTGGCATTTGATCGGCTCCGATCTGCACTGGTTGAGGCACCGGTGCTGCCCTACCCAGACCTGCAGCTTCCTTTTGTCGTGGACACCGATGCCAGCAACACGGGTGTGGGGGCTGTACTGTCGCAGGAAGGCCCTGAGGGGGAGCGGGTCATCTCCTACTACAGCCGTTCCCTCAGCAGACCAGAGAGGAACTATTGTGTCACCCGTCGAGAGTGGCTGGCCATCATTCTGGGTCTCCGCCATTTCAGACCCTACCTCTACGGGAAGAAGTTCCTCCTGCGCACAGACCATGCGTCCCTCACTTGGCTGCTCAGCTTTAAAGAACCGGAGGGACAGCTAGCCCTGTGGTTGGAGACGTTGCAAGATTACCACTTTGAGGTTCGTCACCGGGCGGGACGTCTCCACACCAATGCAGATGCCCTCTCCCGACGCCCTTGTGAGGAAAACCAGTGCAGGTACTGCCAACGCTTGGAGGACCGGGAGGGCATGACTTCAGTGATCGCGTCACCACAGGGCGGCCATGAGAATGACTCTGTTCCGGGTGGGCATTGTAGCAGTCTTCAGGCCCAGTCCACCGCAGGGGATACCGAGGGTCTGGAGGCCATGGATCCCCAACGGCTGCAACACGACCAGAACCAAGACCCTGCCCTTTCCCGGGTTCAGTGTTGGATTGGGGCCGGTCAGAGACCATCATGGCCAGAAGTATCTGCACTGGACCTCGAGACCAAGGCTCTCTACTCCCAATGGGCCAACCTCACAAGCCGAAACGGCCTCCTCTATCGCCGCTGGCAGGCTCCCGGGGGTCACCGTGAGGTCTTCCAGCTCTTGGTGCCTCAACAGTTGCGGTCCAGGGTCCTCCAGCTGGTCCATGGGGCAGGACACATTGGAGTAACCAAGACTTTGCGGCGACTTTGGTCTCGGTTCTACTGGCCCGGGTGTCGCCAGGACGTAGAACTCCATGTCCATCGGTGCGATGCCTGCACGGCTCAGAAAGGGCCTTCCCAACGCTCTCATGCCCCCTTGCAGCAGTATCAGGTGGGGGCTCCCATGGAGCGGGTTGGTGTGGACATCCTGGGACCCTTCCCCACCACAGACCAGGGGAACCGCTATGTCCTGGTTGCCATGGACTACTTCACTAAGTGGCCTGAGGCCTATGCAGTCCCTGACCAAAGTGCTGTTACCACCGCTGAGCGTCTGGTCAACGAGATGTTCTGCCGGTTCGGGGTACCAGAGGAACTGCACAGCGACCAGGGCCGGAATTTTGAGGCTGCGGTGTTCAAGGAGGTCTGTCAGCGGCTGGGTATCAGGAAGACCCGGAGGACGCCACTGCACCCCCAAAGTGATGGGTTGGTGGAACGCTCCAACCACACCCTGGCCACCCAGCTTGCCATCCTGACCTCCCGCCAGCAGCGTGACTGGGATCAACACCTTCCCCTGGTCCTAATGGCCTACCGTTCTGCAGTCCAGGAATCTACTAAGTGCACTCCAGCGGCCTTGATGTTCGGTCATGAGCTTCGTACCCCAGTGGACTTGGTGTCTGGATCCCCCCCCGAGCAGGAAGTGTGCGGGGACCCCGGGTTGGGCTACCTCCACAACCTCCTCGCCCGGCTACGGGAGGTGCACCAGTTGACCAGGCAGGCTCTCCGAGATGCAGGCTCCCGGCAGAAGCGAGCTTATGATACCCGCTGCAAGGGTGAAGGACTCTTGCCAGGTCAGCATGTGTGGGTCTACAGCCCGGAGAGGAAGAAAGGGCTTTCCCCCAAACTGATGAGCCAGTGGGTTGGACCCTGCACTGTTCTCGAGAGGCTGTCCGACGTGGTCTACAGGGTGCGGCTAGTCAAACACCTATCAGCCTTTGAGTCCACCCAGGGAGGAGCCAGGGCCCCAGCTTCAACCGCAGGCCCCCAACCTGGCCTCAGAGGCGGCTGGGGGACCCACGGAACGTCCTCAACGACACCGTCGCCTTCCCCAACACCTCAGAGACTTTGCTTTGGACATGCCGGTTGCTGGGGACAGCTAACCACTCAGGTGGGGGCTGTGTGGCGTGTTGGGGGAGCGGCTGTTCTCTCCCATCATGCCTTGGGACATGTGCTGCTGTTAATGTTCTTGTTTTGTTGTTTATGTTTACGTTTCTTTTGGCTGTTAGATTGAATGTTGTGTTTATGCTGTAGTGAGTTCAGTGACAGTTATTGTTGATGAAAGAATGTCGTACCATGAGTGAGTTCAGGCTTGTGCTTATTGACCCTCTGAAGCACAGTGTGGTACCGTGTGTGTTTTAATAAAGAGCTCCCCCTACCAGTTTGGGGTTGAACTGCAATCTCTCTGAGAGCTTCTTTGTTGAGAATTCTCTGAATGCCACAATATTGTCGGGCATAAACCGGTCCGTGGCGCAAAAAAGGTTGGGGACTGCTGCTGTAGAACAACCTGAACACGAGCAAATCCGACTTTTATTGGGTTTAGTCATTCCTGCTGCACTGTTTGTCCTTCTTACTGAAATGACCTGCTGAGAGCTCACACTGTTCTCTTTAGAAATGATGTCAGTCTGATTCGTCTCATGTTTGGAGGCATGTTTGATGTTTGCTCTTCTGGAAACTCTCAGTATCAAATATGGAATATGCAAAGGAATGGAGACACGCTTCAGTCTCTATGGACCTGTTTATGTACCTGCCACCATCATTCCACATGTTTGTACATAAGCTTATGAAATCCTGTCTGCTGTTAAACTGTGCTGTTATTTATTACTCTTCACCTGCTTGAATATCACAGTGTGGGCGGAGCTACCTGAGCCCCACCCAGAAAGACGCTTCCAAAAAACAGACACAGCTCCTCTCTGGAGCTAAACTTCTGCTTCATCTCCGCCTCTTTTCTTCATCCCCCATCTCTCTTTTCTCTTCTTCAGTGTCCTGCAGCCATGTCTCCCCGAGCATAAGTCCTCTATGAAGAGCAGCCTTTCTTTATTGTCGTGCTCGCTATAGAGCACTGGCACGCTCATTTCCCTGGGCCTCAAAACTGCAAAGGCAGCACAGCGCTGTGCCGCGATCCCAGCAACCATCAGTGAGTCGAAGACCCCCGGGAGAAACAGTGGGGGCGCAGGAGATGCCGTCGGTGTGTCGGGAACTATCACTTGGATACCGAAGCTCCTGGTAGCCAGGAGAATGCTATCCGCTTCTTCTGCGAGTGAGCGGTAATCCTTCGCGGCCAGCAGCAGGGAGTTGACGAGGCCAGCTCGCACCAACTGTCTGAGGAAGAAGTGAGTGAAGCGGAATCTGCCGTTATCTGTTCCCAGCAAGGACAGCGTGTTCTAAATGAGCTAGTGAGTGGCACCATCACCCAGGCAAGAGAGAGAGGAGTTTCTTGGCCTGGAGTAGCGCTGCAGCAGCAGTGCCTTCCAAGCGGTGTATTTCCCTTCGGCGGGGAAATCCCGGAGGATGGTTATCACACAGCGGGTAAACAGCAGTTCTAGTGAGGCCACTACATGATGGTATTTTGTGTCGTTGGCTGAAATGTCACGAAAAGCAAACTGAGCTTTGAAGTACACAAACCACGAAGGAGGGTCCTGAAGCCAAAAATCCGGCAGCTTAACCGCCACAGTATGAATTAAAAGTTACAATAATATAAACACAGTGAAACTGGAGCATGAACACTAATATTTTTTAACTCTATAAAAGCTAATATGAGGGTTCCCGATGGGAAGGATGGCAGGATGGCAGGATGCTGTAAACGGACCAAACTTCAGTCAGGAGAACAACTAAGATAATCCATCCACAATACGAGGTTAGTGATTAATATACTGCTGCATGGGCTGGGCTGTAGTGACATCAAAGGGTTTAAAAACTGAGCTTTAAAATAAACAGTGGTAATAAAAACCGAGAGAGGCAGACAGTGATCACTGACTTTTTAAGGGAGTTGTTCAGATTAAATAGAACAAAATACAAAGCATTAAAACATGTTAAAAACACAACAGCCTTTAAAAAATGCAGTAGTTTGGACCCAGAAACAGGTTTCATCAGATCGTCACTTAAAGATTGGTTATCCTACTTAAAGATTGGTTATCCTACCTCCTGTAATTGTTTTTAATGCAGTACAGTTTTTATTATTAAGATCCTCAGTGTGGATCAGTATAATATCAGCCTGATGTCTGCAGTTTAGTGTCAGCACAACTTTCACATCATATTCATCTCAGCAAAACTAAAACATGGTGACTGACCTCAGAGTTTCAAGTCCACATCCTGGACTCTCCAGGAAATCACACAGCTGCTTCACTCCTGAATCCTGCAGGTTGCTCCAGCTCAGGTCCAGCTCTCTCAGATGGGAGGGGTTGGACTTCAGTGCTGCTGCCAGATAAAAACAGCTGATCTCTGATAAACCACAGTCCTTCAATCTGTATTAAGAATGAAAGATGCAAGTTTATTAGACAAAGCGTGTCCTCATTTCAAAATCCATTTCCCTTTCCTGTTCGCTCACAGATTAGCTCCCTGGGAGTAATACTTGGATTAGCAGCTGGAATTGCAACTTCATTTTAAAAAACATTCTGCAATGCAAATGTAAAGATACAGATACTGAATTCAGTCAGTCAGCCCAGATGTTGCCACATTACATTATGATACTCAGAGTTGAAACAACTCAGACAGGCTGATTAAAATAATAGCTGTCAGTTCTTGCATTCCTTATATTAAACCCCTTTATTAGCAGAGGGCAGTAATACTGTTGATTTAACCCCTAAAAGATGATTCTGTTCATCTGGATGTACCTGTTTTGGATGAGTGATGAAATGTTTCTCCCACTAAAAAAGGTATATCCAGATAAACGGAACCAGCTTTTTAAGATTTCCTTACCTGGATGATCGAGCATGCATCAAGACACTATTGATTTAGGCTCATAAGCAAGTGCAAACATTTCTGACCTCTTATAACTTCAATTTCTCAATCTAAAAAGTCAATGCATTTAAAGCTGGAACTGCACACCTAGCTATCAAAAGTTTGGTAAAGTAGCATGAGTACAGTAAAGTTTTGTTGGGTCCTGTTAAAAATCCCACAGGCATCACACCACATCTGACATATATAGTTCCATTTAGTACAGTACATTTTTGAAATTATAAAATATATATTCCAGTTATCCATTTATCAGTAATTTTTGAGTGAACAGATGTCACTGATAAATCAGTGGTGATTCACCTGCAAGTGTTTTTAACAAACTTTGTTTTTTGTAGGATTCATCAGCAGCTGTGGAGAGATTTATTTGAATATCTTCTGGCTTCATTTTTCCTAACCTGGCTCCATTTTTCCTAACCTGGACGCTGAGGATGGCTGATTCCTGACATGGACACACACCTCAGCCCTCATCATAGGTGTTACATCCTCCATACAGCCATCCCAGAGAGAGAGACAGAGAGCAACGGCCACTCATTAAGACCAGCCAGAAGTCTGTCCCTTTCTGGTTGCTGTGGAAACTTCTAATAAGAAAGTTTGCATTCTTAAAACTATGCTGGGTCATGTGTCATCATATGAGGATATTACATTTTGTCTTAATTCTGATCAATTAAGTGTTTTGATTGTTGATCAAATATGGCAGCTTCGTGTTGTGCTCCAAGTTAAAACCCATTGTCCTCATGAGCACAGCATCTAACAGCTCTCCTTAAAAAAGTTGATTGAATTTACCTGGCCACAATGGTTTTCAGTTGGAGATACAGTCATCACTCAAAACAAAAGAGGAGCACTAGAAAGTCAGAAGACAAAAACAAAAACAAAACACGAGTCCAAAGCAAAAGAAAAGAAACACACCAGAGCACAGAAAAACAGTCCAAAACAGAATACCTCAGGGGGCCGGCCGTGAGGACGGCAACATGGACACAGTTCAGGGGGCTGGCCAGGGGGCCGACAGCACCGGAGCCCAAACAGTTCAGGGGGCCGGCCGTGCGGAAGGCAGCGGTGGCGACTCAGGCGAAGGGCGTCCGGGGGTCGGCCGTGCGGAAGGCAGCGGCGGCGACTCAGGCGAAGGGCGTCCGGGGGCCGGCCGTGCGGAAGGCAGCAGCGGCGACGCAGGCGAAGGGCATCCAGGGGCCGGCCGTGCGGAAGGCAGCGGTGTGGCTGTGATGTGGCTGCAGCTGGCGAGGGTGATGTGGCTGCAGCTGGCGTGGAAGCCGGAGACGGAGGCGCTGCAGGCGGCGGCGTGGAAGCCGGGGACGGAGGCGCTGCAGGTGGCGGCGTGGAAGCCGGAAGCGGAGGCGCTGCAGCAGGCGGCGGCGTGGAAGCCGGAAGCGGAGGCGCTGAAGAAGGCGGCGTGGAAGCCGGAAGCGGAGGCGCTGAAGAAGGCGGCGTGGAAGCCGGAAGCGGAGGCGCTGCAGCAGGCGGCGGCGTGGAAGCCGGAAGTGGAGGCGCTGCAGCAGGCAGCGGCATGGAAGACGGAGACGGAGGCGCTGCAGTAGGCAATGGCGTGGGAGCCGGAGACGTAGGCGCTGCAGCAGGCGGCGGCGTGGGAGACGGAGACGGAGGCGCAGCAGGCTGGAAGGGTCCCTCGGATCCTCCAGCGAAGACTGACAACGAAGGCCGGAGCGGTCCCTCGGACCCTCCAGCGGAGACTAGAGATGAAGGCCGGAGCGGTCCCTCGGACCCTCCAGCGGAGACACGAATTGAAGGCCGGAACGGTCCCTCGGACCCTCCAGCGAAAGCCATCGCTAGGCCAGCAGTCATGGACTCCACTAGCAGACATAGAGGCGACTGGCAATGCACTGAGCACTGGCTCTGCCCAGGCAATGCTGACATGGAGTAGTACTCAGGTGGCTGCTTAAACTTCAGGGGTCCAGAATCAGCTGGGGACCGAGACCTAGCCTCTGGGGAAGCCCTGGAGTGGCAAACTGTGCCAATGGTGGCTAAACCACGAAAAGCACCTTGGGTTGACAGAAAACTTTCTCCCTGCATGGAGTGAATGAGTGAAACTGGTAATGATTGAGCCTTAACTACAGGAGACACAAGCAGCTCAGGGGCCTGGACTACAGGCGGCACAGGGGCCTGGACTACAGGCGGCACAGGGGCCTGGACTACAGGCACCACAGGCGGCACAGGGGCCTGGACTACAGGCGGCACAGGCGGCACAGGGGCCTGGACTGCGGGTGACACTGGGAGCACTGGGCCTGGACTGTGGGTGACACTGGGAGCACTGGAGACAGAACTGCGGGTGACACTGGGAGCACTGGAGACAGAACTGTGGGTTCTTCTGTCCTCACACACTCAGGATCTGAAGTTCTTCTCTCACATTTTTTTCAGTATTACAGTACACTACAGTACTTTAATCCATAGGTCCTGATTAATGAGGAGTTACTGAAGTACAAGCTTTTAAAAAAAATGTTACTGTCTTTACAGATGTGGCAAGAGACTGAAAACATGCTGTTGTTTGCATATATTTGATATTCAGTTCTGCACAGGAGCTGCAGCAGGGTGCAACCTGTTACTTTTACAGTATAATACTTGTTATAAAAGTACAGTAACAGTAATTAGTGACTGATTAGCCCGGAACGTTTCTCTTAATTTCTTTAGTAAATTCATTCACCTGCACAGATTAGCTAAACGAACCCTGACAGCCGAGTGCTCATTTTAGCTAGCTAGGTCTCAGGACCTAGCTAAGGACGGTAGTTACGGATTATCTTACAAACACGTTTAACTTGCCGAAAAAGTTCAGCGGGGCCTCGGGTCCTTTAGTCGGGTAGTCCAGTTTACTGAAGAACACCTCAGACTGTCAGGTTAAAACACTCAGTCGTGTTTTCGTAGCGTAAACGCTGGCCCTCCTCTCAGAGCCTACACTCTATCTACTATTCCCGAACACAGATACGCAAGTTTCTCCGTGACTGCAGCTGCCAGTCAAAGCTGCTATGATGACGTTTCACCCCAATTTAACATCACCGCGGTAGGAATTAGAATCAAACTTATGGGAAAGATGGGAAAGGAGACCCCTGGGACATCAATCAGCATGATGAGAACTATTGATAACAAAAGAAAGAATCTTTGGAAAAAAATTATCTAAGGAGAATAAATTTATTTTAGTCTGACCCCAGTCCCATCCGCTAACATGGAGGAGGTGGGGTTTATGACCTATACTGCAGCCAGACACCAGGGGGCGATAGAGACGTTTTGGCTTCATTTTTGGGGAGCTGTGGCGTTGTCCATGTTTCCTACAGTCAATGGTCTGTCCAAACAATCAGAGAGCTCCTTACATCCCACGGTGTGGCTAATTTGCATTGCAGTAGGATTTTTGAAATGAAGTTGCTAATTTAAGTGTTGATCCCAGGGAGCTGATCCATGAGCGAATAGGAAAGGGAAATGGATTTTGAAATGAGGAGCAGAATCGCCATTTTAATAAACATTTTTTAAATCAATTTATTAAATTGGAATTCAAAAGCGGATTTTGAAATGAAGTTTTTAAAAAACATTTTGAAAATCAGATTATTAAATTGGAATTCGAAAATGGATTTACAAAAGCAGAATTTATTCTACAATTCATTATTTAAGCACAGGATTTTTTATTTTGATGTGCGTGACTCTTGTGGTCCTCCATAAAAAACATGAAAAATACTTGAAAAAGTTGTGTTTTTCATTCCAGGAACCACATGGTTTCACTTTTAAAGGTGAAGTGTGAAAGAAATGGACATATTTGAAGTCCAACACCTTTTTCCAGTCACATTATTATAGGAGCCAAACTACAAGCTCATTTTCATTCTAATAAGTCATCTTCTGACCTGGACTAACAACACTGGTCTTTATGTGCAGTTGGCTATGACATCAGTGCTCAGGGACAATCTGCAAAGTCCAACACTGAAAGAACATCACACACTAATTTGCTTCAGCACTTTCACACAAACATCTACTGTCAGTAATTTAACCAAACTCTGTGGAGTCCTTTTTTGGAAATTCAAATGTAATTCAAATGGTCAGAGAAAAGAGGGTTATGAGGAAATATGATGACATGTTGTGTATTAGCAGGAATTTATTGAATCATTTTCCACAGAAACCAACAAAATGATTGACAAACATGTTTTTACAAACTCAGTGTTGGACTTTGATCAGCAGGATAATTGTGATATTTAAAGTCAGTCATTTAGATATTTCCCACAATAACCAAACCAAGTGATTATGAAGAATTATTGTTCAACGTCACACACATTCAAAGGAAGCACTCACAACATGCAGTTATCCTAAAGTCAGCAAAGAGGCACAGAAAAGAAGATCAGACACCAGCGAGGGAGGATACGAAAGACAGACGCAACAACATTGTCATCCCCTATGTAGCCGGTGTATCAGAAAAACTCAGGAGAGTTTACTCCAAGCACGACATCCCAGTGTACTTCAGACCCAGCAACACACTCAGACAGAAACTGGTTCACCCGAAAGACAAAACTCCTAAACACAAACTTAACAATGTGGTGTATGCTGTACAGTGCAGCGAGGAATGCCCAGACCTCTACATCGGAGAAACCAAACAGCCACTTCACAAGCGTATGGCACAACATAGAAGAGCCACCTCCACGGGACAAGACTCAGCAGTTCATCTGCATCTAAAGGACCAAGGTCACTCTTTTGAGGATGCCAATGTTCACATTTTGGACAAAGAGGACAGATGGTTTGAAAGAGGAGTGAAAGAGGCCATTTATGTCCACTGTGAGCGACCATCTTTGAACAGAGGCGGTGGTTTACGACACCAACTGTCTGCCATCTATAATCCAGTTTTGAGTTCCCTCCCCAGACGCCTTAACACCCACTCACACCCTGGGTCATCTGACCTCAGGAAATCACATGATAAGGTGGGGCCAGGTTTCAAAATGAGCTCACCCGAAACCCTGGCTGATTGGGACCCACACCCATTTTCACACCTTGGCTCAGGCGATTAGAGGATCATCAGGGTGTCCTTTGTCCCTCTTTGGGGGGAAACTCCCACTGGGTTTAAATCTGGGACTCTCCACCATTTGACCTTAGAACTGAAGAAGCTTCTCGGATGAGAGGTGAAACGTCTTCAAGCAACTTAAAGAAATCCAGACGCTGTTCTTTGCGAGCTCCTTTGACTCCGATGACCTGGATGACTGAGAACCTTCACAGACATTTACATCCATTCACTTATCAATATATCAGAATGTGAACGGCAACGACATCACTTTTTTTTACCATCAGCTCAGAATTAAAGCTAAGATCTCAATCTTTGTAACTCTGAGACCCCGTTTGATCAGGTGTGATTGATTGATATTCACTGTTGTGTCTGATACTTAGAACTGTCAGGAAGAATGCCACACAGTTGATCAGGGTTCCCTCTGTTTGAATTAGGAATGGTCAGCAAGCCACTCGGCACCATGTGGAGGGCCACGAGCCATAATTTGAGTATCACTGTTTGAAATGTGAACATTGTTCTGCTACAGTCAATGGACTAAACCACAGATGAAGAAACAGACATTAAAATGAAGAACCTCAGTGTGGATCAGTATAATATCACCCTTAGTTCTGCAGTTTAGTGTCAGCACAACTTTGACATCATATTCATCTTAGCACTACTAAAACATGGTGACTGACCTCAGAGTTTCAAGTCCACATCCTGGACTCTCCAGGAAACCACACAGCTGCTTCACTCCTGCATCCTGCAGCTTGTTTCCACTCAGATCCAGCTCTCTCAGATGGGAGGGGTTGGACTTCAGTGCTGCTGCCAGATAATCACAGCTGATCTCTGACAAACCACAGCTCCTCAAACTGTATAAAGAATGAAAGATGTAAGTTTATTAGACAAAGTGTGAGCTTGAAATCATTCAGTGTTTCATAATCTGTTCAGAGCTGAAGAAGGTTCAGAATGTAGAAGCTTAGAAAATGGAAACTCCAAACAGCTGAAGCCAACAGGAAGCAGCTTCAAACAAACACAACAAGAGAAGAAACTCTGAATGTTTCACATTAAATTCGTACATGTATCATAAAAACAGTAAAAAGACTTGAAACAGTCATGTTTTTCATTCCAGGAACCACATGGCTTCACCTTTAATGGTGAAGTGTGAAAGAAATGGACACGGTCCAACAACACCTTTTTCCAGTCACATTTTTAGAGCAGACAAACTTCAAGCTCATTTTTATTCCAACAAGTCATCTTCTGACTTGGACTAACAACACTTTTTCTCTATGTGCAGCTGGCTGTGAGACTAGTGTTAAGGGACTTTATATAAAGTGCAACACTGATGAAGCACAAACTGGCATTTTCGATTCAATTCAATTCAATTTAATTTATATAGCGCCAAATCACAACAAAAGTCGCCCCAAGGCGCTTTGTCATGAATCAGCTGATGCAGCGTTTTTTTGTTTGTTTGTTTGTTTTTTGTTTTTGTTTTTTTGGGGGGGGGCTTCCTGCTTTTATTGTTGTGCTGATGCAAATGTGTGCTGACAACTTTGACTTCGTTCTTCAACAGTCGATGTTGCCTGAACAACGTGTGAACTTGGAACCCAGATGTGTAAACCACATGATTCAACGCACCAAAGCATCCAACCTGAACAGGAAACAGAGACTGCTAACCTACAAAGTTAAAGCTTCTCCTTTTGAACACAGTTTCAAAGAAATTCTACAGTATAAAGTAGAAAAGCCATTAAAAATGTTTTGATTGTTTTAAATTGGGCTGAAATCAAACTACACTAAGCTCAAATTTAATCCCATTTCTGTCTGGCCTCATCCTGGGCCAGATTATCCAATACACACTCTGACCACAGGCCCAGGGGCCACGCATAGCTGGGCTCCTTCTAAGACACAGGAAACTAAACCAACACAATAATAAAGAGCACCATTTGATTTTCTTACAGTTTAGCTCTTCAAGCCAAAACATACTAAAAACATGAGCATATATATGTTTCCTGATAAAATGATGTTACAGGTAGAATATAGTAAAGTGGTGGTGTTACAGCCAGCCTTTCTCCCCTCTGCTCTCAAGGTTGTTAGTCTCGCCCAAACTCAAATGAAACTTAAACAAATGAAAAGAGGAAGAGGAGCCTGAATCTGTCAGGGCTCTGTGTGCGGGCAGGCGGAGAGGAGGATCCAAACGCAGGACTCTGACACTGAATTGTAACTTAAAACCTCAGCTTTATTGCTGGCACGAAAACAAAACATGAAGTGAACACTGAACATGGAGAACCAAAACACACAGGCATAAACTGATGGTTCGACGCGACGCTGGGTTGAGGAAAACACAGGGCTTAAATACACAGGGTAGTAATGAGGGAATGGGCAACAGAAGGGAGACACAGCTGGGAGAGATCAGGGCTAACGAGGACGGGGGAGCGAAGCTAGACACACTAACATAAGACAAAGACTTTCACAATAAAACAGGAAACAAGAAACACAACTCAAAGACACGGACTCAACACAGAGAGGCGGACAGAAAGTAATACATGAACCCCAAATAATAAGTGAGACCACAATTCCTAAAAACAATGATAAACAGAAACATGAAACTCTAATACTAGACATCATAATCATCAACACCAGCACAACAAGAAAACAATCCATCATTCAAATATAAACCCAAACATACTAAACTCAAAATACTGGGTCCAACGGACCCAGAACCGTGACAGAATCCTGCTTTGTTGTCATGTTTGGGCCTGTGTTAGGCTGCTCTGTGTTCCTCTGCTTTAAAACACACCTCACCACAGCAGCTGTGTGGATCGTGTCTGTAGAAGCCATATCAGCTTCTGATACCATGAACATCATCACAGCTCCTAACTTCACCTTTATTAGCTTTTACAATCATTTCTTTTTTTCTCTCTGTTTCGACAGAAGTCAGACAGAAGTCTCTGCAGCCCTTCTTTTATCTGCTATCATCAGATCTTCAGCAGCCTCATTCACATCCCTCACACACTCTACAGCCTCATCATTACTGACTTCATCTTCACTGACTGATGGAGTACAACATGAACCCGTGAAGGCTGAAGAACTGTCCTGTCAAACATCTCCCCGTTACTACTCGACTTCTGTCAGCCTTTAAATGAACCCTGCTCAAGTCTATCACTTCTATTTGAAGCCAAAAGGACAAACTGTTGTTCAGTCGTTTGGAAAGACACAACATTTCTAAAAGCACTCAAACTTCTTCCTATTTGTCTTCAGACACACCCTGAACATTTATAAACTAAAGAAAGTTTCAAACATCAAAGATCTGAAATATAGAAAAACAACAACAGCCACAGTCAGTGAACTCACCTCAGAGTCTCCAGTCGACAGTTTGGACTCTCCAGTCCAGCACACAGAAGCTTCACACCTGAATCCTGCAGCTTGTTTCCACTCATGTCCAGCTCTGTCAGATGGGAGGGGTTGGACTTCAGAGCTGAGGCCACAACTTCACAGTGAGTGTCTTTGAGTTCACAGCCAATCAGTCTGTGATTATAGAAAATATAAAATGTGTTATTATAAAAGCAGAACTCTGCATTAGAAACACAGACTGAATGTATATGAAGACAAAACAGAGTGAGGTCATAATCTGATGAACATCTGCACTTCACATCTGTGCTTCAGCTCCTCTTACTGTGTTTGACATGAAACAATGATTCAGTCTCTCTCAGACCTGCAGACTTTTAATGAGAATCTTTGTTTGGCTTTAATCTACAGATGAAGGAGGAAGATGGTGTCACATTTAGGCTTCCATAATGTCCACAGTCTGTCACTGAGATCTGATCCAGAGTCAGAGTGAAGACACACATTTGGACTGTTTCCTGTTTTGAATCTGACTCCAGAATATTTTGAATGAGTTAAGCTCAATGAAGAGTTCCAGCTGGAAAGATGATCTCTGTTTGCTTCCTGCTATTCTCAGGTACCACTGTTCACGTCCACATGCAGGAAAAACCTGCTGACTGTTACCAAACGGAGCAGAAATCTCATCATGGAGAATAATGACAAATGAACTCAGAGCTGCTGATGTCAGATCTGATTCCAGGGGAACTAAACAAAGAAATGATTGGCTCATTTTAGCTTTCTGAGCCATTAGTCTGCTGGTGTGTCACTAGTTGGCAGAAAAAGATTTGTATTCCTGTTCTGGGCTTTAGTGTTTATGACTCCAGTGAGTGAAAGAAGCCATCTATGTCCACTGTGAGCGACCATCTTTGAACAGAGGTGGTGTTTTACGACACCAATTGTCTGCCATCTATAATCCAGTTTTGAGATCCCTTCCGAGACGCCTTAACGCCCACTCACATCCTGGGCCATCTGACCTCAGGAAATCACATGATAGGGTGGGGCCAGGTTTCACAATGAGCTCACCCGAAACCCTGGCTGATTGGGACCCACACCCACTTCCACACCTTGGCTCATGTGATTAGGTAGAGGATCATCAGGGGTCCTTTGTCCCTCTTTGGGGGGAAACTCCCACTGGGTTTAAATCTTGGACTCTCCACCATTAACCCTTAGAACTGAAGAAGCTTCTCAGATGAGAGGTGAAACGTCTTCAAGCAACTCAAAGAAGTCCAGACGCTTTTCTTTCCAAGCTCCTTAGACTTTGAATATTGTTATAACCTGACATGGATCAGTTTGTCTTTGATTGGTTTGTAAATGTCACTGTTTCCATTGGACCTGAGTGACGGTACAAAGACAGAGAGGGAGAGAAAGGAGAGAGAGGATGGAGACAGCAAAGAGAGAGCAAACACAAACAGGTGAGAGTGGACAGGTGACCAAGGTCAGCAACCAATCAGAGAGCTTCTGTTTGACCCACATTCCTTGATGATGACTTCACATAACCAAGCAGTGTGTTACTCTGATATCAAATATGGAGCCTGCTCTTATAATAATGATCATCAGATGATATTATTGTGTTATTTTGTAGCTGAATATGATGTTTGTGTGATTATCAGTGAAAGAAGCAGTGAGGAGGATGGAGAGAGAGAGAGGACAGATGGTGAAGTTAGAAACACTAAAAGGATTTTTCATGGATTTCATGGATGATTTGAGTGATTTCCAGCAGGACACTTAAACATGTCAGTGGACGTTCTAACGAACATATTCACTGATATGAAACTTGTCATTGAACAGGATTAATATCAGTGGAAACATGGTGGAAAAAGCTGTGACTGCATGGATGTGACACACTTCAAATCTGTTCTCCACTCTTGGATTTGGGATCCATGGAGCTGCTGCTGAGTCTGTACAATAAAGGATGGTGTGGAAGGTTGCAGCGTATGGACACAAACACTTTGTGGTTACAACATGAACCTCCCACCGTCTATAAAGCACTGATGACATCATGAAGATTGGCCAGCGCTGCCCGGAAGTCAGCTCGTGGATGTAAACAGCAGCCAAACACACAGCAGTGAATTCCATCAGCAGAAAATAGGGACGACATTTCAGCAGCAACAACTAAACATTGAACAATCAGCTCTGTGATTAATGAGGACATGAAGTCAGACATTGGTTATTAGGAGCAGCAGCAGGAATGAGAGTGAATCCATGTGCTGCTGTGACATCAGCTCACATATTTGACACATGTTCAGTCCAGATGTCAGCAGTGTCTTCTCACTCAGTTTGTCCCACTGTGGGCAGTAAGAGAGCACAGCTGGTTCACCTCTGAGCCTCACTCTGAACCGCAGCTCTGTCACTCATCAGTACATCACACTTTAATCACACAAAACCAGAGTCTTCCTCAGCACCTTCATCCTCACTCACCATGTTTATGGTGAGTCTGTAGTTCTGTCTGTAGTCAGAGGAGAAGCTCAGACGGTGACTGCTTTGGATATTTGTCTCTTTGTAACATCAGAGTACACTTCACTACAAAGAAGCTCTTCATAGGCTGTGTCCCAATTCAGGGTATGCACGCTTGAAGTACGCACACTACGCGTACTACGGACGGTGCGTACTATAAGTACGGGAAGTGCGGAAGTGAGAGGGTTGTGAAATGGGACGGTCTAGCGTTCGTCGCGCTGTTCAGGTTGACTAGCAACCATGATACTAACTGCGAGAAACGTGTCATACAGCAGTGTGTGACAGAAATGAAGGAGAAAAAATATTCTGTTGGTCCTTCATTTTTGTCATGACATCACTTTGATTAG
The DNA here is from genome assembly GCF_036321145.2 of Pelmatolapia mariae. Taxonomy (NCBI): domain Eukaryota; kingdom Metazoa; phylum Chordata; class Actinopteri; order Cichliformes; family Cichlidae; genus Pelmatolapia; species Pelmatolapia mariae. The sequence continues at coordinate 35,957,588 of NC_086229.1, forward strand.
TTGAGTATCTGAGGCTGAGACCACGGGACTGTAAAACATGATAGTTGGGATTCATTTCTGTACTGAACAGTCATTTAAGATTAGCTAGTAAATAACAATTAGCTAATGTTGTTCATGAGACTAAAATCATCTTACTGTGGTAATGTAAATATAATATGGCCAATATTATATGTATTGTCAGATTATTATGGTATATATATATATATATATATATATTACAGGATATATTACAGCAGTGAGCTTGATCTCTGGGTCAAAGATTAAAGTTGCAGTTATTTATATTTCCTATCACCTTAAATCTTCACTCAAAGACAAGTATCTTTGACAGTGTATATATAGATGTATTATACATAAGAGACAAATATTGTTCGTCTAATTTGTTGGCATTACTGAATTTGGCTCAATGCTTACATATATGTGTAAAAAGGAAAATGTACGAGCTGTGAAAACTGTTTCTGATGGAATGAAGAGTAGACTGATATATTAAATATTCCTTTATTGGGTGAGAAAATCAGACCATGTCATAACTGCTTTAAGTCATACAGAATAGATATCAGAGCCTTAAACAGGCTGACTTCTGCTAAATGGGTCAAACTGGGCAGAAAGTCTACAAACACATAACATCATTATAGAATATGATGTAACACTATAGATCAACTTACCTCAGAATATATAAAGCATATAAACAATTACAGCAATATGATGCAACAAACACAGCAGTATTACTAATCCAAAATACTCAAAGCTTCATAGAACTGAAACAAACATTTATTTTTAGCTCCATTCTGCTGCTGATACATACTTTAGGTTTCTGAATATTAAACTTGTTGCTGCCTTTCATAGTGTGTAAGTTGAAGGCCCTGAGTACTTTCTCCCACACTGAAAACACTGGGATGATAACATTATTTGAACATTACCTAATAAGACTGATTCAGGACAGACAATTAGTTATGTTAAACTTTCCTAGCAGTCCTTCACAAACAGGGAACAGTCTGTCTATTCTCTCCATCTGTCAGCTGCTGCTGGCTCTTCCTCCTCCTCTTCCTCACACACTGCTGAGTTTGTCCTGGTGGATCATCAGGGGTGCAAAGCCTCACAGATGATGTGCAGCAGTGGATCCCTCAGTCTGTCCTCACTCTGGACACTTGCAGTCGTCACACATGGAAATCAAATGTGTGATAAGCTGCAGGATTCAAACACAAGTGTAACTTATAAATACATGTTCATACTTTTATTCCACAATCAGAGAGAACGAAACAGAGAGAGAGTGCAGGACAGACAGACAGGTGACAGTCTCAGGTGTATACACTGCTACAAAACAGCACAAGAGAAGGAGGATTTAGTGTTTGTGTTATTACGAGTGCTAAACAAGAAGAGTTCCAGATGGTCCAGTGGACACATGTGTGACTCCTGAGATTAAAGCATCTTTCTTTCAGCTTAACGAGTGAACCGTCAGCTCGTTCAAACACACGTTAAAGTCCGTTTGGCTCGACACCACCGAACAGAGGCAGCAATATAACATAGCTAACATTAACAGTGCAGTGAATCCTGCTTGTGCCGTGATATTCAGGACTGCAAACCGAGCAGCATCACTGACTTTCAGCTTGTTGTGTTTGTGGATATATGACTGACTTTAATTATCCATAAAATCATCACATTCTCTGTAAGATTAAGGTTGACTATATATATATTTAGAAGTAGAGGCTTTAAAACCAAGTCACCGCTGAAAGTACAAACATCACTAATGTCACATAACTTTGCCGACATGTGGCCAACAGTAATGTTTTAATGTTCTTAAAAATTTGCATATAAATAAGTGACATAATATTCAGGACTTACTTTTGCCAGTTCACTCTTCAGCCGCTCCCTTCTGCCGTATTTTGCGGCAAAATTATCCACACCCACCGCTGCACTACGAATTGTGGGATATATGGGACCACGAAGCGTGCACCGGACCACACTTGATATTTGGGGAAATCGACAGCGCATTTGGAGTATGCATTTGAAGTGCACTTTGAATTGGGACAGCCGTTGTCGCGTGGCGGTGACGTATTCGCACTTGAAATGCGTACTTCAAGCGTGCATACCCTGAATTGGGACACAGCCATAGACTCTTATTTCTGTCTCTCTTATTTTTTTTTTTTTTTTTTTTTTTTTTTTTTTTTTTTTTTTTTTAAACCTGTCCCGTTTGGTTCTTTTGCCATCAGAATTATTGTCTAAAGGCGAAGAAAGATGCCCAACGGATTTACTTTACCAAATGGACCATCCCAGCCTTGCCGTAATGGTCCATTTGATTCAACTTTTTATTGTTTATTTTATTTTCACTTGCTGAATACGGGACAGACTTGACTGGAGGAGAGAATGTGGAGAAAGAAAGAGGGAAAGAAAAAAACCTGAGAAGAGGGACGGGGAAAAAGGGCAAAAAACAAAAACCAACAGAATAAGCAGACAAAAAATACATATATCGATCACCTGGATCACCTGTTGAGAAAGAAAAAAGAAAGCAAGCAGAAGAAAACGAGAGTAATAAACAAGATCACAATGATATATGAGAATATGACAGTAAATACTAAATATTAAACATTATTGTGCAGCACGTGAGATCGACAGCGCACAGTGTGCTTTGAGGTAGGAGCCAAAAAGGGTGTAATTTGTGTGTGTGATCACCCGTGTGTACACCTGTGAGCATGAACGCGCTTGTTTTTAAAAGGTTCCTTCATGTAATGATCTGCTAGAGGGTGTGGGGGGCCACTGCCCCGACCTCCAGGGCATGATTTCTGTCTCTCTAACAGCAGCGTCCGAATGACCAACAACAGCAGCAGCAGATTTAAAATACTGCCCCCTAATGACACCACACAGGTACTACATGTAGATGTGAATCTACAACACACAGCGTACGACTATCAATGTAGGATCATGCTAAGTGCACACACACATTTCCTGATCAACAGAAAAGATAATTTCATCTGAGAAACCCAGACTAATGAGAGTCATTTAGTACTGTGTATATCTGAAGAACTAACCTACTAATCTACACTAATTAATGATGTTAATGATCACATCTGGACTCACAGAGCCTTTTTGCAGTTCCTCACAGCTGGAATCAGTCTCAGTCGTCCCCGCTTTGATGTGTTGTACTTCTGCAGGTCCAACTCATCTAGAACCTCCTCTGACATCTGCAGCATGAAGGCCAGAGCTGAGCACTGGATCTCAGAGAGTTCCTTATATCTGTTCTCTGATGTCAGGAACTCTTGGATCTCCAGATGTACTGAGAGGTCGTTCATCTCCATCAGACAGTGGAAGATGTTGAGGCTTCTTTCAGGAGAGATTTTATCACTGTTCATCTTCTTCAGGTTGTTGATGACTCTCTGGATGGTTCCTGGACTGATCTTTGTCTGACCCAGCAGACCTCCTAAGAGTCTCTGGTTGGACTCCAGACAGAGGCCATGAAGGAAGCGAACAAACAGGTCCAGGTGGCCATTTTGACTCTGGAGGGATTTATACATGACTCTGCTCAGTAAAACATTAAGTGATTGGAGATCTCTGTTATCAAAAAGACCTGAAATCATCTTGGTCAAAGATTTTGATTTTAGGAAGTTCTTCAGCACCTCTGTCTTCCTGTTGGTGTGACAGTGGAACATGTAGACTGCAGCCAGAAACTCCTGAATGCTCAGATGAACAAAGCAGTAGACTGGTTTCTGGAAGATCACACACTCTCTTTTGAAGATCTCTGTACAAACTCCTGAGTACACCGAGGCCTCTGTCACATCCAGACCACACTGCTCCAGGTCTTCTTGGTAGAACATGATGTTTCCTTTCTCCAGATGTTCAAACGCCAGCCTCCCCAGCTTCAGAAGAACTTCCCTGTCAGCCTCCGTCAGCTCCTGTGGACTCGTCTCATGTCCCTCATGGTACTTGTTCTTCTTCCTCTTTGTCTGAATCAGCAGGAAGTGTGAGTACATGTCAGTCAGGGTCTTGGGCAGCTCTCCTCTCTGCTCTGTAGTCAACATGTGCTCCAGAACTGTAGCAGTGATCCAGCAGAAGACTGGGATACTACACATGATGTGGAGGCTCCTGGATGTCTTCATGTGGGAGATGATTCTGCTGGACAGCTCTTCATCACTGAATCTCCTCCTGAAGTACTCCTCCTTCTGGGCGTCAGTGAAGCCTCGTACTTCTGTTAGCCTGTCAACACATGTAGGAGGGATCTGATTGGCTGCTGCAGGTCGGGAAGTGATCCAGACGAGAGCCGAGGGAAGCAGATTCCCCTGGATGAGGTTTGTCAGCAGCTGGCTGACTGATGACTTCTGTGTGACATCAGACAGCAGCTTCCTGTTGGTGAAATCCAATGAAAGTCTGCTTTCATCCAGGCCGTCAAAGATGAACAAAAGCTGAGAGACAGCCAGCTTCTCTGCTGTGACCTTCTGTAATGTTGGATGGAAAACATGGAGCAGCTCCAGAAGACTGTACTGCTCATCTCTGATCAGGTTCAGCTCCCTGAATGAAAGCAGAACCACCACACTGACATGTTGGTTCTCCAAGCCCTCTGCCCAGTCCAGAGTGAACTTCTGCACTGAGAAGGTTTTTCCAACACCAGCCACGCCATTGGTCAGAACCACTCTGATGGGTCTCTGTTGGTCAGGGAAGGCTTTAAAGATGTCCTGGCACCTGATTGGAGTGTCATGGAGGGCATCCATCTTGGAAGCTGTCTCCAGCTGCCTCACCTCATGTTGGGTATGAATCTCTTCACTCTGTCCCTCTGTGATGTAGAGCTCAGTGTAGATCCTGTTTAGGAGGGTTCTACTTCCTGTTTCATCACTTGCTTCAGTCACATGTTCACATCTCGTCCTCAGACTGATCTTATGTTCATCTAAAACCTCCTGCAGACCAACATCTGCTGAAAGAAAGAAAAACAGAAAGAAAACTCTTCAATGTCTGAACAACAACAAGAAGTCAAGTTTTCAGAAACGAGTCCATCAGCAGACAGATGTTCAGTCTTACTTTGTACACAGCTGCTCTGACTGGCTGTCTGCAGTCCAGCTTTGCTTCTGGATCTTTCTCCACACTGGGGACAGGAGGAGTCTCCTGATGAAGCAGAGTGGTCCCAGTATGAAGAGATGCACTGTCTGCAGAACCAGTGTCCACAGCTGGTAGAGACTGGATCCTTCAGGACGTCCTGACACAAAGGACAGCAGGGCAGCTGCTCCTCCTCACAAACACCACTCCTCTTCCGCTCTCTGTGAACACACTTCTTTATCACTAAAATCATTTACTGTCAATGTAAAACATCCAGAATTGACCACACTGCAGTTCCTCACAGTTCCTTTGATTTCATCAACACTAAGGAACAAGGCAGCCTTTTGTTAATTAAAAGGACTAAAGTGGCTAACACTGTTAGATTTGATTGTATGCACTGAGGTTAAAGCTCTGGGAAATATTAAATATTGATGGACGACCATGAACTATGGAAACTTTCATGGACAATTTATAACCAATAGAAAAGTCATGTGAGTGTGTTCATGTTGTTGTAAGACTAAACTAAACTCAGCCAGCTTTCTCCAAAAGTTGATTCTGTTCATCTGGACGTAGCGTTTTGTGGGAGAAACATTTCTTCACTCATCCAAGTGACTTCTTCAGTCTCAGCTGACTGCAGGTTTCAATCTTATAAACAGTACATTTACATAATGACTGAAACCAGCCCACTGAAGGAACAATGGGCTGGGAGGTCAGTTCCTTAATCTTAGTTATGCAAATTCTCATGACCATTGATCAACAACCACTGACCAATACCCACTGATCAAAGCCCACTGATCAATGGCCATGAGTACCAGTTTACACAGAGTTGGGGAATGGCTGCAGTCACAGTGTTGTAAGGTGGCGAAAGATGTACCCAGCTAGCTTTTTTTAGCTAACTTTAGTTGAGTCTGATTCTATCCTAAACTCACTTATGCTCCATATTGATGTCACAGGGTGTAATGGACAATGTTTAACTTGGTGTTTTTATTTGCTTGCATGTAGTGATGTTTTTTATTCTTGATCTTTTTTTATCGTTTAGTGATTTATTTTGTTGGGCTTTTGTATGCTTTTGTTTTGTTATGTGAATTGTTCCGGGGAGATACCCATTCCACCGTTACATAATTGGTGTTGTCGACATAGGATACGGAGTTAAGAGCAGTTGGGGTAGTCAGGGGAATAGCAAAGTTGATGATGCCTGTATGTCCCGGAGCCCCGTGGCTGCCGAAATTTAAAAGGCCTGAGCAGGATGCGAGATGTCTGGACTTACTAGCAGCTAGGAAGGTACCTGTTGCTTTGGGAGCATCCTGTAAGAAAATGGAAGGTAAACCGAGTTGTATCTGTCGTGAAAGAGCCACCCGAGCAGAGGGTTGTGGACAGTGTGCGCGGGTATGAGTGCTGGCCACAGGAGTAATAGAGAAACGTCCAACCTTGGGGTGTCATGGGAGATCGGCTGGACTGTTGCGGGACATGGGGTTATGATTTGCTGCTAGGCAGCAGTGCTTGGGATAAAGCATGAAGCCCAGGTTATGCCTGGAAGTATCCCCACCATACCTGCTAGGTAGTGATGCCATTGGGACATGAAATGGATCATTTTGTAGCATGGGACAGAATGGCGCACATCATTATACTTCTGCTTCAGGTTTAATAAAACAGAAATCGGGACTTCAATAGGTTTGCGGAATGTCGCTGATACTACCAGAATTATAGGACTGGAAGCTGTGCCGTAGCAGAGACTACTAACGTTTTAATGTGGGGGGATGTCATCCAGGGAAGAACCGACTTTATTTGAAGGTTTTATTTCTTGCATGTTTGCTGTGTTTTACTGTGTTTCAACGTGGAGTGTTTTATTCTTACGGTTTTATTGCATGTTTTATTGTATATATTAACTTGTCCCGGAGAGAGTCCGCCCACTTCTAATAACAAATCAGATACACCTGGAAGGGCACAGAGGTGGACAAGAGGCCTGGCAGACCAGAGAACAGCCTGGAGAGACAGAGCGGCAGAGATGGCGGAGTGAATGGTGTCAGGTGGCGATGCCTGCAAGCCCGCAGACGGGCTGGGAAAGGTTGGCGTGGAGTGGTGAACGAGGATACGACACCAGCGAGCTCTACCTCCCCCGGCGAGACGGGCCGGTGCCAATTGGCGTGTTGCTGGGAAGCGGCGGGCAGAGTTAAGAGCTCTGCCCACCCGGGCACGCCGGAGCGGAGAACACTGATAGGACGGCGAGTACGCCGCCGGGTTTCCTCCCTTCTTCACCTTTTGCCTGGATTTTTAATTTCTAGTGACTCTTATATCATGGCAGACGCCACTGGAATTTTAATGTTGTGTTTTATTGATTTTTATTGTGTTGTTCCCTGGCCAGGGTTGTTTTAATTCATTTTACATTTTTGGTAAATGGTAAATGGCCTGTATTTGTATAGCGCTTTACTAGCCCCTAAGGACCCCAAAGCGCTTTACACGTCCAGTCATCCACCCATTCACACACACATTCACACACTGGTGATGGCAAGCTACATTGTAGCCACAGCCACCCTGGGGCGCACTGACAGAGGCGAGGCTGCCGGACACTGGCGCCACCGGGCACTCTGACCACCACCAGTAGGCAACGGGTGAAGTGTCTTGCCCAAGGACACAACGACCGAGACTGTCCAAGCCGGGGCTCGAACCGGCAACCTTCCAATTACAAGGCGAACTCCCAACTCTTGAGCCACGATCGCCCCATTATTATATTTAACTGTTAAATATAATAAATTACATTTTAGTCATACAGTTTTTTAATCAAGTCTATTCCCTTGGCTGCTCACTACTCCGTCCGTTTTTACGGAGGGTTTCCCTCCGCTCAGTAACACCTGTGTTAATTCTCAATCACCATTACATCGGTTACAAAGTGGCGTTGTCAACAGGATCCGGGTTCTGAGCAGTGGGTAGTAGGCAGGGGAATGGTAAATATAATGATGTGGGAACGTTAGCACGGGAGGGATAAAATTCCATGTTGGAAAATGGTTGAACTTTTTGGCCCTGAGTAACGTTATGGAATGACTTGCAGGCCACATTACTAGAACTCATTATTCAATGTCCAATGTTCGATGTCACTTAAGTGGGCTGGAGGGATTGCGGGATAGAGGGTCTTGGTTAGCTGCTATGCAGCTCTGATGGAATAGCTCAAATCCAGGCTAGACTGGGAGGGCCCTGGTAGTCCCTAGCTGAGAGCTGTTAAGTGACTTCAAACTATGTTACGTTGGGCAGAAAATGTAAGTTCGGGTTATCTATGTGGCTGGAAGGTTGAGTTTAAGATTGTAATCCATGGCTCCAGAGCGTGAGGAGTGGATGCCAGCTAAAAATGTGTTTTGCCTTCCCCTTCTATACATTGAAATGAGAGGAGAATGGGTGCTCCAGCAGAAGGAATATGGGACAACTGCATAAGTTATAGGCCTGATAAAGCGCTGGGTGTCAGGGACTGCCACCATTAAAGCTTGGGGGGATCTCACAGGGTGGAATGGGCAAAGTTTAACTTGGTGTTTTTATTTGTTTGCATGTAGTGATGTTTTTTATTCTTGATCTTTTTTTAGCGTGTAGTGTTTTATTTTGTTGGGCTTTTGCATGCTTTTGTTTTGGTATGTGAATTGTTCCGGGGAGATACCCATTCCACAGCCCCTCCTGATCATTAACCTGGCACACCTGGGGTTCGCCACAGCTATTTAATAAGAGAGGGAGTGTGAGAGACGGAGAGAGGAGAGGAGCGACATGGCGTGGTAACCGGTGTGGGCGACGGCCGCGCAGAGTGACACAGAGGCCCGGCTATAGGCAGTCAGCCGGTGCGTGCCTCAAAGGAGAAAGGGACCGGAGATCGCGGACGACCGCACACTGGAGAGGGTGATCGGGGCTGAGCAGAGAGGTCTGTGTTGGTGTTGAGGGGAGGTAGCTCCTCGCCGAGAGAAGCCTACGGCAGGGGATTGAGAGGCAGCGGGATGGCGCCTTATGTCCCCGGGACGGTGACACCATGGCTACGCGTGTGAAGCACAGCACAGTGGCGGGTGGAGTTAGGAGCTCTGCCCATCCCGATCAATCCCGTCTAAGACGAATCTCCAGTGGAATCTAAGAATGGTGACTGCTACTGGCCCTCTCTCCTTTTTAGTCGGCACCAGAATGAAGAGAAGGACAGGACGGCGACGATCCTGTTGGTTTCTGCGTCGTTTGGACTTTTATGGGACTTGATCATCATGGCTGAGCCCATTGAATTTTGGCTGTATTGTTTTAATGGCTTTTAATGTTTTTAACTTCATGTTTCTGCCTGGCCAGAGTATTTTAGTGCTTTCTTTGTAAATAAATTATAGTTTTAACTACTTGAGTTTATATTTGCTACTTCTCTTGGCTGCTTCACTGCTCTTCCCTTCAGAAGGGTTTCCTTTCTGTTTTAAACTTACCACCTGTTAATCCTCTGTTACATTAATACAGCTCAATTCAAACTAAATCTGTTCTAATCTATTTTTCTGTTCCTCTTGTCAGACAACAGAATAACTAATACTGTTTGATTACTGAGGCTTATAAATTACAGGGGAAGCCACTGAAGGTTTTAGCTTATTGTAGGAGCCTAGATGAAGTTTGTGGATTTTACATGATTAACATAATCTGGGTTAATGACTAAATCTATAAAGTGTTGTGTTTGGGTCCAATCCTGCCTGCCACACAGCGCTACAGGACAAAGTCTAAGATTGTTTTCTTTTTAATTAATCTTTGGTCACATTTATCCAGGAAAACACAAACATGTAAAGGAGCTCATCAAAAGTCTCTGACCTCATTGGTCCAGGTTCATTACTGAAGTCTGGAATAATTCCTTTGGACCGGTCACTCGTCACAGACAGACAGCTGGATCCTGCAGACTGTGACCTCTGACCTCTGCAGACACAAACATAATGAAGTCATTGAAGCAGCTGTGATCACACAGACTGCAGATAATGCAGCTGTTTCCTGTCAGTAACAGTCCTCTTAGATTAGAGTTCAGCTTTTTACAGGAAAACAAATGTCCCTGAATGCAACAGTGAGAAACAGTCTGCCTCTGTGGTTGTGATAGCTGCTGTTAGGAGCGTTCATTTGTTTGCAGTTAGACGAGGAGATGTTACCATCATGGACATCTCCAAAAGTTGATTCTGTTCATCTGGACGTAGCGTTTTGTGGGAGAAACGTTTCGTCACTCATCCAAGTGACTTCTTCAGTCTCAGCTGACTGCAGGTTTCCCCAGTCTTATAAACAGTACATTTACATAATGACTGAAACCAGCCCACTGAAGGAACAATTTGCTGGGAGGTCAGTTCCTTAATCTTAATTATGCAAATTCTCATGATCATTGATCAACAACCACTGACCAAAACCCACTGATCAAAGCCCACTGATCAATGGCCATGAGTACCAGTTTACACAGAGTTGGGGAATGGCTGCAGTCACAGCGTTGTAAGGTGGCGAAAGACGTACCCAGCTAGCTTTTTTTAGCTAACTTTAGTTGAGTCTGATTCTATCCTAAACTCACTTATGCTCCATATTGATGTCACAGGGTGTAATGGACAATGTTTAACTTGGTGTTTTTATTTGCTTGCATGTAGTGATGTTTTTTATTCTTGATCTTTTTTTATCGTGTAGTGATTTATTTTGTTGGGCTTTTGCATGCTTTTGTTTTGTTATGTACCATTCACAGAGAGTTGGGGAATGGCTGCAATCACAGCATTGTAAGATGGCGAAAGATGTACCATTAGGCCCCCTCCTCGATTCAGGGATGGTCATACCCGTTTCACGTAAATGGCCTCCTTGACTCCGCGCTCAGCGTTCCTCCCTGTCCAGGATGTGTACATCCTCATCATTGAAAGAGTGTCCACTGGCCAGTAGGTGTAAATAGACTGCAGAGTCCTGGCCTGACGAGGTAGCTCTTCTGTGTTGTGCCATCCGCTTCGCCAGAGGTTGTTTGGTTTCCCGGATGTGTAAATACTGGCAATCCTCCTGGCACTTAACAGCGTATACTATGTTACTCTGTTTGTGTTGGGGGACCCAATCCTTGGGGTGGACCAGTTTGTGGCGCAGCGTGTTTTGGGGTTTAACCCTTTAAGACCTACCATAGAACCAAGTCCGCCAGAGCTTAGATTATATTTTTACATGTTGTAGTGCCATTTTTGGGAGCATTTCAAGTTGATATTGTCAGGGTCCTGGGACTGGGTGACCCAGGACCCCTGGGCAGTCATGGACCTGTTATATTGTTATGTATTTTTGGTGTTGCTCCCCTTTCTCTATGCTTGTGCATATGTGTCTGTGTGTGTGTGTGTGCGTGTCTCTGTGGGCGCCTTCAGGCCTGGTGGGTGTGGTCCTGCTGGCGGACTGGCCACACCCAAAGCCACACACCTGCTGCTGATCAGGCCTCGTCGGGGGAGCTACTTAAAAGAGTCTTGGAGCTCCCACCGACGCAGGATCATTGCTTGAGACTCCACGTTAGTCACCAGTTTAGGTTTTGTCGTTTAGTGTATGCCTGCCATAGATAAGTGTGCTGACGGCTGCCACTATTGTTCCCTGCAGGAGGTGCGTGGGAGGCATGAAGAGCAGCGGGCACAGGGAGTGCCGACACACGGGAGCAGAGAGCGCTAGGAGAACACGACACGGGAGTCTGGGGAAAACACGGGGATTTATTGTTGTTATTTCCATCACTGTAAATAAACGCACTGTTTATACACAGAGTACCATGACTGGGTCCTCATTCCCTACACCCCCCACGGTCTGCCATGCCGAACCGTGACAGATATACATCAATACAACCATTATAGCCCAAATTTTAATAATATGTATGCATTAAGTGCATAGTAATTACATAAATTGCAAAAAAGTGCAATAAACTACAAAAAAATTGAAAATCGTTTTTGTTTTTTTAACATATATTTCTAGTTAGAGAAATTTAAGAGGCTTATCCCTCAAAACTGTAAATACAAAAAAGTTGCACAAACTAGTTTCCCACCACAGGAAATTTATTTTAAGTGTCTCCATAGTTTTATTTTTGAAATACACAAATTTTTATATACTGCAGGAAAAACAAAAATAAATATTATGATGGAAATTTGCAAAAAAACAGCATATGCATCAAAAATAAACTATTTCCAGCAGTGCAATATGAGTCCTAAGCATCCCAGAAACAACACAGAAAGTCATAAAGTCAAACATAGCTTTTAAAAACCAGTATAGGCTTATAAGGGCCTGGTGGTAAAAAAAACTACATTTCCGCAAAATGACGTCACTTCCGGTTTCAGACAGGTCATGGCGGACATGTGATAGTTCGCGCTGATGGACGTAGGAAGTGTTACGAACAGCTGATCGGATCGGCAAAGCGTGTTTCTGGAATATTATGTTTTTGTTGCTGCAAGTGCTTTTTATGCAGTTTTTGCAAAGCTTTATGTGGAAGGAAACTGTGACCTAGGACAAGCTGATGGCATAAGATGTAAGTACACCTCCTCCGGTTTCATATGCAAAATTAATTATTGCGCTAGCTTACGTGGTTGCAGAGCTACCGGGATTTTAAAATAGTTACGCAAAATGGAGCGTGTCCGCTCCGACCGGCTTCAAAAGGGTTAAAAGCCACAGAGACCCGGTGTTTAGAAAAAATGCGTCTCAACTGTTCCGATACTCCTGACACATATGGGATCACTACAGGTTTTCGCCTGGGCAGCGGTTGTCCTTCTCTCCTGGATCGGCTTGAGCTTTCTTTAGGTGCCTTTCCCGCTTTGACAAAAGTCCAGCTGGGATAACCACATTTACTCAGGGCCTTCTTGATGTGCTGTCCTTCTGCCTCCCTGGCCGCTGTGTCAGTGGGGATGGTGTTCGCTCTGTGTTGTAGCGTCCTGATGACACCCAGTTTGTGCTCCAGTGGATGATGAGAGTCAAACCTTAGATACTGATCCGTATGTGTAGGTTTACGGTACACGTCAGCTTTTAGATGTCCCCCATTACTGATGGAAATCTCACAGTCTAAGAAGGCTAAGCTGACACTTTTCATATCCTCCCTGTTGAACTTGATGTGTCGGTCCACCGAGTTAATGTGATCTGTGAAATGTAGTACGTCCTGAGATTTGATTTTCACCCAGGTGTCATCCACATATCTGAACCAATGGCTTGGTGGTGTTCCAGGGTAGGATAGCAAAGCCCTCTTTTCCACTTCTTCCATGTACAAATTGGTCACGATGGGTGAAACTGGGGAGCCCATGGCACACCCATGTTTCTGCCTGTAGAACTGACCCTTGTATGTGAAGTAGGTTGAATGAAGACACAGTTCCAAAAGCAAACACACTTGGTCGATGCTCAGAGTGGTGCTGTTGCTGAGGTTGGTGTCATCCTGTAATCTCTTACGGACTACCTCCAACGCTTCCATGACTGGGATGCAAGTGAAGAGAGATGTAACGTCGTATGAGACCATGGTTTCATCTGCCTCCATAATGACATGTCTCACCTTCTCAACAAAATCCAGGGTGTTCTGGATGTGGTGTTCAGAGCTGCCCACCAGCGGGTTGAGGATCGAAGCCAGTAACTTGGAGATGTTATAGGTGACCGAGTTGATCATACAGACAATCGGTCTTAAAAGTGCACCCTGCTTATGTATTTTCGGTAAACCATACAGACTTGGTGTAGCCTTGTCTTGTTCTAACTGCTTCAGACAGTCTATCACCCCTGCTGTAACCACTTCCTGGGTCTCGTTTCAGGGGCTCATAAGTATTTTCATCACTGAGTAGTGACAAAATCTTCTCATGATAGTCTTTCTGGTTTAGCAATACTGTGCACCTACCCTTGTCTGCCAGAAGGATGATAATGTTGTTGTCATCACTAAGTGATGTGAGTGCCTTCCTCTCCTCCATGGTGATGTTGGATGCTGGGGGCTTTGCATTGCTGAGAAAGGGCAAAACTTTCGTCCGTAATTGCTCTGCTTCCACTTCTGCAATATTGTTGTTACGAATTGCTGTTTCTGTGGCTGTGATCAGCTCCACTAGCGGGATTTGTCTCGGTGTGACAGCAAAATTCAACCCTTTAGCAAGGATGTTTTTCTCTGTTTGGGTGAGCTGTCTGTCAGACAAATTCTTCACCTACTGGTCCACATCCTCCGTGTCACATCCGTGTCTCTTCTGGCCACTGAGGACACTCTCCGTATTTTGCGGTGGTTTCCGATGTACAACAAGTAAGTCAAACTTCCTTTGTTGCCTGGTCTTAGACTTCTTGTGCTGTGCTAGACGAGCCTTCTCAGTAAAGTCAAACACCTTTTTAAGAGTATTCTCATCTAGAAGCATTGTCAGTCTCCGTCGGATCCGCTCCTCTTGAGATTTTAGCATGTCGATGGTAAAATTTTTTTGCCTCACCTGTTCATTAAGCAACTGATGCTGTGCCTTCTGGAGGATTTTTGTTGCCCGGAAGCCTTTGACTGAAGAGCTCATTTGCAGACTTTTAGGAGTAATCCTGTTTTGTCGGCATCTGAGGCTGAATCTCAGGTGGTTCCTGTAGTCCGCCATCTTACGTGCTGTTTGCTCATACTGACGTACAAGCTTTAGGCAGTCCTTGCCAAAGTGGGTTAAAATGTCTTGATGCATTCTCAATCATCCAGGAAAGTAAATCTCCAAAAGTTGAATCTGTTCATCTGGACAGCCATTCCCCAACTCTCTGTGAATGGTACTCATGGCCACTGATCAGTGGGTTTTGGTCAGTGGTTGTTGATCAATGGTCACGAGAATTTGCATAATTAAGATTAAGGAACTGACCTCCCAGCCCATTGTTCCGTCAGTGGGCTGGTTTCAGTCATTATGTAAATGTACTGTGTGGAATTACAGGGATTATTTTACATAACCATCATCTTATCATTGCATTAATTATCATTTCATCAAAGTGTTTATTGAAGCTGCTGGCATTATGTTATAATTTATATTATAGGGGTTATCATAATCAAATATTAACATGTTTATTACAGGTGCAGTTATAACTACTTTAAAATGATTGAGTTAAATATATATGTATCATAACTCATATGCTGAGTATATTGTTACAGTAAAATAGTAGCTGAGCAAAGGCCTGAATGTATTCAGCTTCTTGTGGTATTTGAGTTTGCCTAGTTACAGGTGACAGAAGGATGTCCAGTCCATGGTGACCTCAAAGGCCTTAGGTCATCACCATATTCGGAAGAGTATGCCACAAGGAGGAACTTCTGTGTTTGCATTTAATTCTTAAAATACATGGATGTTCTGTACATGCAAATTATGTGCTTGTAAACGCAAGAAGGGGCGTTACAATACCCTGATGTTATAAAAGTAATCTAGAGTGTATTTTGGGTAGAGATGTACAACTGTTTTGCAGTTTGCACCTCTCCACGCTGCGTGCATTCATTAAAATCAATTGTTTGAACGACCTCTTCTGGACTATCATTGTTTTACTCTCATCCTCAATTTTGAACCCGTAACAACTGTTTATAAGATTGGGGAAACCTGCAGTCAGCTGAGACTGAAGAAGTCACTTGGATGAGTGACGAAACGTTTCTCCCACAAAACGCTACGTCCAGATGAACAGAATCAACTTTTGGAGATTTACTTACCTGGATGATTGAGCATGCATCAAGACATCATGGAAATGTTAACAAATCCTGCAGCATCATGTGGCACAAACACTTGGTGTTGCTGTCATCTGCAAGCAACAGGAAGTTCATTAATAAAGGCGGGATGGAGACGTGACTGTGATGGTTCTCCTTCATCCACCTGTTACACACTTCTGGGCTCACACGCCGAGCCTTTGTCTAATACAGTGTCTCTGTACACTTTTCTGAAGAGGAGCCGCACAAACCTTTGTTTGCTTTCTAGAGCAGCGTATCATTCTCACAGAGCACAGCTGTCACGCTGGTTTCTGTTAGCTTAGCCACCAGGCTAAAGTCAAACTACCCACTGCTAGCAGCTGTTTCTATCATAGTTTAGGATCCAGATGTGTGAAGTCTAAATTTACACCTGTGATTAAAATAAATAGTTAAAAACAGCCAATTGTGTCCAAATGTGTCTTAAACCAGATAACCTGACAGTTACAGCTGAGCCTGTGTGTGCTTTGAGACATTGCTCTTCTACAGACAGTGTTGGGGAGTAACGGAATACATCCATTACCTATTTAGAATACAAAATATGAGTAACTGTATTCCGTTACAGTTACCGTTTTAAAAGGTGGTATTTAGAATACAGTTACTTTGTTAAAATAAATGGATTACACTGCGGTACTTTCCTGTTTCATATTGAAACAGGTCCGGATTGTTTGGGTTTGTTTGACAGCTGTTCTGTTGTTCCAGGCGGCAGCGTTACGGTTGCCATGGTTACAGGACGACGCTCTCTCTCTGCGTGTTTCCTGGGTGAGAGAGCGCCTTTTTGTTGTTGTTGTTGTGCTAAGCTAATAGGCAGAATGCTACAGGCATAGCTCTAAACAATGTAGCATCATGGGCAGTGTAGTCCATGCTGCAGGGAGAATGGACTACCATACCCGTTATGTGTCTGTGAGCGAGGGAGGGAGAGAAAGGAAAAGTCCGAGCTGTCACGGAGCAAAAACGGGAGCTGGAAGCATGTAAATATAATAATAACCACAGCAGCCAAGAAGAGAGCCTGACGAGCCCAGCTGTAAGTAAGCTATTAAGACTCAACTGTACACTGTGTTCGTGTTTTCCTCCGGAACAATAAGTTCCGTTGCAGCAGCCTTTCAACGCCTCTCTCTGTCTCTTGCTAGCAAAGTTGACCCAGACAGCAAAGTCAAGCTAGTTTTCAGCTACGAGCCCGACATGAACCATTAGCCAGAGGTCCGTTTACTACGGTTCGGAGCCGCGGACCTTCAGTAATAGTAATAAATCACACAGCAATAGTACATTCACGTAGTTGTAAAAAGCATGATAATATATTAAGTAATCCAAAGTATTCAGAATACGTTACTCTCATTGAGTAATGTAATGGAATACGTTACAGAATACATTTTGGGGCATGTATTCAGTATTCTGTAATGGAATACATTTTAAAAGTAACCTTCCCAACACTGTCTACAGAGATGCATTTTACAGACCAGGAAACATCAAAATCATTTAAATCAAAGAGTTCATGTTACTAACAGCTCACCTCTCTGCAGCAGACACAGGCTGCTCTTTGAATTTAATGGGATGATTTCTGGACCGGTCACTCTTTAAGGACACAGAGCTGGGTGGAGGTCCAGGTGGGTTTCTGTGAATAATGATGGAGCAGTGATGTGAGTGCTGAGCTGTGACATAGAGAAGAGTCATGGACAGTTAGAGATGGTCATCTCACCTCTGAGCTTTGGTCTGGCTCTCATGTTCCCCACACAGAGTGCTTTTAGAGGGAGGGACTCCCTCCTCTCTGTCCTCACACTGATCCATGCTGCTCAGTTCACATCAGCTCACACACACTTTCTACCTTCACCTGCAGAAGAAACACAAATCATTCATGTGCACATCAACTGAAATCCTCCTTTCCATCATGTGTGCTGTCCAAATATCAGCTGCTTCTTTCCTGCTTCATTTCAGTGTCAGCTGAATGCAGTCAGACAGCAGTGTGAGGCAGAGGAAGCTGCCATCAGCTGCTCTACTATCAGTCCACTAGATGGAGCCGTGAAGCACACATGATGCATTCACTGACACACACTGACTCACTGTGGACTTCAAGCAGAAAGGTGCACTCTTTTATTGAGATCATATTGAGTGTGTGAATGTGTGTGTGACTGGGTGGATGACTGGTTGTGTAAAGCGCTTTATAGTGATGTATCGGTCGCGAACGAAATGGCTCTTAGAGCCGGATCTTTGACGTGAACGATGCGAGCCGGCTCCTTATCGCGAGTCGTGGGGTTTTTTTTCCCTTTCTCTCACCCTCTCTCTCGCACTTTTTTTCCGCTTCACTCCGCACGCGAGCCTTGTGCTTTGCCCTAGGCAGAGGGGGGAGGGGCGGTAGTTACACTCAGTAGCAGAGGAACAGAGCGGGAGGGAGAGACAGAGAAAGAGAGCCAGGGACAACAACGTCACATTAGAAAGGTATAGTAATCATCCACAACTATTTTCAGTTGCAGATGATAAAGGAGTCAGAAAGTTTATTCATGCAGGCTCATATGACAGAGAATATGCATCTTCTTTTTGTTTTTCATTTTTTAATTTATATTTAATTGTGTTGTGGTTTGCAGTGTTTTGTGTTGTTACACTTTAAATATGTTTAAAAGGAAAAAGCTGAAATTTTTAAATAGTTAAAAGTTAAACTGTGAATAGTTGGTTTTTGTATTATATGATTTATTTATTACATTTTATGTGGAGTGAATAAATAAAAGTATATTTACGGTGGCCCCTAGAGACAAAGCACATACAAACTCCAAAACACATAAAAACTCAGAAGCATGTAAAAAATCAGACGCACGTAAAAACTCCAAAACACGTACAAAAGACAACAAAAGTGCTCCAGGATGCTAGGCGCACTGTTGAGCTTTTGTTACCTAGTGGCTACACAAGCCAGCAAGTACCAACGACTGGATTTGGTGTGTGGTAGTAACAGGTAAATGAACCCTTTTTAAAAATTATTTGAATATACATGAGTGCTTGTGTATAAATACACAAACAATACACATATGCTCTGTTTTGGAAGTTCAGTTAACGCTAGAAATGTGTTTTGGAATTTGCACGAGCTTTTTGGAGTTTGTACGTGTCTCTAGGGGACACCGTATATATTTATATATAAACATATATAAATAAAACCACTTTTTTTACATCAGTAATTACGTTTGAGCATAATTTTATATTATTGTTAATAATAAATTAATTAAAGCAACAAAACAACCTGAAGAGCCGGTTCGGAGCCGAAAGAGCCGGTTCTCTAAAAAGAGCTGGAAATCCCATCACTAGCGCTTTGGGGTCCTTAGGGACTAGTAAAGCGCTATACAAATACAGGCCATTTACCATATGAACAGAACAACAGGCCATTCTTCTGTCACTCACCACCTCCGCTGGGTCCAGAGGGCATCCTAGAACAGAGCTGGCCCTCCGGATCAGCCCTTTTCAGTCTCTTCCTGTCCCCAGCAGAGATGCTGCCGCCCCAGCAGACCACATCATAAAAGATGGCTGTGGCCACCACAGAGTCATAAAAGGTCTTCAGGAGTGGGCCCTGAGTCTCAGCAGCAGGTACAGCCTGCTCTGCCCTTTCCTGTAGAGGGCGTCTGAATTATGAGTCCAGTCCAGTTTATTGTTCAGATGAACACCAAGGTACCTGTAGCTGTCCCCAGCCTCAGTGTCCATACCTTGGATGTTCAGTGGTTGCAGTGGAGGATGTTTGTGCCTGCGGAAGTCTACATCCAGAATCCATGTAGTGAGGTGATGGACCTGACGACCCTTGAGCTGATGCCATCTGGACCCGCTACCTTCTTGGCTTTAATCCTCCTCAGTTTTCTCCTAAACTAGGTGGTTTAGAGAGACAGACTGGAGCCTTGTGTTGAGTGTGTATTGGATGCTGTTGTTGGGGGTGGGGAGTGGTGAGTGGTAAGCAGCTGTCCACACTGTTCCTCTCTTGTTCCTGTCTTGTCCTCTCACTTTATAGAGTTGTGAAAAGCTAAATGTTTCTGACTGTAATCACTGCATACACTCTTGTATTTCTGGATTTACTGAACAACTGCTGGACGACGTTTTTCCAGATTCTTCTGAACTTTTCCTTTTGTTCGTGTCCCTGAGGAAACCAGTCCAGATAAAGCATAGTGGATATCTGTGTCACAGACCCAGAAGATCTTTAGGCCACACCTGATTAACTTGTTTGGCATATGGTGGATTTTTGTGTGATATGTATAAATATGTAACTATATACACTATATATCTATGTGCACTGAACATATATATTATAACTTTCATGTGGAGTCTTAAGCACAAGACATTTTGCTTCACCCAGGTTTATTAAGGTTTTACAGTAACAGGGCAGTTAATGCTGCTAAGAGTTCTCCTGAATAATTTACTCTCCGGTAACTAACCTTCCCTAATACACACTCAACATCTTTCATGCAGCACAACCAAAACAGTAACATTGTAACAGAGATCCTGAACACATCACGATAAAATATCATATGATATAATCACACACACACACACACACACACACACACACACACACACACACACACACACACACACTTTGAACTACACTGAAGTGTTTTAAGAACCTATGTAGTTATAAGATTATATATTATAAGATTGTGAAGATTTAATAATTAGGATTAATGTGTGATGTTTGACCGTGTCATGACCTATTGTGATAAGCCAGAGCAAGGGGTAGTCAGGGTCCTGACTGGCCTTTGGCCAAGACCTTGGCCGCTACCTGACCCCTGCAGCTGTGTTTGGACGGGTGGGAAAGTTACCCAGCAGCAGAGGGCGGAGATACTGGTCCCTATATTAGGGGACCAGAGGACAGCCCCAGAGCTCTTTTCCTCCTGCTGCTGCTTCCTATCCATGTCTGTGTTGCTCTACTGTCTGTGCTTAAGGCTGTACACCCCGGGGTTTTGCTTTGCTTGCTTTCTGCTATGTAACTCTCTTGCTAAATGTCTGTATGTATTTTTCCTGCTGTTCATATGATTCAGTGTATTAAACTATGTTCCAAGAATTCTACTCTTTTACAGAGCATCTTTTTGAGTGTCTTGATTTTAATTGCATCTAAAAGGGTTGGATCTCCATATCGTTGGTGGTGGAAGGTTATCATGATGGCTTCAAAATTTGCGACCACAGGCATGTACTATGAACAGTCTGTTCATAGTACATGCATTCTGTTGTGTGAAATAATCTCTGTGACCCAATAAAACACACATTCCTGACAGTCACATCTGATAATAAGCAAAGCTTCACATTAAATTCCAGAGGACATAAATGTGGGTGATTCTTGAAATTTGCGGTAGAAATACAAAAACTACAATTTTGTAAAATCTATAAACGGCAAGTTAAAAATCGAAAACAGTGTGATACCAAAAACATGTTTTTGAAGAATAGCTGGAACATGAATGATCAAAACTTTTCATTAATTAAATATTAAGACAAAACAACCTGAAACTGAGCTATTTTTGACCCGCTTCTGCATCTAAGGGTTAATGTAGAGACAACGATATGATGGTATGACGGTATAACTATGGAGCGGCAGATTTGTGCTGAACTAAGCTGCACACAGCTGATGTTAGCCAGGAAACATTACACACTGACTTTAATGGAGAGACCGGAAATACAAACACACACAGTTTGTTCTGTGAAGAAATCAAACATGAGCTGAACAAACAGTAAAGTTCCTAAAGACAAACTGTTAAAGGAGGAAACAAAGCAAACTTACAGTTTCTTCACACCAACAACAAGCTCCACTCCACACCTGGACACTAAACACGGACACACAGGTGAGCTGCTTCCTGGAAGGAGGCATGACAGGTGGGAGGGGCTCAGTGGGAACAATCTAGTTCATTTGTCTGGACACCAGAACATTTCTCTCCTTTCTTCCTCTTTCATTTACATTAAATTTGCATTTGATGTCCCGGTGTGTGTGCCTCTGTTCAGATGTGACTGACTTATTTTTGACTGTCCTGTTGAATGTTCATCTCCATTACAGACCTGTTTGTCACACACGCAATATCATCTTTACTGATTTGACTTTTATTTTGCTGCTCACACATAAAAACCGGAAAGTCTGAACTTCACTTCTTTACAAGCTGATCTTAAATATCAACCTTTGCATTAAACTATTATTTATAATCACTTTCTTTAACTACATTGATTTAATCAATGATTTATGGAAACAAGAAATTAGATGCAGAACACTGTACAGATTTTACTGAATGTGTAATAAAATATCTTTGTACTTTTTATTCAATGTTGCCTTCAAAGTGGCCAGACTGGTTTAGAGTAAAGTTCACTTTTTGACATGAAACCTTGTTGTAGCTGCAGAGTGAACACACTGATCCCAGACCAGCTCTGACACACCCACACTGTTTGCTTTGTTGGCAGTTTAAATATTTGTACTCCAAACATTCACAGTTTCTCTGTTTCCAATCTATAGATCCAGTCACACTTTCCACCTTCACCTGTGCAGTAAAAGCTGAGAGAAGAGCTGGAACCAACCATCCAGTCATTGAGCAGCATCAATACATGAGGTTCATTTCAGGTTGTTTGCTCAGCTGCAGGGAAGGTTGGTTGGCACAGCTGCGGTCATTTAAATGTAAGTTTCACATTAACATGCTGAGAATGAGAGTCTGTGTGATAAAGGAGAGGGGGCATGGCAGTGATATGAAATGAGAGCAGTTAAACTCTGTGGTACAGAAATAAAGAATCACACAGCGGTTTGTGTATTGTTGTCTCTATTGTTGGTGTTTCTGATAGTGATATTCAGATGAGGTGTCATGAGGCTTTCAACCTTCCAGCTAATTGGTTCACAGAGTTTAATTTCTCAAGGATTCATGTGCACAGAAAAAATTATTTAAGCACCAGATTTGTGATACAGGCCTTCTTTAGATGTCCTACTATCAGATTTCAAAGAAACTGCTGCAGCCTTTTGGACCTCAGCTGTTTGATTCTCTTATCCTCCTGATATTTTGTCTCCATCTTCAGCTTTACACCTGAACGAGAGGAAACATTTATAAAAATGTAATACTGCTGTCATACTTAGTATGATAGTGGTTGGATCAGTCATCATGTGACGGTCCTCCTCACCCTGACGTCCTTCAGCTGGGTTGTGTAAACAGAGAAACTGAAATGAACTCTCAGTTTGTTTCTGCTCCATGATCCGACTGTAAACACTGAAACCTGTTGTTCCAGTTGGAGGAACATGAACCCTGAAGATCCACCCATCCATTTTCTTCAGCTTATCTGGGGCCAGGTCACGGGAGCAGGAGCCTAAGTAAGGAAGCCCAGATCTCCCTCTCCCCAGCCACCTCCTCTAGTTTGTCTGGGGGAACACCAAGGCGTTCCCAGGCCAGCCGAGAGATATAATCTCTCACCACGATGGACCGGTGCAGTGTCCGCATCACTGCAGCCGCAGCACCTATCCATCTGTCGATCTCCAGCTCCCTTCCCTGAAGATAATCCTCTCATTTTTTTTTACCTTTTCTCTGTTACAAAGACTTATCGACCAGCTAAAATTCTTCTATAGTTATTAACAATTTTTTAACAGAAGAATACAGTAAGTCACTCTTATATGTTTCTTCCTTTCCTGCTCTCCGCTCAAAGCCACAGTAGGACCTACTCACTGCTGCCCCCTGAGTTTAATTCTGTATTGCAGTTTTTCTCAGTTCTCTGCAGCATACTCAGACTGTATAACCAGGGCTGCACATAAGTAGTCCACAGGTGCTTATTTGCTGCCAAAATAAAAGATGTGCATCAGATAAGAAGGTGCGTTTGTGTACATAAGATACTGGAAATTCCAAGAATTTATTGTTAAATTCCGAGAATATGCGCTTCTTTTGCGGTGGAGGAACACCAAAGTAATTGCTTACAGAGCTTGCTTCTTTGACATCTTTAAGAGTTCTGAACAAACGTAACCAACCAGAGTGCAGCTGTGATGTACCTTCCACTCTGCTGCCTTAGTCCTTCTTCCTGGGTGGTTGTAGCTCAGGTGGTTGAGCAGATCATTTGTTAATCAGAAGGTTGGTAGTTCAGTCCCCGTCTGTTTCAGTCTGTGTGCTAAATATCTTTGGGCTAAATAATAAACCCACCAAGTTGCTCTCTGATGCATCCATCAGAGTATTAATGTGTGTGAATATTAGAAAGAAACAAGTGCATGTATGACATGAATGAGGCAAATTGTAAAAAGCTCTTTGAGTGCTCAGGTAGAGAAAGATCCTTTATAACCAGTGTATTTGCCATGAGTAGTGGACAGGCTCAAAGAGTGTGAGAGTAAAGAAAAGACAAAACACTCAGCACGGTTCCACTCGACTAATTGCGATTAAGCATCACAAGGTGGAGGTTGGGGGGTGGTTCCCTTTTTTTTTTTTTTGCTGGGAGTTTTAGAACCCTATTAGTTAGGTTGCTTACTCTTTAAAATACCAGAATAGGGAGGATGGTGTAGGTTTAAGTTTATTAGACCGATCAGTTTTGCTGAACTATGAAATATTTTGGGTGCAGTGTACTTTTTGCATACAGGTATAACAGAGAAGCGCTAATGTTTGTTTTTTACCTTGAGTATGAACTTGAATTCATATCGGTATCGGCAGATTTGTTCTGTGAAAGATCGACGATGGTTCAGTGTCAGGGTTTGTTTGCATTCATCAATAAATATCTAAATAAATCAAAGACTCCATGTTTGTTCTTTCATCATGTGACCTCTGCTCATCCATCTCTGTGTGTATCAGGATACATTTAGTTCATAATACACAGAAAAATCAGAGTTATTACCTGTAATAAATGTGAAAGATTCCTGCAGTGATAACCAGGCAGGACTGAAACACATCACAGCTGTCACCACGGTAACAGCACCGTCCATCCACAGGTGAGGGGAGGAGCAAAAAGAGGGACTTTCACCATTTTATACTAAAAACACTCAACTAATGTTTCTAATATGAAACAAATAAGCCCACATTAATGTGAGCATTTATTAAATAATAATAATAATGATTTCCTCCTGATCTCATTTCCATAGCAGAGAAAACTGTGGTGTATATTGAGGTGGAGGGTGTGGTCTATGGCTCAGGTGTAGAGTGAGGGTGGGGTGCACCACAGCAGCATGCTGGGACTGCTGAGGGTGGAGGAGGGAGTGATGATGACATCAGAGCTGCAGCAGTCAGCAGCACAGAGACCAGTGAACACACAGTCTGTTCATCTTTGCATTGATACAATATATAGCACAATATTGAATGACAGAGACGCTGTGTGAGCTTCCACAGATACACTGACGTCAGCATCCAGAGTCCTCCTGCTGCTCCCCCCTCAGAGCCCCGTGATCAGCACCAACACATTCAGTTAGATGACAGAGTCCAGCTGCAGCTAGAATCAGCTCTGTGAACAACAGCACAGCGTCAGTGTTTCACACTCAGTGAAAGGAGGAAACAGCAGAAGAACACCATGTGTGCTACGTTTCCCAGGACACACTACAAACTGCACAAATACAGCACGTGGAAGGACCTGCAGCTGCATTTAAAGAGAAAAGACAGCGTGATGTCCTGTATGGACAGGTGGAAGGAACCAAGTCCTCAGCTGAAACACTCGTGTTTGTCCACAGACAGGAAACACAGCAGGAAACAAAGAAGCTCATGGATAACACACTTCCTGTCAGTCACAATGAGGCTGGAGCCAAACACAGAAAGGTGTTTTTGTCCAGATGAGCCCAGAGAAGAAACACGAGTGTTCACAGACATCAGAAGCTCAGAGAGGTGAAACATGAGGTTGGAGTCCTCGTCAGCATTCAGAAGAGCTGCTGTGAAACCCTGAGTACTCATGACAGACTCTGATGGCACAAACACATCATGATTCAAACATGAAGACAAACATGGAGCTCCTGATCCTCCTGCATGAGAACAAGCTGACATGAGCGCTGTGTCTGAGAGTGTCTCCCTGTCACAGTGACAAGAACACAGCTGCTGCTCACAGTCATTAAACTGACCTGAGGTCAGCTGCTAGCATGTCTCTGTGCTCCTTACATATGAACCATGTGACCTCACATCAGTGCTGTGGATGACTGTAGTCATAGAAGAGTAGAGCTGTAGCAGGTGGTGTGAGGAGGAGGAGGAGGTGGTGTATTCTAGTTAACGCAGTACTGAAACACTCCAGCAGAGGGCGCTGTTAAGTCCTTATTGTAACACAGTTACTGTGTGCAGTTAGACTTCAGACATAATCTGCACTTATTTCCATCAGACATGCTGTCAGTAAATGATTGTTTCTATTGATTCTACTTCCTGTTGACTAGTTTGATGACAGTGAAACAATCACAGCTGATTGTGTGATGATGTCACTGTTACATTCAGTGTGTGTGACATCATGTTAGTGCAGCTGATAACAGCCTGGTTCTGTTAGAAACACATGAACGTGTCCATAGATCAGTGTGTGTTTAACATGAGAGCTTCAGCCCTGCTGATGTGTTCAATAAAGACATGCAGGAAAACTGATGAGACTCTGAAATAACTCTTTATATTTATAATGTAACTCTGCATCAAAAGAACAACAAAGGATCCCAGACAGGTTTATGTGAACAAAGACCATGTTTCTGTGTTTCTAACAGTTTGACATTATTAGGAAACAGACTGCAGTGAACAGGATTTATAAAGAGCTTCTATATAAAGATATGACAGCTGTTTGTTGATCACTCTGTGTTTGGACCTGATCAGTCCAGCTGTTTACTTGAAATATGTTCATTTACCTGTGACGTTATATTTATGTTCTTGTCTCTGTTGAAAAACACATTTTAATGTCCCTCAGATTTTTCTCCCAGATGAATAAATATAAAAATGACACAAACTGACTGCAGCTACTTTTTGTCCTTTCTGTCAGAAACCTTCATGTGACTCATGAGAGACACGTTTCAGCTGTTTGTGACAGATCAGAGGCCAACAAGTCATTTATAACACTTTCCATCATTGTTTAGTACAAACACATGTTGACACAGCAGCGGGGCCGCAGTGAGAGTCAGAGCCAGGAGATAAAAACTCCTGTTTGACCACAGCCTCAGTTTGTTCCTGCAAACACTTCCTGTTGTTGACTGGGTGGAGTCAGGAAGCCAGCGAGGCCCTGCAGGACTGAGACTGCAGACTGGGACGTGCTCTGTGATGGAGATCAACAGCATCACTGACTGTTTCTGTGAGGACACCATCATCCCAGCAGGGCTGTTTCCCAACAACAAGCCTGGACCATCAGAGACCTGAAGCTGCTGCTGAATGAAAGAAGAGGATCTTCAGGTCTGGAACAAGGACGAGCTGAGAGTGTTAATAACGTTACTAATGTTCAGCTACACTTTACTAGGTCACATCTGTGACACACGTCACTTAAATAAAGAAGGAAATATTGGCTCTGTTTTATCTGCTGGGCCCAAAAGTGACTCCCCGTATTTAAACTGCTATGAATAACTTGTTGGTCTATAATATGTGAAACATGTGTCAAATGTCTCCATCATGAAAGATATCAGGTCATCTTGAGCCACAAAAACATTCCTATCATGAGCTAGAAGCTGGAATCAGTTTGTTGCAGACGTTTATATATCCCATATTTATCCAGTTAAAGTCACATTGAAATTCAAAAATGTCTTTTCAAGAGTCGTCTGTCCAAGAGGAGCAGAAACAAATATAACAACAGTTATTTAAGCTGTTTTAAAGGCCACAAAGGAGCAGATTGGTTATAATGCAGCTGCTTCACAGGAATAAAGATGAAACACTGTTTTTATTTCATGTGTAACACCTTTCAATCATGTGTTGACTAAAGTCTATTGACCAGTATAAGTAAAGACATCACAACCACACACATGGAAACACTGAAACCTGTTTTTGGTGCAGCAGCGGTCCCAGCTGCTCGCCTTTATCTAGACTGGGTCGGCTGCTTATCTCAATATAATCAATGTTTAAAGTTCTCAGTGTTTCTGTGTTGCTTCGTATAGGATCTCCCAGCATCATCACTGTGCTGTCCAATCATTGTGTGCTAGGTTACCTTATAGTGCGATGTGTGTTTGCACAAAGAGAAGCATGTGTGTCAAATATAAATAAGCACAGAACAGAAAAAGCTGCCAGTTTCTTCTATTTAGAGTCAAGTTAGTGTTTTGTGTCTTTGTTTGAGGCCTAATGTCAAGCAGAGGTGTGTGTAACTGCACTGCTCTGTTATATGTGTGAAATGTGTGCTTCAGCATCATCTTCGTCACTGCTGATTCCTTTGTGTCATCATGTGTTGAAGAGAGAACAGTTATAACGGAGGAGCAACAGGAAGCCCTGAAATCTGCATCAACAAGGAAGTGTTGGCTCACCAGTGATCCCAGCAGAGCCACTGGTTTGGCTCCAGCTGTTCTAGATTCAGTGATGTTGTTCCTACAGATACATGTTAGCATCTTTATTGTAGTAAAGTCTTGTAATGTGAAGCTAGAAACAAGGCAGGAAACAGCTCCATGATCTGATCTTAATGATGTTGTTTTTATTTGTGTCTTTCAGAACTGGATTGAAACTATCAAAGGTCTAAAAACAGCCTCAACCCTCCCAAAGACAAACTTTACACACGTCATCTTTCAGCTACAATCTTTGTTGCAGGGATCTTCTGCCAAACAAGGCTGAGAGAAGATTTCTTACAGCTGTCATGTTGATGCTGTTTCAATCTTTGGGCAAACACACTCATATATTAGGGCTGATATCAGGGCTGCACAAGTTCTTTGTGATCATGAATAATAGAAGTGTGCCTGTTGAAGATCATGTTTCTACATGATTATATGTCCTGTTATTGTTCTGTATTATATTCAGCTTTCAGCATCCTTTCCCAGCCCCTGTTACACCATCCATACAAAGCCAATCTGACTGTGAGCCAATGTGTTTGATAGTTTGTGTTGGATCAATAGATTTGACAGACTTGGTTCTCATCCAGAGGGAAACAGTCCAAATTCAGATCTAATGAAATGATGGAGGCTGTTTCCTACCACGGTGCTAATGTGTGACTAACAAGGCTCATGGTCTCCAGCAGACAAGCGCCTGGAATGAGGTGAGCTGAGTGTTGCTTTGGTGGGTCTGTGCCCACGTCATGCATCAGGATTCATATTGGCAATAGTTCATATCTCTGTTCTTTAGCCTTCATCACAAAGCTGTGAAGGAAAAACAAACATCTAACAGGATTTGATGGATGCAAAGTCCACTGAGCTCTTTGTCATTTACAAACTTGTCCAACCAACAAGAGCACAGATGAAAAACACAGTGACACTTAAAGGATTTTGCCATATATGAGCATAGATTACTTTCATATAGATTTGCAATGCAGGCTTTTGGTGAGCCGCTGGGTTCTGTCTAATAATCATCTCAGCATTTTCCAATAGAATAGCTCTTTATTAGCTCTTCATTTATTGTTATTGGACATGAAACAAGGACGCTGTGTTTCTCATTGGATGTTAGTTTCATGTTCATCAGGATCATTTTCTAAAGAGCTGATATTTAGACCATTTACTGCACTGGCTGCACATTCTGTCTACATTTCTCTGTATGTGCTGTGTTTGTCTTTCATATTTCTCCATATTGACACAAACAGTGAACAGCAGTAGATCTACTCTTCATCTGTTTTAGGCCCAGTGAAAGATCTGAAGCAGAAATGGTGTCATTAGGAGAAGAAGAACGGCGAGGAGGCAGCAGCTCTTAAAGATGAAACACAGCAACTTAGCCCTGAGCTCAGAGAGCTTCACATGAAAAAGCTCCTCAAGCAGATCATGTCAGAGGTTTGTCATCAACAGGAGGAACTGTTCATATCATAGAATGAAGGATGCTTGTCAGCTGGATGAAGAAGGTTATTTAATGGCAAACGTTCACATTGAAGTCAAATTGTTGTGGTGTTGAACAGATTCATGGACTGATTGTCTCCAGAATGTTAGAAGAGCTTCAATGAATCATTAGAAACAACTTACAGCTGCACAGTTGTGTCAAACACATCTTTGTGTCATTTTTGTGTTTCTACATGTGACACACATCTAAAACATGCACACAATTTGAACACAAACAGGGATCATTTGTTCCCACAGCCAGATGCTGAGAGCCATTTCCTTGTAGTCCTGTGTCTATATATATGTAGCATTAGATGTTATTGGAATGATTGTCAGCTTTGATAGTTTCATGTATGTTTAGCTGGACGGCTGTTTGATCCTCCACATGTTTAAAGGTGTCCAGTCCTGAGACACTGGGGGTGGAAACAGCTGTGATGTCATTGGACTGTCACAAAGACAGAAGTGCATGAAGTGAGCAGCCAAGGAGCCGCTGATGTTTTGGATTCAACAGCATTTGAAAGGTTGACACAGACACATTTGCACATAGAAAGCTGAATTTGTCATATGCCACAGTGAACTCACTGTTCAGTGTTTTTCAGGAAGCTTCTTAACTGCCTCTGCTGCCAAACAAGCAGCTGATGTCCTTGAGAAGAAGCTGAAGAAGTCTTCAACAACAAATACAGGAAGTGGACTTTCAAATACTAGATTCACTTTAGACTCACACAAGAAATGACTCAACTAGCTGTGTTTGATTGACTCCTTTGACTCTATGAAAGCTCAGTGTGTGTCTGTACACAGACTGTTGTGTTGGACTATTATTCAGTTGTTTTCAAATGTCTGCATCTCAGTGTAGATGAGGCTGGGGGTCATGGGAGGCCACCATAGCAGTCTCTTCAACATCATGACATCATCATAAATGCTGCTGGACTGTCTGATGGGCTGACGGTGAAAAAGCCGTCGGGAAGGAAACAGAAGACATTTCAGAGGCTGCAGCAGATTTCTTTGATTTGGGGCCTTTTTCAGCTTTATTGGACAGAGCAGTGAAGATAAGTGACAGCAAAGCAGAGGGAGAGAGAAAGGGGGCGTGGTCAGAATCAAAGCCAGGCCAGCTGCTCTCCACCTCGTGGCACATGGTCACCTGCTCATCCTAGTGAGCTCCACCAGCAGCCCTTTCACACAGTTTACACTGTCAAACACTGTGTGTGGACCTCAGCTAACAATAGGCTCCATTTAAGTCTGGACTACATGCTTTTATATTGAGGCAGATTTTTACCTGTTTTTATTCCATCAGCAGCTCAACATCATGAGCAGCTTTGACATAAAGACATCAAACTCAAGCTGACTTTAAACTGGATCTACTTTTAATACAGGGGCTCATAAACAACAACATCTTTATTATATATCAGGACAGAAAGTCATCTCAAATGGAAAACAGCTTTATTTGGAATAATCAGCACTATCAACTGGTTTGGGACCAGTTTCATGTCTTTCCAGCTTCTCCAACAAAGTTCCTGTAAAATCAGCATCTTTATTGGTTTGATAGTGATTGATTATTCAGTCCCAATCTGCTGTCATCTAAAGAACAAAATGATGTTTCTATGAGTCAAAAAGCTCCAGATGTTGTTCACAAAGAAAACAAAGATTAGGAAGTTAAACACAAAGTGTTTGGAGCCAAAATGTTCCCAAGCTGCTCTTTTTGAAATGGCAGAGGTACAGTGGTGTCTAACAGCACACTGTGGAAGGCAAACATGTTCTTGTTGGATGAAACTCCATGAATCCTTTGTAGATTTGAGCTTTTGGAGCCTTTCTTTTCTCTTCAGGTGTACAGAGGCTGAGGAGGCAGGTGAAGCAGGTGGAGCTGTTGTAATGCTGGCAGAGGGTGTGTCTTAGTAACTCTGTGAGGTAGAACTGGATCCAACATTGTGGATGTGTTGATGTTGGAGCCATTAAGATTCTCTGCACACTGTAGGATTTCCCTGTGATTCACTGCGGGGGCATTTTGGAGTCTGTCAATGAAACTCTTCATATTTGTGTTTGACTCCAGTTTATAGAAACAGACAAATGTGTCATGCTTTTGTTCGGCCTCCACAAATATACACATTTGTTCATTGGTTGGACTTTTTGGAAGGAGACACATTGAAAACCATGTTAATAAGATCTTGTTGTTTCCTGTGGATCCGACACAGAGAGTGGACTTCAGACAGAAAGCGTGGAAGAGATTTTAGAGGCCGTGTGTGGCAACAGGAAGTTTCTGTATGTTTGCTGATCTTCCATGTGGAAAACAACACGTGATGTTTGTGAAGTTCTACAATGATCATTGTTCTGACAGCATTTTGAGTGGGAACAGTTCAAACTGGGAGTAGTGGGAGTTATTTACTGATTGAAACAAGCTGAATGTTTCTGTGCACGATCAGCAGCTCAGCTGATCAATGAATTGACATCTATCAGTCATTTCATGAGATGAAGTCATCAGCAGACATTTGTTCTAACTGTGTGATAAATGTCAGAACGTCAGGGCTCTGCTTTAGTCACTACTTGATGATCATTGGCTCATTGTTGAATCACGTGGCCCAGTCTGACCTCTGACCCTTTGCTGCAGGTCTTCTGTGTTATCTCCACTTTCATGTCTGATCTTCTGCTGTATCGTCCAAAATAAACATCTGAATCATTTCCAACACTTCAGCAGATCTTTAGTTTGGGCAGCACAGTACAAAATAACACATATTGTACTATACTGCCCACTTCCTGATCTTATTGGATCTGTGTGTGAGGTTGGTGAAGGAAACACATGTTTACTGAGTGAATCGCTGCCATTAGGAACTAGTTTTTATATCACAGCCTAGAAATCACACAGGACCATTTCTGCAAGTGAAAAGTCCTAATTGGAGGAAAATCATTGTGTAGTTTGTGCAACTGAAGAATTGTCCCAACTACATGTGCTGCTGACCTTTGACCTTTTCTTTAGGTGCACAGAGGAGGAAACATCCTGAGGCAGTGCTACAGATGTCTTCAAATAAAGTGGTGTATTATCCATGTTTTCTATGGATCACATCAATATCCTGATCTAACAAGCCCCCTTTTTGTGGATTTTAGAGCCTCTGACTTTTGCTGCGTCTGCGTCTCATTTCAAGCACAAGAGCAAGAAGTGGATGAAGAAATGGGGCGAGTGGGGTCAGTGTGGTGCATGTCAGCTGTGCTCATGCTTTCACAAAGAACATGTGTATTCATTGGCAGCATTAAGGTGCACTTTAGTCTTCATAATAATAAAGTATTGTGACTTTCTTATTGTGAATCCTCACAGTCATGTTGCAGCTCTGCTTTGCTTTAAGAAAATGTTCTACCAGGATGTTACTTTCCTAAACGTGTTCTCCAAATGTTCCCAAAGACTTTGTTCTAAGTAGTTCTACATGATGAAACATTCACACTAAGTTTAAGAAGGACACACAAACACCATCTGTCCTTTCATCATGTGTACAAACGTGTTCAGATGTCAAATGTACCGTGAATGGATGCAAATGTGGATCGTTCCAATAAAATGAGACAGTTTTGTAAGTGGATCCCAGTTTGAAGTTCATTGAAACCTATAAGAACATGTTATTCAAAGCAACTTTATCCAACAGGAAGAAGCATCAGGGGAACAGGAAACATTCAAACATGTTTACTGTAAGAACTGCACAAAGGAAGGAAACACAATCCTACACACGAGCACTTTAAAATGGACATTTAGCTTTTCAAACATCAGGGAGTGCTGCAATAACAACACTGTGCCCATTCTGATCAGACTGAAAGATTTATAGAGATTTATCCATGTGCTGGAAAAGGATTTGATATCAACATATATGCAGATTAGTAGGAGCATTTTCTTCATATTGATTTAGAGTTCAGTACTAGGAATATGTAGAATTAACATCTGTGTACATGACGAGTGATGAAAACTTTCAAAGGACGTCAGAATTGGTGTCTCTATCTGTGACTGTCCCAGAGGAACCTACCTGAGGGATTATTAAAGATCTGTCTATCTAGAAAGACTTGCATTGATTCACAGTGTACAATTCTTTCTAATCTATTAACATCTTCCTCCAAATCCTGTTTCTGCTGCATCAGAAGGGCTCAAACCTCCTGCTGTTGTCTGCTGGACCATCAATTCTACTTTATGATGATCTTCAAAGATAAAAACGTGAGTTTATTTGTGAACTCTGTGAAATGATGTTTAGTTTGAACCAATCCTGTGTCAGCTGCAGCCACATCATTGCCACACATACAAATGGCTGCGTTCCTGTTTAGACCTGCTGGCTGTCAATGGGCTTCATTCCATTTCAGACTGCCGGTGGTCGCTGTGATCTAAACTCAACATGGCTCCTGTGTTAGAAGAGCCTCTGATTTTAACTTTGCACATTGAATAGTTTCTTTGCAACACTATGGAGCTACCAGCCCAGTATATGTAGCCCACAGTAGATGGAGTTATCAAGCTGCACTGACAAACATCAGGACTCATGTGATCCCTACATGTGGACCTTTCACACATGGATCCAAGTGCAGATTCAACTCTGCATTACATTTGACTTCAGCTGTTACACACTTTCATTTTCTAGCTGTGTCACTTCCTGCTTTTTGGATCAGAGAGTTTATCCATGTCCACAAATGTTTGGCTGCATGTTTGTATCATCTATATTTTCCAGTCTTCATACAGCCGATATTTCATGTGGACTCCAATCTGCCACCTGCCATCACGTTTTCAGGGTTCATTCAGTGTTGAAATGTAGGACAAACAGCAGCACATGTTCTCTAAATGTTTGCAGTCATTTTAAATGAAGCTGATACTACATGAGACATTTTGCACATTTATTGTCTTTGAACAGAGAATAATAAAGCCATCAAACATATACAGGCTGTGCAAATACAAACTTCTGTGGTGCATTTGATGACCTGCAGAGGAGAACAAGTCGGGCTTTTCAGCCCTAACACAACCTCTTTGTTCTCAATGCTACAAAACCTTCAAAGGCTGATATGCAAGTTTGCATGAATCACCAACACAGTTGTGTTTGTTTCTAGTATAGTTATAAATAAGCTGATCAAATATCTGCTGACTGATTAGATCCAGTATCTATTACAGATGAACTGGATATCACAGCATGTTGTTAATCCGTCATATCAAACTAAACAGTGTTGCTGCTGTAAATATCCTCCAATAAAGTCAGATGAGGGCTGCTGTTGCCAGGTAACGATGATGTCACACTGGATCTTCTGATCTTTATCATCGTAGCGCTCGGAGTCTGATGTTGGCTCATGTGTTGTCAGACACCAACATGACGTTCTACTAGTCAAGGCCTCACCTTAACCCACTGATGCTGATCACACAGACCCACTAATAGAACTGTTTGATCAGGTTTATGCAGCGTCACCATTAATGTCACATTTAATCACATTTACACTACAAGCCCACTACAACCATTATCAACATGTTACATTACATTATACATCTGCACTGGTTTAAAGTATTTTAACCTGGTTCATTGTTTCCACCTTAACAGTTCATTCCTCAAATCAAACAAGATATTTGACCCTCAAAAAATGTACCAACAAATAATTTTGCAATGAAATATTTATTTTTTAACTTTTCTAAGTGAAATCAAACAAGTGTGTTTAACAGTGAAACCAGAGTGGAAGCTGCTCATATAGAGTCCAACCCAGGAGTTAAACTGTGGCAGGTAAGCATGTGGAGGAGGAGCAACAACATGATGCTGGAACATCATCATTGCATCTATCCATCTACATATACAGTTTCCTCTCTAACTGGATGCAGCTGTGAACAAGAACAGCTGTGGAACCAGAGTCCTGAGTGTCATCTATGGATGGATGCAGGTCAGTGTGTTGCTGGTGGAGGTGATGAATCACAGTGTCCATCTCACAGTGGGGCCACAGCTTTTCTTCAGCTGCTCTGCTCTTCAAATGTAAGCCATCGACGGCTCTCCTTTTTATCTCCGTTGGAATATCACCTTCTTCTGTCTGACAAATATTCATGAAACAAACCTGACAAAACAGGTTTGTTTCTCATCGTACAGCAAAACATGCAGATCTGGGGTCCGTTCTTCGTACCTCGCTTACTACATCCAAGATCAAATCATCGCGCTAACTTTGAGCTCGCTAATCCGGTTCTCCGAACACACCTGTTGTTGACGATTAGTATAGCTGGATGAAGTAATCTGAGATCACTGGGTGGTTTAAAAGGGGCTACGCATCGATAGTAGAAACATTGATCGGCAACCCTGTGATTGGTCGGCGAAGATGACGAAGGAGCGCGCTCAGTATTTCACGGCAGCAGAGCAAGAACTCTTGATTGAGGGATTTCAGGAGTTTCAGAGTTTAATTAAAATGCAGGGGAACACTGCAAAGGCTGCAAAAGCAAGGAGAGATGGCTGGCAGAAAGTTGCTGACAAATTAAACTCGTAAGTGATCCATGATATTACATTATATCATGTGATATTATATTATACCACATTATATCCTCTTCCACATTAGAGCCACAACAGGACCCACTAGAACATGGGAACCAGTAAAAGTGAAATATAAGAATATTCCACAGAATGGTAATATTTATCACTTATATTGCTTTTAGTCTATGACAAGAGACCCTGGAATAATCTGTTTGTTTGTTTATAACAGCAACCAAGAAAAGGGCAGAGCAAATAAAGACAGGTGGTGGTCCTGCACCCCCTCGTCACACCCCGGCTTTTTGTACTGTGACATTTATTGACATTGTGGGTTTTTTGTGTGTAGTTTGACATAACACTCCATCACTTTTACCTGTTCCCATGAAAGGGGTGGCTGAAGCATGCACAGTAAGTCGGGAGTAAGTATATACAGTACAGTAAGTATATATATATATATATATATATATATATATATATATATATATATATATATATATATATATATATATACATATATATATATATATATACATACATAGAGAGAGAGAGAGAGAGAGAGAGAAAAAGAAAGTAAATAATACCCTCACGGGAGAATCGATATCTCTCTATGAGCACACTGTCGCGCTGAGCTAAAGGATCCCGTCTATCCCGCAATATCAGCTGAATTCTGAAAACTCTCCTTATCAATCTTCCACCTTCCGCAATGGGTTGCTCGCGTACAAACGGACAGGACATGGCTGCGACAGACTTCCCAAATCCACCTTCGCTTTTATAGCCGTGGTCTCTCATCTTGATTGCACGTAGTAATTTACTATTACTACTCTAAAATATGAATTACATCTGACATGATCTACTACATGTAATAGAATGATTAATAGTACATTTCCCTTTTTTTCGGAAATGACCTGTATGTATCTGTATGCAATCAACAAAAGAATCAAATGCTGCATTATCTTTAGTTACATTGATGATATTTATTTATGGTAAAACAGTGGAGAAATATCGCTGTTGCTTTCATATAACTGCAGCGGACATACCTGAGTGGCCGCGATCTAATCCTGTTTACATAAAGTAAACCTGCTCCCGAGCAGGTTTACGCTTACGGCTCTGTTGCTATGACAGCAAGTCCCAGATGAGCTTCGGAGAACCGAACGATCCAAGATCACGCCAAATCGTCAACATTCAAATCCGGCTAACTTACTTAGCGAGGTACGAAGAACGGACCCCACGTGACATGACTGTCTGAGAGGCGGAGTTAAACTCTGGCAGGTAAGCATGTGGAGGAGGAGCAAGAACATCATTGCATTATACAGTTTCCTCTCTAACTGGATGCAGCTGTGAACAAGAACAGCTGTGGAACCAGAGTCCTGAGTGTCATCTGTGGATGAATGCAGGTCAGAGTGTTGCTGGTGGAGGTGATGAGTCACAGTGTCCATCTCACTTTGGAGTCAGAGCTTTTCTTCAGCTGCTCTGCTCTTCAAATGTAAGCCAGCGAAGGCTCTCCTTTTCAGCTCCGTTGGAATATCACCTTCTTCTGTCTGATTCATGAAACAAACCTGACAAAACAAAAACAGCAGCAGTAACAGTAAATTGTACTTATAAACTCACTGAAAACCCACATTTCAACTCTACCTACTTGTTCATCGGGGCATGAGTCCAAGTGCAAGGAGACTTCAGACATGTTGAAATTGTGATGTGAAGATGGTGGACTGTGGTGGCCACTGCAGACTGTTGGACTCTGTTACAGTTATTTATTTATTTATTTTGTTATCATTTATTCATATTTATTTTTCAATGAAGATGACGACCAACTGCAGCTTGAGTCATTGAATTTACACCAAGCACGGGTGACTGAGAGGTTTCACAGGTTTTTCCTCCCCACTGCTGTCAGACTCCACAACATGGTCTCTGCAGAGGACCCCACATGTGCAGACCAACACACACAATCGTAAATCTTGTCCTGTCTCCTTGATGTGCAATGCCACCAAGTGCAATTTTCCCCCTATGTAACAAAGTATTTTATTCTACTACGATATTCTGTCATTCTGTTTGTCTATTCTAGTGTTTTTCTCTTTTTTCTCTTAATTTTTTACTGCTCTTGTACTTTCTGCTGTGCCCATCTGACGTAGTGCTGCTCATCCTGATTACATCCAGGAAACTTCCAGCTGTGATTGGCCCGTGCAGGCTTGTGATCAGATGCTGCTTTTAGGGAGCGCTTGATTTTCTTTTGCTTTGTGTCCTCTTGGGATTTGATATCACAGGGCGTCAGACACTGATCCATCCTCCTCCTCTTCCACCTTCTGCTGGGTCTCTTAGGCTAAAGCAGCTGGACTGATGCTCATGGACATCCATAGAGGAAGAAGCTGCTCGCTGAGACGGATCCACGCCCATCATTTCATTTAAGAAGCCCAGCTAACAGACGTGATGCTGGAAAGTCCTCTTGTCCTTAAATGTGTCCTTATATGGCTGTTTTTGTGCACAGCCTGGATTCTCAGTTTGTGTTGATTGATTTTTTCACACCGGCTCACAAATGTAGGATTTTGTTTTCAGGTGGTGCTGAAATGAGTCGTAGGGCTTCAGGGTTCAGGATCAGGTCTCAGTGCTGCTGGCTGAACTTTGTCTCATGTTCTGAGTCTTAAATAAAGTCAGTCAGGATTATTTCTTGTGTCGAGTCTTATGAGAACTTTGTGATGTCAGTGAATACTGGCACAGATTCAAAGCAGAGCTCAGAAATCTGAAATATATTTGAGTTATAAATGCAGTTTAGAGTATGAGCTGTGTACAGGAGGTCAAAGGTCAGAGCTCCTGTGGGTCTGAGGGCAGCCTCACGCTGGAGAAGGATGAAGGAGTCTGACCTGAGCCAGTGTTTGACATGAACACATCAGCACTGCTGTCAGTGAGCCTAACGACAGCCGTTAGCATCATTTCAGTGTTTCATCATTTAAAAACACTTCCTGTCACTTTGGTGGTTACAGTGACATCATGCAGTTTGTGCTTTGACCTCCAGAGGGCGACAAATCAGCACAGACAGAGAGCTCCATTCAAACTTTGCTGCATCAGTAATAATTTAATAATAATAATAATAATCATTTCAGTGGTTCAGTCATTTACAAACACTTCCTGTCACGGTGGTGGTCACAGAGACTCAGTGGGTTGACTCAGGGCGACCGTGGCTCATTGGGTTGGGAAGCTCATCTGTAACCGGAAGGTTGCTGGTTCAATCCCCTGCTCTCTCTGTCTCGGTCGTTGTGTCCTTGGGCAAGACACTTCACCTATCGCCTACT
Organism: Pelmatolapia mariae; assembly: GCF_036321145.2. Taxonomy (NCBI): domain Eukaryota; kingdom Metazoa; phylum Chordata; class Actinopteri; order Cichliformes; family Cichlidae; genus Pelmatolapia; species Pelmatolapia mariae. Next base: position 35,996,744 of record NC_086229.1, read on the forward strand.
GGTGGTGGCCAGAGGGGCCGATGGCACAATATGGCAGCCTCGCTTCCGTCAGTCTGTCCCAGGGCAGCTGTGGCTACAACTGTAGTTGCCTCCACCAGTGGGTGAATGTGAGAGTGAATGAATAGTGGAATTTTAAGGCGCTTTGGATGCCTAGAAAAGCGCAATATAAATGCAATTCATTATTATTTATTATTATCATGCAGTTTGTGTTTTGACCTCCAGAGGGCGACAAATCAGCACAGACAGAGAGCTCCATTCAAACTTTGCTGCCATCAGTAATAATTCTTCAAATATAATCATCAGTGTTTGAGCAGTTATGATATCAGGGACAATCTAGACATGCGTGACAATACTGAACATGTCACATGACACACCTTAAACATCATGTGATCCACTCTCAGTGTTGCAACTTCCATCCACAAATAAAGCTGCTGCCGGCTGAGTTGGTTTGAGCTGTGACTCGTCTCCAATAAACCAAACTGAACGTCACTTGTGTTTGTGTATTTATTCCAAAGCAAAAAACCCAAACATTTTGCTTCATTCAAACCAAATAGCGCATCTACGAACTTATATCATTTGAGAACGGGACTGAAAGGTAATGTGATCATTGTCTGAATATTGTGTCACGTGCAAAAACCCACTGACTCAACTTCTCCGTTGAGAACGCCAGCATCAGGTAAATAACATGTGACCACGCCCCCATGCAATCACCTGTGGTGCAGGAACAACACCTGGGCCTCTATAACAAATAAAACATAAACATTCACTTTGGCTCTTCCACTCAGTCTGCACTTTCATTCATGAGTTCAACAGGTTGAAATGGGCTTTGAAGAAACATCAGTTTAATGTTGAAACATTCAAACGCTGCAGGAAGAAGAACAACAAAGTGATGACAGATGTTTGTTTGTTTCAAACAGGATATCAAGCTGGGGTCCGTTCTTCGTACCTCGCTAAGTAAGTTAGCCAGATTTGATTGTTGACGATTTCGCGTGATCTTGTATCGTTCGGTTCTCCGAAGCTCATCCTGGACTTGCTGTCATAGCAACAGATTCGTAAGCGTAAACCTGCTCGGGAGCAGGCTTACTTTATGTAAACAGGATTAGATCATGGCCACTCTGGTATGTCCGCTTCATTTATACGAAAGGAACAGCGATATTTCTCCACTGTTTGTCCATAAATAAATATTATCAATGTAACTAAAGATAATGCAGCATTTTATTATTTTATTGATTTCATACAGATACATACAGGTCATTTCCTAAAAAAAGGGAAATGTACTATTAATCATTCTATTTCATGTATTTGATTATTTCAGATGTAATTCATATTTTAGAGTAGTAATAGTAAATTACTACGTGCAATCAAGATGAGAGACCACGGCTATAAAAGCAAAGGTGGATTTGGGAAGTCTGTCGCAGCCATGTCCTGTCCGTTTGTTTTTGTCCGATTGATAAGGAGAGTTTTCAGAATTCAGCGTTTATTGCAGGATAGACAGGATCCTTTAGCTCAGCGCGACAGTGTGTATTAGATTTGTATTGTTTATTGCCATTTATGCTTAGAAATATTTACTCATATATGCTTAGAAGTATATAATCATTTGTAGAGTGAAAGAATGTCTCATCCTAGGAGGTCTGTAACAACTCTGTGTAGCATGAAGAGGGGAGTGCATCCACTCCTCTTTAGAGTGTTCTGGTATAGATCACACGTCTCCTATGAGAGGTCGTATCTTCTCTTGCTGATATATGGTATAGCAAACACACGTATATCTGTTTGAGTCTAAGAGCCTTTTGTTTAGATGGACCGCTAGACTCCTGGCACCAGCTTTGGGGAGTCACATTTCACACACACACACACACACACACACACACACACACACACACACACACACACGGTATTCTTTGTTCACATGTATACCTATATATGATGTCATATGTTAATGACCCTATGCATATTCATGGAACCACAATAAAAGAGCAGTGTTACGGGGGAGCGTACGAGAGCAACTGGGGTCAAGCGAAGGAACGGCGCCTGTCCAGTTCTCTCCCGTGCACGTGAAACATGAAGAACTTGCCTACTTGTGTCTTGCTTGCTGTGTAATTATATTGCCTTCAACGTTCCAGCGAACAGGTTCAAGCTACAAACCTATCATTAATTGGTCCTTCGACGCCGGAGCCCTGGAGTCGGCATTCACCGAGGAGAGAACCCTGACATCAGCAAGCCGTGAGAATTTGTCATCGGGCCGGTGGATTAGCTGTCTGTTTTCTCTCCTCGACGAATGACGATCGGCGGGATCCGAGGCTGATATTACACGCTAAGCAACACCGAGTAAGTTTAGAGTACATCTCTATAACTGTACGTCTTCGCCGCTTAGTGGGGCGTTGTTCGTGGCCGCTTAGTGGGGCTAAAATTCGCCGTCTTAGTGGGGCGATGTACAAAACCGCTCAGTGAAGTTGTTGTACAGAAGCATTAAGTCGCAGAGTTGCGCAGTTCGAACTTTTGTTGGTTCGCCGTCTTAGTGGGGCGAGTTCCGCGGAGTCCATTTGTGGTGGACAATAGGCCTATTTGTGTTGTTGTGTTTGTGTGAATGCTGCGGAGCAGGCTTGGTCTGGGACACGGTTGTTGTTGTTATCATGGGTTCTCGAGCAAGTAAGACTGCCTCACAGGGAGACAACACATTTTTGCAAGAATTTACTCCCAACAGTGCGAGGTATTTATATTCTCATAATTGTCATGAGCGTGAACTGGTCGCGGGAGAATCTCAAATGTTGGAAGTTTTCATAAAACACGGCAGCCTTGAAGAGCGTGCAGAGAAGGCCAGCCCACATCAGCAGCAGTTAAGCTATGCTCTGGTGAATGGCTTTCCCCACCCATTGCTGATTTCATTAGGAAGCAAAATGTTAATCATAACTCTAACGGGTCCTTCAGCTGCATTAACTGCACCCGCTGTGCACAGGAAGGAATGAAAGGAACACAGAAGAAGTCACAAAACTCTGTAGTCGCCGCTTCCCTACCAAATAAAATCATTTTCCAGGGACGGACTGGAAGAGGGCTGAATAGAGGCAGAAATAAGAGAGGCGAAGGCCCGCGGGGACTTAGGTGGGAACGCGACAGAAGAAAGGACAAATGCTATGCATGTAGAGAAAGGGGTCACTGTGCTAGAGAGTGTCCTAAGCGCAAGCCTGAGTAACCCCACCTGTAATAAATGATTAGTACCCGTCAAAACTGCCAATACACACACGTTTAGATAATTTTTTTTAGCTTGCCCAGATCAACAGCAGCCGTGCTCCAGACCACAGATTTAATTGAGGTGGATAAGTGTTAAAAGTAATCTGCATTAAGCTTAAGGTTGCTCAAATTCAGTACAATGACATATGGGATGAAGTGAAACAGGTAAATATTTAAACTAATGACGTGCATAGAGGCACTTGACCTGTGTGAAAGACTGTCAGCCTAATATGAGCCATTGTTGAGATATAGAGCACAGCTATGAAAACAACTAATATGCTGAACCCTGTATGAAACAGTTGAAAACTACATGATGGAGAAGCTGAGTGAATATGAAAGTGTAAGTCTTTGCCACTGTGGGCGAAGCACACAACCACTGTGTGAGGTTGCGTTGCTGTCTCTTCTGAGCTGATGAGCAAGCTACACATTATCAGATCAGGAGCTGCTGAGAACTGTGGAATTACAGGGATTATTTTACATAACCATCATCTTATCATTGCATTAATTATCATTTCATCAAAGTGTTTATTGAAGCTGCTGGCATTATGTTATAATTTATATTATAGGGGTTATCATAATCAAATATTAACATTTTTATTACAGGTGCAGTTATAACTACTTTAAAATGATTGAGTTAAATATATATGTATCATAACTCATATGCTGAGTATATTGCTACAGTAAAATAGTAGCTGAGCAAAGGCCTGAATGTATTCAGCTTCTTGTGGTATTTGAGTTTGCTTAGTTACAGGTGACGGAAGGATGTTCAGTCCATGGTGACCTCAAAGGCCTTAGATCATCACCATATTCTTAAGAGTATGCCACAAGGAGGAACTTCTGTGTTTGCATTTAATTCTTAAAATACATGAATGTTCTGTACATGCAAATTATGTGCTTGTAAACGCAAGAAGGGGCGTTACAATACCCTGATGTTATAAAAGCAATCTAGAGTGTATTTTGGGTAGAGATGTACAACTGTTTTGCAGTTTACACCTCTCCACGCTGCGTGCATTCATTAAAATCAATTGTTTGAACGACCTCTTCTGGACTATCATTGTTTTACTCTCATCCTCAATTTCGAACCCGTAACAGAACTCATCAAAGAGAGGGGAAGAGAACTATGATAACTCGAGTATGTAGCGTATCCGTGAGTTCAGCTTCTTCTTTCAGATGCGCAGCAGTTTTCCTGGATCTTGACTCGTGTGTAGAGTGTTCATAGCATCAGCATCATGTTCTTGTTTATTTGTTTTGTTGGGTTGAAAAATAATTAAATAAACTTGTGATCATACTTATGGATCATCATGGCACATGTCATCAGCCATATGATTATTTATGCAGATGAAAAAAAAATGAATATGAGTGTGAATGTGCCTGATGTCGCAGTGTGTGTGTGCGTTGTGTAAAAGTAATTGTCTCCAATTGTGAGAGCGGTGATTCTGCAGGTCACCAGCTAGTGTAAAGAAAAAAAAGAGTAAAAAAAGAGATGAAATTTACATTGTAGATGACAAATAATCATAGGAAAAAGGCTATGTGTTTATTAGCCAAGAACAACTACAATCTCATTTTCTGTTTTTAAGGAAGACGAGTTCAAAAGACAGAGAGAGAGTTCTGTGTGTCGGTTAAGCAGTGATGATAATAATGAAAATGTCTTAGTTTTGTCACTTTCAGATGAAAAGCAGACCTGGATCAGTTTTCCACATGAAGCGGTCGGAATAAAGTTATAGTTTAAGATCATTGGAAACATTCAGGCCAATTTTTGGCTAACTTATTTACAGCTCCATGTGTCCCTCAACCTTACAAGTGAGCTCTCACTCCTCCCTGAAGACAAGGAATGCAGCTCCAAGAGCAATAACATGGCAGATAAAGAGACAGCAGAAGAGTCCTGAGCAAAGAGACCCAGCAAGCAGCAGCAGTGTGGACAAACAGCATCGCAGAAGAAGAACAAACCACCATCCTGACTGATTGATGAATGGCACTGTGTTTCCAACAAGCTGCAACTTCGCTGTGCTTGTGAAAAGAACGTTTGAGGAGACTGTTGGAGGTTGACATTTGCCACCTTTGGAGAAAATGGCAAGAAGAGACAGTGAAGAATGCAGGACAAAGCTGAAGAAGGACTGCCGGCTATTGGACTGTTGAAGTGGGAGAGGACGACAGAGTGAGAGGAGTTGAGAACACAGAGGAATGCTGTTGTTTAATGTGGGAAATCAAAATTTGGTTAGCAAACCTGGGCAAAATAATGCTGACTGCTTAAGTGGGAAATTGTGAAGGAATCTGAAATACTGCAAAAAGAAACATATACAAAATCACACACACAAGCAGAACATGCATTAACCCTACTAACACAGATACAAGAGAGCTCATGAAGGTTAGACAGCATCTTGAGCATGTGAGTCTGTTTATCATCTTGTCCAAGTCACCTCGTGTGATGCAAAGACCAGTGGACTCATAGCACATTAGTTAAAAATGATCAAATAATAGCAGAGAAGTGTGTAGGAAAGGCAGCTTTAAGAACATGCCCTGCTGGAGATATAGCTCCACAGACACATTGATTTAACCTGCCTAATAACACAAACATACATGCAATGAAGATCAGCTTGTTATCTCTCATCAGTGTTAAAATAGTGTCAGTTTAACAGAGACTTGTTATCAAATGCTGAATTTATCCAATGCTGACAGTTAACTCTCTAGGTTGCAGGACAACAGTTTAATTTTCGTGGGAAAAAAGATTCTGGTTTGAACAACCAGTGATCAGACAATAAATTTAGTTGTTAATATAGTAAACTGGGAGATGCTTTCTGCCTGACTGATGCAGCACAAGTAATTTACTGTATGAGGGAAATTCTACTTTTGTGATAATATTTTGAACATGCATTTCTGTTGTCCTGTCATCTTAGTGGGTTAATAGCTGATATGCAAATTTGTTGATCATTCTTAGATTAATGAAAGGTGACTGAATTCTAGCACGAGTGAATGGGATGTGTTGGAGTTTGTTAGAGTGGAGACTCTAAAACACTGAGTTTCCTGTTGTGATGTGTGAGTGAATCCTGCACCCAGATACACAACCCTGAACACATAAGAACAAACTTCTTTTGTGAAATGCATGACAACATGTCACATGTTTTATGATGACAGGGAAAAAGGAAAACTAAATGAGATCTTTGGCCTAAATGAGTAAAAGGTACAGATTAAATTCATAGCTAATGAGACATGAGGCTTATGTTGTATGTTTTGCGGCTGATGGTTGGTTTGAAGTTTATCTAGCTGATGATTTTTCTTTTGTTGTGAAGTTGAGCCTGCCAATTAGTATGATGGTTTGATAAATCATGCTAATGGTATGATTTACCCTCCTGAGATGAGGAGCGTGTGTCATGACTGAACGAGGCCTTTTTATTTTGATACTTTCACAGTGCACTGAGAGTTTTGTTTGATAATCTCTGTTTGAGCAGATCTGCACGATTGGAACAAAAGCGCTATACGACTTGTCGAGAAAACCGTTGCAAACCATTGACTTTCTCCATAAATTAAAATGGGCTCAGGAGAAAGTCACTTATCTGGGATAATTAAAATGAAAGTCCCTGTCAAAAGGGATTCAGCGAGATAATCCAGTCTAAATTCTTCTTTTGAAATTTTCTTTTTCTTTTTAAAATGACGTCATTTTGCTGAGTGTGGAAACTGAATGCGTCGATGGGTTCCACTTTTAGCAAAGAATGAATGAATGCATGAATGAGTGAATGACAAATGAGTAAGAGAAATAAAACTGACTGATTGACAACAGCTGACAAAAGCTGACGAGACTGACTGACTTAACACCATTGTGTGGAGTTAACCCCCACCTGACAAATGTGTGGGTGCATCTCTGAGTGTGTCTCTATTGCAGGAGCAGAAGGAGACCACAGGAGGAAACTTGGGTCACATGACTATGTGAACTCTGCAAATTTAACCTTTTAGTTTAAAATTCTCTGTGTCTGTGAATTAACCATGGGTTTGTTATTAACTACCTTGTGTTGCTCACAGAGGTAACTGTGAGAAAGTGTGTATACACCTGCGCAGCGTTAACATTTCTACAGCATTACAGTTCTTCATGTGATTTGATCATGTGATTTATACCAGGATAGCTGGTTGATGTTTTCCTACTACAGGATTTCTGGGTTCATGTATAAAGAAAACTGTGTTTGCAGGTAATGAGTTGGTGATGCAGTTACACTGTGTTGTTGGGGAAATGTTAAAGGTTACTTTGACGATGTGAATAACATGTGAGAACTTTATGGTCTTTTTATGGAATTTCATTGGAATGAGAGCTGTGCCAAGGGGGCTTTCCAGAGGCCAACAGAGGAGATTGTGGACGACAGACGGGCACCTGAAGGATGAGGGGAGCGTGCCAAGCTCCAATCGACAGCGCAGGCGGAGTCCAAGGATGGCATCATGATTCTGTGAAAAGCAAAGGAACCAGAAGCGATGGTGGTGATGACAGCAGTTTCCTATGAACATCACCTAATGCTGTGTCACTATTTGTTTCACATTATGTCGTTTTCTGAGGATGATGCTCTGTAGACCTGTCAAACCCTCCTCACTTAGGCCACAATGCGAACCTTAAAAATAGAACATATAATTTAGTCTGCTTTACTGCCTTCAGAAACAGTCAGTGTTTTGTACAAGTGTTCAGATAAAGTGATTAAAGTCAGAATTTCATACCTCACATTTGAAATCGTGGGCTTTAGCATGAAAGACTGAAAGAAATGGCTTCATGCTAAGAAGGTGCTGGAGCCCACGATTTCAAATGTGAGGTATGAAATTCTGACTTTAATCACTTTATCTGAACACTTGCACATCAACATTTTGTGTAAATTGTATTTTATCTGTGTGTGTATGTGCATCTGTGTGTGTGTGTTTTCCAGGTGAAATGGAGTGGAGCATATCAAGATGGGGCTGGTTTGACTCTAGGGGAGGAGGTGGAGCAATGTAATGCCTTTTTGTCAAGGATTGCAGTTACCACAAAACATATGTCCAAAGCAGGTGAGAAGGCAAATGCTGCACTAGTTATATTTAAGTGTCTAATTATGATGAAAGTGGTAACACTACGTTTTCTGTGTTTGCAGGACGGAGGGACATGCTAACTCTTATGGTCATGCGCTGGAATCAACAAAAGCTAGACCAGTTGGCCACCTCTGTGACCCACCGATATCAGAAGGTAATGATATTGGTACTTTATTTTTAGATGATTACTCCTCTGTGTTCTAATTATTTGGTGTAAACATGTGTTTAGTGTTTTTTTTTGTTTTTTGTTTTTTAATCTCAACTTGACAATGTAGGCCACAAAAGCTCTTCTAACCCAGCTTCAGAACCTGGAGTCCTTAAAAGTCCAATTAGCAGTGACTGACAGTCAACTGGATGAATGGGTTAGTGATGTAAAGGATTGGGCGGAAGGTGAGCAAAAACTGATTCAAAAATGTGATGCAATTGCACAATGACTTTATGTAAGTGCAGCTGTCTTATTTCTTCTAAGCAGCAACAACAAGCACAAGTGATGTTGATCCCTTAGTGAGCAGAATTGAAGTGCTCGTAGCGAGCATAAAGAGACGATCCCAGCGTCTTTATAAAGACACCGATGGAAATAAAGCCCGTGCCAAGATTCGTCGCAAGATCAGAGAAGAGAAATGAATCTTGACTTCTGCTGTGGAAAAATACAACAGAATGGTTCCAGACAAAGAAACTCTGTGCTTGGAAGAAATTCTGTCTGGTGACACAGCTTGGCCCTGGCAGCGAGCACACAGCGGTACAAATATGTTGTCTACTTTCAGCATATCTGACATATAATGAAACCCTAAGCTTCAGGTGTTAACCTAAAATCAATTACGACTTCAGACGTTCTTTGTGAATTGATTTATAACTTTGTTATAAATGCATTTCAGACTCTGTCAGCCTTACAACAAAGAGAAGGGCATTCAATATCATCATGGCAATAAGAAGACTCGAGGAGGAAAAGAAGATTCTTGTTAGAGAGATGGACCATCACTGGAAATCTCTTTCAAAATATGATGATACCCTGAAAGAGCTGTCCGGCCTGTTTTCCAGTGAGATATTTAAAAGTATGTATTTAAGTAATGCATACAAAACACTGACTGTTTCTGAAGGCAGTAAAGCAGACTAAATTATATGTTCTATTTTTAAGGTTCGCATTGTGGCCTAAGTGAGGAGGGTTTGACAGGTCTACAGAGCATCATCCTCAGAAAACGACATAATATGAAAAAAAACAAGCTGCACGCAAGACAGTGTTACATGCAAGTTTTGTCAGGAGCAGAGAACATTAACCTTGATCATACTTCTGATGATGACTTTTACAGTGACTCTGAATTTTCTGATTAAAGTCGGTAATAAATATCTGTAATATATCAGTTTGTCCTCAAACTTATATCAACTTCCTACCTAGCAGGTTTAATGCTGGGGGCCCAAATTTTTTCACGTCTGCCACAGACCAGTCATTGACAGTGCATTCCCAAGACTTCATCACATCAATGCATCTAGTTTTTTAAAAAGACAGCTGGCACATTTTAATTTAATGTCATTCATTGAGCCTGTTACACTATCTTTAAACATGCATTTTCGTAATACAGAACAGTAGACTGGTATGTATCAGAGAGAGAAAAATGTACTTTTTACATTTTTGTCATGTTAAGTTACTGTAATATATTCTTGGCTCACAGAATTTACAAGACATATTCAAATGTGATTGATAGAACTTTGTAAGCAAATTTCAAGTATTCTTGTCACAGGTGATAGTTTTCATTCTTGAGTATTTTGATGTACATGTTAAGTATATTTTCATGGTATGTATCATTAGTATCAACAGTATCAATAATGTTGGAGTGCATTAGCAGTACTTGTGCTTATTTTTAAAATAATCATACTACAGTACAGTAGGCAGTTCAGCTGATTATGTCACAACAACCCTGATCCACAAATTAACTTTTGGATATATAACTTTTTTTGTTTAGTTCCAGTTGTACAGCGATGTGCTCAACCATATTTTTTTTAAATTTACTGTCTTAATTGATCCAGTGGTTACCAGGCCTACAGTGTGTTGGGGTGGACCAACATCATTGTCATTTTATCCCCACCGAATTTCCTGAAATTGTCTGCATCACTGTAGTTTTTTTTTTTTTTTGACATTACCAATGAACACAATCAAATAAAGCTGAAAAATAACTGTCAGTTTGATGTTTTCATGCAGTTTCAATGGATCATTTTGTCACCACAGTTAAAATTTAGTGACATTTATGTTTCCATGACAAAGACATAAAACACATTTCTGTTTAATATAGTTATGACTATAGACTTGACATGTAACAACTGAAAATGACTGCAAATTATGTAAGTAATTTGTGAAAAAGAACGTTGAAATCTATTGTAAAAAAAAGAAATTCCTATTATGCAACCATTTCAATACTACAGCCCACACCAGATCAAATTTAGCTATTTGTGACACATACAGCACATAAATTTAAATCAAAAGGACTAGATGGATGGCCAATATGAGGAAAGGCAGTCTGGAAACTTCACCAGGAGCACAAATTGTTGTGTGCATGAACTTCACGGTGTCTTTTGGTCTTTTATCATAAGCTATTTGCCATTTTTTTGTTTCTTTTAAAGTTCTTGGTTATGTTTAGGGATTAAAGACCAAACCAGATTATAATATTAAAATATTGTGATACATCATCAGTAGTGGGCCTTGGATTCATTGGGTGTTTTGGCCCTTACCAGTAGACACCCTCATAAATGTTATTTCTCTTCTACTTTTTTTTTGTTTAGTTTTCTACAATTTATTTTCTCCTATCACTTCACTGCAAAACGAGAAGTAATATTTATCTCTTTAGTGCTTAAAGAGCCTCACTTCTTAAAGAGATAGAAAAGGTGGAAGAGAAAAGTAAGAGAAAAGAGATAAGATAGGAAAGAGGAGAGCCGGAAGTGGGGCATCTGATCTGGCATCCCATACCTCTCTGCCCGGATCGGGCTGTACCCTCTACCTCTCCACTGCCTCCCACAAACAGGAAAAAGAGGTGAGGGGGGAAGAGCAGAACGATTTTACATTCCCCCCTTATGTTTCACTCACCTCTGTCAGTGCGCCCCAGGGTGGCTGTGGCTACAATGTAGCTTGCCATCACCAGTGTGAGAATGGGTGGATGACTGGATATGTAAAGTGCTTTGGGGTCCTTAGGGATTAGTAAAGCGCTATATAAATACAGGCCATTTACCATTTACCATGAGGTTAACTGCACAGCCCCAGGAGGCCCTGAGACAGCTGTATCAGTCAACAAGGCTTCTGGTTTATCGCAGTACAAATTATAGTGTTAGGTTTTCTACCCTTTTGATGCCCTCTGCTTAGGTAGCTCCACCACGGTTTGATCAGTTCTGGGCATGTGTGTCGCGGCTAGCTGACTGCCCAAGTGATCTAAGCCCTCTTTAACCACAGCCAGTGGTTGGCCCACTCAGCAGTGTTAGCTAATTTTCTTATAGCCTGCCACAGCACCTGTCCTTTAGCTCCAAACTCTTTAAGCAGTTTTGCTGTTGTACTGGCCCCTAACCCTAAATTTTAGTTCGGGTCGTATCTCTCTACAGAAACAGCTTAATTCCCTTTGTCCTGTGAAGGCCAGTATTGGTTAGTAATCTTCTAAAGCCAAAAAATAACATATTCCCAAAATACAGGGTTAAGTGCTGTGCTCAGAGGGTTGACTTAACCCTCTAATAATCAATGTAGTTAAAATACTCAAAACAATGTTGTCAATGGTAATGGGACAAAGCCATATTCAATGTTGATTTTAATTTGAAAATATGTGTACATAATCTAACATGCTTATTATTTGTGGGGACATCAAACTTGAAATAAATACTGGTAGTGAAATTAAACATTTTTGTGTTCTATGTATACATTATATGTACAAAACAGAAAAAATAATATTTGAATAGAGAATGGAATTATATAACAGTGTGGGTGGACCAATGCCAAGTCAATGTTGAGCATCTAAGAAAATTATGAATGTTTATACTACTAGTAATGGAAACTTTCAGTCTCAACATAAAAAAGTACTACATCTTCTCACATCTCAATAAACGTTTGATTTTTTTGTTTGACTTTTCATTGACAGTACTCAGTACAATTTCACCAGCCTTCATACTTCAAACTAAACAAAAAAACTTGTTTATAGTAACAACTTCATATGTGAAACAAAGGGAAACAGACTGATGGGTTTATGGATTCAGTTGCTAGCTGTGGGTCATATTCACCGTAACAATTTTAACAGTCTACACTCACTTTTTAAAGAATGTAGCAAAGATAAATGCTGTACAAAAACATTCAAGTTAAGAACACATAATTACTATTGTAGTTAACGACATAAGATAGTCTTTTTTTACGTAACACAATGCATTTAAACAAGTATGAATGTTTGTCTAACATTTCTAAACAATCAAACTCCTGAAAATGAACACATCCTGTCTGTGAACAGAGAAGATCATGTGACATCTGAATGTATGGACCTTTGGTTCCACATATTCCTGAAAGTGTTCCTTGTAGACAGTACACAACTGCAGATTTCAGACATTATATGTTACTTGGTTGTAACATGGAAAAACAAACATCACAACATCATAAAAAGACTTCCTCAGTGGCTGAAGGAGCACATCTGGCATGGCAAAGTGGTGTTGAAATTCACTGGCCGGCTCCCACGTGTCGTCCCAGATTTTCCACTGGAAAATATAATTATTGAAAGAAACAACACCAAAACCATTAATATCAGGTTGGGGATTACTTCATGCTTTTTATGTTTAACACCAGAGGTAGAACATGATAAATACATTTACTTAAGTACTGTACCAAAATGCAAATTGTCATTTTTATGGATATTTTTAGCTTCTGCTACACTATTTGTAATTTAGATGGATTACAAACAAAACACTAGTGTACAGTTACACTAAACACATATGAAAGATTTAGTTATTGTTTTTCAGTTTAACATTTCATAATATCCTTTCTGTGAACTGAAAATAAAAATTGTCCAAATGTGATAATTCATTTCTTTTTGATCATTCTAAAGGTTGTTGTTTTCTCTTTAATTTGCAGAGATGCATTGCTGTCACACAATTGTAATGCTAGAAATACAGGATGCAAAACAACTGAAAGCTTTCACAGTGTGATATTAGTACTTCTTCGTAAAGTTCAGAATCTGAATACTTCCTCCACTGCTTAGGCCATTTATCCTTTGGCACACATAAATCTGTGTAAGACATGGACATATTCTCTCCACTTTGTCAGTGTCCTCATAGCTTTCATATATTTCTTACCATTAATGTGAGTGCTCTTATGGTCACAGCACAGTCCAGCTGGAATAATTCCCAGTACTTTTGCATGTAAGTGAGACACTACGTGGGTTTTCTGAACAGTTTCAAAAATACTTCGTATTAATTTGTTTTATTTTATGATTCCACAAAGATGGCAAGAAACTTTACAATAATCCTCAATTGATTAAATAATCGAGATAGAATAAGAAAAAAAAAGTGAGAAGTGAGATGTGACAAAACACCTGGTTTTCCATTTTCATTTCTGCTCCAACAAGGTAATAGATGGAAACAGAACATTCTCAGAGAATGAAATATCAAGAGCTTCTTACCAAACAGAGCAAGGCAACCAATGCACTTTGACTTCTGCGTTCCCATAGACAGAAGGAATCAGAGAGGCAATCGTTAAATAGCATGGTTAATGGATAGGTGTCTTCATAAAGCTTTCGTGTAATCCAATGTGCACACCTGAGACACACACAGACCCATGTAAACACACTTTAGTAGATGTGTAGGTATGTGTATGTAAGGCATTTCTGTTTATAAAAAAATATATTAGGAATTTGAAAAGCATGTATCCAATTGTGGCATTTCGAAAAAAATATTTTGACCACAGGTTTAGTTTACTGCATCCATCTGTTTTTGACTCTGGCTATGTTCTTTTCTTCTGAAAGTTTTAAGTACTTGTAACATCATACACTGACATAATCAATATCATCCCATTATGAATTGTTAGAATTGTGTCCATTTAAACACTTCAAACTACACATGATTATCTACTATTTACAGTGAGACAGGGCTGGTCAGCATCTATCAGGATCTATAAATTGTGCTTTCTGTGATCCTGATTCAACATGACCAACTGAAGAAAAAGGCTTACACAGAAAACACTTTGATCCTTCCTCACATACAGTCATTTCTATGTTAGCCATGTAGGTTTTTGCTGCTTAGATGTAGCAAGTATCCAATGTCTGTGATTCATTTTGCAGAATTGTTTAAGAACATACACATGAAATACAATCTTTTAATGTAATTCCATTAATCATTTCCCTTCACTAATCTCAAAAGTACATTTGAATTTCCCCATGTAGCACAGTTCATGGCTGTAGTGCATGTATGGAAACAACTTGAGATAGGCTTACTGTAAAAAGTCTACTGAAAAGCAAATTTTAAGTATTACCTCATTTATCCTGTTTTCAGTGACTGCTTCAAACTGGAGCTTCAAACTTCTGCCTACTACATCTTCGACAGCCTAAGAAATGAAAAATTACATTTAAAAAAACATAAGACTCTGTATACACAAGAAATTAAATATGAATTTTCAGTTAAGAAGTGAAAATTTGTAATGTCCTCCTGATTGCCATACTCCATTTGTCCTCTGGGGTCATAAAGTGAACCCACCTCAGTTGAGTGTTTTTTTAAAGTACATACTATGAATTGTGAATCAATTCTGTGTAACACCTTAGTTTTACTTAGGGCCAACACATTAACAAAAGAATTCCCCCTTCATTTTGCAATTTAGGGCCACCACACCTTGTTTAGATAAATGCATGCCCTATTTTTTTAGATAAACTAAAATGTTCTCTCAAAGTGCGTTTTAGTTTTCTCAATCAAATCAAGCTGAATTACAAAGTCCTCTTAACTAAAGTAAGGGATTGACCATATTTAATTATAGTCATTTTATAGTGTAGACCAAAATTCAGCCAAATAACTAGTGAATAATACTTTGCAATGGTTTGTTATTTCTCTAGGACAACATATGCATCATTTTCGGGAAAGAAACTTAAAAATCTCAAGACATACCATGCAAAGCAATACTTACTCTTTCGCTTATTATTTTTATGTTGGCCATCCAGACTTAAGGACTGGGAGATCGCGTGGCTAGCAGGGGGATGAAGAGACTGCAGAGATGGCTGGTCTGTGGGTTTAAAAGTTGGTGGAGAGGTGGGAGAGGTTGTTTGTGAGGTGCTTCTGTCTCTCTTCTTTGTTGGAAAAGACTGGGAGCATGGGACAGAAGAAGGAGATAAAGGAACAAGATTGAGAACAAAAACAGTCTCTGTCTGCTCGTCTGACAGGCTCTTTGGCTGCTCCTCGAGGAGCCTAGAAGCTTGATGTTCCTGGGTGGTCATCTCTGGCTGCTCCTTGGCGAGGCTCTCTGCTTGCTTGTTGATCAGGGTCTCTGTCTGTTCTTCACTGTGCTCTTTGATGTGGGTCTGTTTGTCGGCACAATGCTCCTTGGTGGCATTCTTGGACTGCACAACGTGCTGTTCTGTGGGGGTATTGGGTTGCACTGGTGTGGATGTTCCTATAAACATATTTACTTTCATAAAAACATTTCACAAAAAAAGGTCTTATATTTAGCAGAAACTACACTTTGGCTACGTTCACACTGCAGGTGAAAACACATCAAATCCGATTTTTTGGACCCTATGCGACCCATATCCGATCATGGTATGACAGTGTGAACAGCACAAATCAGATATTTTAAAATCCGACCTGGGTTACTTTCGTATGTGGTACTGAATCCGATACATATATGATGTTTTAGAAAGCAACTGCTGTTTGAATGGTCATGTTGCATTAAATCCGTCTTCTATGTCACTGACACGAGACACCAGTCAAACAATATTGTTTGCTCAGGGTCTAAACAGAGCGCGTTGTGCGTGACGTCTTCTTTTGCGCATGCGGCCGCTTTGAGCATTCACACTAGAGAGCGTTTGCTGTCACATTTTATTTGTAGCATTAAGACCTGCAGTGTGAACGAAGCCTTTGATAACATATCCTTCAATGGTTATTTAATGACCTTAAAATATACTTACACAATTTGCTTAAAGACTAATGAAGTATTCTGATTTTGAAAGCAAGTTGAGACGACTTGTTGTGAATTGTTGCTATATTAATTAGTATTAATTACCTGAAATGAAAGTATACAACAGACTTCACTCTAACCCTTAGACAGTATAAATTCATATGCCCTCTGCATCTTCTCCAGGAACTTTCTTGTAGCAGAAGTGGGGTCCAAATGGGTAATAACATCTGCTACCCACTTATGTGAAACCTTGTCTTTTTTGCCAATAAATAAAATGGGCTTGTAGCCTATAGCCTCAAGTTTCCGCACCTGAAATTAATAAAAAAAAGATATTTGGCACAAATTAGTCAAACACAGCCTGTTGTTAAATGGTAAACAAGATGACTCTTATATAGCGTTTTTCTACTCTTGTGGAGCACTATAAGTGCTTTATACAACATGCAATATTCACCCATATTCACACAAGTTTCTAAAATGTTTCCATTTAAGCATTCACACACAGCAAGAGTTGGCTCGGACAGTCTCGGTCGTTGTGTCCTTGGGCAAGACACTTCACCTGTTGTCTACTGGTGGTGGTCAGAGGGCGCCAGTGTCCAGCAGCCTCGCCTCTGTCAGTGCGCCCCAGGGTGGCTGTGGCTACAATGTAGCTTGTCGTCACCAGTGTGTGAATGTGTGTGTGAATGGGTGAATGACTGAATGTAGTGTAAAGTGCTTTGGGGTCCTTAGGGACTGAGTAAAGCGCTATAAAAATACAGGCCATTTACACATTCATACTGATATGAATACATACAGCCACCACTGATGTACTAGAGTTCAAGTAATTGTTTGTCTTTAGCAAAATGTAGATAAAATAATGTTGCATGTTCTCAAAAGCACATATGATGAGCTGTGTTAATGTACCAGCAACATCTTATAATGGCTTAATGATAATATATATAACTAAAGAATTTTTACTTACTGCAATGCGGGCAGAATCAATTATCCGGCCAACATTTCTGTTTTTCAAGACAGCTTGCCCCCACTGGCTATCCAATGATTCTACTTTTTCTTTTAGCTTCTTTTTGGTGGACAGACTTCGGAAGCAGACACAGCAGGTTCTTCTGCTTGCCTGATTGGGAGTCTGGCAAGATGTACAGGGCCTGAATTTGGGGCCTGTCATGTTGAACAAAGAATAATTACACACAGAAAAGGCAGCAGACAGACAAAAGGCAAATTATAGGTTGACTAAAAAAAAGCTGAAGAGTTAAAGAGACAAAAATGCGTAGAGAAACAGAGAGACAGACCAAAAAGGACAGCAGTAAGAACAGATACAAACAAACTGACGTGGCTCTTAAAAGTGCCTTTAAGAGTTTTTCAAAAAGCAGATTTTAGGAAGCAATAACTGGCTGATTGATGAAGAACCTGTTTAGAAAAAAAAAGTATTCAGAATTCAGAAGCACCTTATAAATAAATATATACATTAAATCCTTTTGTAACGATTTAGATAAACCCAGTTTACTGTCTATTTCTATTTCATTTCAATTTGCAGCATAGACGATCGGTCTGCTATTTAATGATTATGTAATGCTGTTATTACGTTTTTTATCGAGAACGAGAGAGAGAGAGCCAGAAAGAGAGAGCTAGATTGATAGATAACGTCTGGCAATACTGACCCTTATTAGAACTCTCAAACTTTACAAAGTGGCAACAACAGCAAACCTCAGCACACACTTCTCTATCACTGTACCCTGGATGATGACATATGATAAGCTTGACTTGATTGGCTAACAGATACTAATTTAGCTAGCTTACAGCGCATGTGGTGTGGCAACATATATGCAATTAAATGTTAAGTCATTCGCTGTTCCACAAAATTCTTAACCCATAGAACTGCTACAAGCAACTTTGTGAGCTGACTGTTTCTTTTTTTGAGTGATAAATAAGAAAAATATATTTTTTAAAAATCTACAGATTCAGATTCGTACTTACCTGTGGTACAATCGAGTACGGTGACGTCACTGCCACTCATCTAATATGATTAAAAAAATAAACTTTCTCAAAAATAAACAAGTGAGTCGCTGTGAATTCTTTAACAGCACCGAAAATGTTTTGCCTAATAAAAAAAGCTGTTCTTTTTTATTTGTTTAATTTAATTTAATTTAATACGTAAGAGCGTGATTATCCAAAGCAGTCGGTAAAATGACTGCATGTATTCAGAGGAGTTGGAGAAGATATGTTACAGCTGTAGCAGAATGATCGACAGGTTAAAAATGTAAATGGATTTCCAAATATGAAAAGGACTGTAGAACAGTTTATAAAACCGGTGCAATGAATTCACCCAATCGCTAGCTGTGCCATTACCCAGCATACATCACTCACTCCATCAGTGCAATAACCGATACAAAAGTAACAGCCTGTAATTAGTTTTATCTGCAGTAATTTTCTCTCAGGTAGTTGCCTGCATTATATAATTTATTGTATTCAGTATAGGTCATTACAATGTGATTTGGAAAATGTCTAAATATACCGACAACAGGCACTTCCGCGGCAATCTATTGTCGTCAATAAACGATGTTTGAGGAGCGCTATAGTATTCAATAGGAGGACCCTGCACGTCAATTCCCGACGCGAGGGGGGTACCCTGCGCGTCCATAAGTGAAGCAGAGGGAGCCTGACCATGCGTCACACATTTGACGAGTTGGGAGTGAGAACGTGTTGGCCACAAACATGAATCAATTTTATTAGAATTCCACGTGAAAGACCAATACAAAGTGGTGTACACGTGAGAAGTGGAACAAAAATCATGCATGATTCCAAACATTTTTTACAAATAAATAACTGAAAAGTAGGGTGTGAATAATTATTCAGCCCCCTTTGGTCTGAGTGCAGTCAGTTGCTCATAGACATTGCCTGATGAGTGCTAATGACTAAATAGAGTGCACCCGTGTGTAATCTAATGTCAGTACAAATACAGCTGCTCTGTAACGGTCTCAGAGGACGTGTTGTTGTGGCTGTAATGTGACAAAATATGGGAAAGTTCAAGGCGGCCGATCTTCACTCATTCAGGTGACTTCTTCACTCTCCAGTTGTTTATGTTAGAAAATATGTTTGTAATACAGGCTGAGGTGGAAAAAACGTGTCTGCAACATTGAAATAAACTGAGAGGGCATCGAGATGTAGAGTGGCCTCAAGCTGAGAGCAGGAAAAGACAAACTATTGGTAAATACAGAAGAGTGTTAACTTCTAGATAAGTCTTTGTAACTGGGAGAACAATTGTTTAAAAAATGAACGAATGACACTCAAACTGGAACATCAGGTTTCAGTGTTTACAGTCGGATGTTGCAGCAGAAACAAACTGAGAACTCGTTCCACTTTGTTTGTTTACATAGTACAGCTGAAGGACCTCAGGGTCACAGCAGTCACATCATGAATTCTTATTCAAGTTGAGTTGAGATTATTCCCACTCTGCAACATAGGTTACCACACTTTCAATGAAAAGCGACCCCCTAGAAAAACCTGAAATAAACCAGAGTTCAACCTGAAGTCAGTTTTATAACAAAAAATCGTGCTTCTTATCATTCCTATTTCACCTTGTTTAAATAAAGTTTGCTGTCAGTCTGACAGTCTGATCTGTTTCTTTATGTGTCTGAGGTCAGTGGAGGCTTTGTGAAATGAAGCTGTATCTCCTTTCTGAACCTGCTGGTTTGTGAGAAATTGAATGGCAGATTTATTGAATTTAAAGAGAAATTACCCCGTGTTCCCACAAGTTTACACTAAATGGAAATAAGGGAAGAAATTGTGAAAGGAGATCAGAGGTTAACTTCACCTTTCACATTAAAGTCTGTTGTTACGGAATTTGAAGGGTGCTGTTAAGTGAAGGTCAGTGCTGCTTCTGCTAAGCTCCTCCCACCTGTGCTGACCTTCAGGGGGGGGGCTCCTTCCAGGAAGCAGCTCACCTGTGTGTCTGTGTTTAGTGTCTCCAGGTGTGGAGTGGAGCTTGTTGTTGGTGTTGTGTGAAGAATCTGTAAGTTGGCTTTGTTTCCTCTTTTAACAATTTGTCTTCAGAAGAATAATTTGTTCTTTGATGCAAATATTTGCTTTGACAGTTTGATGGATTTATCCGTTTTTCGTAACACTAAACTGAATATATTTAGACTGATGACACTATTTTCAGCAATGCAGTAATTTTTAGTAACAACTCTGGTTGGCACTCACATTAATCCTGACCACAGAGATAATTAGTGTGAAGCTTTTGAAAATGTTGTTCAGACATGTTGAACTGACTGAATATTAATGGACTGAAGCTTCCAGTCACAGTGAATCAGTGTGTGTCAGTGAATGCATCATGTGCGCTTCATGGCTACATCTAGTGGACTGATAGTAGAAGTAGAGCAGCTGATGGCAGCTTCCTCTGCCTCACACTGCTGTCTGACTGCATTCAGCTGACACTGAGATGAAGCAGGAAAGAAGCAGCTGATATTTGGACAGCACACATGATGGAAAGGAGGATTTCAGTCGATGTGCACATGAATGATTTGTGTTTCCTCTGCAGGTGAAGGTAGAAAGTGTGTGTGAGCTGAATTGAGCAGCATGGATCAGTGTGAGGACAGAGAGGAGGGAGTCCCTCCCTCTAAAAGCACTCTGTGTGGGGAACATGAGAGCCAGACCAAAGCTCAGAGGTGAGATGACCATCTCTAACTGTCCGTGACTCTTCTCCATGTCACAGCTCAGCACTCACATCACTGCTCCATCATTATTCACAGGAACCCACCTGGACCTCCACCCAGCTCTGTGTCCCTAAAGAGTGACTGGTCTAAAGATGAGCTCATTTATTTTAAATCCCAGCCTGTGTCTGCTGCAGAGAGGTGAGCTGTTAGTGACATGAACTCTTTGATTTAACTGCTTAATGTTGCTGGATATAAACTGCAGTGCAAACACGTCATTCCCTCAATCCTATTTAAACTGTCTCTTAAAAACAAGCCTTTGGTTTCTAAACAACTGAAAATCCACTTCAGCAAACAGGAAGGGAAACATGTAAAAAACATTTTTTTCTGACATGAACTAAAGCAGTAACTAACCCTATGGAGCCCCAAGGGACATGAAAGAAAAAAAATTAAAATTAACTTTTAAAATGAACACCAGCTCGAAGCCGACCAAGAAACACGATGTCCCGGGATTGTGGTGTGGCTTCGAACTCCCATTAGCTGTGAGTTGGTAGGTAACAGACGTTTCAGAAAATGTCGGAGCACTTTTGCAAATATGTGATGTTTTGATAACATTTATGCATAAAAATATCTTAAAAGTTTATTTTGTGACCCAGAAAGAGTAATATTAAAAGTAAATACCTGCCACTATTGTTGGAAACACATTGGCTGGGCTCAGCCATGAATTCTGGGATTGGTACAGCCATAAAGGATACACCGACTCAGCCTTCAAATGTGACCTGTGAAGGATGCAAAAGTTTTGCGAGATCTCGAAAGTTATTCGTAATTATTTCTGCAGGGCTCCGTATAACCTGCTGAAAGATGTCTGATTTGTTGTTCTATGTGGTGAATACAAAACAAGATTCTGCTGTGGGGCTTTGTTGTTAAAAATGTTTTAAATCACAAATGTATAAATACTTCATAAAATCCTGCAAATCAGAACGTCAAGAATATGAGCAAAGTTTTGCTTTGTAAACAATCACCAAAGGTCAGCTGATAGATAGATAGAGATAGATATAGATAGATAGATAGATAGAGAGATATATATATATATATATATATATATATATATATATATATATATATATATATATATATATATATATATATATATATATATATATATATATATATATATATATATATATATATATATATATATATATATATGTATATATATATATATATATGTATGTATATATATATATATATATATATATATATATATATATGTATATATGTATATATGTATATATATAATAAAACACTGAAAAAAGCCAAACAATAACAATTTAAGTTATCTAAGTGACGTATATATCATGTTTAACCTGAGTAGCTAAAGACCGCGGGGGTTTGAAAACAATGTGCCAGGAGTTTGCTGTACTCGCTGGCTCAGATATTTGAAGTTTACACAGATACATTCTCGCCTGAAAATATGTTAAAGTTTACTGTGTGACCCAGAAAGAGTAATAAGAGTCATATTAAAGCTAAATAGCTGCCCCCATTGCTGGAAAATGGAATTGGCTGGGCTGCGCTATGAATTCTGGAATATATGTTTTTCAATTCTGTTGCCCGGGTGGAAAATTGGGAGAAATTTGTGAGAATGGTGGCTCTGGGAGATATTTGGGAGGGGCACTGAAATTCGGGATTCTACCGGAAAAATCGGGAGGGTTGGCAGGTATGGCAACAAGTCTGAATGTGTGTGTGGGGCCCATGTGTAAATATTGTGTATTTAATGGGTTTATATAGCATATTTTGGAGTATATATTAGTGAGTCACTTACCAAGAGGTGATAACATATGTTTGTGTTGTTTAATATAATTTCAAAGGGAATTATTTCATTTACACAGTATATTTCATTTGTTTAAGGAACTGGAATATCATTTGAGTTAAAAGGGGTGTGTTATACATTATTTTTTTCCTGCCCTTATGTTCAGTAAACGTTTCGTTTTGTGTCAAAGAGTTGTCTGAGGTTGTTTTGTTTACTACCGGTCTAGTCTAACTTGCAGGCAAGGGTTTGCTGGTAGTTTCCCTGATTCCTGTGTATACCAGAACCATTTGTGGTGTATATATCTAGGCTGTAACGAACCTAACACTCCGCCTAGGGGGTCCAAACTGAGGTAAGTGGGTTTAGACTCAGTATAACGGGTGGGGTGCTACACTAGGTAGTATTACGTTGTATTGTAGTGAAGACTGCATTTAATGAATCAGAAAAGTTTAAAAAGATATATTTTAAGGCTACTTTAATTATAGGGAGAGAACTAATGTTGTGAATGTGGTGTGGGAGCAAGTTGCTGTGGACAGTCACACTGTAAAATCTAATTAGATCCCAGAACTCAGAAAAACTAACAAAAGCTTACTTAAGTTGACTGTTAGGACAACTTATTCATTGCAATTGTAGAATACTAAGAATAAGTTGATGTTTCTGACTGTGCAATAGTGTTTGTTTAACAACTGACAAACATTTCAAGTTCTGATATATTAAAAAAAAATTATTAACTTTTTTTTTTTAATTAAATCACATTATGTTATCCTTGGAATTTCTAGTACAATATTTATATTAACGTAATACAGTATCTAAGAATGATTATAAAATAATAATTCACAACACTTTTTGTAATGGTTTTAAAATCAGTCCAACTTTTATTTTCAAATACAAAAAAGTAAAACAGCCAACATACTGGACACTGTTCTGCTGAACAACAAACAATTACATTATATATGATCAATGTTATCATCTTATAATGAGACAAAGTCTCAGATTTAATTGTTTTCGAAACTAAGTTTAGGCGTTCCAAAACTTTGTTTTTCAAATAAAATTTCTTATATAATCAAAATAAAATGCATTTATCGTTCAGTCACAAGTGCAGTCTGAAGTTCAAACAACACATTTGTTTTACATTCAAACACAGGAGCTGGTATGTTGTAATATTTTAAGGATGCTTGTGTTATGATCTAATGTTTGTTTTATGTGTGACTACTCCCGCCAGAGGATGGCTATGGGTTTTTTCTTTTCTTTTCTTTCTTAGGGGTGGACACCTGGGTGTGCCTGCTGAGTTGTTGGGTGGAGTCTCTTCCTGTCCTGCGATTGGATAATTGGTTGATCACCTCCAGTATTTAACCACCAGATGACAGCCACCTGGCCGCCCCTCTCTGCTAGCCTCCACCATCTGACAAAGAGCCTGTGTTTTTAATGCAACCTCCTTTATGCACAGTCCCATCAAAGAAATTGGCAATAAGAATGAGGTCATCCTTTTTACATCTGTCCAACGTTTCCTCAGTTGGACTTAAAGTGAAATCCTCCAATTCCATACTAACACACTCACCCCCCACACAAGAAAAAAACTGCCAACCAGAAAAACACAGCCAACAAAGGACACCGGTAACCTCACCGCGACAATGGCAACAAACAAAGAACTAACAAGCCCACTCTCCAAGTCAACACAACGAGACAAAAAAAAAGGATGGACAAGCCCCCAATTCATGTTACATTCTAGGTCTA
Source organism: Pelmatolapia mariae (assembly GCF_036321145.2). Lineage (NCBI taxonomy): Eukaryota > Metazoa > Chordata > Actinopteri > Cichliformes > Cichlidae > Pelmatolapia > Pelmatolapia mariae. Next base: position 36,021,291 of record NC_086229.1, read on the forward strand.
GGTGTGCATTGAACGCAACAAGAAATTGGCCCCACTCATGTACCACTCAAGAAAGAACACAAACAGTAAGTAAGCAATGCCAAAAGTAACAAACGAAACTCCGTAAAGGTCCCAACCAAACCAAACCAACCAAAACCAACCAAATTACCTAACTTTCTAAACGAAAAACAGGAGAAAACTTAATCAACAAAAATGGCTTCTCATGCCTACTAGGCAGCTTCAGTGAACAATATATACAAGGTAAGAAAATACACAATTGCTGCTTTACAAATCTATTAATACCTATTTACAAGATTAAGGTTCTAATGCCAGACACACAAACACACATATATGAGGCTTGCAAATCAATGGGCAAAGACACTCTATGAAAGCAGCAAATCAAAAACACAGTCTCTCTGTTGGATGGTGGAGGCTAGGAGAGAGGGGGCCAGATGGCTGTCATCTGGTGGTTAAATACTGAAGGTGATCACAAGACAGGAAGAGACTCCACCCAACAACTCAGCAGGCACGCTCAGGTGTCCACCCCCTAAGAAAGAAAAGAAAAGAAAAAACCCACAGCCATCCTCTGGTGGGAGGAGTCACACATAGAAAAACACTGACAACATTGATCATAACACTTGTTTCAGGCATTACTGCCTGAATGACTGTCATGGATTTAGGTACCAACTAGATTTAGGTACCAACTAGATTTTTAAATCTAAATATAAAATGAGTAACAGCAGGATGAACATTAGGCAAGGCTGCACTTTTTGCAGCGATCTCGTATAGAAACCAAGTCCACGGCCTGGAACTGTAGTAAGGGGACCTCTGGCTAATACATCGGGTTCCGTGTCGTGCTCGTAGCCGAAAACGAGCTTTTCTTTGTTGTCTGGGTCAAGTTTGCTAGCGAAGGACATAGAGAGGCGTTGAAAGGCTGCTCCAACTGAACTTATTGTTTCGGAGGAGAACAAGAACACAGTCTTAATAAGTTACTTACAACTGGGCTCGTCAGGCAATTTTTTTTGACTGCAGTGGCTATTATTATATTTGCATGCTACCATCTCCCATTTCTGGTCGGTGATAACTCGTACTTTTCAACTCCCCTTTTCCTCCCTCCCTCATGCTCACAGACACATAATGAGTATTGCAGTGAATTCTCCCTGCAGCACACACTACACTGCCCATTAGGGTACATTCTTTAGGGTGATGTTTAGGTGGAAACCCAAACAAAGCATGCAACAAGAGGCTCTAATGTCTGTGTCTCAATCTCGCGCCCATGTCATTCTTTACTTGTGGCCCGCATAATGACGTGAAGAATTTTTAAAAAAATTATTATTCAAAAAATTAATAATATGAAAGCAATACGGAGAGTGTTACAGAGGGCCCCCCAATTAGCACATTATGCAAATTCTCATGACCATTGATCAATGGTCATGAGAATTTGCATAATTATGATGAAGGAACTGACCTCCCAGCCCATTGTTCATTCAGTGGTGCTAGTTTCAGTCATTATGCAAATGTATTGTTTATAAGATTTGAGAAACCTGCAGTCATCTGAGACTGAAGAAGTTACTTGGATGAGTGGCAAAACGTTTCTCCCTAAGCCTAAATGAACAGAATCAATTTTTGGAGTTTTAATGACAACATTTAGATTTAAGAGCAATAGAAAAAAATAGATATGTGGATTTTACCTTTTCCCACTTTTATCAGAGAGCCAGGGTTTGGGTTTTATTGAGGGATTCTGTATATTATGCCTATTAAACTGATTTGCAAAAACATACCTCGTCCTGTGTTCTTCTCTTCTTTCATTTGTTAGAAAATCTTTTGGGTCATTAATAAAATATTCTGTTTCAGATACTGGAGTACAAAATCATTACTCTTGTGAAGAACGAGCTGAAGAAGATCCAGGCAGACCTGCCTCCAGATGACCTACAATGTTTTAAGAGTCAATATAAGGATGAAGATGTATTACAGAATGTGGATGAAGAACAATATAAGAGCAGCAGAGAAACAGTTGTGACAATTACAGTGGACTTATTGAAGAGAATGAAGCAGAATAAGTTCGCTGAGCGTTTGCTGAGAAGTGAGAACATTCAACATTGTCTCAATAGACCAAAATACATTCAAAATATGTGCAGTTGATAAAACCTTGATTTTTTTTTTCTTTGTGTGTGTGTATTGTGTCGCTCAGGAACCTGCACTAGGAACTTCCAGTGGCATCAGCATGAATTTAAATCCACACTGAAGAAGAAGTTCCAGTGTGTGTTTGAGGGCATCGCTAAAGCAGGAAACCCAACCCTTCTGAATCAGATCTACACAGAGCTCTACATCACAGAGGGAGGGACTGCAGAGGTCAATGATGAACATGAGGTCAGACAGATTGAAACAGCATCCATTAAAACAGACAGTCTAGAAGCAATAATCGGACAAGAAGACATCTTTAAAGCCTCACCTGGAAGAGATGAACCAATCAGAACAGTGCTGACAAAGGGAGTGGCTGGCATTGGGAAAACAGTCTTAACACAGAAATACACCCTGGACTGGGCTGAAGACAAAGCCAACCAGGACATCCAGTTCATATTTCCATTCACTTTCAGAGAGCTGAATGTGCTGAAAGAGGAAAAGTTCAGCTTGGTGGAACTTGTTCATCACTTCTTTACTGAAACCAAAGAAGCAGGAATCTGCAGCTTTGAAGACTTCCAGGTTGTGTTCATCTTTGATGGTCTGGATGAGTGTCGACTTCCTCTGGACTTCCACAAAACTGCAATCCTAACTGACCCTAGAAAGTCCACCTCAGTGGATGTGCTGCTGATAAAGCTCATCAGGGGAAAACTGCTTCCCTCTGCTCGCCTATGGATAACCACACGACCTGCTGCAGCTAATCAAATTTCTCCACAATGTCTTGGCAGGGTGACAGAGGTCAGAGGGTTTAATGACCCACAGAAGGAGGAGTACTTCAGGAAGAGATTCAGAGATAAGAAGCAGATCAGCACCATCATCTCCCACATCAAGACATCACGAAGCCTCCACATCATGTGCCACATCCCAGTCTTCTGCTGGATCACTGCTACAGTTCTGGAGGATGTGCTGGAAACCAGAGAGGGAGGACAGCTGCCCAAGACCCTGACTGAGATGTACATCCACTTCCTGGTGGTTCAGGCCAAAGTGAAGAAGGTCAAGTATGATGGAGGAGCTGAGACAGATCCACACTGGAGTCCAGAGAGCAGGAAGATGATGGAGTCTCTGGGAAAACTGGCTTTTGATCAGCTGCAGAAAGGAAACCTGATCTTCTATGAATCAGACCTGACAGAGTGTGGCATCGATATCAGAGCAGCCTCAGTGTACTCAGGAGTGTTCACACAGATCTTTAAAGAGGAGAGAGGACTGTACCAGGACAAGGTGTTCTGCTTCATCCATCTGAGTGTTCAGGAGTTTCTGGCTGCTCTTCATGTCCATCTGACCTTCATCAACACTGGACTCAATCTCCTGGAAGAACCAACAATTATATGCCAGATATCGGGAAGAAGAAAAGAACCTGCAGAGAAACTCCTCTACCAGAGTGCTGTGAATAAGGCCTTACAGAGTCCAAATGGGCATCTGGACTTGTTCCTGCGCTTTCTCCTGGGTCTTTCACTGCAGACTAATCAGATTCTCCTACAAGGTCTGGTGACACAGACAGGAAGTAGCTCACAGTCCTATCAGAAAACAGTCCAGTGCATCAAGGAGAAGCTCAATGAGAATCTGTCTGCAGAGAAAAGCATCAATCTGTTCCACTGTCTGAATGAACTGAATGATCGTTCTCTAGTGGAGGAGATCCAACAGTCCCTGAGATCAGGAAGTCTCTCCACAGATAAACTGTCTCCTGCTCAGTGGTCAGCTCTGGTCTTCATCTTACTGTCATCAGAAAGAGATCTGGATGTGTTTGACCTGAAGAAATACTCTGCTTCAGAGGAGGCTCTTCTGAGCCTGCTACCAGTGGTCAAAGCCTCCAACAATGCTCTGTATGTATGCATTTATGCACAATGTTATTGTTGAAATATTTATGCAATGTACAGTTTATTGGCAGCAGAAATCCTTAGCATTTCTAAAACATTTGCAGATATAACCCTTATCAAATTGGACGCAGAGCTGGTTTTTAACTCTTCAAAAACTAATATAAATGACATGAAAATATTTTTTTAAATCCTGGAAGGAGCTAAAACAACTTACTTCTAACAGAGGATGAATGGTGGCTGCATCAGGGTTCAGTATGTGATAATTTAATGTGATATTGAATTACAACTTGTATTCTTATTTATGAAGTGGACATCATATTATTTGTTTTCCTTGTGGTTATTTGAAAATAAGCTATTTAATTGAATAACAAATATAACTGGTTTTCAGACTGTCTGGCTGTAACCTCTCAGAGAGAAGCTGTGAAGCACTGTGCTCAGTTGTCATATTTAAGTCTTCTAGTCTGGGAGAACTAAACCTGAGTAACAATGACCTGCGAGACTCAGGGTTAAAGCTGTTGTCTGCTGGATTGAAGAGTTCAAACTGTTCACTGAAAACTATCAGGTGAGAGTTAAAGTAATTAAAGTTTTTTTCTTTTCATAAATTTATATTCATAATCTGCGTTATACTATTGCTCAACCAAAAACGTTGAATACTAAATTGACATTTTACTCATATTTAGATGTGTCAGTCTCTGAATTACTTTTTTTGTTTATTAATTTTCATATCCATTTAAAAAAATAATTATGTCTGAACCTGTGTGTATAACATGATTTTTTTTAAGCACTGGTCTGTCCAGAGATTTCAGATATTCTGGAATCACGACATATCACTTTCTTTTCATTGTTCCAAACTGTTTCATACAGCATTCTAGCAAAAGTACTTTGAACCTTTTATTTAGAGCAGCACGATGGCATGGTGGTTATGAGGTCCTAAGTTTGATTCCACCTACCTCACAGGGTCCTTTCTATGTGGAGTTTGCATGCTCTGCCATTGTTTGCATGGATTCTCTCTGGGTAGTTGGCTTCCTCCCACAGTCCAAAGACATGTAGTTAGTGGGGTTAGGTTAACTGGTCATTCTATTTTCTTTTTATTTTATTTTTTTGCCTGTTCCATTTGGCTCTTTTGCCATCAGAATTATTGTCTAAAGGCAAAGAAAGATTCCCAATGGATCTACTTTACCAAATCGATCACTCTATTTGATTCGCCTTTTAATGTTTACTTTATTTTACTCTGCTAAATACGGGACAGACTTGACTGGGGAAAAGAAAGGGGAGAAAGAAAGAGGGAAAGAAAAACAGCGGGGAAGAGGAATGGTGATAAAGGGCAAAAAACAAAAAACAACAAATCAAACAGACAAAAAATGCATATGTCAATCACCTTGATCACCCGTTGAGAAAGAAAAAAGAGAAAACAAGCAAAAGAAAAAAAAGAGCAACATAATAACCAACATCATGATGATCTATGGGAATATAACAGTAAATACTAAATATTAAACATTATTGTGCAGCACGTTGTTGTGGAAGTTTTTCCCACTTAAATAAAGCCTGCAGATGAGCGGTGAGCGGTAGCGAACATTCTTTAATTAAAAGCACACAGAACATACAAACAAGCTTGTGGAGAGCCTGCATGTCCGCGGGACAGACGGTCAGCAGAGTCTCACTTAGAGTAGTGTGGCTCTCAGTTAAATACCTTCTCCAGGAACAAAAGGCAGTACACAGTTGTTTCACACCTTAAGGTTCACACTCTCTTGCTACCTCCCAGAGTCCTTGCAGAGACAAAAGACTGGTCCTCTGGAGTTCCTGTTTCCCCCAACATCCTACTACACCCCCTACCATTTGTCTTAAGTATGAGTGTCAGACATGCTAAAATCACCAAGGCATTACAATAACGTGATTAGTACATAGGTGAAAGAAATTCCTATACAATCCCACCCTTTGATTCTTAAATCAAGAATCACATTAAAAACAGAATTTCTTTCCCAACATTCTGTATATCACATCAACATTATTTTACACTTATAAGTTTCACACTGTGTATCCTCACGTCACTGTTCTCCCACCACCCTTTGTTCATCTTTAATCCTCCCCACAATCTAAGCTCTCACATGCAAATGGCAACAACAATGATACAGAGGAAAGGTCTTCTCCAGAGTGTCAAAGTACTTTGCATGGCAAAGTGAAACAGCATTAGATGGTCATTCCAAGTCCCCGGTCATGGCTCCTGGTGTCTGTGCCATTTACAGAGTCATAATTCCAACGCTGATCTCCCTCTGTGCTGTCACCTTTGGAGCTTGGCACGCTCTCTTCATCCCTCGATTTCTGTTCCAGCGCGGATGTAGATTTAAGGCAGAGCACGTCGTACACCTTAGTTGTCTTCCTCAACGTCAACGTAGAAACTTTTCATTTCATTTTAAGATTTTGCTGTTCAAAATCTCCTCGTGACAATCTTTTGGAAGCCCAGTGGTGCAGCCCACTGTCGTTTGTCTGCTGTCCTGCAGATGGTCCCTGCTTCTCACTGGTCCTGCTGAAGCGTTCTCTCCCGGTCGTGGTCTGTATCTGCGTCAATCCTTCCATATCCCTCATGTCACGGTCTCTGCAATTTAAAAATGAAAGCTTCCACGGAAAACCCTCTTTTGCCCTATGTCAGCTTAGCACAATTAGACATGCACAATAAAGTTGTGCATTGTCTCTTAAAAATTCCCAGGGATTCTCCCCTGAAGTAGCTTCACTCCAGGCCCTGTCGTAAGAAAACATTAGCCAGTGGTGTGTCCTGCTGTAAATCATGTGATTAGATCACATGATTTACAGCAGATCGCCGAATCCTTTTTGGCAGGGACTTGTTTTCTGATTGTCCCAAATAAGTGGCTTTCTCCCGAGCCCATTTTAATTTTTTGGAGAAACTCACTTGCGACTGTTCAACATGTTGTGTAGCGCTTTCGATCCCGATCTTGCAGGCCTGCTTGAAGAAGAGAAAATTGCTAAACAAAAAAATCTCAGTGCACTGTTAAAAATCAAAAAACATGAAGGCCTCTTTTTAGAAGTTGTCTAAGCATACTCTCTCAGAATGATAGATCAAAACAACTAATTGGTAGGTTCAAAGTGGTACCAAAGGAAAATGCAAAATCCCCCAAACTTTCATCCACCAGTCACACACCTCACACAACAATATTCTATTAGATAATGAGTTTTGTTTCCCCCCATGTACACAGATGTGTGTTATGATAAGACCTCCCCCACACATCAGAAACCAGAAACTCAATAATCTATTAGTCTCCACTCATCTGACCCCCCTGCAGCATTCTGTTCACCCCTGCAATGATTCAATCATCCTTCCCCAAAATAATACTAGTTCACTAGTCTATGTATCACTTCTTAACCCACTAAGTGAACCGGACAAGATGATGGTAACAGCAATGCATGCTTAACATGCTATTCGGTCTTTATGAGTTTCATTGCATGTGTTTGTGTTAGTAGGATTAATGCATTTTTCTGTTTGTGTAATTTTTGTGTACCTCTCCTCTTTGTGGTGCTCCAGACACTTTTCAATTCTCCACGCAAGGCAGTCGTTTTTCTTCCCAGTTTCCTAAACCCAAATTTCAGTTCCCAAACTAAAACAGCCATCCTCCATGTTCTCCCTGCTCCTTCCACTGTGGTCTCATCTCATCTCTCCCCCCTGCAGCAGTCCAGTGAGAGTCAGTTGTCTTTCAGCTTCGTCCTGTGTTTTCCACTGTCTCATTTTGTCATTTTGCTCGAAAAGTGGCAAATGTCCAACTCAGTCAGTCTTTTCAAAGGTCCATTTACACACAGTGAAGTTGCAGCTCGTTGGAAATGCACATCCATCCATCCAGTGATGATGCTGCTGCCATTTTTCTCCTTGCTGTCGCTGTCTTGCACAGCTGCTGCTGCTGGACCTTCATTGCTCAGGATACTGCTGTGAGCTCTTGATATCCATCTCGTTGTTCTGGAACTGCATTTCTTGTCTTCAGGGAGAGATTCTTGGAGCTTGTGTTCTCAGGGTGACAAACACATGGAAGTTAAGCTGTAAAACAATTCAGCCAGAACTTGGCTTGAGTGTTTCTAATGGTGTTGACCTATAATTTTCCCGACTGCTGAACGTGGAAAATTGATCCGGGTCTGCTCTTCACCTGCAAGTGACACACTGAGACATTTTGATCATTCTTCTCATTGCTTAAAAAAACACATCTCCTCTCTTGATTCTGAACTCCCCGTTCTTAAAAACCCAGAAAGATTGTAGTTGTTCTACGTTAAAAACACCAAACCCTCTTCCTATTGTTATTGCTTATTTTTATCAACAGTTCGGCTAAAAAGAAATTTCTTGTGTGTCCACCCTAGGGGAGCTGGTAGCCTGCAGTACCACCGTCTCCCGCTAGTTGGAAACAACAACTTTTATGCACATTTCTACACTCCTCTCTTTTTTTTTTCTCTTGTTTTTTCTTCCCCATTTTCAACATTTTGAACCCCATTTTCTCTGTTTTTTTTGTTTGTTTTTTTTGTTTTTTCCACACACAACAACTTTTCCCACACATCCATTCTCTGCAATCTTACACCACACATTTACTCAGTTCTTAACATACAGTTACACATTGAGTTTTGTCTCTGGCCGCCTTGTGGAACGTCTGCCGGTCTAGTGGATCTAGATCCCATTTTACTACACGAGGCATCCCCCTTGAGGCCCTTGCCTTCCATGGACCAAGGAACGAACACCGCCACTCCGTGCACTATAGTATGCAGAAATGGACTCCAACAGTGTACCCGAACCGCTGTCCCTGTGACGTACTTGGACTGACCACAGGTCTGGACCGGCTTCTCCCCAACAGCGCGCTCGAGCCAATGTCCTTGTGATGGACCGTACCCAACACAAGCCTGGGGCCTCAAACCACCAGGATTTCCTCCCAGAGACTCGAACTCCCGGGGCGGCCAGCGTTCCCCCCCTCGGCCAGACAAAAAACTCCCCATGACTGTATACAAGTTAGCTATCACTCACCCATCTGCAGGAGTCCCCTCAAAGTCGATGGTCTCGGTGGTGACTGAAACACACGGCTCCGTGACTCCTCCATTTCCTTCGCTTCAACAGCTGGTAGGACAAAGGTACCTTTTCCCTCAGGGGTGATCAGCCCATCCACGGAACCGTTGTTCAGCGACCACACGGACCACCCTGCTCACAGCGCCATTCTGTTGTGGAAGTTTTTCCCACTTAAATAAAGCCTGCAGATGAGCGGTGAGCGGTAGCCAACATTCTTTAATTAAAAGCACACAGAACATACAAACAAGCTTGTGGAGAGCCTGCATGTCCGCGGGACAGACGGTCAGCAGAGTCTCACTGAGAGTAGTGTGGCTCTCAGTTAAATACCTTCTCCAGGAACAAAAGGCAGTACACAGTTGTTTCACACCTTAAGGTTCACACTCTCTTGCTACCTCCCAGAGTCCTTGCAGAGACAAAAGACTGGTCCTCTGGAGTTCCTGTTTCCCCCAACATCCTACTACACCCCCTACCATTTGTCTTAAGTATGAGTGTCAGATATGCTAAAATCACCAAGGCATTACAATAACGTGATTAGTACATAGGTGAAAGAAATTTCTATACAACGTAAGATCAACAGCGCACAATGTGCTTTGAGGTAAGAGCCAAAAAGGGTGTAGTTTGTGTGTGTGAGCACCCGTGTGTACTAATGATGGGATTTCCGGCTCTTTTTAGAGAACCGTCTCTTTCGGCTCGGATCACTAAAAAGAGCCGGCTCTTTCGGCTCCCAACCGGCTCTTCAGGTTGTTTTGTTGCTTTAATTAATTAATTATCAACAACAATATAAAATTATGCACAAAAGGAATTAGTGATGTAAAAAAAACGTGGTTTTCTTTATGTATGTTTATATATAAATATTTATGGGGGCCCCTAGAGACGAAACACGTACAAACTCCAAAACACATTTCTAGCGTTAACTGAACTTCCAAAACAGAGCTACCTAGATCACTTAAATTACACAATCGAATTCATATGTCTATTGTTTTTGTATTAATACACAAACACTCATATATATTCAAACAATTTAAAAAAAAAAACTTCATTTACCTGTTACTACCACACACCCAATCCGATTGTTGGTACTTCCTGGCTTGTGTAGCCACTAGGTAACAAAAGCTCAACACGGCCCCTAGCATCCTGGAGCACTTCCGTTGTGTTTTGGAGTTTGTACGTGCTCCGGAGTTTGTACGTGTTTTGGAGTGTGTACGTGCTTTGTCTCTAGGGACCACTGTAAATATACTTTTATTTATTCACTCCACATAAAATGTAATAAATAAATTATAATATACAGAAACCAACTATTTACATTTCATACATTTCAACTTTTAACTACTTAACTTTTCAGCTTTTTCCTTTTAAACTAATTTAAAGTGAAACAACACACTGCAAAAAACACTGCAAACCCCACAACACAATAAAATATAAATTAAAATATGGAAAAAAAGGGGGGGGGGATCTTTAATTAATGGAAAGGTTGGCATTTAGAAATATTAATATTAATAATAAATATTAATATCACACTCAACTGACTGCGTTTTATCTTCCCATTGCACTGATGGGTGGACAGTTCTTAGGTGCCTGTGCATGTTGTTTGTGGAGCCGGCTCTATATGATATCCTTTTCTTGTAGACTCTACACTCTGCCTTTGTTTTGTCAATAAGATTGAAATGGTTCGAGACTTTGCTTCTTTTCTTGATGTCACTCATTTTCTTTACTGTAGCTTTCCAATGTGACGGTGTTGTCTCTTGTTGTTGCTCCCGGCTCTCTTTCTTTCCCTCTCCCTCCTGCTCTTGTTGTGTGCTGCTGCTGTTGCAAGTGTAACTACCGCCACGCCCCCTCAGCTCAGCGCTGAGCAGAGGGGGGAGGGGCGCAAACACAAGGCTCTGTTTGCCGTCTCTGCTCAGCGCAAACACAAGGGTGACTTGCAGCGTGAAGTGAAAAAAAGTGTAAGAGGGGGCAGGAGAAAGGGGGGGAACCCCACGGCTCCCAATAAGGAGCCGGCTCGCATCGTTCACTTCAAAGATCCGGCTCTAAGAGCCATTTCATTCGCGACCGACCCATCACTATTTCCCACTGATGTTTCATTATGGTAGAGAAGCATTAATAACATGTGTTTATTGATTTCATGCAATATTCTAATTTTCTGATGCTTTGAATTTGGGGTTTTCAGCTGTAAGCCATAATCAACACAATTATAACAAATATAGCCTTGATATACCATGCGTTGCATGTAATGACCCTTTATCATATATTTGTTTCACCTTTGATTGTTAATTACTGAAATACATGAACTTTTGCACGATATTTAAATGTTTTGAGTGCTCTCACTGTGTTATTGTATCACTTCCTGTTACAACACAAAATGGTGTTTTGTGTACCGTGAACCCTTCAGCTCAATTAATTGCAAACTTTTACATAGCGACATCATTTTACTGTAATCTACATGTGTGTTTCAGAGAGCACTTTCTCTTGAATCACCTTCAAATTAAATTCTTAGTATGCCACTAGCAGTATGGTCTGTGGTTCTCTAGCTGTGTCACCACTAGCTTTCTGCTCAGTGTGAATTGTTTTATTTATTTACTTCTTTCAACACTAAAGGCACTTTACTAACCCTAAAAATATTCCTGAAAAAGTAGGACGTGTAGCCTAAAACAAATTTCTAATAATCCAACACTTTAATTTCCTCTGTTCTGTGACACTCAAGTAGAAAAATAAATCAATAAATCGATTAACTAATAACCAGAGTTTTTTATCTGTTCTCAGAAATGTCCATGTAGACATTCCGGCGACTATAGTATTTCTGGGGCCAGAGCAGCTGACACAGCTGGGACTGGCACTACGGGTGACACTCAAAAAATTAAAATATCGTGCAAAAGTTCATTTATTTCAGTAATTAAATATCAAAGGTGAAACAAATATATGATATAGGCTCATTACATGCAACGCATGATAAATCAAGGCTATATTTGTGATAATTGTCTTGATTATGGCTTACAGCTGAAAACCCCAAATTCAAAGCGTCAGAAAATGAGAATATTGCATGAAATCGATAAAACAGCTATTTTAAAATGGAGAAATATCAGATCTCTGAAAAGTATAATAATGCTTCCGGCTTCAGTTAATTCAAAATGCAGCTGCGCGTCTTTGAACAGGTACGAGAATCCATGAACACATAACTCCAATTTTAGCCAAATTACACTGGCTCCCTGTTAAATATCTCATAGATTTTAAAATTCTTTTGTTCACTTTTAATATTCTGAATAATTTAGCGCCCAGCTATCTTTCTGAACTACTCCACTTATACAATCCCAACAGAGCACTTAGATCGTCCAATCACATGCTCCTAGCACAACCTAGGTCACCTAGACTCTGGAATGATCTCCCTGTTCATATTCGTACTGCCGAGTCTATCCAGTCTTTTAAATCACGTCTTAAAACTTATCTTTTTACTTTGGCTTTTGATTCTGTCTAGTTGGCTGGTCTAGCTTGTTGTGTTGTTACCTATTGTTTGTTGTCCTCTTTTATTGTTTGTTTTAATTGTCTCATGCTTTTACTGACTGTAAAGTACTATGGTCAACACTGTTGTTTTAATATGTGCTATATACAGTGGGGCAAAAAAGTATTTAGTCAGCCACCGATTGTGCAAGTGCCCCCACCTAAAATGATGACAGAGGCCAGTAATTTGCACCAGAGGTACACGTCAACTGTGAGAGACAGAATGTGAAAAAAAAATCCATGAATACACATGGTAGGATTTGTAAAGAATTTATTCGTAAATCAGGGTGGCAAATAAGTATTTGGTCAATAACAAAAATACAACTCAATACTTTGTAACATAACCTTTGTTGGCAATAACAGAGGTCAAACGTTTACTATAGGTCTTTACCAGGTTTGCACACACAGTAGCTGGTATTTTGGCCCATTCCTCCATGCAGATCTTCTCCAGAGCAGTGATGTTTTGGGGCTGTTGCCGAGCAACACGGACTTTCAACTCCCGCCACAGATTTTCTATGGGGTTGAGGTCTGGAGACTGGCTAGGCCACTCCAGGACTTTCAAATGCTTCTTACGGAGCCACTCCTTTGTTGCCCGGGCGGTGTGTTTTGGATCATTGTCATGTTGGAAGACCCAGCCGCGTTTCATCTTCAAAGTTCTAACTGATGGAAGGAGGTTTTGGCTCAAAATCTCACGATACATGGCCCCATTCATTCTGTCCTTAACACGGATCAGTCGTCCTGTCCCCTTGCGGGATCTGATTCCCTGCCGTTTTAGTGTGTTACTGATGGTGACCTTTGTTACTTTGGTCCCAGCTCTCTGCAGGTCATTCACCAGGTCCACCCGTGTGATTCTGGGATCTTTGCTCACCGTTCTCATGATCATTTTGACCCCACGGGATGAGATCTTGCGTGGAGCCCCAGATCGTGGGAGATTATCAGTGGTCTTGTATGTCTTCCATTTCCTGATGATTGCTCCCACAGTTGATTTTTTCACACCAAGCTGCTTGCCTATTGTAGATTCACTCTTCCCAGCCTGGTGCAGGTCTACAATACTTTTCCTGGTGTCCTTCGAGAGCTCTTTGGTCTTGGCCATGGCGGAGTTTGGAGTCTGACTGTTTGAGGCTGTGGACAGGTGTCTTTTATACAGATGATGAGTTCGAACAGGTGCCATTCATACAGGTAACGAGTGGGGGACAGAAAAGCGTCTTACAGAAGACGTTACAGGTCTGTGGGAGCCAGGGATTGTCCATGTTTGAGGTGACCAAATACTTATTTGCCACCCTGATTTACGAATAAATTCTTTACAAATCCTACCATGTGGATTCATGGATTTTTTTTTTCACATTCTGTCTCTCACAGTTGACGTGTACCTCTGGTGCAAATTACTGGCCTCTGTCATCATTTTAGGTGGGGGCACTTGCACAATTGGTGGCTGACTAAATACTTTTTTGCCCCACTGTAAATAAATTTTGATTTGATTTGAATGCTATGTGCTCAACACTTGGTCTGGGCTGTTTTTGCATTAATCATTGCCTCAATGCGGCATGACATGGATGCTATCAGCCTGTGGCGCTGCTGAGGTGTTATGGAAGACCAGAATGCTTCAATACTGGCCTTCAGCTCTTTTGCACAGGGACCTTGGTTTCCAAAATGAGATGCAAAAGTTGCTCTCATCAGAAAAGTGGACTGTGGACCACTTAGCAACAGATCAGTTCTGTTTTTTTCTTTAGCCCAGGTAAGAAACTTCTGACACTGTTTGTTGTTCAGGAGCAGCTTGAAAAGAGGAAAAGGACATTTGAAGCCCATGTCCAGGATCCACCTGTGTGTGGTGGCTCTTGATACACTAACTCCAGCCTCAATCCACTCCTTGTGAAGGTCTCCATACTTTTGAATGGCCTTATCCTGACAATCCTCTCCAGGCTGCAGTCTTCCCTGCTGCTTTTGTGCCTTTTTCTTCCACACTTTTCCCTTCCACATAAGTTTTTGTGCTTAATGTGCTTTGATACAACACTTTGGGAACATCAAACCTCATTTGCAATTACCTTTAGAGGTTTTCCCTCCCTGTGGAGGGTGTCAGTAATGGGTTTCTGTACAACTGTCAGGTCTGCAGCCTTCCTCATAATTGTGATTCCTGCTGAACCAGATTGAGAGACCCTTTTAAGGCTCAGGAACCCTTTTGCAGGTGTTTTAGACTAATTAGCTGATTATAGTGTGGCACTTTGAGCCTAAAATATTGACCTTTTCACAATATTAAACATTTCTGAAATTTTTAATTTGTGGTTTTAATAATCTGCAAGCCATAATCATCAGATATACAACAAATGAAGGCTTGAAATATCTCACTTTGTATGTAATAAGTCTATATCACATATTAGGTTCAACTTTTTGAGTTGAATTGCTGAAATAAATAATCTTTTGCACAATATTCTAATTTTTCAGATGTCACCTGTAAAGTGGTGCTAAGCATAGCATAATTGTGGCTGTTTCCTTCTATCATCTGACCAATAGTGCTAAAAATTAAAAACATTTTCTCTTAGAGTGATGCTTAAAAAAATGGTTTGTGTATTTTTTACTTTGAGGTTTGACTTTAAATTTAATTCATTATTTTCTAAATGATCTTCAATTGCTCCAAAATACTGCAGTGAGGTCACAGTGGCAGTGAAAGAGAGATTGTACTTCTCAGATAATAGCTTCTATTAAACAGTTTCCTTTTAACATCAGATTCAAATTAAAATCATTTTCTCACAAAGTCCCAAATGATCTTGCCACAAAGAAAGCATAATAGCATATTAACTTTCAGAGTGTAGACTTACTTGTAGTTCTTAGTGTTTCCAAAAGAAGATTTAGATGATTAAACTTTAACAATACTGTCATCTAGTCAAATTGATGGACAGCCCTGGATCTTGAAATAAGAAAAACAAATAAAACATCTTTACATGCAGTATTCACAAATGAATTTTTTTCTGCCTCCAGTCTGTCAGGCTGTCTGATCACAGAGGAAGGCTGTACTTCTCTGGCCTCAGCTCTGAGCTCCAACCCTCCCATCTGAGAGAGCTGGACCTGAGCTACAATCATCCAGGAGACTCAGGAATGAAGCTGCTGTCGACTGGACTGAAGGATCCAGGCTGGAGACTGGACACTCTCAGGTATGGAGAGATATCTATTGCACCAAGTGTTTCTCCTCCTTTCACCTCTTTTCACTAATTCTGTGTTTATACACAACTCTGCATTTAATCATGAGGTGTTATTAATCTCTGGCTCTCTTCCACTGAGTATTTTGATCTGCCTCCACCCTCTAACTAACTAGTTGTGTCAACTGCTGCAGGTTTCTTTCTATTAAAAGGACATTGCTTTTTTTCTTCCCCATTGTTGCCAAACATGCACTTCATAAATGAATGGCACAACATAGAAGAGCCATCTCCACGGGACACGACTCTGCAGTCCATCTGCATCTAAAGGTCAAAGGTCACTCTTTGAAGATGCCAATGTTCACATTTTGGACAGAAAAGACAGGTGGCTTAAAAGAGGAGTGAAAGAATCCATCTACTGTATGTCCACTGTGAACAGCCATCTTTGAAAAGAGAGCAGGGCTTATGACACCAACTGTC
This sequence comes from Pelmatolapia mariae, assembly GCF_036321145.2. NCBI lineage: Eukaryota > Metazoa > Chordata > Actinopteri > Cichliformes > Cichlidae > Pelmatolapia > Pelmatolapia mariae. The sequence continues at coordinate 36,037,409 of NC_086229.1, forward strand.
TGCCATCTATAATCCAGTTTAGAGATCCTTCACCTTAATGTGATAGGGTGGGGTTAGGTTTCACAATGAGTTCACCCGAAACCTTGGCTGATTATGACTTACAGCCTTTTTCACACCTTGGCTCGTACGATTAGGTAGAGGATCAATAGGGGGTCCATGACCCTCTTGGGGGCACTCCCAAAGGCATTAAAACTCTGGGACTCTCTAAGAGTTGCTCATAGAACTGAAGAAGCTTCTTAGATGAAACATCTTCAAGAAACTTGAAGAAGCCCAGATGCTTTTCTTTCCAAGCTCCTTAGATTGCGATGGCCTGGATGACCGAGGACATTCACAGACAACCATATTCTTTAGAACAGCAACTTGTTTTGCTTTCTTAAAACATTTTTGTCAGCATGTGCTATAGAACAGACCTCAAGTTAGACAATCTTCCTGCATTATTACACGATCACCATAAAATTATGCAAATTTCATGTAAACAATTATCCACTTATTCATTTTCTTCCACCTAACCGCTATTTCATTGAGGCTAGCAGCCTAAGCATAGAACACCTGACCTCCCTCTCCCACCTCCTCCACCTTATCCTGTGTCCTGGACCTGGGACATGCCCAGAGCACCTCACACAGGAGGCATCCTTGTCAGCTACTTGAACCCCCTCAACTGGCTCCTTTCAATGTGGATGAGTAGGAGCTCTACTCTGAGCCCTTTTGAATGACTCTTCCCCACGACAGTCTGGTAAAGCGGCTGCATCACTGTAGCCGCGGCCACAATCCATCTGTTCATCTCTCGTTCTCCTCTTTGCTCATTTGTGAACAAGACCCTCCTCATCCACTCATCCCTGATGCAGAGTGGGCAATCCACCCCTTTCTGGCTGAGGACCATGGCCAAAGATTTAGAGGTGGTCATTTTCATTTTTGCCACTCTGCACTCAGCTGTGATTTGCTTCAGTGAAAGCTGGAGGCTCAATCACCTGATGGCTGTCCAAGACCCCTCTTCAGCTTCACAGTGATGATGGAGAGGTGGCATTCAATGTCCCGTTTGATAGCCCAGACCACCACCCAACACACAATAATGTCATAAAAGCATATTTTAATAAGGGTTGGGCAAACACTAAGCCACTAAGTTTTCATTATTCCATTATTTTAGTCCACGTAATATTTTTAATTAAGCACTATATTAGGTTTTGCAGTGTTGCCACATGCTTCCTTGTTACTCCATCAAAACCTGTGAATGCATAATTACAAATAATTATCAGTTAAAAATAAGCCTGAGGCTACACTTCCACACACAATCATAAATCCCTGTCCTAATGACAAGTTTTTATGTATGTACACAAAACCAACAACACAAACCAGCACAAAGACTTCAAAGTGATGTTCACAGTGACTTTACTGTAGAAAAGTGAACAGGTTGAAATGGAGGCAGCAAGCCGTAGTTGTTTCTGTACAGTATATAGTGTGCGTTTCATCATCACACTTGTGTTCTTTTGTGCATTAAAATCTTTGATCTGCCTCTATAAACCACTGCAGCATTTTCCTCCTCAGGGACACGAACCGAGAAAAATGTATCATAGCTCAATGTGGAGGAAAAAGATGCAAATTTTTTTTCTAGTCACACTGCATCCATAAAACTCAACAAACTTTGCAACAGAAGAAAGAGCATAGTTGTAACTGTAGTGTAACTACAGCATTTAGTACCATTACAGGTACTGATTACCTGCATACTTGGGGCAAAATTGGCAGTTGGTCTTGTAATCAGAAGGTTACCGGTTCGAGCCCCAGTTTGGACAGTCTCAGTCGTTGTGTCCTTGGGCAAGACACTTCACCCGTTGCCTACTGGTGGTGGTCAGAGGGCCCGGTGGCGCCAGTGTCCGGCAGCCTCGCCTCTGTTAGTGCGCCCCAGGGCAGCTGTGGCTACAATGTAGCTGCCATCACCAGTGTGTGAATGTGTGCGTGAATGGGTGGATGACTGGATGGGTAAAGTGCTTTCGGGTCCTTAGGGACTAGTAAAGCGCTATACAAATACAGGCCATTTACCATTTGGAGTGAGCTTGCATATGATTTGTTTTTAAATGAAAAATCACAATAAAGAGGTGTTCTATTTTATCTTATACTAATGTCACTGACAAATGTTATGTGATGGCAAAACTGTGTTACTTTGAAATGCACTATACCCAACACTAATTAGTATCATTATTATTACTACTACTTTCCTACATCACTAATGATAACCAAGTTTGTTTTATTACAGTAACACCAAGCAGTTGAAACTGATTAAAATAAACTACATGGTATTTCATTTAGTAGATCAATATTCCAGAAGTTGGGTTGACTTGATGCCATAGTTTTTTTTTTTTTTAAATTGAACATTGTGATAAAGGTCATGAATGAGACCAAAGGCAGGGATGAGTCCTTTCCAGCTAAAAAAAAGAATAATAATAAGATCTCATTCAATACAGTGGTGCACTGACAGATCCAGCATCAGTGCAAATCATCAGCAGTTTGATCCTCATATGGATTGAAGTGTATTTTTGAAAATGTTGGACTGTTCCTTTATCACTGTCTAACAGTGTGTGTATGAGAGCCATGTAATGTCCATGTGTGCATGCTGACTGCTCTGACCCCTCCTCCTTTCAGGGTGGAGCCTGCTGGAGTCCGATGGTTGAGACCAGGTCTGAGGAAGTGTAAGTGTGTTTTTAATGGGATTCATGACAACAAAGCAGCACACATTCAACCATCTTCATCATGTCAGGAGTCATCATCAAAGTGTCAATCAATGAACAGATGATGGATCAATAACTGCAGCTGGATTGTGTTTGTTCTCTCCATCAGATTCCTGTCAACTCACAATCGACACAAACACAGTGCACACAAAGCTCCAACTGTCTGACAACAACAGGAAGGTGACACATGTGGAGGAGGTTCAGTCATATCCTGATCATCCAGACAGATTTGATTACTGGAAGCAGCTGCTGTGTAGAAATGGTCTGACTGGTCGCTGTTACTGGGAGGTCGAATGGAGAGGAGAGGTCCAAATATCATTGAGTTACAAAGGAATCAGAAGGAAAGGAGACAGTAATGACTGTTTGTTTGGATATAATTATCAGTCCTGGAGGCTGTACTGCTCTAATGATGGTCCTCTTTATGTCTGTCATAGGAATACATACACACCCATCTCCTCCTCCTCCTCCTCCTCTGTCTCTAACAGAGTAGCAGTGTATGTGGACTGTCCTGCTGGCACTCTGTCCTTCTACAGAGTCTCCTCTGACACTCTGATCCACCTCCACACCTTCAAAACCACATTCACTGAAGATCTTTATCCTGGGTTTACAGTCGGTTCTGGGTTTAGAGTCTATCCTGGTTCCTCAGTGTCCCTGTGCTGAGTGTAAAGAGTGTCTCCTGTTAGAGAAACACTCTGACTGTTGAACAGATAGTTCAGTCTGTACATGTCTGTCTCTTTCACTCACAAACATGTTTTCAGATTCATGGATTCAATCAGTTGATGTTTGAAACTCTTCTAAATGATTCCTTGTAAACTTCTTCCTCTTCAATCCTTTAAAGATGGAAGCTCCCATTATTCCAGGATCCACATGTTGTTTTCTGTCTTTTTCCACTCAAAGCTTCACAGTGAATATCAGTATGTTGTGTTTCTCTGAAGCTCAGTTCACAGCCAGCTCCTCTGTATTTTCAACAAGTCTGAGCTCATTAAAATGAATCCAAATGTTGAATTTCTCTTTCTTAACCGGATGTTTCCAAAGTCTCCACATGCTCTTACTGTTTCACTCATTGTTGGAAGCTCATCATGTGAAAAGGAAAGCAGGTTTCTATGTTTCACAGTGACTGAGATCTTCAGTGGGGGGTGGACATGCTCCTGTACAGACCTCTGAGGATAACCAAGGTGCAGTCAAAGAGTCCGGTCTGTCCTCAGTAGGGATGGGTACCGGTATCCGGTGCCATGATGGCACCGGTTCTGACATAAACGGTGGTAACCAGACTGAAAAGCAGCGCACATGCTTTCTAAACTCTCCACATGCTCTTACTATTTCACTCATTGTTGGAAGCTCATCATTTGAAAATGTTTCAGCCATAGAAGCTGAAAATATTGTCTCAATAGTTTTGAATGCAGTTCTATGCAGAATCTGATTGCATTGAGGGATCATAATGCATGCGGCTCATCTAATAAACAGCAAAGGCATCAATCCTCATGTGAAACTAGTCTTTTGTTTTGCAGGATGTTGGTAACATTTTGGTTAACAAGCCCTTACAAACATGTAAATATGTGTGTATAGCACTGAATATGTTGTGTATCACTTTAGTTTGTATGAAACATGAAAACTATCACAAAGGGTCCTGGTGAAGAATCTGCTGGAACTTGGTGACAGACATTAGATTTGCCTTGATGTCAAACTTTTAGAAGCTGTTTCATTGTTTTTCATGCAGCTTCAACTTTATAAAACACTGCATCAAAAATAAACAGGAAGTGATGTCAGATGTGTTTATGTCCACAAAGCAGAATGAGGTCTACAGGGAGTGCAGAGTTATTAGGCAAATGAGTATTTTGTCCACATCATCCTCTTCATGGATGTCGTCTTACTCCAAGCTGTATAGGCTTGAAAGCCTACTACCAATTAAGCATATTAGGTGATGTGCATCTCAGCATCATCAAGGACCACAGCCACCCAGCACATCAGCTGTTCTCCTTGTTACCATCTGGCAGACGTTACAGGAGTCTGTCTGCTCGGACTACAAGACTTAAAAACAGTTTTTACCACCAAGCCATACGACACCTCAACCACAACACTTAAACACACACAACACAGGACTCAGAAGCTACCCTGCAGCTTCACAAGTACTCTGATTAATCTGCACTGGTCACTTCACTTTATTGTTATTGTAATTTATATTTAAAAAGTGCAATACTGTAAATTTCTGCTGCTCATTCCTGTGCAATATCCCATCTGCCCTCCCGTCATATTTCTTTTCAAGATTTTCTTATTTAATCACTAGTGTACATATATTTATATTTATAGATACATATATATTTAGTCATCTTTTCTCTTTTACCATGTCTCTCTAATATTTTGCTCTTTACTATTTTTCTATTTTTATTTTATTTTATTATATTATATTTTATTATATTTTTTTCCTACTGTATCATGCTGCTGAGAGACCGCTGCTCGTCAAACACATTTCATTGCGATGTTGACCCTGTGCTAACTTGCATATGACAAATAAAACTGAAACTGAAACTGAATAGGAAGGGGTGTGGTCTAATGACATCAACACCCTATATCAGGTATGCATAATTATTAGGCAACGTCCTTTCCTTTGGCAAAATGGGTCAAAAGAAGGACTTGACAGGCTCAGAAAAGTCAAAAATAGTGAGATATCTTGCAGAGGGATGCAGCAGTCTTAAAATTGCAAAGCTTCTGAAGCGTGATCATCGAACAATCAAGCGTTTCATTCAAAATAGTCAACAGGGTCGCAAGAAGCGTGTGGAAAAAACAAGGCGCAAAATAACTGCCCATGAACTGAGAAAAGTCAAGCGTGCAGCTGCCAAGATGCCACTTGCCACCAGTTTGGCCATATTTCAGAGCTGCAACATCACTGGAGTGCCCAAAAGCACAAGGTGTGCAATACTCAGAGACATGGCCAAGGTAAGAAAGGCTGAAAGACCACCACCACTGAACAAGACACACAAGCTGAAACGTCAAGACTGGGCCAAGAAATATCTCAAGACTGATTTTTCTAAGGTTTTATGGACTGATGAAATGAGAGTGAGTCTTGATGGGCCAGATGGATGGGCCCGTGGCTGGATTGGTAAAGGGCAGAGAGCTCCAGTCCGACTCAGACGCCAGCAAGGTGGAGGTGGAGTACTAGTTTGGGCTGGTATCATCAAAGATGAGCTTGTGGGGCCTTTTCGGGTTGAGGATGGAGTCAAGCTCAACTCCCAGTCCTACTGCCAGTTTCTGGAAGACACCTTCTTCAAGCAGTGGTACAGGAAGAAGTCTGCATCCTTCAAGAAAAACATGATTTTCATGCAGGACAATGGTCCATCACACGCGTCCAAGTACTCCACAGCGTGGCTGGCAAGAAAGGGTATAAAAGAAGAAAAACTAATGACATGGCCTCCTTGTTCACCTGATCTGAACCCCATTGAGAACCTGTGGTCCATCATCAAATGTGAGATTTACAAGGAGGGAAAACAGTACACCTCTCTGAACAGTGTCTGCAGCGTCAGGAAATGTTCAGGAGCTCGTCTCTTCCTTCCAGCTGCTCTGATGGATCAATAAACCTGTGATCATGTTGTAAAGTGAGTTTGTTTCTGCACTGTGTGAACTTGACACACACACTGAGTCAGTTTCTGGAGCATCCAGCACACAGTCTGACTGCAGCTCTGCTGGACCTGAGCGATCCCTCTGATCTTCTTCTTTCTAATCCTGTCCATCCTGCTCACCTCCAACCAAACTCTCAGCATCTTCAGCTCTGCCACCTGCAGCTCCTCCTGTCTGTGTGTCTCCATCACAGCAGGTCTCACTGCCATCTCCTCCTCTTCACTCTTACTGCTCTCCTCCTGTCATAAATCAGCCCTGACCTCCTCCTCATCTCTCCTTGTTTGTACTTTCTCTTCTCTCCAGACTCTCCTCCTCACTCTCACTACAGATCATAACTTTGTCTGCAAACATCAGAGTGTTCATCAGCACTGCAAATGGGCTCAGAGCCACCTCTTTGTGAGCCCACTGCCTGAGCCTGTGAGTATTTAGAAAGTAGAAGGACAGAAACTCCAGGTGTGGACGAGGCTCGTTGCATCAAAAACAGCTGCTGCTGTGATTCCTGCTGAAGGGGCTTCAAATAAGTGTCTGAATACTTCAGGAAATATGATGTTAAAGAAACAATCGTAAAGTTGTGTTTCCAGTTTGTCATTATTAGAAACATTATCAGCCACAGGCTGAATGGATTACATGGAGTAAACTGGTCCCACCATGACCTCTGACCTCTGACCTGCATCTACAGCACTGAGCCCTGACAGTGAGCAGCACTTGTTTCTTCAGCAGGATGTTTCCCTCCCCGCTACAGACGGTGCAGGTGGAGGTGTTTGTGTCTCCATCTGTGGGTATTTCAGGGTCAGACTGAGGTCTCCAGGTTACAGCAGCTTTCTCTTCATCTTCGTTGGGTCTCTGTAAAACTTGTGTGTCTCAGTTTGTTCCTGATGTGTTCCTGACTCATTCTTTGGTAACTAGTCTGCAGCGTCCTGTAAAGTGCTGCAGACATGTTGGATGAAGAAGAACAGACAGACTGAGCCTCCACAGTCGGCCATGTCTCACACGCTTCCTTTCTTTGGGCCTCAGCATCAGCAACGTGTCTGCGGAGGATGTAGCTTTGAGTGACCACAACTGCGTCTTTGTTGACCTTCACTTGAGGACGTGCCATTGGATAAATGAGTCTATTTGAAACTTCAGAAACAAAACTCAGATCAGAAAATGGGAGAAATTCAAAGTTTTGTTTGACACAATCAGCTGTTGCGTCTCGAGCTGCCTCACCTATAAATGTGGCTCTAAAGCAGACAGCAACAAAAGTCTGATTTTCTGTAGATCAAAGAAATCAATGACAAACCCCCCCCAGAGCGTTCTTGTTGTGGCAGCTCACTGCTGCTCTACTTTTACACCTGTGACATTTGATGAGAATCAGCCGTCTTCAGCTCCCTCAGAGATTCTCCCCACAAAGCTTTTTGCCTTGTAAACCTTTTTAACGCTTTTCTTCAGACTGGAGTGTTCCAGCTTTTTCAAACATGCCGTTGTGGAAGCAAAGCTCAGCAAACCCAGCTTAGATCCAACATTACATCAACATTATAGATCAGTTTCTCTTTCAGGTCAAAGCTTGTTGAGAAGCCGCTTGCTGCCCACCTCACAGCCTGCTTGAAGAAACACCACATCTATGACCGTTTCCACTCTGGTTTTGGTCAAATGCATCCACTGACACTGCACTACTAACAGTAAGCAGTTATATTGTGATGTCAGCAGATGGTGGAACAGTCCTGGTCTTGTTGGAGCTCTCCTGCTCTGAACATCTGAAGCTCTCCACCACATGACTGAGCACAACTCAGGGAGGAACATTTACTGAAGCTGCTGCAACATTTCCTGTCAGCACGTGATTGTGTGACAGTCAAGGAGCCACCAGAGGACACCTGCTAACAGGGCTGGTATCCTCACTCATTTCTACAATCCATTCACTTTTAATCAGTTTGCCTCAGACAGTCAGAAATATTATCATTCATTTCCATATTTTTATAAAAGAAAGCTGACACTGTGAGACTTCATCAGAGGTGTGAGCATCACAGCAGAGGCCTTTGTGTCAAAGTCACTGAGGATAAAACAGAAGAACATGAAGCAGATTTTCCTGGCCTGGCTTTTTATAGCAGATGACCTTAAAAATATTCTGCAGTAGAACAAAAACACATGTGAACATGACCTGATGATGTGAAGCAAAGTTACAGAGGTTTGATTACAGACACAGCTGAGAGTTTTGCAATTTTGCATCATTTTACAAAGTTTGTTCAGTTTTGAACAGCAGAAATGAGACTAAGTGAAAAACAACAACAAACCCAGCGGCCGACAGCGCTGTCAACAACGGTAGACTGGTGGGTAACAACAAGCCAATAATGCAGAAAACAGAGATTTTTAGATGGAAACTGATCCTGATGCGTCTTTGTGCAGAATCCGTGTTCCTGCTCTCAGTTACTGTTTTAGCTGTTTGATGGTTGTTGAAACTGTGGGAGCTTTAACCTGAGATTCAGGCGTTTCAGCTAAAATACATTTATATTTAAACATCGATTCAGGATTTTAATGAATCAATATGACGTTATCCAAGCTAGAATCAATTTAATCATTAATCAAAACCCACCCCTACCTGCTAACCATCGGCATTATGGGTAGTGTAGAAGGAGACACTCACCTGACTTAAAATAGTGCCGGAAATGAAATAAAAGACCTCCAGAGACGATGAGAACAAGAACCAGGAGAACCAGGAGAACCAGGAGAACCAGGAGAACCAGAAGAACCAGGAGAGCCAGGAGAAGCAGCAGAGCTGTGGCCCAGGATGGAAATGGTTCTGTAGAGAGACACAAACTGTCAGGTGACCTTTGACTGAATGTAATGAATTAAAGAATCTGCTCAGATTTAAAATGGTGAAGCAAGCATGCTTATTGTGACAATATTAAAAGTTCAGTTTGAGTGATTGTGATCGTCTACAGCAGGGTTTTGGTTTGATGTTGACCTTTGACCTGCAGTGGGACATCTCTCAGTCTAAATGATCTGACGGAGCAGGTGTAGGTGGCGCTGTCAGACAGGTGGAGGTTGGTCAGGTTCAGGCTGAGGTCTCCAGTTTCCAGAGCGTCAGTCTTCATGGATGTTCGGCCGCTGTAACGCTGCTTTGGATCTTTCAGTTCGTCTCCTTGAAGCTGGTGGACGGTTGGAGGACTGAGGTCAGAGCGACTCCACTGTGGGGCTGTCCAGTTCAAAAGTGGAAACTCACAGGGCAGCAGGACAAACAGCTCTCCCTCATACAGCTCCACACCCGAGGCATGCTGGGAAACTGAGGACACAGAGTCCATGTGTCGCTTTGAGATCAAACGTGGACACAGCTTCAGTTACAGAATATCAAATATCTACATATAGAAATAAAATCACTGTGCAGGTCAAATCAATAAATACAATAAAGAAAGAAATAAGACGCGGTATAAGTGACAAGTCTGAGTTCAGCTCGTCGGCTCACAGAAACACTGACTTCCTGTTATTAATGAGGAGGCTGTGGGAACAGGTAGGAGGCTCCTGATTGGTTCATAAGGTGTGAATAAATGTGTCATGTAGCAGGAAGCAAAGCCACATCAGGCCTTAGAAAGAATTCATGAAAGTGTGAAGTCTGCCTGCAGTGCAGTGGAGTGATCTCCTCCCTATGAATGAAGTTAGAAGTCTGGAAGTTTAGGAAGCAGCTGCACGTCAGGAAGCACAAATGTGATGAGGAGAAGGCGTGGAGCGCTGTGTCAGGCTCTGTGTGGAAACCAATGAACTTTTGCATGTTTTAACTGGAAGAAGAAGCAGGATGTGAACTTTGTAGGTCAAAACAAAGCTCAGGGTCAAATTTGATCCAGTACTCGTGTCATGACACTGATGTCCTGACTGCTGATCAGCTGATCGGTCCTTTCATGGTTTATCAGAGGACAAAGAAACTTGATAACTTGGTTTAGTTTGGACAATCCACCAATCACAGAGCTCCATCAGGGACCTTACAGTAACTACATCCACCAGCAGAGCTTTGATTGCACTTCTCTCCACCACCACTAGATGTCTCCACACTCTGTGCTGACTCCAATGATCAGAGCTGCTGAGCCTGTTTGCAGACCGAGGAGGAGCTCCTGGTGATCCGTGTGGGACTAAAAAGCTCTGATAACGTCCATCCAGCAGCTGATAACAGGGACATTTGGTGCCATGTCAGAGCTGCACAGCCAATCATCAGTTTGGCTCTTTAGTTTGAAGAGTTCAAAGCAGCAGCAGAGAATCTAAAGTGTGTCACACAGCACCAACATGATGTTGAGCTGCTGATGGAATAAAAACAGGTAAAAATCTGCCTCAATATAAAAGCATGTAGTCCAGACTTAAATGGAGCCTATTGTTAGCTGAGGTCCACACACAGTGTTTGACAGTGTAAACTGTGTGAAAGGGCTGCTGGTGGAGCTCACTAGGATGAGCAGGTGACCATGTGCCACGAGGTGGAGAGCAGCTGGCCTGGCTTTGATTCTGACCACGCCCCCTTTCTCTCTCCCTCTGCTTTGCTGTCACTTATCTTCACTGCTCTGTCCAATAAAGCTGAAAAAGGCCCCAAATCAAAGAAATCTGCCTGCAGCCTCTGAAATGTCTTCTGTTTCCTTCCAGACGGCTTTTTCACCGTCAGCCCATCAGACAGTCCAGTAGCATTTATGATGATGTCATGATGTTGAAGAGACTGCTATGGTGGCCTCCCATGACCCCCAGCCTCATCTACACTGAGATGCAGACATTTGAAAACATTCAGCAGACAACTGAGTGTACAGACACACACTGACCTTTCATATAGTCAAAGGAGTCAATCAAACACAGCTAGTTGAGTCATTTCTTGTGTGAGTCTAAAGTGAATCTAGTATTTGAAAGTCCACTTCCTGTATTTGTTGTTGAAGACTTCTTCAGCTTCTTCTCAAGGACATCAGCTGCTTGTTTGGCAGCAGAGGCAGTTAAGAAGCTTCCTGAAAAACACTGAACAGTGAGTTCACTGTGGCATATGACAAATTCAGCTTTCTATGTGCAAATGTGTCTGTGTCAACCTTTCAAATGCTGTTGAATCCAAAACATCAGCGGCTCCTTGGCTGCTCACTTCATGCACTTCTGTCTTTGTGACAGTCCAATGACATCACAGCTGTTTCCACCCCCAGTGTCTCAGGACTGGACACCTTTAAACATGTGGAGGATCAAACAGCCGTCCAGCTAAACATACATGAAACTATCAAAGCTGACAATCATTCCAATAACTTCTAATGGTACATATATATAGACACAGGACTACAAGGAAATGGCTCTCAGCATCTGGCTGTGGGAACAAATGATCCCTGTTTGTGTTCAAATTGTGTGCATGTTTTAGACGTGTGTCACATGTAGAAACACAAAAATCCCACAATGACACAAAGATGTGTTTGACACAACTGTGCAGCTGTAAGTTGTTTCTAATGATTCATTGAAGCTCTTCTAACATTCTGGTGACAATCAGTCCATGAATCTGTTCAACACCACAACAATTTGACTTCAATGTGAACGTTTGCCATTAAATAACCTTCTTCATCCAGCTGACGGCATCCTTCATTCTATGATATGAACAGTTCCTCCTGTTGATGACAAACCTCTGACATGATCTGCTTGAGGAGCTTTTTCATGTGAAGCTCTCTGAGCTCAGGGCTAAGTTGCTGTGATTCATCTTTAAGAGCTGCTGCCTCCTCGCCGTTCTTCTTCTCCTAATGACACCATTTCTGCTTCAGATCTTTCACTGGGCCTAAAACAGATGAAGAGTAGATCTACTGCTGTTCACTGTTTGTGTCAATATGGAGAAATATGAAAGACAAACACAGCACATACAGAGAAATGTAGACAGAATGTGCAGCCAGTGCAGTAAATGGTCTAAATATCAGCTCTTTAGAAAATGATCCTGATGAACATGAAACTAACATCCAATGAGAAACACAGCTTCCTTGTTTCATGTCCAATAACAAGAAATGAAGAGCTAATAAAGAGCTATTCTATTGTAAAATGCTGAGATGATTATTAGACAGAAGCCAGCGGCTCACCAAAAGCCTGCATTGCAAATCTATATGAAAGTAATCTATGCTCATATATGGCAAAATCCTTTAAGTGTCACTGTGTTTTTCATCTGTGCTCTTGTTGGTTGGACAAGTTTGTACATGACAAAGAGCTCAGTGGACTTTGCATCCATCAAATCCTGTTAGATGTTTGTTTTTCCTTCACAGCTTTGTGATGAAGGCTAAAGAACAGAGATATGAACTATTGCCAATATGAATCCTGATGCATGACGTGGGCACAGACCCACCAAAGCAACACTCAGCTCACCTCATTCCAGGCGCTTGTCTGCTGGAGACCATGAGCCTTGTTAGTCCCACATTAGCACCGTGGTAGGAAACAGCCTCCATCATTTCATTAGATCTGAATTTGGACTGTTTCCCTCTGGATGAGAACCAAGTCTGTCAAATCTATTGATCCAACACAAACTATCAAACACATTGGCTCACAGTCAGATTGGCTTTGTATGGATGGTGTAACAGGGGCTGGGAAAGGATGCTGAAAGCTGAATATAATACAGAACAATAACAGGACATATAATCATGTAGAAACATGATCTTCAACAGGCACACTTCTATTATTCATGATCACAAAGAACTTGTGCAGCCCTGATATCAGCCCTAATATATGAGTGTGTTTGCCCAAAGATTGAAACAGCATCAACATGACAGCTGTAAGAAATCTTCTCTCAGCCTTGTTTGGCAGAAGATCCCTGCAACAAAGATTGTAGCTGAAAGATGACGTGTGTAAAGTTTGTCTTTGGGAGGGTTGAGGCTGTTTTTAGACCTTTGATAGTTTCAATCCAGTTCTGAAAGACACAAATAAAAACAACATCATTAAGATCAGATCATGGAGCTGTTTCCTGCCTTGTTTCTAGCTTCACATTACAAGACTTTACTACAATAAAGATGCTAACGTGTATCTGTAGGAACAACATCACTGAATCTGTAACAACTGGAGCCAAACCAGTGGCTCTGCTGGGATCACTGGTGAGCCAACACTTCCTTGTTGATGCAGATTTCAGGGCTTCCTTTTGCTCCTCCGTTATAACTGTTCTCTCTTCTCAACACATGATGACACAAAGGAATCAGCAGTGACGAAGATGATGCTGAAGAGAAGCACACATTTCACACATATAACAGACCAGTCCAGTTACACACACCTCTGCTTGACATTAGGCCTCAAACAAAGACACAAAACACTAACTTGACTCTAAATAGAAGAAACTGGCAGCTTTTTCTGTTCTGTGCTTATTTATATTTGACACACATGCTTCTCTTTGTGCAAACACACATCGCACTATAAGGGTAACCTAGCACACAATGATTGGACAGCACAGTGATGATGCTGGGAGATCCTATACGAAGCAACACAGAAACACTGAGAACTTTAAACATTGATTATATTGAGATAAGCAGCCGACCCAGTCTAGATAAAGGCGAGCAGCTGGGACCGCTGCTGCACCAAAAACAGGTTTCAGTGTTTCCATGTGTGTGTGTGTGATGTCTTTACTTATACTGGTCAATAGAGATTGAAAATGTGACGTCATTGAGGGGTAAAACCGCAAAGGATTGTGGGAACCCAAGGCAAGAGGTACTAGCGCACGCAGGCTTTCAATTGAAATAAGTTACACAGCGATAAAAAGAAACAAAAAATGCCAAGAACCTGTTGTATTATTAACTGCACAAGCCGGGCGAACGACAGCCGCGTGAAGTCGACGGGAAATGCGTTTGGTTTTTATCGGATTCCGGCGTGGAAGAGAAATTCTCCAAGCCATGTCTCCGAAGTCACGAAGAGGCGACGGATGGCCTGGATTGCCGCTATCAGAAGACCTAATATAACGTTCGAAAACACTCCACCTCACATGTTAGTCTGCTCCAAGCATTTCCACAACGGTAAGTGTTTTGTGGTATTTAATACGTCTTATATGGCGCTGAACAGAAATCATCACGCTATGCTCCTTTGTTTATTGTGGCTCTGTGTAATGTTTGCTGTATTTTGTAGGCAAACCAGCCTACGAAATGCTGGAATGCGATCCAGACTGGGCACCCTCTCTCAAACTGGGCCACACAGAAGTTAAAGCTTCTACCACTGCTAGATTTGATCGGTTAAAACAGAGATCGAAATCAAAACAGCCACGAAAAGGCCCGCGTTCCTCTGGGGCAGAGACAGCTCATGCAGGTGAAATCCATCCAGGTAAAATTGTCAATGTACATAAATAAATACCACTTTTTCCACATTAAGCACTGTCTTATTTTTGCACTTTCAATGATCTTGTCTTTGTCTGTGTGCATGTATGTCTTTCAGCACCAGTCACTACGGAAACTACAGCTGAGAGCCAACCACAGCAGATAAATCCAAAGCACGAGGATGAAGATCTGCAGGAGTGTAAAATGTGTTCTCAAAGGTTACAAGAAATAGCACACCTTCAAGAAGAAAACCTAGTGTTAAAAAAAGAACTGTCCAAAAAGAAATTAGACATGGAATTCTTGAAAGACGAGAACTCTAAAGTTAAATTCTACACAGGGCTGCCTTCTTTTGCTTTACTAATGGGGGTGCTACAACAAATCAGCCCGAGCTTGCCAGACACTGACAGGAAAATTTCCCAGTTTCAGATGCTCTTGCTAACTCTCATGCGTTTAAGACTCAACCTTCCGATTGCACATATTGCACACCTCTTTGATATTAGCCGGACAACCTCTTCCACTGTGTTTAACATTACTGTAAATGTGTTGTACGCTCACCTGAGTCCATTGGTGCACTGGCCTGGAAGACATTGCATACAGGCCAGTATGCCACACCAGTATGTAGAGATGTTTGGTGACCGGGTGACAGTTATTATTGACTGTTTTGAACTGTTCATAGAGAGGGCACAAAATTTACGTGCCATGGCGGAGACATATTCAACATACAAAAGTAGACACACAATGAAATATCTCATTGGGATCACACCACAGGGGACCATCTCTTTCATTTCTAAAGGATGGGGAGGGCGTACAAGTGATAAACGAATAGCGGAAACTTCTGGCTTTTTACAGAAGCTTTCACCCGGGGACATAGTGCTCGCAGACCGGGGTTTTGATATCAGGGAAAGTGTTGCCTTAATGGGTGCCACTTTAAAAATTCCAGCATTTACACGGGGTCGCAGTCAGCTACAAGCAAAAGATGTGGAGGACACACGAAAACTGGCACATGTCAGGATCCATGTTGAACGTGTTATAGGCTGTCTACGGTCCAAGTACACTATCCTAAACGACACCATCCGTCTAGGTTTTGTGGTGCCATGCGAAGGTGAGAACATGACTTTGCTGGATAAGGTAGTTGCTGTATCATGTGCGCTCACAAACATGTGCCCAAGTGTTGTTGTAAAGCAAGCAAGTGATGAATAACTGTTTTCCAATTTGGTCTTGTTTTGTTGTGCAGCTATGTTTTTAACAAAATGAAATAATAATGCACAACGGTATATTATTTTGCCTTTGTCCTGTAAGCTTCGATAGTAACATGTAAAACTTGTCAGTTATAAATAAAGACAGTCCTGATGAATGACTTGTGCAACACTTACTTTATTTGTATTGGTTCTGACACTGTATATTAGTACAGTCTGAAAAGAAAGATTGCGTATGGACATAAAGAGATAATAATTTACAGCACAGCTGTAAAGTACAGTGGTGTGAGACACATTTATTGCAATTTTAACACGTTATAATAATTCACTGTGCGTAACAGAACAACAGATAACAAACCATAAAGTGAAGAGTACAGGAAGATGTGTCCACCTTAATGAGACACTAAACATGAAATCACAAGAAAGTCCTTCAATATAAGAGTTGTCTCAGAATGTGTGTAACTGAAATACTTTCTGATTAGTTTTCTATGCAAGCTTTTGTCTTTCTTTTTTTTTTTGTCACGGTGACATCCATGTAATGTGGCCCTTGTGAAACACTGGTTTCTGGATCACTGTAGTGATTGGCCAAGAGCTCAGGCATCACAACTTTGTAGAAAAAATCCTGAGCGACAGGCAACATTTTAGTCCACAAGTCTATATCTGGCATCACACGTGTAACAACACAAGCTTTTGTTGTCCACACAACAATGTCACAAAAGTGTGACTTTGTAACATAGATCTGTGTTTGTACCTGCTTGTAGTAAATGTGTGTCTTTTTCAACTCAACCCTTCCATCTTTTAACCCCAAACAAAACCTGTCATCTTCACAGGCCTGCAGGAGGTTGTTGTTGCGGTGTTTATATGGGCACTTAATTTCCACACATCCTTCACCACAACATTCACATTTTACGAGCGCATCAGGGGTGGCACCTAATTCTGGGAATGCGGGGTTGATTATGAAACCACACTTATCAACTTTAAGTTCTCTATGCTGCACCTTTCCCTGTGAGGTGTACCACTCGCGTGCTGTGTTTTCATTGTCTCTTCCCAACTTGAATTGTTGGGGTTCTTGGTTGGAGAGCTGATGTGACAGTTTTTGTGGGTAGCACACTTTCTTTACAGTTGACAACGCAGGACTGGCAGTGGAGGTGGACACAACCGCATGTATGTTTGACGCAGTGATTCTTCCTGCTCGTGCTGTGTGCCAAAGGTCACATTTGTGCTGCTCCCTGGTTTTCTCCTCCAGTGCCTCTGCCTCAGCCTTTGAGACAACGACACAGTGCTTCAGACGTTCACAGTGCTGCAGAAGGACAGATAGCTGACAGCCCTTCAACTGTGAGTCAAAGATACGTAGCAGTGATTTGGGGAGGACACGAGGCTGGACAGGGTCAGCATATAGGTGGCAGAAGTCCTCCATAACAGCGCATAGGCCTGACCGGTTTTCATGCATGAGATCTGTGAGAGACTTTAAATCGGCCAGTGTGCGCACTTGTAGTGAGCTGCCACCAGTGCGAGTCCGGATTTTGGGTTTAGGAGAACAGTCACTTTGTCCAGCACTACATGATTGGTCGAGTGCCCTTTTTCTTGCTGCACTGGTGGTGTAGTCAATTGTGTGGCCTGGTACTCCTTGCACTCTCTTGATGTTGGAGGGCATAATCCAGTAAGCTTTGACATCTGTCAGCGTGATATTACCTCGTAGACGCACAGTAGTGTCAACTTTGTAAAGGAGAGCCGCTACATGCACACACTTCTCTGCCACACCAGCCATGCATGTGCAATGTGCACTTTCAACGTCCCCATTAGATTGCAGAATAACCCAGGGCTGAAGAGGCTTTTGGCTGAGGCGCATGGAGTGATTTACCTGAAACAGTCAATGCAGAAAAACATGTTTGTGAGGACAGAATGTACAGTAAATGTGTAGCTTTGCATAAATGGTAAATTGTCCTGGCAGAATATTGCGTATCGCTTCTGTTATTACCATGGTACATAGACAACAACATATACTTTTATTCACAGGATATATGACAGATTTTTGTCTCAGTGATTGCCCAGTACGATTACAGCATACAATATTATTATCACTGCTACATTTCTGTAATGCATACCATATATTCTTTGCACTACTAATTAATTACCGTGAGCTAAAAGGTCCTATTTATAAACGGTTCACGAATGTGTATTTATGAAGACGATTTGTGAGACAGGTAAACTTACCGTTGTGCGTACGATGGTCTTGTGCTCAACACGGTGCATTTCTAGGTCCTGTACCCATCCGTCCGTGAACTGCACCTGGGCCTGTTGCAGTGACCTGAAGTTACTAAAAACTTCATGAGTGTATGCACTCACTCCAAGAACCATGTAATTATAAATCTGAGCGTGGTTAAAGTTGGGCAGCACGCTGATGTCTTTTGTCCAGTCTGTGTGCTCGTAAGGGTCTAACCCTTTCACTCCTTTGATTTTTTCCAAGTACCTTTTCTTTGCCTTTTCCTCGAGTCTGTCTTTGTACGGACCGGCATTGTTCTCCTTCGTTTTGTACATTATTTTTTGGTGAGAAAAGAAAAAGCAAGACGGTATTGGAACGTGAGAAAAAACGTTTTGCGGTGCTGCAAATGCTTGCATTTGATGCGGTAATTTAAATGTCCTGCCTTCACCTCCCGGCATGCAATGCGCGAAAGTCACGTGGTCTGTCAATCTCTATAGACTTTAGTCAACACATAATTGAAAGGTGTTACACATGAAATAAAAACAGTGTTTCATCTTTATTCCTCTGAAGCAGCTGCATTATAACCAATCTGCTCCTTTGTGGCCTTTAAAACAGCTTAAATAACTGTTGTTATATTTGTTTCTGCTCCTCTTGGACAGACGACTCTTGAAAAGACATTTTTGAATTTCAATGTGACTTTAACTGGATAAATATGGGATATATAAACGTCCCTCTGCAACAAACTGATTCCAGCTTCTACCTCATGATAGGAATGTTTTTGTGGCTCAAGATGACCTGATATCTTTCATGATGGAGACATTTGACACATGTTTCACATATTATAGACCAACAAGTTATTCATAGCAGTTTAAATACGGGGAGTCACTTTTGGGCCCAGCAGATAAAACAGAGCCAATATTTCCTTCTTTATTTAAGTGACGTGTGTCACAGATGTGACCTAGTAAAGTGTAGCTGAACATTAGTAACGTTATTAACACTCTCAGCTCGTCCTTGTTCCAGACCTGAAGATCCTCTTCTTTCATTCAGCAGCAGCTTCAGGTCTCTGATGGTCCAGGGCTTGTTGTTGGAAACAGCCCTGCTGGGATGATGGTGTCCTCACAGAAACAGTCAGTGATGCTGTTGATCTCCATCACAGAGCACGTCCCAGTCTGCAGTCTCAGTCCTGCAGGGCCTCGCTGGCTTCCTGACTCCACCCAGTCAACAACAGGAAGTGTTTGCAGGAACAAAGTGAGGCTGTGGTCAAACAGGAGTTTTTATCTCCTGGCTCTGACTCTCACTGCGGCCCCGCTGCTGTGTCAACATGTGTTTGTGCTAAACAATGATTGAAAGTGTTATAAATGACTTGTTGGCCTCTGATCTGTCACAAACAGCTGAAACGTGTCTCTCATGAGTCACATGAAGGTTTCTGACAGAAAGGACAAAAAGTAGCTGCAGTCAGTTTGTGTCATTTTTATATTTATTCATCTGGGAGAAAAATCTGAGGGACATTAAAATGTGTTTTTCAACAGAGACAAGAACATAAATATAACGTCACAGGTAAATGAACATATTTCAAGTAAACAGCTGGACTGATCAGGTCCAAACACAGAGTGATCAACAAACAGCTGTCATATCTTTATATATAAGCTCTTTATAAATCCTGTTCACTGCAGTCTGTTTCCTAATAATGTCAAACTGTTAGAAACACAGAAACATGGTCTTTGTTCACATAAACCTGTCTGGGATCCTTTGTTGTTCTTTTGATGCAGAGTTACATTATAAATATAAAGAGTTATTTCAGAGTCTCATCAGTTTTCCTGCATGTCTTTATTGAACACATCAGCAGGGCTGAAGCTCTCATGTTAAACACACACTGATCTATGGACACGTTCATGTGTTTCTAACAGCATCATAACCAGGCTGTTATCAGCTGCACTAACATGATGTCACACACACTGAATGTAACAGTGACAGTTTACATCATCACACAATCAGCTGTGATTGTTTCACTGTCATCAAACTAGTCAACAGGAAGTAGAATCAATAGAAACAATCATTTACTGACAGCATGTCTGATTGAAATAAGTGCAGATTATGTATGAAGTATAACTGCACACAGTAACTGTGTTACAATAAGGACTTAACAGCGCCCTCTGCTGGAGTGTTTTCACATTGAAAGCAGCTTTCCTCTGAATTCAGTGAGGTTATGACTGAAAGCTTGCAGTGTGGGGCAGGAGACTCAATGAAGGAAACACAGATTCATTGGAGAACCTGCATGAATTTGTTGACACTACTGACGATGATGCCGCCTCAGTGACTCCATATATCAAGCAGCATATTTCATCACTGATACTTTAAAAAGGACTTCCATGAAAACAGTTCCCAGCATGACTGGGTGAGAGATCCTTTCAAAGCACCAGCTCCAACTGGTTTCAGCTTTGCAGAGGAGAACCAGTTCATTGACGTCTGACTCCACACTGAGACTGCAGTTCACATCACAGACACTGAGTGGATTCTGGCTGAGTGTAGAGGAGCAGTATCCACTCTGAGGGCAGAAGGCTGTGGGCGTTCTTCTTCCTTTAGTCTCATCTTTGTGAGCCTGGCTTCTCTGCTGTTGCTGCAGACCAAATACAGTCCCAGCTAAACACTGAGCAGGAGCTGAGAGCTGCAGGATCCTGCTTCAAACCTGCTTTGAAACGCTGTGCACTGCAAAACGTGCTCATCGGAGCCATTAATGCTGACTTTGTTATTTTGATCAAAGAAAGAAATCAGCACAAACTGTTTTATTCATTTTTGTTTTGTAGGTTAAAGTGTTTCATATATTGTGCTCCTGAGTTAATGTTGCTGATAAGTTTGAATTCATTTTTATTATTTCTTGAGTTTATTTCATTTTATTTTTCTGTATCAAATGGTTCAAATGTTTATAGTTTTAGTAAGGATTTTATTTCTTTTTTATTTTAGGCAAATTGTTGCACTTTACATTGTTTGTTTCCATGTAAAAGTGTTACATTGTTTCTCTTCCAAACTAAAAAGTGTTTCTGCTGCAGCTTCCATTCACTCTTTATCATTTTCCAGTCAGTGAAAGTCTTTTTGTGTTCTCCTAAAATCCACCGTCCTCACAGTGAACACTCGTATGCTCGCTGTTGTGCTGTCACAGACTGTGTTATCAGCCGTGTAGCTCGCTCATACCTCAGTTCATTTATTCTTCTTGTTCTACCGTCAGACCCAGGCGCACAGCTTTGGTTGAAGTTCTATTTAATTTTTTTCAAAAAAATCTCTTGTTGGATGAACACAAATTAATCATGGCACCTTTTTCTATGTGATTTAAGTACAATAACCCATTTTTGACCATGTGAAACCAACACATTTGGCATTTGGTGGTTTGATGTAATCAGATTACCTTGGATCAACGTAGTATACTTACATTGACTTGAAGTGATTTATTTAAATATGTAGAGTGAAAGTTTTAATTCATTCAACACAAGTT
Source organism: Pelmatolapia mariae (assembly GCF_036321145.2). Taxonomy (NCBI): domain Eukaryota; kingdom Metazoa; phylum Chordata; class Actinopteri; order Cichliformes; family Cichlidae; genus Pelmatolapia; species Pelmatolapia mariae. The sequence goes on from NC_086229.1 coordinate 36,058,855, forward strand.
AAAATCTTCAGGAGAACACAATGAAATCTTGTTGTTTAAACAACTACTTTGTTAATCAAGGTAATTACTGCTAGTCTTGCTTAATGAACCAATATGGAGGTTGATGATTTAATAGAGACAAACAACCATTTGCACTTACATTCATGGGTAATTTAGAATCACCAATAACTCTAATTACACACTGCAAACCAGCCAGACTGTGGATTTGCTGTGAGGCAACAGCACTAACATCACACCACCAAGCTGTCACTCCAGGCTTAACAAAACTAGGAAAGCTGTGATTGATGCAGAATTTTCTGTAGGTTTTTGTCCTTGACAGGTTAAACCACAAACACATGGTGTGGGTGTAGTTGTCTGCCTCTTAAAACTCCAGCGATTTTCTGCAGTTTGACATCTAATGTGATCTTGTGAATTTCGTGAGTTCAGGCAACTAACCACTCTTACTAGATTGTATCCTGTCATCTCAACAAGAACAAGAATTAAGTTGCTGAATTTCATGCAGATGCTACATGATTTAATTACGTTCACCATAGAAACATGAAATTATTTAGTTCAAATTACAAGTTTGAATCTTGTACATGTAACAACCACCCAATAGGTGTAGGCTGCTGGGGGACTCCCATGATGCACTGGGTGTTTCTTCTTCACTCACTATGTGTTAATACACCTCTACGTGTTTAATCATTAGTTATTATTCATATCTGGCTCTTCCACAGCACGTCTTTATGTCTTCTTTCTCTCACCCGAACTGGTGAACCCCCTCTTTTGCAAAGCAGACACAATACAGCATACGTCAATCCAAAACCACAAATGTTCAGTTAACTTTGACATAGTTTAAAAGAACATCGCGTCTCGTCTCCATCCAGGTGGTTTCCCACAAGCTCGCCTTCGCTGTCGCCTCGTGCACCTGCTTCTTCATCAAACAGTCACATACACCAACATAAAACTGCAACCATAGCAACACAATTTAAACTTTCCCCTATAAATGATCCCTCTAACTAAGTGTGTGTGTGTGTGTGGTTACATGTGTGGTTACAATCCCACCCCATTTCACCTTGCCGACTAGCTCCTGGCCTCTCCCCAGACAGAGAGACAGAAGCCGCTCTCGTGTATGTAATAACCGAACCAAAACTATGTATGTGTACTCTACTGAATAAATGTTTTAATCAAGAACCTCTACTAAAAGCTTAATCAAAAGATATAAAAGTATAAAAGATAATAGCATCATCGAAACTGCTCCTCAGACTAGCTTTCACTCAGACTCTGGTTTTGGTTTCACTTCCTGCAGAGCATGTAACTTCAAAAACATGTAACTTCCTGTCTTATTTTGGCACAGAGTTACTCAGCGTTGGGGCCTTTTCTTTCACCATGCAGTCTGCATATAAACATTTAAGATTATAAATCCAACTCAACAGTTTAAAGTGATTATAACTGCACCTGTAATAAAGCTTAATTGGGTGCCAATGTGTTTAACATCTAAATGCAATATCACTATTAATAAATGCGTCAATGCAAATGCTTTTTATATGATTATGATGCAATAGCAATAACAAAATAATAAAAATGGAATTAATAAAATGAAATAATAAAAATGGCAGAAAAATAACACCTCAATTCCTCACAGCGGCTTTCTCCAGAGCCCATTGTAATTTTGGAGAAACTCACTTGCAACGGTTTTCTCGACGTGTCGTATAACGCTTTTAATTCCCGTCGTGCAGATCTGCTTAAAGAAAAGAAATTCACAAACAGAAATCAGTGCACTTGTTCAAAAACAAAAATAAAATGAAAAACAAAAATAAAAACAAAAGTAAATAAAAATACAGAAGCCCGGTCCTAGGACTTGTCCCAGAATATTCTTTTTTCTAATAGGTGAAAACACACCAAATCTAAGAGTTGGTGCCATGGTAAAACCTTCCCCATACATTAGAAACAAAACAAAACAAAAACAAAAAAAAATCTGCTAGTTTTATTCATTTAAACTCTGGATTCTGGTATCATTCAATCATATTCCCCAAAATAATACTAATTCAGTCGTCTATGTATCACTTCTCAACCCACTCAATAAACCAGACAGGATGATGGTAACAGTATTGCCTACTTAAAATTGTGTTTGATCCTAATGAGCTTCCTTGCGTGTGTGTGTGTTAGTTGGGTTAAGACATTTACCATTTCTCTGTGTCCATTTATGTACCTTCCCCCTTTTTTCTGAAACAAAACTGCGTTCACTCCAAATTTTGTTTCAGAAACATCTAAATGAAAATCTCTGTCATAGTCAGGCACAGCTAAACCCCAAATACTTGCAGGTTACCATCGGCAACCACGCTGTGTGTTATTAACCCCTTCTACAAATACCCTCTTTGGATCTGTAACACTTTATGTATGATTTTGTATTCTCTGTAGTGCATATCATGTGCATGTGTGGTGTTGTCTTTCATTTTCTCTAACAGTACTCTTGCATACCTCAGTGCTTGTCTTCCTCCCCCTTTTGTGGTGGTCTGGACACTTTGTCAATCCTCCACTTCAAGGCAGTCGTTTGTCTCCCCAGATTCCTTAACCCAATTTGATTCCCCACACTAAAACAGCATTCATCTGTCCTCACCTGCTCCTTTCTCCTCTCCCACTTTGCCGTCCAATGGCAGTCAGTTCTCTTCAGCTTTGTCCCGTGTTTGCTCCCACTGTCTCTTTCATTGCCATCTTGCTCCAAACATGGCAAGTGTCAAACTCCAACAATCTTCTCAAAAGTCCTTCACACACAGTGAAGTTGCAGCTTGCTGGAAACGCATCTCCATTCATCCAATCAAGATGATGGATCTTCTCTTTCTGATGCCGTTTGCCCATAGTGCTGCTGGACCTCTCTGCTCAGGACTCTAGTATTGTCTCTTGGACTGCTGTCCACTGTTGATGTTCATGCTTGTGCTTCTGGTAGTGCACTCTGTGTCTTCAGGGAGAGATTAGCTTCCTTGGAGCTTGGTTGTTCAGGATGAGGACAGGAAGCTGCAAAACAATTCAGCCAAAAATTCTGGCTGGGTGTTTCTATTTTTTGTTTCTAATGATCTTAACCTATAATTGTCTTCCGACTGCTGCCGTGGAGAATTGATCCAGGTCCGTTCCCCACCTGTAATCGACAGACTGAGAGACTTTCATTATTCACTGTGACTGCATATGTTTCCATCACTCCTAAAGCAACACATCTCCGCTTATTTTGTTTTGAACTCCACTGACTTTAAACCCCGAAAATGAAATTTTTATTTGTTCTTAACCGCAAAAAATCTTCTTGATGTTGTTGTTAATTATTTTCATCCACCACACTCCAAATTATGTTTTCTTTTGTGTCCAGTAGGGGAAGAAGGTGACCTGTAGTGTCACTGCTTTCGCCAGTTGGAGACAATTTCCCACTCACACTTCCACACTTTTTATTTTCTTTGTTATCATTATTTTCTTTCTCTCTTTTTTTTTGTTTTTACACCCACACATTAACCTGTAAACTCACTCCTCCAAGCTCATTTTTCTTTCACCCCAACAGCTCTCATACAGTCAGCAAACAAATTCTCCATTCATCCTTGAGTACTTGGTCACCTTTAAATGTCACTATTAATTTTATCAATTTATTCATCATTACCTTAACACTAATCCACTGTTTAGTTTTCTTTATTTATTTTAGTTCACTTTCTCCTATTTAATCACTTTGATTTCTTAACTATTATTATGTCACAGAAAATCAACTAATCTACTTTTTCTCCCTCTTTTGTCATCAAGGAATTCACACACACTCACAGGCTGGTCACTCACCCCCACCTTTCTTTCTCTCTCACACACACACACACACATTTTACTCCTCCTTTGTTCCACCTGTGAACCCGCCCCTCGAGGCTGGCTCACACACACCTCATGCTTCTCGCAGTCCCATTCAAACTTTCTGCGAGACACTTCCTCTGCTGATTCAGGACTACGCCCTGATCAGCACGGAGAGTGGGTGCCGTCCGCTCTTATACACCTCAAGTTAACTAGGACAGTTAGGCTCACGATCTTCAGATCGCGCCACATTTGCCTCACGAATTATTCAAACTGCGCCACGGACTGGATACCGCAGTTTCTCTTCCCCATAAAAAATAAAACCAAATTAAACCCCCCAACTGACTTCACAGTTTGCAACAATTCGCGACACGGCCTCCTGCCGCGATTTCTGCACACCACAAACACACACTTTTAGACCCAAATTCTTTTTTGTTACTTTAATTGACTCCCGTACTTCAGACGAGACGCAGAACTGCGCTTTCACACACACTACACAGCCCTCCTTCTGCATCAGGCACTGGTTCAACTCAGCTCGGAATCTAACCGGCGAAAGCAACCGATCCTGGTTTTATGCATACTTCAGACTGTGACAGGGACCTCTCCCCGACTTAGTTATTTAAGGAGTCACCAATCCCCAGGTCACCACTGTTAGGGTCCAGAATATTGAGGAGGAATCCAAAAATAACCACTGATCCGGCCTGGTGCAATTAGACGGCATTTTAATGTACACATGTGTGAGTCCAACAGCCCAATCAGTGTTGAACTGCCTTACAATAGTCAGAACAAAGGCTTTATAGGGTTTCTGTTGTCAGGCAGATCCATACAGCATACGTCACTCCAAAACCACAAATGTTCTGTCAACCCTTGACACAGTCCAGAGAACATCGTCTTCGGCTCGGTGCTTCCTGTCACCATCCTCGGACGCTCGCCTCCGCTGTCGCTTATCTCTGGGACATCTGGTGTACTTCCTGGAACAGACTAACACGTACGCACCCCAACTTTGCAGTTATAGCAAAACATAATTAAACTCTTACCTATATAAATGCGTCTAACACTGTGTGTGTGTGTGTGTGTGCATGTATGTGTGGGTGTGTGTGTCAGCTTCTGCTGCCCTTTGTTTCACCTCTCAGCTCCCCAGCTAGACCTTGTAACCTTTCCACCAGACGGAAGGCCAGCACGTACACAACTGAAACTATGTGTATATGTCTGTACATGTGTGATCCTCACACTGCACTTTGATTGACCTCAGCTTAAGCAACCAGGCTAAGGCCATCCTATGTGTAATGATCTTAACTTCTATGTAAAATGTATAAAACAAATGTTCCAATCTAATACAACTACTTAAAGCTCAATCAAAGCTTAATCAGAGATATTAATGCATAATAAAACACCCTGCTCTTGGCTTACACTCAGACTCTGTTTTCAGTTTCACTTTTGCAAAGCCTGTAACTTCAAAAGCATGTAACTTCCTGTCCCTGCAGTCTACACAGAAACATTTAAGATTATAGGAGCATTGAAAAGCATTTAAAATTATAGATTCAACTCAACAATTTAAAGTGGTTCTTCTTGGACCTGTAATAAAACCTTAATTGGGTGCCAATATATTTGAACATCTGAATGCAATATCACTATTAATAATTAATGGAATGGTAATACTGATTATAAAAAATAGCAGCAGAAATAGCAGCATAATATTTTACTATTCCTGACACTCCCTCTCTCGACCTCTGGACCACCAGAGGTCGCCATACATTATGTTGGGTCACTCCTCGGCCCATTCAGCTGCTTCCCTGTCCACCCATGACGTCATGGACATTAGGGTCACTGTTCCCGCTCTGACCCTCTCTAGGCATAGCGAATCAGACAACCTCATGTCATCTAGGTGGTCTTAGTAATAAAATGCCCACTCCCACTTGAGAACACTTCATGCTTAAGTGGTCTCTGCTCCTCTTCTGGGTCCCTCTCTAGTGGAAATCTTCTCCTGTAAAGGAAACAAAAACACTTTCTCCCTACTACGGCTCCCCTACCTTATGTTCCTCAATTGTTCCCTTCATTCAAACCTGATTCAACCTAATACTGCTCCACACATGAACCTAATTACGTATTAGGTTTTTGACTTTTATTTCTATATATTATTCAACCTTACTCATCATTTTGTAAAACTCTTAAAGCGCTGCTTTCCCAGTTCTGCAGGTGCTTTCCAATTGCTCGCCTTATCTGATCATCAACATCCTGTGCACAGAACTGTCACTGCTGCACGCGCCTTCACTCTGACCTCAAATCACCTATCACAAGAAACTTATCATAAACACCTATTCTACTAAAGGATCAAAAGAAAAACAACCATTTTATTTCATTTTGCTGCTCTTAATGTAATGGTACATTCTAATTTATACTTCATCAGACTTAAGCAAAATATATAAGCTTATATAAGCTTTCCTGCCTTTGCTTCTGCTTTAAAGCAAAAAACCTTCGTCACTTCGACAAGCGTTTGTTATTCTGTAACTGCATTTTATCTAATAAGACTCATGTGGAGCTGCATGTGTTATCTCAATATTTTACATGTCACACAGTTTAGTTACATGCAAACTCCTATTCCGACGGAGCAGCGAAAAGGAACATGGCCAAAATCAAGGCAAGAGATCTGCGGGGCAAGAAGAAGGAGGAGCTGCTAAAGCAGCTCGACGACCTGAAAAATGAGTTGTCCCAGCTGCGAGTGGCCAAGGTTACTGGTGGAGCTGCTTCCAAACTCTCCAAGATCCGTGTTGTTCGCAAGTCCATCGCCAGAGTCCTGACTGTAATCAACCAGACACAGAAGGAGAACTTGAGGAAGTTCTACAAGGGCAAGAAGTACAAGCCCCTGGATCTGAGACCCAAGAAGACCAGAGCTCTGCGCCGCCGGCTCAACAAGCACGAAGAGAGCCTGCGCACCAAGAAACAGCAGAAATAGCAGCATAATATTTTACTATTCCTGACACTACCCTGGATCTCCTGCCCTCACAGGTCCTAGCCCCGCGTCCGAGACTAGGTGGGGTAACCAAACCCGTGACACACACGGCCCTCACCGGTGACGAGGCCTTTCAGCCCCGCTTTCTAACTAATAGTAACACACGTTTCCTGCTTTAACGCACGGAGGACGGATCACACACCGCCTCGGATGAAACACCGATTCTATTAATTACTAACTAAGACGGATCACACACCGTTTCTTTAACATACTGAGTGAATTTACACTGAGACACGCTGAACTTAGCGAACAGATAATTTAGGCTTTAAACAATATGCACGGTTCGAAAATAAACAGGTCGTGCTTACCTTTTAATCATGAGCTAGCTCTCTGTTCGCCTTGTTTCACGATCTCAGCTCTGCCAATTCATCCTCTCTGGGCCTCGAGCGAATCCCAGGGTTTCGGCACCAAAACTGTTGTGAAATCAGTTTTACCCCGGTTCTTTTTATTCGCCGAAGCATCCAGAAAACGGCACCGGAACTCAGTAGTCATTTTTACAAAAACTTTATTCATCTCTATTCATCTTCATTTAAGCATGCACTTCTAGAAGGGAAGACGAGGCCGGTGTCCCTCTGAAACAATCTTCACCCCTTTGTTAGTTCCAGCCAGCTTTATAGAAGCAGCCGCATCATAAATCCCCCACAGTGTGCTGGAAACTCTGTGTCTGTGTCTATGTACACGAGCACGTGAATGCCTACATGTGCGTGTTCCCGCGTGTCTATGTGAGTGCTCGTGAGTGACTGTGTGTGCATACCTGGTATATGCGTGCACGTGAGTGAGTGTGCATATAGGTGTGGGAGTATATCAGTTAAAACACTGTGAGTGTGTGTCTCTTCCTAGGGGCCATAAATACCATCTCCCCTCCAGACCACAGTTATCCAGTTACAAATCTACTTCTAAGCTCATGACACAATCAGGCCTTTATTACATTGAGGGCAGTGTCAGTGTCTCTACCATAATTCTACATTCTATCTTAACACATTTCTAAACTCTAAAGCAAACTAAACATTCCTACATGTCTAAACTCTAAAATAAGCTAAACATTTCTACAATACTCAGATCGCAATGAATTCACCACTCAGGTAGACTCCAGGTCTTTTGTGGTTCTATGTTTATGTGTTTCATTGTGTGTAAAAGTGCTATGGAAATAACAATTTATCTTATTTCTTAGGTGTTTTCAACCTCTGCTGCCACGCTGACGGCGTATGCGGCCAAACGGAAGAAGACAGTCTATATTCTTAGCAGCATGCACAGCATGGTTCAGACTGATAACACCACCAAAAGGAAGCCAAACACTGTCACCCTTTACAACACCACAAAGTGTGGCGTGGATGTGATGGACCAGATGGTGCGGGAGTACACGGTCCGCAGAGGAACACGGCGCTGGCCAGTTGCCGTGTTCTATAACATGATTGACATGGCAGCACTGAATGCACATGTGCTGTATCAAGCATGCACCGGGACGCAGGAAAGACGGGTGGACTTCCTGGTGGAGTTTGCAAGAGAGTTGGCTAACTCTCATATGGCTGGGAAGAAGGCAAGAAAAGAACAGTTGCTTCGGACACAACCCTCCACACCTAGCCCTGGAAAAAGAGCCACGTGTCAGGTCAAACACAAATGCAACAACAATCATGCCACTGTGCGATGTGTTCACTGCTACAGATACACATGTGGTAAATGCAGACTACAGATACCATGGCAGTGCCAGTTATTTGTAAATATGTGTACAAATGGTTGTTTTTTTGTTTTGTTTTTTTTGTACTGTTTTATCAATAAATCTCAGCAACAAAGGAAATACACCCATGTGTGTTGATTTCTCCCTAAGGCAAACTGAAACACAAGTTTCCTTGTGGCTCAGGAAACTAACCACTCCAAGTGGTTCAGCATGGCCCCACCTTATTTACATAACAAAAGCAGCTGTTCACAGGTGATTAAGGATATTAGCTAAAAGCCTACCAGCCATTTGGCTCGACGGCGGGTTTTAAAGGTAGAAAAGTCAAATGGCTGCTCTCTGGGACTTCTAGTGTTAACAGTTTGAGCGTAGTTACAGTCAACAGTGAATATAAATGCTAAAACTGAATATATTGGATAGTGTTCCCCCCCTCCACCATTAACAAATGGTTCAGCCCATAGCAGGATGGCTTTTTTCTTGTTTTCAGTAGCAAGCGATGCTTATGATTGTGCCAGAGCACATTTTGAACAACACCATGGGAATTTCGGATTTTACACAGGTGGTTGGATGTTACACTCTGGAAATGGAAGGAAGGTGAGTGTTATTAACTCTCTGTGGTCCACGGAGGGTCCAAATCACATGACTGATGTAAGCTGACATAGCAACAAGCTGCAGCCACGCTGAGTCTCTGTTTCAGCCCACAATGAAAGTTCAGACTTCAAAGTTTTGAAATTGTATTTACAGGCCAGTAAATCCAGAGTTATGATCATATATATAAGCCACGCTTTTTTCTAAATACTGTCGTCACGTTTGTGTGTGTGTGTGTGTGTGTGTGTGTGTGTGTGTGTGTGTGTGTGTGTGTGTGTGTGTGTTTTAAGCGTTTTCTAAGTACAGCGCGAAAACAGTAAAGAAAGGGAAAAAGCCACCTCTTTCCTATCGGTGGAAAAATGCACCATGTCGACCAATTAAAAAAAAAAAGTCAACATGTGGGATTTGGTTCTTTAGGAAGAGGGGAGAGTTTGGGAGTGACGGTAACGGCAGCAAGACAGAGCGAGTGAGTGAGAGAGAAAGAGAGAGAGTTTAGATGTGGGAGATTTGTGACGTTTAGTGTGGAGTGTATACTTAATGTGTTGTGCTGTCTTGTGTAGTTGTTCTGTTGTGTAGTCGTTTTGTTTTGTGTGTCAGTGAGGGCACTAATGAATGTCACAAAGGCACATTGCAGTGTAAACACTGTCACTAAGTAGAAAACCAGCAGAGTGATACACCTCCTGCTGTCAGGCCTGCAGGTTTATCCCTGTGCTGTTCTCCTCTGTCTTTTGGTGGACCAACAATGGTTTTACTGGCACACATAATTGTGGGGCATCTCATTGTGACACCTGATTGTTCTCTCATTTTAGTTTTAGTAATATTTTTAAATGGTTGTACAGAATGGAAAAAAAAACAGCAGTTGTATTGGCTGCATTTTTAGATAAATAGTTGTATATGTTTACAAAATGTACATTTTATATTTGCATTTCAAGTTATAAAAATTTACTCAACATGTCTGTGGTTCTTTTTTTAAAGTAAAAAAATACTACTAGGATTTTAAGTTCTTTCTGTGATTTCAGATCAGTGATACTAATGCAGTATGTCAGTGAAGAAAACAACTAAATTCAGTTGAGCTGAAAAGAATGATACCAAACAAGGCAAGAGGAAAAAAATAAAATGAAACAGTTTGAGGGTGAAATACAAACGTAAACTCAAAAGGAGTCAAAAATGGCCGGTTGTATTTCAGACCTCAGTGGGTTCATCCAACAAATCATGAAAAATTAGGTTTAAATTTTTGTTCATGACAGTGCAGATTTCTGACATTTTGTGTAATTTAAGCTGTAACAACGTGATTGTTTTCTAAGAAGAAACAGTGTGAAACTTAAGTTAGACTTGTGTTCGTAAATGAACTGCCCCATGTTGTGTAGCTTTCTGGATTTTATACCTGGGCTACATACTTATTTATTATACAGGCTATACAGTACCTAGAATCAAAACTCACATGTTTTATGTAACTAAAGTGTGTAATTATGTGGGCTACAGACAATAATTAAGTTATAGACTATATTTATGTGGAAAACGTGTAAACTTACTGCATTTGAATCATTTTAACTAAATGTAACCACCTGCATACGTATTTGAAAAAAAGGCTTCGATTTTGCCACCCCATTTGATTTCTTTGCCACCCTCATGCCACCCTAAGAAAATTTCTCTAGATCCGCCCCTGATCTGCGAAGTAACGAGACAGTTAGTTGTGTGTTTCTTGGTTGCCCTTTCAAGACAAATATTTACAATACATTTTATACGCACAAAACGAGGAAGCATCATCCACACACACTTAAAGATTTTAAAGGCAGTGTAGTTACACGTGTGGACCCAGTTCAAGTGATAGAGTCCTCTGATAACGTAAGGGCTAGCTGTTCTGTAGATGTATCCTATGGTGAATTTGAAAGTGAGTCAGTGACAGAATGTGATAATAGTGCTGTTGAAAATCAGCCAGAACTAATTGAACGGAAATTAGCAGTAATATTGTTGAAATTGGAACACATATTTCATGTTCCAGCAAAAGGATTAGATGAGTTCTTAGAGGAGTTAGTTTTTCTGTTGAGTTCAGCTAGTGTACCTCTGACAAAGCGTACAATTACAGAAATTTTCAAAAGCCATAACCTCCATATTAGTCAGGCTGTTATTGAAGAGCTTGGAAATTCTGTATGTTTCTAACCCTGTGGCTAAAATATTGGGAAAGTGTGGCCCTCTTGCCACTCCTTATAAAAGAAAACTATACTACATACAAAATTTTAGGGTTGTAGAGCCTGTTGAGTATTTTTTATCGATAGACCAAAGGAAGTCATTTCAGTACATCCCTTTATTACAGTTATTGCAGGTAATATTGAGTCACAATAAATTGCTGGATAGAGTGATTGAAGAACAAATAGCTCAAGAAAATAGAGAGAATCTGAATTGTGATCAGAGGGTTTACAGATCTTTTCGAGATGGTGAGCATTATGAAAGAAATAGCTTTCTAGATATTGAGAAGTTGAGAATTTCTATTAACCTTTATATTGATGATTTTGAGGTTTGTAATCCTCTTGGGACTGTTGGGATTTAGAGATTCTTTTATTGCTGCCATATAATCTGCCTTATGATAAATGTATTAATAACATGTTTTAGAGTATTATTTTAACAGTAATATTGTTTACAGGGTTCATATTGCATTGAAAATGTTTGTCATCACATTCATTCTATTCACAGGTTTAGTTCATTTTATACACATTGCATATCTGTGCTTGTTTAGAGTTGATGTTCCATCCAAGAGGGTTTTAAGCTTCACTGGTGAGAGTGTCCAGGTGATACATGTTGAGGGAAGATGAGAACATAAAAGGTTAATTGCATGCATGCTTACAATACACATAAATCTAGGGACAGGTCTGAGCGAAGGCCCAAGTGTCTTCTGCTCCTTCTTGAGACTTGCTGCAATTAGTCTACTTAGAGATTAATGACGAGTGTCCATTATTAGCTCTTAGAGACCCTGCAGCTTGAAGTTGGTTACCTTAAAAGGCAAGTGTCTTTGACCTTATGGTAACTGGCTGCCCTTTTAGCGACCTGGTAACAGATGACCGGAGGAGATAACCAGCCCTCAGATACTCTGAAGGCTTAAGACTATGATTGTGCATGGAAGGTGTTATCAAAAAGAGAAGTTATATATCTGTTTATAGTTATTAGAGATGTACAAGATGTACCCTTGTCTGTAAACAATGACTGGACATAATGTATTTTTGACCTGTATTGACGTGTATGTGGGGGTGTGATCCTCTATGCTATAAAACCAGAACTCAGTGTATTTTTGTCAGAGCAAAACAGGCCATATGCTGATGATTGTTCTCCGTTGTCAATAAACTCATCGTTTGATTGCACTTTTCTGGTGCCTCCGTCGTTTGTTGTCTGGTCTGCAGTTGATCGATCTCGCTTCATTTTGGTGGAGGATGCGGGCAATCTGAAGACCAGTAGAAAGAGGTACAGGTGTTTGTTGTCGAGGCGGAGGTCGAGGCCAGATCAGGTGATCGAACGGCAGACGTCACGGTGATGGCTTGACTATTGGGCCCACATATAAAAAGGTAAGGCACAAACCTCTGAAACTGAAATTGTGCTGTATTGGATTATAATTCTAAAACAGGTAGTCAAGTGGTCATCCGTTGATCTCTGTTTTGAGTTTTGTTTGAAACGAAAAACTTTGTTGCAACGAAAGTGAAACTTAAGAGTAGTGTTGTGTTCACGGTCGCTCGGAAAAAGCAGTACTGAGCTAAAAGTAATTTGAGACGTTGTGTTAAGAAAATAGAGAGAAGAGAGATTGAGCTGTGATTGAGGAATAAAGAGATTATAAGTGTCTAAAAGTCACGGAGCCGAAGGACTCCACCCCCGGGAAAGACGTTTCCTGGGTATTAAACTAGGGGAGGGGCCCCGCTGAGATTTTGTGGCCTCAGATATAGCCCTGGTGATCGCAGAGGATCATTGTTAGGGAGACACTTAATTGTGAGAAAAAGAGTAAAATACCGGACGGAAGGGTCCGAGGAGTTGTGATAAAAGAGAAACTTAAGCCAGCCGTAAGCTTGAGGTTTTGCAGCAAACAGAGCCGAGCAGTGAAACTGAAACTAAATTTCTGAGTTGTTGAGTACTGTGAGTTATGAGAGACGATTAAAAGTATTACCTGTGCATTTGTGGACCACCGTGGGCCGAGAAAAGCTGTGTTTTTGTTGATATATCTGGAGAATTTGCAGACCTGTTGACGTCTCTTAAAGACGAGCAGTGGTCTGTATATCCGGGTTGTGGGGACTCACCCATACAGCTGGAAACCGTGACGTAAGAAACTGTCTGAAATGATTTAAGTGCCAGCCGGCTGCAGGCTGTGTGTGAGAGAGGCTGTAAAAGTCTCTTTTTACGTTCTTTTTTGCTGGGGAAAAGTGCGCAGTTAAAATTTGGGTGCGGTCACTTCCCCTTTTAATGTTAACAAAGAATAGACACATTGATTAAATGAGGGATAGACAAAAAGGCATGCTCATTGTGCCGTTGTTTCATTATAGGTGCTTGGAAATAGACAGTGAGAGGCCCACGGGGATCCCATTAAGGCTGCTGAAGCATTTTCCTGTTTTGTGAGCGTGCCTTTGGTGATTTTGAAATACAGTATCACTGGACAGGGTGATTCTAATATAAGAGTTATTTTAATCCAACCAGAAACAGAGTAAGAAATAAAGCTGTGAGCCTCCTGCTTAGTGGAGAGAATTTGCAGAATTTTTGAGTATCTCTTGTCAAAGAAAAGGGAAAAGAGATTCTGTGTACGGCAGACCGTGAAGTTTCTAGATTAGATCAGAGAGAACTAATGTGGCCGAAGGTTGGATCTGATATGAGGCGAACAGAGGACCGGTCTAAAAAGATTAAAAGGTACGCGCAAACCTGTTCAATAAGCAAATTTGTGCAAATTGGCTGAATTCTAAATTATCTGTTCGCTGAGTAGATGATCTTAACTACTAAATTGGCGCAGTAGGGGTAAAACTGAATTCTCGAGAATAAAGTAAAACGTCGAAGTAATGAATGAGTAACTTGGAAGTAATGAGAAGCTTTGAAGCAAGGATAATGAAACTTTGAGAAACAGACAGTACTGAGTTAAAAGGTAATATGGTATTTCATGGTAAAAAAGAAAAAGAGACCAATGCATGTTTAAGAATAAAGAAGAGTATAAGAGTTATTGGTCAGCTTATGGTTTAATAAGTGTCAAATTCCTGTACCTCTTTGAGACTTCAAAGAGGAGCTCCGGCGTGGGCATATGTCAGGTGGTGTTGCCGAGAGTGGTGGGCTCGATGAATAGCAAATGATCAAGAGGATCATTTTGGGAGACGCTCATTTGTAAGTAAGAGGATTAATTTTGGACGAGGAAGTCCGACAGAAACACCTGGTGCTGTCAGGATGGTTAAGTGACACAGAAGTTCAGAAAATCGAGTCAGAAATGGTTTTGTGGCTCTTGGTAAACTGATTTTGAAGGAAAATCAGTGTTTATTGTGCTGAAGTAACAGATCCGGCGCGGTCTGACGGGAAGAATCAGCTGCACAATTCTGAGTGTGCAGCGTTGTTGATATTAACAGATCCGGCGTGGTCTGAGGAAAAGAAATAAATCGGTTAATGGCTGATATATTTGTATGAATTTTGGTGGATCTGCTGAGGTCCAGAAAATAATCAATGCGGACTGTGTTGGTTCGAACGTTGATAAATGATCCAGGAAGAATTGCCCTGGGTCTGTGTCTGTGTCTGTGTGTTGTTCAGTGACAACATGCACAGTTTAAAATTGGGCGCTGTTCCTTCCTCTTTTTAGTTTCAAAACACAAAGGCTGTTGGATGAAGAATTACTGTGTGAGGAACGGCTTCACTCTTGATTAGGGAAATAATATGCTTACTTTTGGGTCTATGAAGAGCTCGTAACAATCTGGGGGAGATGCCGGGGTAAAAAAGAGTGAGCTCGGACGAAGGGGTCCGAGAAAAGAACACCGTGAGTTGAGCAAGGTGTTTAACTGACTCAGGATTTCAGAGAATCGAGTCAGCTGTGATCTTGAGTTTTAAGGGTAAGTTGGTTTTAAAGGAAAATCAATGTTTACCATGTTGAAGTAATTCTGATGATATTACTAGATGTGTTGTGATACAAGTAAAGAATAAGTTGTGTAAAGGTGAACACACGATTGTGTTGAGATGTATGGATCGGCTGCGGTCCATCTGATAAGTGAATGCTGGCTAAACTGAGACAATAAACTGTTTTTAAATCTTCACTGGCGGCAGTGATGTATATGTGCTGAAGATTACTGGACCCGGCGAGGTCCATATGATGAAGTTCTTGGGCAGATAAATGACAGAAACAGTTTCTGAATTTTGAGGAGAATTCTGAAGCACTGAGGTTGAATTTTCTCTGTGCTTGGTGCGCTGTGTGGAGTTATATCAGAGTTATAAGTCCAAAGGTTATGACCTGGAGGTCATTCATGGTGTTTAAAGAAGAACAGGAATTAGAAAAGGATAGTTAGTGTCATATTTTGTGTAAATTGAGGGGGACTCACCGTATGTGTTCACTTTTTTCATTTAAAGGGACACAGACATTAACACACACACAAAGTTCTTAGAGGTGAGTTACTTCCTCTTTTAATTTTAAACTGCAACACATGTGTGCATTGAACTAGAATTTCAGCAGTGGATGAGACAGGATTTAGATTAGGGCTGGTTAAAGATAAAGATGACCTTTGTTAGTCCCACAGGTGGGAAATTTGTTTTGTTACAGCAAAAGTGCAAAGTTATGCAGTAAAAATGAGAAAACACTGGAATGCCATAAAATAAAGTAGAATAGAATGATATATATAATAGAATAAAATAAGAATACCAATACTATATACAGCTGAGTAAGAAAATACAAAATACAACTTTGTCAAAGAAAGAATTGCACATATAGCAGTCTTATTGCACATATGAGGGTTCTGGTAAAGCACTAGTTCTGGTAAAGTAAAAGATTATGTTCAAAGTTTTATGCCCTGGAGGCCAAGAGTCGTGTGTAGAGAAGAACATGACTTAGAAACGGACATTTAAGGTCACATTTCGTTTAAGATGGGGAGAATTGTCCCATATGTGTTTATTTCTCTTCTCTTCTAAGAGGACAGACGCAGTTACTGAGTGTTGTCTACTTCCTCTTTCTGATTCTAAGCAAGCATGTTTGATAAAATACTCTTAGGAAAGCATATTTCGAGTGATTCTAAGTGTGTGAATGTTGTGAGTACTCGATTTGAATGATTCTGTGTGACTTGTACAAAATAATAAGTAAGTAATAATAACACATAGGAGTGAGTGAAAAAGTGGAAGTCTGAGAGAAAAGTGTGTGTGTAGGCAAACTAAAGAGTGTGTGTGCGTCAAACAGGAAGTCTGATTATAGCTGGTGAGAGACGTTGCAACATGAAAACAGAGGAATTAGAGATTGAATGTCTTAAGAAAAAGTAATAAAATTATATTAATTACAGGTTTTAGAAAAGAGAAAGACAGAGAAAATAAATACATGAACTGATAATTACATTAATGAATAGAAAACGCACGTACACAAATTGCTACAGGTGAAATTATTGTTGGAAACAATCAGAAGTGGGATAGTTTAATACACCCAGGCAATGAAGAAAGCAGCTTACACTCCTTTAATTTCCAGAGCCAGTGTGTCCCCTTCCCTCATAGCACCCGTGCCCACTTGGCCCCCGTATCAGGCGAGCATGGAAGGCTGGACAGCCCATGACGGGTAAGATCCCACCTCGAAACCCTGGGACAACCTAAGGCAGGTACAGTCACGATTGCTCGAAAGTCCCTAAGTGAGCTCGGACTCACTGGTGGAGACGGGACTTCAAGGGTAAAGCCGCTGGGCTGAGGCGGAGGGGGAAATGTCATTAACAATGACCAGTGATGAGCCAAAGAGGGGAGACACCCCCTGTCTTTCAGGGTGAATTGTTCCCTGAACCTGAAAAGCAAGCTCTAACTTCTGCCTGAGGACAAGGATTGCTGTTATTTAAGGTGGGAAATCAAAATTGGGTTTAGCAAATTTGGGAAAGAGAAAACTGACTGTTTAAGTGGAGAATTGTGAAGGGTCTGAAAAAACCACAAAAAGAAACATATACACAATCATACACACAAATAGAAAATGCATTAACCTTAGAATACAAAAGAGTTCATGAAGATCAGATAGCAGGTTGAGCATAGGAGTCTGTTTATCATCTTGTCCAACTCGCTTAGTGTGTAGTAGTTTTTAGAAGAGAAAATTCAGAATTTAGTGTTGATGGTGTGCAAGTTGTGTGACGTTTAACGAGATTTTCTGTGTATTGAGTAGGTGAAATTATGTTAAGTTGACCTGAGAGTGTCAGGACCCTGAAGAACTTGTGGCAAAATGTTCTGTGTTTAAGATTGTTGAGGTTGTTGTTGTAGTGATGGGTTACTTCTATCGGTTAGATTTGTGTTGTTTTCTTATTTTAATAGAGAGAGTTTTATTGAACAGGGACATGTCTAGAATTGGGCCCATTATTTTTGTAACAGTGCACTTAGAAAAAACCTGTCAGGTGATTTTGTTTCGTGTTTTGATGAGCTAATAATCAGCTCTCTTTTTCTCATTTTTGTTCTAAGCAAGCCTGCAAAAGAGTGAATAACAGCGCTGACAAAAGTCTTGGGAGAACAAACATAAGGTGACCTTTTCCAGATTACAATGGGCGGAGGAAAGAGGCTACCTGTGGGGATCTGATCAGATTGTGAGTCCCTGTCTAAAAGGATTGCAGCGAGCCAATCCAGTCCAAAAGTATAAAGAACTATTTTCCTAGAAAAAAGTAAAAAGAAAAGAAATGAGTTGATTTTGCTGAGAGTGGAGAATCTGATTATTTGTGTGGAAGTCTCCACTATTAGCAATACCTGATGTTAATGCGTGTGAGTGAATGTGTGGAAATGGTTTTCTTTTAATTCCCTAAGCTCGAGTGAAGGATTTTGAGTTTGTAACACATAAGACGTGTCACAAAAGGGGGGAGTTACAGGATTTAAGGCTTAATTTGAAATGGGTTTTAGGATTACTTGATGACGCTTGGGGTTTTTGATAATTTAGGTATGGTAAAACTGAGGCAGAAATTGTTATTTTCAGGTTCCTTTTGATTTCTAGAATAAGAGGTTATAATTTAGGCTTGCACATACAGATATGTCAAAGTAAAATCGTATATATGTGATCAGCTACATGAAATGTGCTCTTTTAGCATCACTAAGCGAATGTCTACGTGACTTTTTACCTAATAACTTTTGTGATGATAAACTTGTTTACCGACTAGCAGCTTGCTCTCTTCTAGAACATACAGACTTAGGAAAGGGGAGCCTCAGCTCTGAGTTCTGAGAATAACTCTGTTATCTTTGTAAGTTGATAGGAAACATGTCGAGACAGCCATATAGGGCAAATGTGGTAGAGCTTGTAATTAAATGTGGGCTTGAAAAGAGGAAGCAAATTTGGTACAGGACGTGCTTGAGATGATCAGATGAGAGAAGGGAAAGTCAGGAATAGTTAAAAATTAGGATTGGAAAATTAAATTGGGTGAAAGGGGGGTGTAGCAAGTAGATTCAGGGCAGCTCACAGCCCGGCGTAAACGCAAGGTGCTGTCACACAGCTTAAGTTATTTGTTTGATTTATTTTTATGACAAAATAATAAGGAAACATTGAAAACATACAACCCGTTGAGGAGACAGATAGTGTTGGGCAATTGAAAGGTTTTGTTTGTTTAGCATAATCTCTTTTGTTATATTTTAGCTTTAACAGGGAACATGCCTCTCTGGAGCTTCTCTCCTGATGCTACCCCGCCAAAGACCCTTATCTATAGAGACTATGTCAGCTCCCAAACAGACAGCAACAATTAGGTCTCTCTCTTCAAAGCCTCTGTTACCTCACGCCAAGCGGTCGCAGCAGATGGCTGCCCGTACCTGAGCGTGGTTCTGGCGGAGGTTTCTTCCTGTTAAAAGGGAGTTTTTCCTTGCCACTGTTGCCAAAGTGGCTATGCTATAGTCTGCAAACAAAGAACTGAATTGAGGTAAAAGAAGCAGGGAGAATTGAAGGATACTCTCAGGCAAATACCATGGTTACAGGAGGAAATCAGAGAGCGGATGAAGCCGCAAAGGGAGCAGCAGGCTATAAAGGACAACAGCAGAGGGTGTAGGTAACTGCTGAAGAGGAGGCAGGCATCAATATGTTGGAGGAGGCCAGACGGGCCCAACAGGAGGCTTCTCTGGAGGAGAAAGAGGTGTAGCAGAGCAAAGGAGCCCGGAAAGAGGGTGGTCTTTGGAAAGGAGCCACGCTGGACGGGTCCTTACGAGGTCGTTGCAAGAACAACTACAGCAGTTCAACTAAAAGGGAAAGGCGATACTTGGTATCATTGGTCGCAGTGTGCTCCAGCACATGAGAGTTTGGTAGAGGAAAACTCCTCTTCAACTAACACAGGTGTCAACGATAACGAGCAGAGGCAAAATAAATCCTCTCACCTGTGCAACGGGCCAACCAGTAGTCTACCTGGAAGGCCGAAGAAAGAAGAGCAGCAGTTGAGAAGGTCGCCACGCCAGCAGAAAGGAGCGGTGACAAGTTGAGGACTCAACAAAAGCAGGGGAGTTTCATTCCAGGATACAAAGTTTATATAACATGATGCAAACACACGAATCAGAGACACGTAATGAGAAGAAACTTATTAAAATGTTCCTTACAACTACATGTTTATTGTATGCAATGATATTAACTATGGCTGTGTTGTTTATTGTCTATATTTTGCAGGGCACCCTGGACCCCTTGTCTGAACACGGAGGCCAGTCCAGCCCAGTGCTTCCTGAGACTGTAGTTGCTAAAATAGGATCGGCAAAAAGACAAAAGTACGAGGTGTCAGGTAAAGGTGATGAGGGTCTCAGCATGTATAATGACATAGAGTTGAATTATGTTAAAGGTCTACCAGCTCATTCACGTTTGATTTGTGTGACGTCATTAAGTGTACAGGAGCTAGTAGTAGTTGGAGAGCGTATGATGTATGGGTCTGCAATCACCCCATGATGTGCTTAGGGTAAATTTAGTTGATCCAAAGTCGAAGCCGCTCGCAGAAAGTTTAATCACCACTCTGACTGATCAGACGGTGACTGTGGGAACAGTAGCTCAAAAGGAACAGGAACCAAAAGGGAGAGTACTTCTGACAACAGATTACTCTAGACTGAAGTCTAAGGATTTGATCGAGCGTGCCACCGGGTTCAAGGACAGTAACCTCTGGCTTGATTGGGTGGCTCAAAATGCTAGAGAACAACATGTATCTGACTGTGTTGCCTGTGCTTCAGGTAGGCCACGTTTGTTTACAGAGCCCGCACCATTGCATTTAGAGGATGAGTGGGGCTATGATTGTATGTTGCAGCTAACAAGGAAGGCAGTGAGTACTGGCAACTGTACTCTGTTGTCCAGGCTTTTCCCTTACATTTCAGAGCAGACAACAGTGGGACCATTTATGCCAAAACAGGATAATTATACATGTTTTAAGTTCTCGAAAGATAATGAAAAGTACAAGGTGGGAGAGATCGCCCCAACTTGGTGTGCCGTGATACTCACGGGACGAACCACAAACAATGTAAGCGACCCTAGCACGGTAATTGGGACATGGGCAAGAAGTGGGCTCTATTATTATTGTGGGGAAAATACTCTGTTGGTTCGTGTTCCTATGGGAAGTGTAGGGACATGTGCGATGGTGCGATTGGGAGCTCCGCTTATGCTTATTGGTAACCAGGTAAAGGCTATTCCACAACATAACACACGTACTTTAGCCGCCAGACGTAAGAGACATATTTTGGCCAAAAGAGGGACCCAGGGTACACATGCTTATGATCCTCACCTGAACTCACCGACTTGGATAGACTCCATAGGAGTGCCTAGGTGAGGTCCAGACGAGTACAAGCTGGTAAATCCGATAGTTGCAGGATTTGAAAGTATATTTCTTTGGGTAACGCATAATAAAAATGTTGACAGCATTAACTATGTTCATTAAAACATGCTGAGACTCTATAACCTAACCAGGGACGCCATGATGGGGTTCGCAGAACAATTGGGTCCGAGTTCACTGACGGGAGTGCAAAATCGAATTGTCTAAAACTATGCATGAACACTCAGGTATCGAAAATCTGCTGGCGTCCTGGATGACATCTGTGTTTGGACAATGGAAAGGTGTGGCTATGTCAGTGATGTTTTCCTTGGCCGCATTGTTGGGAATGTTGGTCATCGCTGGTTGTTGTATCATTCCTTGTGTCAGAGGATTGTTGGTAAAGATAATAGCAAGGGTTGTGAACCCTGGCTGGGTTGAGGGCATCTATGAGATGAAGTTAGAACTCATTGAGTGAGGCAGGGAGTGATACAGCACGAAGTGTGGTGACATTCCTTTTTGGAATGTCAAAAGAGGGAATGTTGGGATTCAGAGATTCTTTTATTGCTACCATATAATCTGCCTTATGATGAATGCATTAATAACATGTTTTACAGTATTATTTTAACAGTAATATTGTTTACAGGGTTCATATTGCATTGAATGTGTTTGTCATCAGAGTGACCTTTCTATTCACAGGTTGAGTTCATTCTATACACAATGCATAACTGTGCTTGTTTAGAGTTGATGTTACATCCAAGAGGGTTTTAAGCTTCACTGGTGAGAGTGTCCAGGTGATACATGTTGAGGGAGGATGAGAACATAGCAGGTTGATTGCATGCATGCTTACAATACATAAATCTAGCAACAGGCCTGAGCGAAGGCCCAAGTGTCTTTGACCTTTTTATAACTGGCTGCCCTTTTACCTACTTGGTAACAGATGACGGGAGGCTATAACCAGCCCTCAGACACTCTGAAGGCTTAAGACTATGTGCATGGAAGGTGTTGCAGAAAAGGGAAGTTATATGTCTGTTACATGTCTGTTTATAGCTATTGAAGATGTACAAGATATACTATTGACTGTACACGATGAACTTTTAACTTGTGTTGACGCCATGGGGGGGGCGGATACCCCATTGCTTTAAAAGTGTTTTCTCCTGTGCTAGTAAACTCATCGTTTGATTGCAATTTTCTGGAGCCTTTGTCGTTTGTTGTCTGGTCTGCAGTTGATCGAACCCGCTTCATTCTCTTTAAGTGACAGCACGGAGGTGACCTCTGCTGGATCCATACTATGGCCATCTTTTGTCACCACTCTACCCAAAAACCTGACATTAGGCTTGAACAGTTCACATTTCTTAGCAGTAAGTTTGACCCCATGTTTCTGATACCTTTGTAGCATGGCTCTTACATGCTCAACATGGTCCTCAAAAGATTTACTGTGGACCAAATTGTCATCAAGGTACGGTAGACAGATATCATCACACAGACCCCAAAGACACTCCTCCATGCTCCTCTGAAACTGCGCTGGGGCGGAGCTGAGTCCGAATGGGATTCTAACCCAATGGTATAAACCCCAGGGGGTGATGAATGCAGTGAGTGGCTGACTGTCTTCGTCTAGGAATCTTTGATGATAAGCCTTTCCCTGGTCTATTACTGTAAACCAGGAGCTACCAGTAAGGCTGTCCAACATCTCCTGTATCCTAGGAATAGGATGTCTGTCAGGCACCGATTTGCGATTACGTTCTCGATAATCCACACAAAGTCTGACATCACCGGACTTTTTCCCAACACAGACTATCGGTGACGAATAAGGCGACTTGGATTTTGTGACCCACCCCCTATTGATCAACTCCTGCAGGAAAGCTTTTACTTCATGATGCACAGGTTTAGGCACACTATTGTAAGTCTTTTGAACAGGTGTTTGGTCATTGAGAGTGATGAGCATCCGAAGGCTAGGAATGCAGCCTACATCATTTTCATCTTTTGCAAAAGCTTTACATTCCTCCCTGAGCATCATCCTCACTGCCAACTGTTACCCGCTCATTAGATGGTCTAGAACTACAGGAGGATCCCAAACACCACTTGTGTCACCGGTGGGGGCTAATGGGACTTCAACACCTGCATCGTATGCTGTTTTAGTTGTTGGAGTTTCTACAGGTTTTAGGGCAGCTGGGTATATTGCTTTTACACCCTCAATGTGCCCCAGGATAACACGCAGACCTACAGTAATATTATGGCATGTGGTGTTTGTGACATATACTGGGACCGTGGCTGAGTTGCCCCTTTTTACTTTAAACAGTACTTCCTGCAAATGAAGCCCCTCAGGCAGGCTGGGGTTCAGAACAGGACAAAATAACATTACAGTGTCCTTGTTAGCCTGTATGCGTGTGTGACAGCGAATGGTAGTAGCTTCACTGGGGTCTAAGACTGGGGTCTAAGACAACTTTAATCCACCCTGTCTTGACGGATCTCTTCCGCGGCTGTTCGATGTGTCTCTATCAACTGGATAAAAGTCTTAGCAGGGAGCACTGCAGCACTGCAGGGATCAGCTTCATTGTTGTTGTTTTTGTCTTCATCTGTTCACTGAGCTCATTTTGACTTATTTCACTGCTCAGGACATTCCTGATGTGTCTTAATGTCACGCTAGCAGTGACAGGAAGTGAACTGTACCCTGCTCGTCAAAATAAAAGCCCTTTTCAATCAAAGTGCAGCATCGAGTCTGTGAAACTTCTGGACTATTGATCTGATCAGTTAATCAGTCACACGCTGTTTGTGGACTGAGGGTGGCACTGGAGGAAAGGTCACGGGGTCATTTAAAGGTGAAAGGTGAGTCTGCTGTGTTCAAAGCTGCATCACTGCCCAGTTTAACAGCAAAGATTAAAAATGAGTCTGATTCAAAGGTTTTAGTCACAGATGAGAAGCTTGTGTTGTGTCTTTTCTCCCAGCTATTCTTCATCTCGTCTCACTTCTTGGTCAGAGGGCCCGGTGGTGCCAGTGTCCGGCAGCCTCGCCTCTGTCAGTGCACCCCAGGGCAGCTGTGGCTACAATGTAGCTTGCCATCACCAATGTGTGAATGTGTGCGTGAATGGGTGGATGACTGACTGGTGTAAAGCGCTTTAGAGTCCTTAGAGACTAGTAAAGCGCTATACAAATACAGGCCATTTACCATTTCTCCGATCTGTGTTTCCAGGTGTGTCTGAGGCTCCTTTAAAGGTGGGAAAAGTTAACTTTAATGAAAAAGTTGCTGTGCTGGGTGACTAATGTGAGGCAGAGGGCAGAAGCTGGAGGTCTGGATTGGATCCATGTGAGAGAGAACATGAGAGGAACAGATTCATTCTGAGTCATTCCTTTGATTCCAATCAGCACATTTATTGATCATTAGTATCCACATTAAACATTAAGTACTGAGGCTCAAACTTCAAACTGCACACATACATGAAAAAATGATATTTATCTTTTAAAAACATTCTGTTTATTATTCAAAGGTGTTTGAAAGCCTTTCCAGGTGAGTTTGATCCAGGAGGGTCTGAAGCCAGTGTCAGACAGAGACTGCTGACTCTACATTGTGTCTGACAGTGGAGCTGTTCTCAGAGCAGTTCACTCTGCAGCACTGACAGTCATCTGCACTTCTTCTCCTTCCTCTGTCAGTCACCACTTGATGAAGCTCTCCTCTCCACCTCCCAGTAACATGGCCCAAAGCATCTCTACACACAAACTGCTGCTGCTTCGACCTCTCTGGATTATCAGCACAAAGCACAGGCTCTCTCAGCACACACCTTCCTGTTTACCATCATCACCACCTGCAGAGAGAAGAATTTACAGGAAACACTGGATCTTTGCTTCATACAGACTATATTTAATACAATAGTGCTAACAGCACCACCCACTCACTCCAACACTCTACTGACCTCAGAGTCTCCAGTCTGCAGTCTGGACTCTCCTTAAGATCACACAGCTGTTTTACATCTGAATCCTGCAGGTTGTTGGAACTCAGGTCTAGCTCTCTCAGATGGGAGGGGTTGGACTTCAGTGCTGCTGCCAGATACTCACAGCTGATCTTTGACAAACCACAGCGCATCAATCTGTATAAACAATGAAAGATGCAAGTTTATTATTATTATTTTTATTGAAATGATTTCAAGCACATGCACTCTTAAAAATGCTGGGTTATTTTTATAACTCAACTGCTGGGTAAAAGCCATAGGTTCGTAAGTTGGGTTATTGTGACCAAATATTGGTTCAGAAATCATCACTCAGGAGTTGGGTTGGTAATGTGCCGGGTTGTTCAATTCCCTCCACAGCTTGACTAATTGTGTTGGGTCATAGGTTGGGCAGCTTTGATAAAATATTGGGTCAAAATTTTGCCCAATTGTTTAGGTTGAAGATAAGCCTCAGAAGAAGCCACATCATCCTTCACTAACTGCCGTTTTCAAATAGAATGTGACCTGATCAGTTATTACTGCACTTCTCCACTACTATGAAATAAAACATGGTAAGTAAAAAGTGAATTCTAACAGTGTGAAAATCATAGGGTTATTTTTGACAATGCAATTTATTGGTTTACTCTAGAACTTTACCTACTCATTAAAGGTCTTTTAACAGATAACACCAGCCAGCTTGTGATGAAAAAAAGTTATTCCTACTTAAAAATGCTTGATCTCATTTTTAAAGTTATTATTTGAAACAATGCTGAGGTTGTTCTGTTTGACAAACTAGTTAGAGATCACTGTATACAGAATAAAGAAAGTATGAGATTGGGTGTTGCCTTTGTGGAAAAAAGGTAAAAAAAAAGAAAAAGGAACAAAGTCTATTTAAACTATTTAATTTAATTCAATTATTTAATTTAACCTAAATGACCTCTATGTTGATAACATCTTTTTATTTTAAAATTTAAAGGAAATGATCATTTGTCCCATTTAGATTTTTTAAAGATAGATTGCGCTAATACTTTGATCCCCCTTTTCCCCTTGTTCACTAGACCACACAAAGGGCACGTGCATCCCTGCGCTTAACTTGCTTCCTACTAATGAAAACGTGATGGCAACAGCAACATACGTGAGTATTTATACTGCCACCACCGAAATTTAGCCACCATCTTCGATCCTCGCTCTGAGACCTCGGTAGCATTAAGGTCCGCCACTCCGAAGTTTACATTACGTTAATTTCCTGACTCCTAAATATCGTTTGTATTAAGCCCTTTGGGTCTTAGTCAACACACAAGGCCAAGTTGTTAAAGGGTTAACCTGGCAGTGCTGAGAATGTTGGCTGCACTCAGACTCTGCTCAGTATGC
Organism: Pelmatolapia mariae; assembly: GCF_036321145.2. Taxonomy (NCBI): domain Eukaryota; kingdom Metazoa; phylum Chordata; class Actinopteri; order Cichliformes; family Cichlidae; genus Pelmatolapia; species Pelmatolapia mariae. The sequence continues at coordinate 36,085,096 of NC_086229.1, forward strand.
AGCTAATCTGCTCTTCACTTAGATGGAGGCAGTGCTAGCTACTCTATGACTTTTGGTGAAAGCAGTCTGTTATTACTTCACAGAAAGTCACCGACTTAATTTGATCGGTCCTGGATACACAAGCTGCGCAGTCACACTTGCTTATATTTTTATTTGTAACCTATATATGTGTACATTTACTTTAATGAAAATTAAAAATGAGAAACGTTATCCTTGCTAACTTTTGAGTATTGTGTGGACCAAGCAGTGAAGGAAGTTCAGGCACAGGTTAAAGTGCAAAAAATGTTTTCTATTTGACCCTAAAACACACTTGGTTAAATCATACAGAGAATTTAAAATCTTGGGACCATAAAAAAGGTAAAAGTAACAGAACTCTTCTCAACAAACAATACTATCAACTCAAACAAACTTACCTAAACGAGATAAAGAGGAAAATTAAACAGTGGCTGATCAGCCAACAAAAACACAGAAAGGCGTAGAACACACAAAACCCAACTAAAATAAATAATGTATTTCTTGGGGTGATGTAAACAAAGAGGATCAGTCAAAAATGTTTCATTTCTTTTATTTTTCCAAAGCTTCTGCTCTTTGTATTTGTTTATTTTACAAGAAATCTACAGAAAAGTAAAATTTTTGTTTATCAAATTTTATTAAATGCAACTGTTTTTGCTTGCAGCCTAACTTCAGGAATAAAGCCAATTTTGGCATCATCAATAGTGGATCAGTTTCCATGTTTAACGGACTGGCATACATAAAATTTCTGAATACTGGTCAGGTTTTCAATCAGTATACTGAGTGACATTGTGATTATAAAACTAAATATACAGTTTGTATGTACTCAATTTCCATATCTATAAAGATGTATGCACATTATATGTCACTCATCCAAGTGACATTTTCAGCCATATGCACATTATAGATGCATAAATAATAACAGTTGTTTAAATCTATTGGGAAGCTGGCAAAAAGGTTTGTACAACCATGTGACAGTATAAAGTGTGTGAAACATGATACTTAATCTTGGCTTAGTCCATCTACTAACAATCAATTGCAAACATTCACAACCACAGACTGGTCTGCTTCATTGTTGTTTTTCCTCTCTGAGCAAATGTCGGGCATAGTGTTGGAGCTCACCACTCCAGGATTACAGACAACTTGACATTAACCAAACAACTGCAAATAATCTTTTAAATGTTACTTTACTTTATCCATTTCTTTTGTTTAAAAATTGCAGAACTCATAGGCCAGCAACTGGATTTCTGAAGTGGTGTCTACGCAATGTCAGGAAAAGGCTTCGTTCTATCAGGAAGAAGAATTCAGCACCAAAGGACCCTCAAGAAAATGTTCATCGTGCTGGTACTAGAAGATAGATTTGTTTCTGCTTTTTGCAGCAATCTAAGGTCTGTTGATGGCTGCTTCAAAGCATTTTTTGTTTTTGATGCATCCATCCATCCATTCGCTTCTGCTTATCCTTTTCAGGGTCGTGGGGGGCACTGGAGCCTATCCCAGCTGTCATAGGGCAAGAGGGGTACACCCTGGACAGGTTGCCAGTCTGTTGCAGGGCTAACACACAGTGTTTAGTAGCCTCAGATCCCTGCAACAAGCCCAGTTCCAGTTTACCGACGGATGGGTACAGGACCTTGAGATGTTCCGAGTAGCCAGGTATGCAGGTGGACACTAGGTTTTATTCTAAGTGAAGGGCAACCCTTCAAAAAACGGACAGAGAAGTGGAGTAGCCAAAGGCAATAGAACAATATAAAACTCAATTACTAAAATATAATTTATTTCACAAAAAAGATTTAAAACAGTTAAAAACACCCCTGTCCAGGGAGAACACACAGTAAAAACATAAAAACACTAAAAGTCCAGTGGCGTCAGCCACAGTATTAAAATCAACTAAAATCAGAGCGGGGCAAAGAAAACCCGGCGGCGTCCCCGGCCATCCTGTCTGTCTCTTCGCTCCAGAGTACTGGAAGAGAGAGGAGGCAGCGACAGTCACTGTTCTTTCCGGTGAAAGGGATTTCTTGTACCACCGTGTGTCTCGGGACCGCAAAGGATTGTAGGTACAAGTGGCTAGCACGCACGGGCTATTACAAGACAACAGTCACACAGAGATAAACAGAGACACAAAGAATGGCAAGAAGCTGATGTATTATTAACTGCCATAGCCAGTTGCATGACAGCCACTGAAAGCTGATGGGTAAAGCGATCAGCTTTTATCGGATTCCTTCGTGGAAGAAGGACCACTGGTGTGACCAAAGATTTTTTTTTTTTAGTCGCACCATTGAAAAATTTGGTCGCATTTGCGACCAAATTGGTCGCACTCTAGAGCCCTGGCCTGATGCAGTGTTTTGATTTTGCTGCCACTCATACCTACAATGCAATGCGCGGAAGTCGTGTGGTCTGTCGATCTCTATTCTGGAACTGAGGGACTGCTTTGACTTTTTAAAGGCTCATGTTCTCCCTTAGATCATCTATTTCTACTTACATTTCTTTCTGGGAAAAATGGGGATTACTTTGAAAACGAACCATTTTCCCCAATAAGCAGCCCTGGATTAGTAAATCACTCAAACATGTTCTCAGTCAGAAGAAGCTGTCTTGTTATGAGGGAGAGAAGAAAAAGATTGAGGCACATAAATGTGTTCAAAGAGAGATAAAGCAGCTAAAATCAGGTGTAAAAGTAAAGCAGAGGATGAGCTGAATAAAGGACACTCAAGGCTGGCTTGGAAATTGTGAGATTATTCTGTTATCATATGTTACCTTATATCTGTAATCAAAGTAGTTGAATTATGATACTGCTGTAGATCATATTATACCCCTTAATATAGAGTGTGTGATCAGTATGTAGTTTTAGTTTGCATTATACTTCTGACCTAAAAGAGTGTGAAAATCATTAGATCTATTGGATTGACCTGTACTACTCGACACTGTTGAATGTGTTACACTGTTTCTTGACATTTCATACTGCTGAATCATGAAGAGAATGTTGGGTGCAGAGGGCCTTGTACTGATAATGGGAGAAACAGACTACATTCCATACCCCCACCTTTACAGAGAGCAGAAAGACAGGGAGCCGAGGTCATAACTTAGGCACCGTGTGAGAGAAAGAATGTGAATGTTTAGGCTTTTACGACTAGGTGGGGGCTACTAGAGGCTATAAAAGGCTGAGTAACCCGTCACCATTTTGAGACTTGCTGTGACCCTCTGCAGGCAGGTCTCCCCATCATGATGGTTCTTATGCTCTTAAGTGTTGAATTATATGGAAATAAATGATTGTTGATTGAGCATTTATACACCGAGTATTGTCCTTCCTTCAGCCCAAAGAACTTGGTGCCGTGACCCGGATCTTTGGTGTGCTGAGGAGGGGCAGATTTGGCCTGTGGTGAGATCGTGGGGCGAGGCGAACAGAGGGCCGGCCTAAACAAAAAGGTAAGCACAGCCTGTTGTATTATAAATACCAAATGTGCATATTGGGCTTTCCAAATTAATCTGTTCGCTGAGTTACATGTATTTTCACATTAAATTTGTCGGTGTCTGGTTTTTGGCGCAAGATACTAACAACATAAGTTGAGGCCGAATTCCAGTGTGTTAGATAAACTGCTTCTACCAAGAAACTAATAATACACTACGTTGAGCTAGTTGCAGTTTAATTGCTTCTACCAAGAAACTAATAACATACTACGTTGAGCTAGTTGCAGCCCACTTTACCTTCCACATTTAACTTTGTCTAAGACTGGCTTCTGTAGCAATAATACATTAGAATCTTTGGAGACGCGGCCATAAGTCCAGTACATTGAATAGAGGTTTTGAAGTGGGTTATGGTGTCGGTTGAGTCCTCGTTGATGCGGCCATGAAATTAGTATGAAATTAAGGTTAAGCAGATACTGGCTTACGGTGCGGTTGAGCGCCGGCAACGCGTAAATGCGAAACACGTCCGTAGGTTTTGGTTTATGATACGGCCGTGTTCCGGTGATGCGGCCGTAAGTGCAGTAGTGAGGGGTTGCTGGTTTCAGCACATTGAAAAGAGGTTAGACGGTGGTTTATGGTGTCGGTTTTGAGCCTCGAGGGCTGCGGTCATAAAATTATAAGTAAAATATTTACTTCACCCCGATTAAAGGTAAAGTAGACGCTGGTTTATGGTGTCGGTTTTGAGCCTCGGGGACGAGCATCACTTTTACGATGCGATTTTGCCCCGTGGTGGCGGTCATAAGCGCAGTGAAAGGGGTACATGGTGTATGGTGCGGTTGTGCTTCGGAAGAGTTCTAACAGTTGAGCTTAGAGGTTTCTGTGTAAATTTTCGCTGGTGAAAAGCGCTCTCTGTGGGTCTCACTGCTGGTGAGGCGCGCTCTGGGCGTTGTGTGTGTGAAGCGCGCTCTGGGTGCAGTTCTGTGTGTGAGGCGCGCTCTGGGTGTGTTTCCGTGTGTGAAGCGTGAACACAGTGACAGTGGCGGTTGATGTGTGAATAGGAGGACATTAGTGCGAAGAGAATGCTTTAAGATCAAAGGTTGACGCCTAGTGTACCTGTGGAAATTAATTTTGCCCTGGGGTTGGCTCCCCCACCGTACGTTGGACGCGGCGTACGGACCAGCGGCGTCTGGAGGTCCAGGTTTATCACCTGAGAGCTGAGGGCCCTCAAACGATAACAGAGTAACACTGGAACGGCCGTGTAATCACGGGTTCACATTTATTCTGGAATAGAACAAGAGAATGCTTTGTCATCTAAGGTTGAGTTCTATATTAGTCAAAAGAAAACCGAGGTTAGAGTCCTCATTTCTAAAAATAGAGGTTAGAGTCCTCGTTTCAGTGACGTTTCAGTGGTTAAAATTGTTGTGTGCCTGTCCCCTGATAGCGTGAAATTAAGAACAAAGAGGGAATTTGGAGCCACATAGAGATAGACGGGCATAATTGGGTGTATTACTCTGTGGTGTAATAAAAATAAAAAAAAAAATAAAAAAAGGGAGTGAGAGAGAGTAAGAGGTGCGTAGTGGAGAATTATTGAGAAGCAGAGAGAGGAATGTGTTGGGAGACTGGCGTGCAGTTTGCGCTGTCAAGGTGGGCGTGTTGCCTGCTTATCTGTTCAACAGTGATGACAATGATATTAAATAAATCTCTTAGTGTGTTAATACAGGAAGCTACGGACCTGGACCAACTGCCCCCACAAGCACAGCGGCCGAAGCAAAATTATAAGTAATGGGAACCACACCCAGCAAGAATCAGCAGCTGTGAAACAGACAGCAGCGAGGAGAGAATTAGAGGAGAAATTAAGAGAAGTTTTAACACAAAATTGGGGCCAACAGACTTGTGGAGGTTGGGAAGGCGTCCGGAGCATTACAACAAGAGGTGAAACAAAAACACACACGAGCAGAGAAATGTGAGAGAAAGGCTCCTTTTAAGGTAACGCCCAGTTTGAGAAAAAGTTAAAATTAACCTGCCTACAAATGCACACACATGCAATGAAAAAACAGCTTACACTCATGAACATGTGAAGATTTTCCAGCAAGGTTAAAGCAGCAAAAATTAACACACTTTTGTTGTTAAATGATGAAGTTTATCCATTACTAACAAATAAACCCTCTGGGTTGCAGGACAACAATTTAACTTCAAAGAAAAAGAAAATAAAGAGACTGGTATGACCAACCAGTGATGAAACAATAAATTTAGTGGTTAACAGTCAAATTGTGAGAGGTTTTCTGATGATTGAACAACACAAGTGATTAAAGAAAATTTCTCTTTTGTGAGTTTAAAAATTTGAACATGTGCATGTTGTCCTGTCAACTTGGTGGGTTATCAGTTGATTATAGTATGGGGAAAAGGAAAAAAAAAAAAACCAAAAGGGGGAGAGAAGGCTGACACAGGGCCTGGCCCGGTGTTTCTCCCCTCTCGTTGTAACACAGCCAACACAACATCATTTTCCTGTTTGTACACTTTGGTTTGTTTTTTGTTTTTGTTTTTTGTTTTTTTGTTTTTTCTCTTTATGTTTAATTACAGGCTGCTTTGCCGGCCCTGAAAGCCGAGGCTGACCTGGACTCCTGCTCTCCCCTCTACGTGACCCTGACCAAATGCTGCAACAGCTGGACCCACAACAACAACCTGAAAATGTCAACAGTGCTGCAGGAATGCGATCTCATGCAGCAGAGACGGAGAGCACTAAACCTAAGGCCCGTTTCACTACACGGGGGAAAATTCCCAGACAGTTTCAGCAGACAGAGCTGTGACGAGACGCCCGCCAAGCCCGAATGAAAAGTAAGGCCGAGCAAAAGGATGCTGATCTTGATAACTCTGCATTAACACTGTGCAGGACAGTGATGGACCAACACGCATGATCGGGCAGCAAAAGGGGCGTGGCCGAGACAGGAGGAGCAAGTGAGGTCAGAAGGCACCTCAGAATGGACAAAAATACAGGAGAAGAAGATGCAGGTTTCACCTACGGTGAGCATGGACATTGGAGAAAGGACTTCCCCAATTGGGGTCAGAACCAGGATGGACAGAACTTCGAGCAGCAGCAGCAGCAATGGTCGCAAACAGACTGAAAAGGAGGAGGGCAGGACCCCAGGGGACGCTTCAGGCCGTGGTTTACCCAAGACACCAGAACAGGAAAGTGATGAGCACAAACATACACAAACACACACATCTACATACACTGACTCAGAATGAAGAGAAACACACACATGAACAGATGTGCACTCGTTGATTGAGTGAGAAATGACACACACACACACACGCTGATGCAATAAAGAATGCTTTGCTAACAAATGCTTATGCTGATATGCAAAATGCTGCACACAAATATCCCAATACATAATTTTTATGAGGAGCCATTGATTATCGTTGATTATTTAGAATGTGTTTTATGTCACCCAAAGGGCATTTATGTAGATTTAAGGAATAAGGTCTTAAACAGTTTGGCTACGAAAACAATGTCTGTGCGTGATGTCTGTTTATGGCTCAAGGCCTTGACTGAATTCTTTGCTGTGCTTCACACAGCCTGATGAGGAACAGTGGCACAGAGTGAAAATGATGAAGTTTTAGGTCGGAGTACTGCATTTTCTGTGATTGAAATTTAATTCAAGGAGGAACAAAAGGTGTTACGGTACCTGAGGTTCTCATTCCTACACAATATTGTCCCGGCAGGAAGCAAAACGTTCCTGTGAATTTCTGGTTGATTTTTTGGTTTTGCTTGGCACTAGCTTGATTTTATCAGTGAGCTTTGGCTTGTGTTCTTTCTCTAAGCGAGAGAGGGATAGTTTTATGCTTGGACATGTCTGCAACGGGTCCTAGTTTGTGTTATTTTTATTAGTATTTTGTTGGTTACGTCTGTTTTCGTTTTTGTTACAGTGCACTGAGGAAAGAAACATCTGAGAGGTGTGATCCACCGGTGGTGATATTTTGTGAGTTCATGATTTAACAATCAGCTCTTTAAACCAGGCCTGAAAGATTGAGATTTAAAGCGCTATAAAATATTATTACTGTAAACAGTTGCAAAGTGTGCTTCCCCATGATTGTAATTGGCTTGAGAGAAATTCACTTATAGGGGACACTGATCACGTGAGAAGTCCTGAGTCTAAAAGGATTGCAGCGAGTCAATCCAGTCCAAAAAAAGGAATTGTTTTCCTTTAAAATGATGACGTCATCTTGCTGGTGATGGATGCTCGAATAGGTCGCGCGTGAGACTCCATTATCAGCAACATCTGGTATGAATGTGTGTGAATGGATGCATGTGACTGGACGGTGATGGACGGACTAAAAGTTTTGACTGACTTGATACTGGGACAATGACTGCACCAACTTTAGGATTAGTAAATGCCAACAAACAATTCACCCAGCCGGCAAGAGAAGGGTGGATGCTTCGCTTTGGTTTGTTCTTGCAGGAGTATAAGAGAGACCGGAGGAGGAGACTGTAGCTTCACATGAGAGTGTGGAACTGCAGATTTAACCCGTTGGTCGCTAATTTTGAGTTCTGAGATATGATGTCACTAACCTTCTCTTTTAATTTTCTAGCTCCGATGAATTGACACATGGGAGTGTGTCAAAAAGGGGGGAGTGGAAGTTGAGTTTGAACATCAAACAATGGAAGTTGAGTTTGAACATCAAACAATGGTTATATAAAAAATTTTATGACTTTATTTGTGTGGTTAATAATTTAGGTATGGTAAGCTTATAATGTGTTAGAATAAAAAAAAAATGGTTAATTTGTTTTTGTTTTTGATTTCTTGACTAAACTAAGTGGTTATAACCACTTTCATAAACACATTGCAAATGTGCTCATAATGAGTTGACACTCAGTCTTTTGAAGGTCATAAGCTTTGTTCGGCGTGACTGTCTGGACTGATAAATTGTAGGTATTGACTTTGAGTGCAGAGGGCTAAATGCCAACACGCTTACACACACATAAATTATGATTAGAATGAGTCCCTGGGTCAGAGAGACCTGAACATGAGATTCTAAACCAACTTTGAATCACTAGAGGAACAATAGATAACAATATTAGATTATCAAGGCTGGGGAGAGAGGTGTTTTGGTTTTCTGTCTCTTACAGAGAGAGGAACAGACACCAGACGAGGTACGGAGATATGAGGACCCTTCACACCAGAGACAGACGTAGGGACTGCCGAGACAGCAACTGGGGTCAAGTGTCATGGCATTTGGGCTCCTTGAGAAGATGGATCCCATAAACACAGCAATAACCATGAAGGGGTTGGCGAAAATCTAGGAACACCAGACCAACAAGGTTCGAGAGGCTCTTGGCAAAAGGGGGACACGGCTGTGACCCCAAAATACACAGATCTTTGTTTGAAATCGGGGCAGAATAATCCCCTGATCTGTGCAACGACTAAAGGGTGGTCTAACCCCGGAGGTCGAAGAAAGAAGCTGAGAATCACCCGACTGGAAGATACTGGTAGCTGCAGCAATAGATAAAGGTTAAAAGCTCCTTAGACAGAGGTTCTAGTCTGAGTACATTTGAAAGGTATAAGGTGGCACCAAAAATGGGAGTGGGAAACTGTAGCACCAAAATAAAGCTGTGGGAGAATTGGGGAGTGATGGGAGTGTCATCTGTAACTGCTGTTATTGTTGTAAATCTAATTTTTCTTGCATCTGAACTGCGTAAACACAGAGGTCATCCCACATATGGTCCACCCGTTAAAGGGGGACAGAGGGCCTCAGGACCAAGAAGAACTGAACCTTGCAATGCTGGAGTGTATGTTATAAGTGATCTCTTAAAAAAGAGATCAAAAGGGGGAATTGTGAGATTATTCTGTTATCATATGTTACCTTATATCTGTAATCAAAGTAGTTGAATTATGATACTGCTGTAGATCATATTATACCCCTTAATATAGAGTGTGTGATCAGTATGTAGTTTTAGTTTGCATTATACTTCTGACCTAAAAGAGTGTGAAAATCATTAGATCTATTGGATTGACCTGTATTACTCGACACTGTTGAATGTGTTACACTGTTTCTTGACATTTCATACTGCTGAATCATGAAGAGAATGTTGGGTGCCGAGGGCCTTGTGCTGATAATAGAAGAAACAGACCACATTCCATACCCCCACCTTTACAGAGAGCAGAAAGACAGGGAGCCGAGGTCATAACTTAGGCGCCGTGTGAGAGAAAACATGTGAATGTTTAGGCTTTTACGACTAGGTGGGGGCTACTAGAGGCTATAAGAAGCTGAGTAACCCGTCACCATTTTGAGACTTGCTGTGACCCTCTGCAGGCAGGTCTCCCCATCATGATGGTTCTTATGCTCTTAAGTGTTGAATTATATGGAAATAAATGATTGTTGATTGAGCATTTATACACCGAGTATTGTCCTTCCTTCAGCCCAAAGATTAAAAGAACTGGGAGATTTTAACAAAAGGAATGAAGTCCATGGTGGGGATGCAGAACAAGGACCAAAGATGAATGTGATGCTGAATCAGCAGAAGACTTGGACTCATTTGATTCCAGCTTTGATATCATTGATTTCAATGAAGAGCTTTGTGACTGTAGGAAAGGGCTGGTAGCTCTGAGAGTCCCACTGATGAGGTGTTTGTGTGGAAATCTCTTAGTGGGACCAAAGAGAGAAAAAGCCCTGGTCCTGATGCTATGGGAGGGAAATGATTGAAGTGTGCTGTGAGGAACTGACTGGGAGATTTTCACACATTTTCCAGTCCTCCTTGGAACAACAGGAAGTTCCCAGCATATGGAAACAAAGGTTAAGTGTCCTATGGCACTCAGTGATGATGGTCCTGTGCCCCCTCCACCTCCACCTCTTTTTAAAGGAACTGTAATCTGAAGCTTCAAATGGAACTAAGACTTCCTCCACTAGGTGGCAGTGTCTGAGGAGAAAGTGTTAGTGGAGCTCGCCTGGAGTCAGAAACAGGAAGATGCAGGATTTGGGCTGAAATGGGGAAAAGTAGTTAGCACTAGTGCCTTAAAGCAAGAAGGTTGTAGGTTGAAGCTTGTTGGTCAGCTGGGCCCTTCTGTTGAGGTTGGATGTTCTCCCACAGTCCAATGAAATGCTGCTTAGGTTCATTGGTGCTTCCAAATTGGCTGTAGGTGTGGATGTGAGAGAGTGCTTCTCTGTCTCTCTCTGTTGGCCCTGTGATGGACTGCTCACCTGTGCAGGTGGACCACGCCTCTTGCCCTATGACAGCTAGGGTACAGGCTCCAGCCCTGTGAGCCTAAGCTGAATAAACAGTTAGCAAAAATGATCCATAGATGGCCTGAAATCCCCCAGTTAGCAGTTTGGTAGATAGCTATGACATGCTAATCCCATCCAGCAGCTGTATTCTACCTGTAAGCTGATCCCTGCTGAGCCAAAGGACCGGCACTTTTTAATATACAAATTACAACCTTTAATAGAAACCTATTGGTCAGCATCTTATTAGCCTGCTGTTAGCTTCATTACACAGAAAACTGATAGAAACGAACAGAGTTCATAAAGAATAAAGAGAAATGTGATGATTTAAAGCCTTTGAAGTGCTTCAGATGATCTGTGTCCACTTCTGTCCACTCATTCATTCATGTAAGCTTCTAATGCAGCTTTGATCTTCACAGTCTGCTTCATGAAACTCATTCTAACCCTGAATGTCAGAGTCTTCCTCCTTCTCTTTCCCATCATTCATGCTGGCAGTGGAGGAGATGTTGGATGTTGGACTGTGTTTTGGATGATGTGTGTATGTTTTGTGTTGGACTGCTGTTTGTAAAGCAAATAGCTATTTTGGTTTGGATTTCAGTGACAGACAGACTTTAAGGTGGAATGAAGAGTTTTAGAGTTTCACAGTAAATTATCCAGTGGAGGATTTTTTTTCTTTTTTGAAGGTTTGAAATGTGAACATTGTTCTGCTACAGTCAATGGACTAAACCAGAGAAGACGAAAACAGACTTTACCATGAAGATCCTCAGTGTGGATCAGTATCAGCCTTGTGTCTGCAGTTTAGTGTCAGCACAACTTTCACATCATATTCATCTCAGCACAACTAAAACATGGTGACTGACCTCAGAGTTTCAAGTCCACATCCCCGACTCTCCAGAAAACCACACAGATGCTTCACTCCTGAATCCTGCAGCTTGTTCTTAGTAGAGAACCAGGAGTCATTACTCAGGTCCAGCTCTCTCAGATGGGAGGGGTTGGACTTCAGTGCTGCTGCCAGATAATGACAGCTGATCTCTGACAAACCACAGTTCCACAATCTGCATAAAGAATGGAAGATGTAAGTTTATTAGACAAAGTGTGTGCTTGAAATCATTCAGTAGAGAAAAAACACTGAAGTTTTCACATTAAAGTTGTAGGTTTATCATAAAAACGTGAAAAAAGATTTGAAAAACTTGTGTTTTTCATTTAAAGAAGCACATAGCTTCACTTTTAAAGGTGAAGTGTGAAAGAAATGGACATATTTGAAGTCCAACACCTTTTTCCAGTCACATTATTAAAGCAGACAAACTACAAGCTCATTTTCATTCCAACAAGTCATCTTCTAACCTGGACTAACAACACTGGTCTCTATGTGCAGCAGACCAGTGCTCAGGGAGCGTCTACAAAGTGCAACACTGAAAGAACATCACACACAAATTTGCTTCCAGCACTTTCACACAAACATCTACTGTCATTATTGTCACCAAACTCTGTGGATCCTTTATTGCAAATTCAAATGTGATTCAAATGGTCAGACAAAAGAGGGTTATGAGGAAATATGATGAAATGTTGTGTATTAGCAGGAAGTTGTTGAATCATTTTCCTCATGAACGAAACAAAATGTTTAACAAACATGTTTTTACCAACTCAGTGTTGGACTTTGATCAGCAGGATAACACTGATGTTTAAAGGCTTTTTAGTCATGCTGTGTGAATATTTATGGATGATGTTCTTTCAGTGTTGCACTTTGTAGACGGTCCCTGAGCATTCGTCTCACAGCCAGCTGCACATAGAGACCAGTGTTGTTGGTCCATGTGGGATTAATCCAGTCACACAGGATGAGAGTAATCATAGAGGAACCCTGGGTAATGATGAAGCACAAACTACATTTGTCATGAATCAAGCTGATGGAGTGTTTTGGGGGATTTCCTGCTTGTATTGTTGTGCTGATGCAAATGTGTGCTGACAGCTGCGAGTTTGTTCTTCAACAGTCAATGACACCTGAACAACGTGTGAACTTTGGACCCAGACGTGTAACACAATTCAACCCACCGAAGCATCCAACCTGAACAGGAAACAGAGACGGCTCGCCTTTAAAGAAAACAATGCTTCTTTTGAACACAGCATCAAAGAAAGTCTACAGTATACAATAGAAAAGACTGAAAAAAAAGTTTTGGGTTGTTTTTAAATTGGGCAGAAATGAAACTACACTAAGCTCAAATATGTGACAGACATTTAATCCAATTTCAGTTTGGCCTCATCCAGGGCCAGATTATCCAACACACACTCTGACCACTGTATGTCCAATTATTAAAGAAGGAAAAGAAGCCGAGCATTCAAATCCAGCTGGCTAGGGTCCATCAAACATCTGTGCCCAGGGCTCTGTAAGCTGAACATCCAGCCTTGGCCACATGGAGCCATCATGGATTTAGTGTGAACAATAAAATAGGCAGTGATGTTTCAGTGCTTTGAATTGTGTTACACAAAAATAAGAAAAGCAAGGTTTTCACGTTGTTCAGGCAGAATTGAGCATTGAAGAATGAATTCACACGTCAACAAACATTTTCATCAGCACAAGCAGGACAACAAAAGCAGGAAATTCCCCAAAACTGCCTTTTCTCAATCTACAACTTCAACAACTGACATGAATTATACTTCATACACAGACCCACAGTCTCTGATTGCCCTGAAATCTCACTGACAGCCAATATAATTGTTTTCTCTGTATGTATTACTCTAGGGTCTACCTTAAAATATAAAGTGCTGTATAAATAAAATTGAACTGAATTTTCCTGTGCCTGCTTTGGATTTCAGTTTTATAGACTTTGTGTTTCCTCATTTTTGAGTTTTCCATTTAGACCAATAAACGCTCCATTTTGTCACTTCCTGCCTCTGTACCTTCCACCTGGGTCGTATGTATTTAATGCATTGTTTTCATGTCCATTATTTTATAGTGTGTTGGCTTTTCAAAGCACATTGTGACCTTTGTCTATGAAAAGCACTGAAATACATGAATCTATTTCTGCAAGGCTGCTTCCCTTTAAATGTAGAGAAAACATCTCCCTGTAGTTGTCCATTTCTACCACAACTCTGATTATAACACAATGATTTCTTTTCTTTTGATAAAGCTAGGGTAACAGTTTCCCCTGGTTCCAGTGTTTGTTTCAATCTAGCATAAATATGTCCTTGGCCTCTTTATACAGAGATTAATCTAATCTTAATCAGTATCAAAGGAAGAACAATGTTTTCCACTCTTAAATATCCTGAGATATACATAACTTGTTTCTGGGTAATTAATATAATGGAACAGGCTTCAGAACTTGCCTTTGAATCCTCTGGTTTAAAGATTTCTTCAGCATTAAAGTAATCCAGTGAGAGTTGCCAGTATTCCGCTGCTACACAGCAAACAGTAACTGCTGATAGTTCATTCAGCAAACTTCATTTTCAAGTTGTAAATAAGTAAGGTTTAAAACAATGCGTATGCTGCTGCCATGCCAGAAGTTGGTTTATCGCAGTAACTTGAACTGTACATCAAACTGACCAATCACATTTGGACACTCTTCCTTTGGGCTCCGCCAACTAAACATTAAAGAGTCAGTTGATTTGTGTGAGCAGGATTATAGAGCACAGAGTTACCAGTGAGAGCATGGCTGTATCCCAATTCACGGTCTGCAGCCTTGAAGGCCACATTTTAAGGCCAATTATGTCACAGCGACGCGACAAAGGCTGTCCCAATTCAAAGGCTGCTCCAAATGTGGCCCACAAACGTGTCCTTCATTTCCCCAAATTTGAAGGATGGTTCGGTGTGTCCTTTATGGCCCAACCTATCCCAGAATTCATAGCGCGGTGGTGGGTGTGGATAATTTTGTGGGGCGTCCGAAGAGTAAACTTTCAAAAGTAAGCACTGAATATCATGTCACTTATTTATGTGCAAATGTTTAATAATGAAGAACATTAAAACATTACTGTTGACCACATGTCGGCGAAGTTATGTGACATTAGTGATGTTAGCACTTAACTTGGTTTTAAAGCCTTTTCTTTAAACATATATATATTGTCGACCTTATCTTACAGAGAATGTGATGATTTTATGGATAATTAAAGTCAGTCATATATCCACAAACACAACAAGCTGAAAGTCAGTGATGCTGCTCGGTTTGCAGTCCTGAATATCACGGCACAAGCAGGATTCACTGCACTGTTAATGTTAGCTATGTTATATTGCTGCCTCTGTTCGGTGTGTCGAGCCAAACGGACTTTAACGTGTGTTTGAACGAGCTGACGGTTCACTCGTTAAGCTGAAAGAAAGATGCTTTAATCACAGGAGTCACACATGTGTCCACTGTACCATCTGGAACTCTTCTTGTTTAGCACTCGTAATAACACAAACACTAAATCCTCCTTCTCTTGTGCTGTTTTGTAGCAGTGTGTACACCTGAGACTGTCACCTGTCTGTCTGTCCTGCATTCTCTCTCTGTTTCTTTCTCTCTGATTGTGGAATAAAAGTATGAACATGTATTTATAAGTTACACTTGTGTTTGAATCCTGCAGCTTATCACACATTTGATTTCCATGTGTGACAACTGCAAGTGTCCAGAGTGAGGACAGACTGAGGGACCCACTGTTGCACATCATCTGTGAGGCTTTGCACCCCTGATGATCCACCAGGACAAACTCAGCAGTGTGTGAGGAAGAGGAGGAGGAAGAGCCAGCAGCAGCTGACAGATGGAGAGAATAGACAGACAGACTTTGTGAAGGACTGCTAGGAAAGTTTAAAATAACTAATTGTCTGTCCTCAATCAGTCGTATTAGGTAATGTTCAAATAATTTTATCATTCCAGTGTTTTCAGTGTGGGAGAAAGTACTCAGGGCCTTCAAGTTACACACTATGAAAGGCAGCAACAAGTTTAATGTTCAGAAACCTAAAGTACGTATCAGCAGCAGAATGGAGCTGAAAATAAATGTCCATGATTGTTTCAGTTCTATGAAGCTTTGAGTATTTTGGATTAGTAGCACTGCTGTGTTTGTTGCATCATATTGCTGTAATTGTTTATATGCTTTATATATTTTGAGGTATAGTGTTACATCATATTCTATAAGGATGCTATGTGTTTGTATACCTTCTTAGTATACATTCTAGACCAGCGGTCCCTAACCTTTTTTGCGCCACGGACCGGTTTGTGCCCGACAATATTTTCACGGACCGGCCTTTAAGGTGTCGCGGATAAATACAACAAAATAAAACTAGTGCCGGTACCGGAAAAAAGAAGATTTATTCATAACACACGTGAAAAGACCCAGGAAAACCGAGTTAACGATAAAAACGATAACAAAATAACACTGAAAACCGATAAAAACCCTGAAAACCATACATTTCACACCTGAGCCTCAACTCTCGCGGCCCGGTACCAAACGACTCACGGACCGGTACCGGTCCGAGGCCCGGGGGTTGGGGACCGCTGTTCTAGACCGTCCCATTTCACAAGCCTCGCACTTCCAGCCTTTTCAGTGTTCGAAGACACGGCCCACTAGACTGCAAAGACCGCGTCTTCCAAGGCTGCAGACCCTGAATTGGGATGCAGCCCATGAATCTGCTGCACTGCTGAGGTCTACGTGTGCAGGTTGTTGAATTAAGGAATTCAATTCTGCTCATGGTTACTTTTTTATGATTAACTTTTGACAAATGTAATTCCACAGTTATCTCCCAGTGATTCATTGCTCTGTGTTCCAGTTTTTCTTAATCAGCTTATCTGACTGTGTGGTTAAATAGTCCAAAGGAAATGACCTCTCCTTTTCTGGATCATTGTTTCCTCAGCAGATATCTTGAGGTGAAGGAAAGGTGTGAAAGAGAAGCTCTAAGGACTCAGGAAAGGGAGGAGTATTCAAATCCAACTTCTAGATGATGAACTACAAATTTTCATCTTACTTCAGCCCAATGTGCTCTGTATTGCTTTATGCAGGTCATGTAAATGGGAATGACCAGTTAATTTCACTATAAAAGGTTGGAATTGTAAAGAAAAACAAAACAAAACAAACATACAAAAAAAAACAGAGCTCATAAAATGAAATAGAACTGATTTTTATTTTTTGGTCCCCCCTTAAGAAATGGTGCAATGTAAATATCTTCCTTTTTGATCAGGCTTTTTGTTTCCAAATTCATATTCAGGCCCCCAAAGCCTTCTTTTTGTCACTTTCTCACCTGCCTCTGCATCTTTCCCCTGTCCTCAGGATTCATTTAAAAAAAAAAAAAACCTTTCAGAGCATTTCAGGGTCAGGGTCGTGTGTATGTTGTCCATCTCCACCATCACTCTTCATCTCGCTCACTGAGTTCAAACATGATACATTTGCTGTCTGTACCACAGACATGCCTAAGATCAAGCTTTTCAGTCTGTGTCTCTTTCAAACTTTGAACACCCTCGACTCCTCCCCTCATATCTTAGCTCCTCACACCAGAGAAGTGAGCCGGGGAATTAAGGCAACAGCTGTTTAACAAAATCAGACATCCTCACTTTGGAGGCTCATTTTAGATGAATATCACATGAAGAGTTTTGTTACAGCCAAACTACAGCTGTATGTTATGATGTCAGGTGTAACATTTTAGGGGGGTTGGGTTCCTTTTCTATACTTATACATAATTACATTTACAGTAAGACTTCCCTTTACCCTGTCAAGACCACCACAGTTCACTTCAATAAAACTTTACTTAAGATTTGTTTTCATGTTTTGATCCAGCTATGGTAGCCATTTCCCCTGTGTCCAGTCCTTGTACTAAGCTAGACTAAAAATGTCCAGTGCTGGTTAGTTATTATTGTTATTTATGATCCCCTACATTAACCTAAATTAAAATATATTCTCCAGCTAGAATAGTGTTTCTGTTCCTGTTCTGTTATTGTTCATGTCACATCTGTATGAAAAAAAAAAACCAGGAAGTGAGGTTTATTCAAAGTACAACTGCATTATCAAACTGTCCCAGCATATAAACCTGAAATCTGTGTGGAGCAGCTGATCTGTACGATGTGCAGAACACAAAACATTATTTACCATCAGTTACTGTGTTACTGAACCACGTGGGTGTATGAAGCATTGCTTTTAGTTTTAATAGCACATGGCAACATTCAGACATTAATCTAAACAGTAACGCTTTTATTTCTTGAAGAGTCAGCAGAGAAGTCACTCACTGTGAACGCAGTGATGAGAAAAAGAAGCTTGAGGAACAGACATTTACTCCCACTGGGCTTAAATCTAGGACTCTCCACCATTTGACCCGAGAACTGAAGAAGCTTCTCAGATGAGAGTTGAAACGTCTTCAAGCAACTTAAAGAAGTCTAGATGCCTTTCTTTCCAAGCTCCTTAAACAACCCACATCACTGTTGTCTGGATCAATTGGGAATCAGTGACACCGTGAGCAGAACAACTGAGAGGAGCAGGCCTCTTGTTGCCTATACTGACTGCTGTGGAACAAATGGCCTGCTCATAGGTGTGTTAACAAACCATGCCACAGAAAACATGAACCAAACAATACTTATGTCTTCCCAATTAAACAAAATATGTGACTGTAAAAAATCTTCAAACAGTAATGAAGAATCTCCTAAGCCATCCAAAAGTAAATAAAAGGTCATTTGCCAATTCTAAAAAGCTTGGTTGTTCATAGAATGATATCATTCAGACTTTAAATGATCAGCAGTGGGAACGTTTGTATCCTGACCTGAGAGTTTCCAGTATACAATGTGGACTCTGCAGTGCAGCACACAGAAACTTCACTCCTGAATCCTGCAGGTCATTGTTACTCAGGTCCAGCTCTTTCAGACGAGAGGACTGGGAGTTGAAAACTGAGGATAGAGCATCACAGATTCTCTCTGAGAGGTTACAGTGACTCAGTCTGAAAAAACAAACAAACAAATAAATTAAATTGGTCAAATTGTTATGATAGGCTGTGATGTAGGCAGGCCGGAAAGGTGGACCCAAGAGCAGGACTAAAAACCGGGAGGTTAAACTCAAAACGCAGCTTTATTGCAGGGGAAAAACTCCTCATAAACAAACTCACAATAACAAAACAAAGCTCAGAATAGAGAAACTAAACAGGAGTACGAGACAAACACACAGCTTGCAGAGGGTAGGAAACATTAACGACGCAACAGAGGACAAAGGCAAACACAGGGCTTAAATACACAGAGACCTGATCAGGGAATGGGGAACAGGAGGGAGACACAGCTGGGAGAAATTAGGGCTAACGAGACAGGGGGAAGGAAAACTAAATACACTGACATAGGACTGGGACTATCAAAATAAAACAGGAAACAAGAAACAAATCACAAGGATGCAAACTTGACACTGAACTAAACCTAGAATAATAATCAAAAAAGCACAACTTAAAGAATCAAAGCATAAATCATAATACAAAAAATATACCAAAATATAAGAAACTTAAAAAGCTGGGTCAAAATGACTGAGAACCGTGACACAAATGATGTTTTTTTAAATGCCAGCATGCAATACAATTAATGGCTTCATTAAAACTCAGCTGTCCTTCTATATCAGCACTTACTCCTTGTAAGCTCCACCTGCTCCACCTTGTGAGTCAGAAGACAAGAAAACAAACTGTAAATCTAGTAGAAAAATAATTTCTGACTCATGATTGGAAATGTAATCTTCTCAAATCCATTTGTACATTTTAGAGCCTGATACTGAAATATAGCAGTGGACAGCATGGACATTCACAGCAGCAAAGATTACAGAATACGACTTTGTTCAGTAAATATTACACTCATGCTGTCAAGAAAAACCAAAGGTAGGTAAAACTCTGGTTGTTGCAGCCATCCAGTAAGACATGCTTTGTACTGTTCTGCTGCAGTTTGTGACACCTGTTGGATGAGTTTTGAAGGATGAAGAAACAAACACCTCAGTTCAAGTTTTTCTTCTAAACTGGATGTAATTTTGGCAGCCGAGAGTGTTTCACACTCTCTCCCAGTTAAAAACAGAACACAACAAATAAATAACTTTACCTACTACTGCTATATAAATAAAAAAAATAAAATAAACTTACTTTTATCCTTATCATTCAAGATTGTGAAAAGATTATCTACTCAGAGAAAACTGGTGATTTTAGATGAGAGAGATGATTTGGAAGATGATGAAGGGGAAGAGTTTTTAGAACTTGAGGCCTTTTGTCTTCACTATATAGGACAGAGAAGACAGGAAGAATATATACATGCATAAAGTCCACAAAATAGATATGCAAGACACAGAGGAAAACTCTGCCCATCATGTGTGTTATAGGCTGTTTGGAAAAGGTTATTGTTTCAGTGGTGCTGAACTACAGACTGACATGAATCTCTGCTCAGTTGATGGTTATGATAATATCCTGTTGTCTCTTTGTTCTTCTATTCTTGATTCTGTTGCTCCCATCAAATGAAACGCCCTAAAATTTACTCTCATTGCTTACTAAATGATACTAGGCATGCCTTATGACGCGTTTGTCCCTGTGATGAGAGAAGGTGGAAAAAAGATAAACTTCAGGTCTTTTATGATATGTTATGGACCAGTCGCTTAAATTTTCAAACTGCTGCTAGAATGGCCAAGGCATCTTTTCTTTCCGAAGTCATTCTGGGTAATGGTCACAACCCCCATATGCTATTTAAAATTTTTAATTCTGTTGTTAATCCCTATTCTGATATGCCTTTACCATATTCACAAGCTCTTTGTGAGCGTTTTTGAATTCTTTTTTTAGATACGTTTTCATCTCTAAAGTCTTCCTTTTTCTCTGCTTCTTGTCATGTTTTTTCCTCTGGGTGTACTTCAACTTTTCATCGATTTGAGCCCGCGTTACTTTCGACTCTTAAGCAGTTAGTTGATCAACTAAAAAACACCAAGACTGTGTTTGATATTCTCCCATCACTGATTGTTAAGGACTGCTTTGATGTAATTGGACTGAGTATTCTATTCTTAATGAATTTTTCTCTACTTTCTGGATTTGTCCCACTGGCCTTTAAGCATGCTGTAGTCCAGCCTATTCTGAAAAAAAATCATCTTGATTGTTATGATCTCTCGAACTATAGACCGATTTCGAAGCTTCCATTTCAGTCCAAGATCCTGGAGCGACTAGCTCTTTCTCAGCTTCAGGCGTATTTAGACGCGAACAACATTGCAGAGAAATTTCACTCTGCCTTTAAGCCATTGCACAGCCCTGAAATGGCTTTAATTAGAGTTCTTAATGACCTTCTTCTAAGCACTGATACTGGACGCTATGTGGTCCTGGCTTTATTGGAATTGTAATCGGAAGGTTGCCGGTTCGATCCCCGGCTCGGACAGTCTCGGTCGTTGTGTCCTTGCGCAAGACACTTCACCCATTGCCTACTGGTGGTGGTGAGTGGGCCCGGTGGTGCCAGTGTCCAGCAGCCTCGCCTCTGTCAGTGCGCCCCAGGGTGGCTGTGGCTACAATGTAGCTTGCCGTCACCAGTGTGTGAATGTGTGTGAATGGGTGGATGACTGAATGTGCAAAGTGCTTTGGGGTCCTTAGGGACTAGTAAAGCGCTACACTAATACAGGCCATTTACCATTATATCTGCTCCCTCTTAGGGCAATTTTTGAGAAGTATAATATTGCCTTTCATTGCTATGCCTATGACATACAGATGTATTTTGAGATTACTGACGATCTTACTATGTCTTTTCATTATTTTCGTGAATGCATGCGTGAGGTTAAAGAATGGTTTAAAGGTAATTCTCTTGTCTTGAACGAAAAGAAAACTGAGTTCGTGGTGTTCTGTGGAGGCCTGTCCTCCTCCCTTCTCCGTAGGTTGCAGACTGTCAAGAATGTGGTGGCACGCCTTTTGACGGGTAGCAGGAAATTTTCCTCTATTACTCCTGTTCTTGCTGGCTTGCACTGGCTGCTGATTAAGTACCGTATTCAATTTAAAATGCTACTCTTCACGTACAAAATCATTAA
This sequence comes from Pelmatolapia mariae, assembly GCF_036321145.2. Lineage (NCBI taxonomy): Eukaryota > Metazoa > Chordata > Actinopteri > Cichliformes > Cichlidae > Pelmatolapia > Pelmatolapia mariae. Next base: position 36,106,663 of record NC_086229.1, read on the forward strand.
TAATTTAGTGCCGAGCTACCTTAATGAACTTCTTAGATCTGCTACTCAAATTCTTCTGGAGCAACCTCATTCTCGGCTGAAGTCTTGGGGCGACCATGCGTTTGCTGTAGCTTCCCCAATCTTGTGGAATAATCTTTGTGTTGCTATCCGGGCGTCTGATTCTATGCCAGTGTTTAAATCACGGTTAAAGACTTATTTATTTAATCTTGCCTTTCCATCTAGTTAATATTTGGTGTATGCTGATATATTTTTATCTGTTATGCTTTGATTGCTACTTTTAGGTATTAATGACTGTCATGGTTTTTATATCTAATACGTGCTGGGTCCTTTCCCCTTTTCCCATCTCCTTTTTTCCTATGTTATTTTTTAAGCACCTTGGTATACCGTTGGTTTTTTAGTGTGCTTTATAAATAAAAAATTTTTTTATTATGAATCTGTTTAACTTATAATTAAGCTCAATAAAATAACTATTAATAGTGGTGAGACTGTGGTGCAGTTTATCATCAAAGGCTGACAAAGAGGCACCACGCTGGAAATAAATGGCATGAAGTCTGACTTGGGTTTTTTGTTGTTGTTATTGTTTTTGTTTGTTTGCTTTTTTAATCAAGATAAAATTTTATGGCAACCATAGCAGAGATGACCAGGGAAGGTGTGCTTAAAGGGGAAGTAGCTAAAACAGCTCATTTTAGATTGAAGATGAACTGAGGTGCTGCACCAAAGGCTTTACCAACATTTTGACAACAGTGTGAAAGAAAAACTGGGAGAAAAGCAGGTTCAGGGAGGGACAACCCTCTGCTGCAACCAGTTTGGAGTGAGGGGAGAGAGCAGGCCAAAAAAACAAAACAAAACACTGTGGAAGACAGAGGCAGAGTTTAGTAATCAATTCAATTCAACAGCGGAGCATGAACACATGGAAAGTGGTGAGTGAAGAAGTAATGCTTAGTACATCCTGGGAAGTGCCCAGAAATCTAAGCTTAAAAAGTGTAACTAAGGATGCTTCTATGACTGCAATGATTCACTGAGTATTTCAAAGAACTTAATTATAAAAAATTCTCAATGCAAATGCTTTGTTTAATGCATGTGTCACGGTACTGGGTCGTGAGGCCCAGTGTTTGAGTTCCAATGCATATTTTTGTATTCATATGTTATAGTTCAACGCATCTAGTTGATTTCTAGTTTGCAGTTTAGTCCTTAGTTTCTTAGTCCCTTTTGTCATCTCTCCCTGGTCCGTGCGTCTACCTGTCATGTTTCATGTCTGTGTGGCTCTTGTTGTCAAGTTCGTGCCACGTCTATGTCTCTGTGTTTCCTGTTTTATTTTGGAAGAGTCTGGTGTTCTTTGTTCATTGTAGTTAGTATTACGCTTCCCTGTATTGTCGTTATGTGTCATTCTAGTCAGCTGTGTTCTCATGTGTCTCCACTTCCCCTGATCACCTCATGTGTGTATTTAAGTCCTCAGTCTTCATTTGTTCGTCGTCGTGCCGTCTGTTCAACTTCCCCGGTGTTATGCCAGGTTTCAGGACTCTTTGCTGGTCATGTCCATGTTGCTTACGTGTATACGTTTCATAGTTCTTTGTTGTTCCAGCACAGAGTCCTGTTCATACTTGTCTCAGTCATATGCATCATTGTCACCTTGTCTTAGCCTTCCCTTTTGTCTGAGTTAAGTGTCAGTTCTTAGTTTTCCCAGTTCAGCTTCTAGTTAAGTCTTGCCTCGGTGCTTTCAGTTGTTTGCCACTTTAATCAGCCCAAATAAAGGCTCGCTTTTCATTTCAAGTTCAGTACTGTCTCCTCGTCTGTGTCTGCACCTGGATCCTCACACTCCCACACAAGGTCTGCCCTCCGCAGACCATGACAGCATGAGCCACCACACATGTAAAAGCGAGTGTTTCACCAATATTTGTGACAAAAAATAGACCTGCAGTAAAAATGTATCTAGGAGCATGCATGTGAATATAAAGTATCACAACATCAGGCACATGCAGCCCCAGTTTTAAAAAAAAAGACTAATAACAGAACAGCAGCAGTGATGATCATAGTTTATGGTGGATTCAGCGTCTCGAGGACACCAGGTTCTTGAGCCATCAAAGAGGTTACAGTTGTATTGGAGAAATCCCAAAACTTTATGATACAAATTCTTACAAAGGTAGAAAGCCTGGTGAAATAAATTACTGACACAGTTGGATGTTAAAAGAAAAGACATGAGTACAAATGTACTTACAGAGCTTTGTTGGAGGCTTTGACCACTGGCAGCAGCCTCAGAAGAGCCTCCTCTGAAGCAGAGTATTTCTTCAGGTCAAACACATCCAGATCTTTTTCTGATGACAGTAAGATGAAGACCAGAGCTGACCACTGAGCAGGAGACAGTTTATCTGTGGAGAGACTTCCTGATCTCAGGGACTGTTGGATCTTCTCCACTAGAGAACGATCATTCAGTTCATTCAGACAATGGAACAGATTGATGCTTTTCTCTGCAGACAGATTCTCACTGAGCTTCTCCTTGATGTACCGGGCTGTTTCCTGATTGGTCTGTGAGCTACTTCCTGTCTGTGTCAGCAGATCTTGTAGGAGAGTCTGATTGGTCTGCAGTGAAAGACCCAGGAGGAAGCGGAGGAACAAGTCCAGGTGTCCATTTGGACTCTGTAAGGCCTTGTTCACAGCACTCTGGTGGAGCAATTTTAAACTCTTTGTCTTTTTAAATAATGTATAACATGTTGAGGTTGTTTGTTCTTCCAGCAGATTGAGTCCAGAGTTGATGAAGGTCAGATGGACATGAAGAGCAGCCAGAAACTCCTGAACACTCAGATGGATGAAGCAGAACACCTTGTCCTGGTACAGTCCTCTCTCCTCTTTAAAGATCTGTGTGAACACTCCTGAGTACACTGAGGCTGCTCTGATATCGATGCCACACTCTGTCAGGTCTGATTCATAGAAGATCAGGTTTCCTTTCTGCAGCTGATCAAAAGCCAGTTTTCCCAGAGACTCAATCATCTTCCTGCTCTCTGGACTCCAGTGTGGATCTGTCTCATTTCCTCCATCATACTTGACCTTCTTCACTTTGGCCTGAACCACCAGGAAGTGGATGTACATGTCAGTCAGGGTCTTGGGCAGCTGTCCTCCCTCTCTGGTTTCCAGCACATCCTCCAGAACTGTAGCAGTGATCCAGCAGAAGACTGGGATGTGGCACATGATGTGGAGGCTTCGTGATGTCTTGATGTGGGAGATGATCCTGCTGGCCTGCTCCTCATCTCTGAATCTCTTCCTGAAGTACTCCTCCTTCTGTGGGTCAGTGAACCCTCTGACCTCTGTCACCATGCCACCAACACAGTCAGGAGGGATCTGATTGGCTGCTGCAGGTCGTGTGGTTATCCAGAGGCGAGCAGAGGGAAGCAGTTCCCCCCTGATGAGGTTTATCAGCAGCACATCCACTGAGGTGGACTTTCTAGGGTCAGTCAGGATTGTAGTTTTGTGGAAGTCCAGAGGAAGTCGACACTCATCCAGACCATCAAAGATGAACACAACCTGGAAGTCTTCAAAGCTGCAGATTCCTGCTTCTTTGGTTTCAGTAAAGAAGTGATGAACAAGTCCCACCAAGCTGAACTTTTCCTCTTTCAGCACATTCAGCTCTCTGAAAGTGAATGGAAATATGAACTGGATGTCCTGGTTGGCTTTGTCTTCAGCCCAGTCCAGGGTGTATTTCTGTGTTAGGACTGTTTTCCCAATGCCAGCCACTCCCTTTGTCAGCACTGTTCTGATTGGTCCATCTCTTCCAGGTGAGGCTTTAAAGATGTCTTCTTGTCTGATTGTTGTTTCTGGTCTGTCTGGTTTCCTGGATGCTGTTTCAATCTGTCTGACCTCATGTTCATCATTGACCTCTGCAGTCCCTCCCTCTGTGATGTAGAGCTCTGTGTAGATCTGATTCAGAAGGGTTGGGTTTCCTGCTTTAGCGATCCCCTCAAACACACACTGGAACTTCTTCTTCAGTGTGGATTTAAGGTTACGATGACAAACTGCAGCTTGAAGTTCTAAATAAAGGAAGAATATCATTTTATTTTTTATAAACACCATACAGAAACTTTTTGAATACATGTTGATACATTTCTTCACAGATTTCTAAGTGTTCCACTTATTACCAATATCTTAAATCTTTAGATAAATCCTCTTACTGCTCTGCAGACGGTCAGCCAGCTGCTCCTGCTTCATTCTCCTCAGGAAGTCCACTGTGATCTTTACAAATGCCTCTCTGCTGCTGCTCCTCTGACTCTCTAAGCATTCTGGGTCATTTGGACTCAGAACCTTCTGGATCTTCTTCAGCTCGTTCTTCACAAAAGTGATGATGTTGTCCTCCAGCAGCTGGAACAGAATATTTATGAATGAGCCAATCAGACTGAAATCATGGAGCCAAACATCAGATCCATGTTGGACACACTGACAATCCACTGGTCTACAAAGAGCAGCATGGAGATGACTGTGAACAGAATAGATGTAACAGTAGTTGTTGTACATGTACAGACCATAAATATGGAGTCCAGCTGTGTTTGATGCTGCTGGGCAGACTGACCACTGGGAACCTCTGAGCTCTGCTGGTCCACTCTGTGGAGGAAACATGAAGAATTAGTTCAACACAGGATAAAGATCCAGTAGATTTTTGTTTGAATAACTTCATCTGAATCAAGTCTGTCAACTTTTAAACTCTCGGATTCTGAAAATATGGGTCATTTTTAGTAAGTTTATGGACTTTCTTTCAGTGGTGATGTCAGGGAAGATTTTGAGGAAGCTCATTAAACTGAACCATCAGCAGATCACTGCTCCAAAACCAGAACATGATGCGAGGTCTCTCCACCACCAGAACACCAGCTTTACTAACATGATAGATCAGTGTAGTACAGATTAATAACTGATGAGTCATTTTATCAAAATCACTGAGTGCTTCACATCTGACCCTCTGATGTTTCTGTAGACATTTTGCATATTTAATAAATGTCTGACAGTTTAACATTCATTCTATGAATACAGTGAAATGTTGTGTTATAGTCACCATGTTTTTTCCACCATCATAAATTCTTAAATTCAGAAAATTAGATTATTTTTTCACAGCTGAAAAACAACAACATTTATTCTCCATTGAAATCTGCATCGTCCACTCCAAAGGTCACAATCTGAAGGTAACATCTGGTTTTGTTCCCTGTGATTCAATCTGAGCATCAGTATGGTGGGATTTATCCACTACATCCACACCACTGTGGTTCAGTGTTGTCCTGATGGAGTAACAGCAGCCAGTATGATCCAGGCTTTAGCTGCTGGGTCTCTGTGTGACCTCTCAGACTGTTTAACAGATCAGACACAAAGAGAATCAGAGCAGCTCTTTAAAGACAAACATGAACCCACTCAGGTCACACTTTCCCCACAGATATGAGCATCACTGTCCTCAAACAGCAAATGACCAAGTCTAACATTTGGATCTTTTCTCTTTCATTGTTTTCTTTTTATGAATCTTTGTAACAATCTGAGGATGTTTCAGGTCAGATTTATCCAGGAAACACAAACATGTAAAGGAGTCATCACAGCTCTCTGACCTCGTTGGTCCAGGTTCACCACTGAACTTTGGATTTTGATCTTTGGACCGGTCACTCCTCACAGACGGACAGCTGGACCCTGCAGACTGTGACATCTGACCTCTGCAGACACAAACATGATAAAGTGATTGAAGCAGCTGTGATCACACAGACTGCAGATGATGCAGCTGTTTCCTGTCAGTAACATCCTCTTAGATCAGAGTTCAGCTTTTTACAGGAAAACTGGACAAAACTGATTTTGTTACAAATTCATTTTCATTTCCTCTCAGCTCACAAACACAGTCAGAAAATCAACCAGAATCAACACTAATTATAATGTCAGTGCAGAATTATTTCTGTTACTCAGTGAGTTCAGCTCTCTGACCTCGTTGGTCCAGGTTCACCACTGAAGTCTGGATTTCGACCTTTGGACCGGTCACTCCTCACAGACGGACAGCTGGATCCTGCAGACTCTGCTCTGTCCTCCTCTTCCTCCATCATCATCTTCTTGTGGACTTCAGTCAGTCTGAGAGGTAAACCACAAACACTCAGTGAGTTCACAGTAACAGGATTAACTGAGTTACAGTCGCTGACCTCTGACCTGTCATGTAACCAAGAAACCAGGTCAGTATATCTATCCAGTCTTTATGTCTGACGTCATTAGCCGTTTCTGGGTCCAAGCTCCACTTCAGGTTGCGATATCAAAAGAAAACATCACTGAGAGTTGAAAAGCGTTCTAAATTCTTTCATCTGTAATATAATGATCAGCGTTCTGCTCTACCAGGTATAACAATTAAGTTTAACATCCAGGCATCCATGAAAACTGAATTTATGAAATTTAACAGAGTTAGAAGTTAGCAGGAAGTTAGCTCGCTAGTTTCCATCTAAACATAATAAACTATGTTCTGACTGAGAGATTTCTGAAAAATTTAAATGGCCAACACTGATCACTGACTGTTTTGTGGGGCTTGTTCAGATTAAATAGAACAAGATACAAAGCATTAAAACATGTTAAAATCACAACATCCTTAATACACACAGAGTAGTTTGGACCTAGAAGCAGGTTTCATACGTCATCACTTAAAGACCGGGTAGGTTCATACAGGTCATACAGATCTCTGCATCTTAGAAGAAACTATTAAAGGTCATGAATGAGACAAAGGCAGGGAGGCGTCCTTTACAGCTAAACAGCAGAGTGAGAGAACAGCCAGCACCTCTACATTTATCAGATTATATTTTATACAGAACAGCTACTGTTGATTATTAAATAAGTTGATTAATTTCAGTATAGTGGTGTACATTTCACATTTACCTCTCTGCAGGAAAACAGAAGCCCTCTTTAAAATCAATGTTTGCATCTTTAGACCCGTCACTCTGTAAGGACACAGAGCTGGGTCGAGGTCCAGGTGGGTTCCTGTGAATAATGATGGAGCAGTGATGTGAGTGCTGAGCTGTGACATGGAGAAGAGTCATGGACAGTTAGAGATGGTCATCTCACCTCTGAGCTTTGGTCTGGCTCTCATGTTCCCCACACAGAGTGCTTTTAGAGGGAGGGACTCCCTCCTCTCTGTCCTCACACTGATCCATGCTGCTCAATTCAGCTCACACACACTTTCTACCTGCAGAGGAAACACAAATCATTCGTGTGCACATCAACTGAAATCCTCCTTTCCATCATGTGTGCTGTCCAAATATCAGCTGCTTCTTTCCTGCTTCATCTCAGTGTCAGCTGAATGCAGTCAGACAGCAGTGTGAGGCAGAGGAAGCTGCCATCAGCTGCTCTACTATCAGGCCACTAGATGGAGCCTGAAGCACACACGATGCATTCACTGGCACACACTGATTCACTGTTAATGAGAAGATTCTTTTATCCAGCAATGTTTTGTGTGTGTGAGTTCAGGATTAATGCGGTGAGCCAATCAGAGGTGCTAGTTAAACATTACTTTCATTTTTAGTCTGGAAGTTATGTTCTAAACTGATTGCTTTTCAATCAAATATCAGTCAGACATTTCAGCAGCTGAATGCAGCGTCATCAGTCTGAAAATTTTCAGTTTTGTGTCATGAACAGCAAAGAAATGCAGGAACAGCAGTTGAGTTAATTTAACAACATCCTTCAAGTTCCTGTGAAAAGTGAAGCTTCCCTCTTATCTCCTTTGACCATTTCTTCCCTTCCTTCCATTTAGTCTGAATTCCAGTGGAATTTGGGTAATTTCACTTTAAATTAATTAAATGTGCCATTCGACTTCTCACAAACCAACAGGTTCAGGAAGCAGACACATTTTGACTTCAAAAAATATGTGTGCTTCTCTGAGTTTTAACTAGTACAGACATGATCTCATGAAAAACCTCATATGATCTTTTCTGTGTCTCTACACAGACTGACACAGTCAAAAGATCACTGCTGGTTTCAGTGTGAGTTTCAGCAGCCAAAGAAAGGTCACACAGTCGAGGCAGATATATTTAAACATCATCTTTTAGGAGTAACAAGAACCAGTATTTGTGTTTATCAAACTGCCTTAACATTTAACTCTTTTTCTTTTTTAGGTTTATGAAGCTGGGTCACTTTTATTAGAACATGCTGTAGGTATTACAGGTACTGCGCTGTAGTGGTTTGTGTCATATCTATCTAATAGACTCCAATTTGTTCAAGTAAATGGAGAGTCCTCTTCACACACTATGGTCAATTATGGTGTTCCACCGGGTTCAGTGCTAGGACCAATTCTGTTTACATTATACATGCTTCCCCTAGGCAGCATCATTAGAAGACATAGCATAAATTTTCACTGCTATGCAGATGACACGCAGCTCTATCTATCCATGAAGCCAGGTAACACACACCAATTAGTTAAACTGGAGGAATGTTTTAAAGACATAAAGACCTGGATGGCCGCTAACTTTCTGCTCCTTAATTCAGATAAAACTGAGGTTATTTTACTCGGCCCTGAAAATCTTAGAAATATGATATCTAACCAGATTCTTACTCTGGATGGCATTACCTTGGCCTCCAGTAATGCTGTGAGGAACCTTGGAGTCATTTTTGACCGAGACATGTCCTTCAACACACATATTAAACAAATCAGTGATTCTTGAGATAAGGGAGAAAACATGTCCGGCAGATAAAACCCAATTTTGTGGTTAAAAATATGCATACAAGTGTTAACCCAACTGCCTAAAAGACAAACCAAGGCAATTTTTATACAACAAAAGTATGATTTTGCATTTTTTATACATACATATATATTTATTTTAAATGGTACAATACATTACCAGTACCTTAAAAATCCATTGTACACAAGCAGGTGTGATAATATTAAAATACAGAAAAAAAACATTAAAAGTAATGTAAAATTAACCATCATGGCTCTCGTCACTAAGTATTTAAGTCAATACCTTATATAATATCAAAATATGCAATTGAAAATTTATTTTTACATATTTTTTAAGTGATTAAAATCGTGTCCAGAGTTTTGTCAACACCATCAGATTTTTTTAAAAGTACAAAAAAATCAGGAATTATTGTGGGTAGTTTACACTCTGAGGACCCCTTTACCTTTCCTGTTTGATACACATGCCATGAGGTCACTGCTGTGATAATTTTTTTAATTTTTATTTCATTTATTGCATACCTTTCTGATAAAACTCTGTGTCACAACCATAGTGCGTCAACACCAAGGTCGATGTAATCCAAGATTTAATTATTTTTTCTTTGTAAAAAGAGCTTAATTTAGATAGATTGTAGAAGCCATAAGCAAATGATGAAAAACAAGATGGCTTCTGTCAGAAAAACATGTGTTATGAGAGAAAGTAGGGTATTTTGTCAACACCATCAGATGTCAACACCATCAGGATTTTTGTCTGATGGTGTTGACCCTTTTTCTAATGGTGTTGACAAATGCCACAAAAGTGTGCTATTCACCATTTATATTAAGTTACTTTTTACTAATATTTCAGATATATTACTTCCTGTGTATTTTACTGATATTTCTGCTTTACAGATGTGTCAAACATTATCAAATTTGCCTTATCTTGAATCTCATTGTTTATGTATACTTTATTAATCCTGTAGGAAAATGCTTAGTCCTCTGCATTTAACCCATTCACTCAGTGATGCAGTGGGCAGCTACCAATCCAGGATAGCCGCTGTTTGTTGGATTTGAATGCCCAATCTTCCCATCATGTGGCATCTACTGAGCTAGCTGTGCCCCGAGAGCTGGTCTTTAAGTGATGATGTATGAATCCTGCTTCCGGGCCCAAACTACTCTGTGTTTATTAAGCCTGTTGTGCTGTTAAAATGTTTTAATGCTTTTTATCTTGTTCTATTACATCTAAACAAGCCCCTAAAAACAGTCAGTGATCACTGTCAGCCTAACCATCTGGAACCCTCACGTTAACTTTTATCAAGTGGAAAAAAGTTAGCGTTCATCCTCCAGCTTCACTGTGTTTATATTATGCTAACATAGCTGTGTCGCTAGCCACCACGTAGCACATCATTATATACCAGCTAGTCCAACTTCAGTAACCTGACAATAGTGACTGCTGTTTAGTTTTCTGTCTTCATTTATGTTGGAAGTGATAGCAGAGCTGGTATATCATGTTCAGGTGGAAACAAGCAATCTAACTTCTAACTGTTAAATTTCATATATTCTGTTTTCATGGATGCCTGGATGTTACACCTGGTAGAGCAGCCACACTGATCATTTTATTAAAGATGAAAGAATTTAGACAGTTTGTAACGCTCAGTGATGCTGCAGAGTTTCTTTGACTTTGGGATCTGCAGTGGAGTTTGGACCTGGAAACGGCTAATGACATCAGACTTAAAGACTGGATAGCATCTCTATTGCTTAATGCATAATTGTGTTGTGAATATTCATCCTTAATCTGTAAAAAAGCATCAGGTTCAGAAAAACTATACTAATTACAAAATGGTACATTTCAGGCTAGAATAGCAAAGGGGAACCTGTCAGAGGAACGAAAGAGAAGGAACAGGGATGATCAAAAAAGAAGGAGAGAAAAATTAACAGCCAGCCCGAGTTGAAGAAAGAGTTTCTCATAAAGGAAAGGGAAAGATGGAGAAAGAGTGAAAAAGAGAAAAATAAAGAACATCAGTGATCTGAAAGAAAGAGAAAAAAGGCAGAAGAGAAGGTTTTGGAAACAAGCACAGAGAAACAAAAGGAGAGAAAGTCCAGCAGGGTCTAAACACACAACCACAGAGTACTTTAGGAATCAAGGAGTAGCAGGCAGCTACTTGCTGGTGAACTATTAAGATGTAGAACTTGACATGTGCAAATACAGAATTGTTATGATGTGTCTTGTGATATTACAAAGGTTGTTAAAGTTTAATAGTCATTTTGAAAGAAATAATATCTTGTTTTCTACTAGTGTGTCAACACCGTCAGATTTGTGTCACCACCGTCAGCACCTTGTCAACTCCATAATATGGAGTTTTGGTTTATTTTTCTCTTTTGAAGAACCATATATTTTCCTCCCTCATGATCTTCCAATAAAAATACGTAATTTTCTCAATAAATGTGTAATTTGCATTCTGCTTAATATGACTGTTTCTTATAAAGATTAAATACAAGCTTCTGAAAATATGTATGACTGTAACTCTAATAATAAAAAGCCAAAACAATCTTACTTTTAAATGTGGTATAATTACTTTGAAAACATATGTGCATAAACAATAGAATAGAGAAGCTGATAATAGTCAAAATAGCTGAAACAACTTAATTTAAAATATATATTTTTGCATTTCTTTGTGTCTGACGGTGTTGACAAAAACCTTGCACTTCTCCAACAAAAACATAAATTATTAAAAAATGTTACACTTGGGAGATTGTACCAAAACATGGTGAGACAGCCAAAACTTTGTGTAACAATTATATATAAATATGTTTTTGAAAAACCAAAAAATATATTTTAGAAAATTAAAACCTGTTTTGTCCCTAATCTCAAGAATCACTGAAATATGTAAGACTGCTTTCTTCCATTTGCGCAACATCTCTAAAATTAGAAATATCCTGTCTCAGAGTGATGCTGAAAAACTAGTTCATGCATTCATTACTTCCAGGCTGGACTACTGTAATTCTTTATTATCAGGATGTCCAAAAAACTCGCTGAAAAGCCTTCAGCTGATCCAAAATGCTGCAGCAAGAGTCCTGACAGGGACTAGAAAGAGAGAGCATATTTCTCCTGTTTTGGCTTCCCTTCATTGGCTCCCTGTTAAATCCAGAATTGAATTCCTGCTCCTCGCATACAAGGTCTTAAATAATCAGGCCCCATCTTATCTTAATGACCTTGTAGTACCATATCACCCTATTAGAGCACTTCGCTCTCACACTGCAGGCCTACTTGCTGTTCCTAGAGTATTTAAAAGTAGAATGGGAGGCAGAGCCTTCAGTTTTCAGGCCCCTCTTCTGTGGAACCAGCTTCCAGTTTGGATTCGGGAGACAGACACTATCTCTACTTTTAACATTAGGCTTCAAACTTTCCTTTTTGCAAAAGCATATAGTTAGGGCTGGACCAGGTGACCCTGAATCCTCCCTTAGTTATGCTGCAATAGACGTAGGCTGCTGGGGATTCCCATGATGCACTGGGTGTTTCTTCTTCACTCACTATGTGTTAATAGACCTCTCTGCATCGAATCATATCTGTTATTAATCTCTGTCTCTCTTCCACAGCATGTCTTTCATCCTGTTTTCCTTCTTTCACCCCAACCGGTCGCAGCAGATGGCCCCGCCCCTCCCTGAGCCTGGTTCTGCCGGAGGTTTCTTCCTGTTAAAAGTTTTTCCTTCCCACTGTCGCCAAAGTGCTTGCTCATAGGGGGTCATATGATTGTTGGGTTTTTCTCTGTATCTAGTATTGTACGATCTACTGTACAATATAAAGTGCCTTGAGGCAACTGTTGTTGTGATTTGGTGCTATATAAATAAAATTGAATTGAATTGAATTGAACTTTTATTGGGGTACATCACCATGGCAATGTAGCACTCTGAATCAGAGTGAGAGCATGTGACTGTCCTCCTAACCCTGTAGTTACTAGTAGTAGCTTGATTTATTTCACTGAATGTTTCGTCAAAGCTCATTTCAACCTGTTGAAGTCATGAATGAAAGTGCAGACTGAGAGTGGATCACATGATGTTTAAGGTGTGTCATGTGACATGTTCAGTATTGTCACACATGTCTAGATTTTCTCTGATATCATAACTGCTCAAACACTGATGATTATATTTGAAGAATTATTACTGATGGCAGGAAAGTTTGAATGGAGCTCTCTGTCTGTGCTGATTTGTCGCCCTCTGGAGGTCAAAACACAAACTGCAAGATGGCATGCAGACTGGATTTGCATCGAACCACCAGCCTTCCAGTTAGTAGGTGACCTGCTCTACCACCTGAGCTACAGCCACCCCAGTGTTTTTAAATGACTGAAACCCTGCAATGATACTAATGGTTAATGACACCCATTAACCCATTCAACCGACACCATCGAGCAAGATTGAATCCCAACACGACACAAAGCAAAAGAAAATCAAGCGCTCCCTAAAATCAGCACCTGACCGCGAGCCTGCAAGAGCAAGTCACAGCTGGAAGTTTCCTGGATGTACTCTGGATGAGCAGCACTATGTTAGACAGACACAACATTCAAATGTCAAATGTCAAGTTACTTGAAAAAAAGTAATTAGTTACTAATTACTGATTAATTCTCCAAAAATGCAATCCCGTTACTTTACTAATTACTTATTTCCAAAAGTAATCAGTTACTTAGTTACTTTTTAAAACCATGATAAACAACCTGAATAGGTGATAAAGCAAAAGACCTTTCAGCCCAATTCTATTTTTTCTGCATTATCCATCATACAATATCAAATCAAATGGAAAAGTCTCTTTTTAAAACTTGTTTTATTAGTTTTAATCTCATAACTTTATTCATCAAGCAAAAAATGTAGGCAACAGTCTTTGACTTGAAGAAATTTGTTTAACATTTAAATCTATTTTCTGCATATTCCAGCATTTAAAATAAAATAATGTTTTGTGTTTACAATCACTCTTTCAAATAGATGCAAGTAAGAAAATAAATAAAATCAAAGACCCAGCGGCACTACGTCGTGTCGCTCTTAAATCTATTTTTATCTGTTTAGCAGGAGTGGGGCTGGTGGAACGTGGTGGCCGCAGGGGTGGCCACAGCGGTCATGTCAGTGGAGGGATCCGGGGGTTTCACTGTGAATTTCACTACGTACTTGCTCGGAGTTGAAGTTTAGGGGGGGTTTTTTTCATTGTAAAAAGAAGTTTTCTTCCCACGCACTGTACAGCGGACTTTAATCTTTTTGTCATTTTTTACTGAATCAAACTCAAAGTAAGGTCAGTACTCCACGCTTTAAACGCTGCACGGTTGTACTCTCTCCAGCACTTTATATATGATCCATTGTTGATCTGCACACGTCTCTTACTACGGATATTGCATGCGCTTACGTCATTGTCATGAGACACTCTTGCAACATCACGGTTTAGTAACGTAGTAACGCAGTAACCGTAATCAAATAACTTTTTTTGCAAGAGTAATCCCTTACTTTACTTGTTACTTGAAAAAAGTAATTGGGTTACACTAACACATTACCGTATTTTTCGGACCATAAGGTGCATGGGATTATAACGCGCACTATTGACAAACGGGGTTTGTGTTCATACATAAGGCGCACCGGACTATAAAGCTCATTAAACAAAACAAAACAGTCAGATTAGTCAAACTTTACTCAACTCATTCCTCTTGCTTCCTCCACTTCTGTACCATTGATTCATTAATGTTGAAGTCTCTGGTAGCTGCTCTATAAACACTGGAACAAAAGTTGTTCCAGTGTTTTTCTAATTTTTGCTATGTAACTTTGCACTGTCCACTTTCTGCTCTAACAAAACAAATTTCCCATGTGTGGGACTAATAAAGGTTACCTTATCTTACATTAATGACTAACCTCATATTGTGGCTGGATTATCTCAGTGGTTCTCCACTACTGAAGTTTGGTCTGTTTACAGCAATTTTCCATGCAATTGCATTTGTCAAAAAAACATCGGGAACTTTTATCAAGTGGAAAAAAGTTAGCGTTCATTCTTTAGGTTCACCATGTTATGCTTTGGTATGCTAAGATAGCTGTGTCGCTAGCGATCACATAGCACAGCATTATATACCATCTAGCCCAACTTCAGTAACCCTACAAAAGTCACTATTGTGTAGTTTTCTGTCTTCATTCATGTTGGAAGTGATAGCAGAGCTGTACGTTTTATTTTTTCCAGAAATCTCTCAGTCAGAACGTGATATATCATGTTTAGCTAGCGAAACCAGGGAGCTAACTTCCTGCTAACTTTCTGCTAACTTCCTGCTAACTTCTAACTCTGTTAAATTTAATAAATTCTGTTTTCATGGATGCCTGGATGTTAAACTTAATTGTTACACCTAGTAAAGCGGCAACGCTGATCAATTTATTAAAGATGAAAGAATTTAGAAAGTTTTTAACTCTCAGTGATGCCGCAGTGTTCGTTTGACTTTGGGATCTGAAGCGGAATGAGTTTTCGGCCCACTGTGTTATGCTTTGTTATGCTAACATAGCTGTGTCACTAGAGATCACTAGCACAGCATTATATATACCAGCTAGTCCAACTTCAGCAACCCTACAAATGTCACTGCTGTATAGTTTTCTGTCTTCATTTATGTTGGAAGTGATAGCAGAGCTGTATGTTTTATTTTTGCCCAGAAATCTCTCGGTCAGAACATGATATATCATGTTTAGGTAACTAGTGAAACTAGCGAGCTAACTTTCTGCTAACTTCCTGCTAACTTCTAACTCCGTTAAATTTAATAAATTCTGTTTTCATGGATGCCTGGATGTTAAACTTAATTGTTACACCTGGTAAAGCAACAACACAGTGTTTGTTTGGGACCTGAAGTGGAGTTTTGGACCCAGATTACTATGAGCCGGAAGGCTCCTGACTATGGTAGCCATAACGCTCAGACAATCCATCAAGCGGTGTGGCTTCGTAGCTTAGCAAAGTCCTACTAAAACATTTTTTGACAGATTTTTGAGCGCCGTGTACCACATAAAATCAGTTCGAGGTCAGTAAACACAGCCAGAATTCATACATAAGGTGCACCAGATTATAAGGCGCACTGCCAATTTTTGAGAAAATTAAAGGATTTTAAGTGCGCCTTTGTTACGCCCCCTGACTTCATGTATGGAAATTCAAGCATGCCAGGACTCACAGGTGATTGGCTGGCCAGGGACCTATGCCCGCCCAACTTCATGCAGATCGGAGTGTGCCAGTCCACACACACCATTGGCTGCTGCAGGATCCTTGAACACGGCGGACCAATGACCTGGCTGCCTGCATTTACCTGGGAGTATAAAAGGCTGAGGATCCGTCATTCGTGGGGGGGACTTGTTGGCGTGACCAGGCTGTGTAGACTATCCCGCCTGTTTTTGCCTACCTTTGTCTACCTTTGTACTGCTGCCTTTTGAACCTTTGTTTTTGAGTTGCGGCCTGTGAGACGATTAGTGTTTTATTAGTGTTCTTGTGTTATTTGAATATATGAGTTTTTTGTTTGTTTGTTTAAATCTCCCCATTGCCTAGTGAGTTGTTTCACTAACGGTTTTCAGTTGTGGTAATAAACCCAAAGTTTTTAATCTGACCCCCCAGGGCTCGAGGATGAACCAGTGTGATGATGATCTTTTTACACTTGCAATGACTTCACTCTTTTTTAGCAGCGTATGAATGAATGTGAATGTTAGATAGACAGCACTTAGAAACAGCATAGAAAAAAAAGTGCTTGTGCAAATTGGTGAATAAGGCAAGTTGTGTAAACTTGCTTCACTTGGTTTGAGTGCTCAGAGTAGAAAATCACTCTGTAAGAACCAGTTTTCTACAGTTTTGAAGTCAAGGTTTACAGAACAATATAGCCGACAGAGAGCCAAAAAGTGATTTTCAATATTTGCCAGAAGAATAATTACCCAGATTTAAAATGTTTTAAATGACTTGTTGTCAAAGCCATTTCATGAATGATGAACACTTCAGTTATTAACTGTTTGTGTCAGAGGGTCCTTTAGTCTAAACTAGTTCATATTCAGTCCTCAGTAAAAAGGATTTCAGCTCACAGAGCAAATAAAGAGAAACTGATGGTCAAAGCTGTCACACTGATTTTTAAACTGTTCACTGAGTAACATGGAGGAAAACATTCCACCTTAAAAGCTGCAGGTAGCTGCTGTTTACATCTTACAGAGGAAAGTTCAAAGTTACTGAGGAGTAGTTCATGAGTGCTGACTTGAGAAATGACCTCACAGTCGATGTTTATGCTTCTCTTTTCTCTCCGTGGCCTCAGAAATGCTCACTCTGTGCATTACTTATTTTCTAATGATGACGCTGTTAAACATCTTTCATTGAAAATATGAATTAAAATGAAGATAAAATGACATCGTGAGGGAATTTTTGCCACGCTGTCCATTAAAAAGACAATAAGGTAAGTGTAAGTCTAAACTTTTAAAAAACAAACTGCTTCTA
Organism: Pelmatolapia mariae; assembly: GCF_036321145.2. Taxonomy (NCBI): domain Eukaryota; kingdom Metazoa; phylum Chordata; class Actinopteri; order Cichliformes; family Cichlidae; genus Pelmatolapia; species Pelmatolapia mariae. The sequence continues at coordinate 36,123,753 of NC_086229.1, forward strand.
ACATCTGAGAGAAAAGACAAATTCAAACCTGTGGATTCCACTCGGCCTTGTTAGTCCAGCTGTGAGTCCATTACTGTGAACTATGGAGCTGCAGATTTTTACTGTTTGTGCTCGAGACGATCATGTGATCATGTGACGCTGAGTTCAGGAACAAGAAGTGAAACCTTGTTAGGAAGTTTCGATTAAACAAAAGCAGAAATGGAGTCTGGACTTTAGAAACATCTAGAAATGTTTGTTAGAGACTTTCTGTCCTGTTACTGAGCGTAGCATTAAAATGATGTTTCTATTGTAGTTTCCATTGTAGTGACACTTTAAACTGGTTTTACTGCAGATCAAATAAACACTCAGTGTGTTAGTAGAAGTTGTTTTTAGCTGAGCTGTGTCCTTAATCCAATCTGAAGTAAACAGCAGGAAGCCTCTTCGTGAAAAACTTATGTTACACTTTATCAGCTCCATGTTTCTTCTTATTACTTGTTTTAACTGGAAACTTTGACTTCCTGCCTCACTACAGTGAATAACTGCTCTTCTTTATTGATTTGTTTGGAGCTGATTATACAGATTCATTTAGATATAATCAGTTCAAACTTGTTTCCATGAAATTCATCAATATTCTCTAAATATTCCACTGACTGCAGCAATAAATAATAAATTAAAAGGCTTCACAGTCTGTGGGCCCACTGTGGGTGCTGAACGATTTCCATATAAAACCTTTAAAGTGTCTGATAGAAGTTCTACAAGTGAGTCTGTCACGGTCCTAAGTCTCATGACTCAGTGTTTTGTGTTGATTAATATTTCTAGTTTATTTTGGTTATGTATTCTGTTAAGATTTTATGTTTCTAGGTTTTGGTTCCCTGTGTTTCCAGTTCAGTCATGTCTCTGTGTGAAGCTCGTGTCTCTGAGTCTGTCTTTGTCTGCTTTTCATTCTGTGTATCATGCCTATTGGTCATCCTGTTCACCTTCCCCAGTACCTCTCTAGCTTTGTTTCCATGTTTCAGGTTGTTTAGTTTCATGTTTCTAGGTTCAAGTTTAGTTGTCCCCAGGTGAGGTTTTTGTTAGTGGTTTGTAGTAATTCTTACAGCCGCAATAAAGGCTCATTCTCAGTTTGAAACACTCTCTCCTGCATCATTGTCTGTGCCTGGGTCCACACATCTCATCTCCACATGGTTTGCCTCGCAACCCGTGAGGGTACGCTCAGATCAAGTAATGGACCCAGCAGACCATGAATTGTAGGAGCAGCATGAGGAAGCCATTGCCCAGCTGGAGGAAGAGCTCCACTGAAAGCCGTGGCATGCCCCCAATTTCAAGCGCATTTTCCGTGGGACTCGACTGGCTCTCAGAGGTCCCCAGAGCTACTGAAAGTCTCCACCTGTTGCCCTACTTGAACCCAAGCCTCGGCCACTTCAGGTGGGAATTCTCCACATTTCTGCGGCCGCTCACATTCCAGTCTCTGCATTCCAGTCTCTTCAACTGCTGAGCAACTCCCAGTGGTGAGTCAAAATGACTGCCTTTCAGATATTCCATCTGAATCCATAACTGAAAAGAACAATAAACTCACCCTAGATACTTTTGGTGCTTCTCTCTTGGATGATGATGTGGACTGGGGGAATTTTTTTTATTCTGCTCCCTATGAGCTGGAAAAAGACAATCAAGTTTCTAAAACTATGAACACTGCTAAATCAAAGAATGTAAAGACTGTAAAATGTGGTGGGAAAATTTTAAAAACAAGACTGGAGACAGCAGCTGCCCAGCCTGTGCCTGTTCCAGCTCCCAGGGTGAGGGCAGCCGTGAAGCAGCTTCCTCCTGCACCGGTACCTACTCCTCGGGTGGGAGTGACTGGTGTCCGGTCTGCCCCGACGCCCGTGTCGGTTCCTGAGGTTAGGCCCGTCAGGACATAGCCTGTCTCCGCACCTGTTCCTACTCCTTGGGTGTTAGCAGTTAGTGTCCGGCAGGTGCCTGCACCTGTTTCTGTCTCTGTGGAGACTTAAGTGAGTCCATCCAGCTGTCTGTCTCATGTTCTAGGGGCTCAGGAGAATCATTACAACCATCACTGCAACCCATAATTCAGTCTCTAGTTCAGTCTGTAGTTCAGTTTCTAGCTAAGTTACCTGCTCAGTCTGCAGTATTGTCACCCACTCGGTCTGCAGCTCGGTTACCTGCTCAGTCTGCAGCTCTGTTACCTGCTCAGCCACCACCTTCATCGGCCGAGAGTTCTGCTGAACTCTCTCAGCTCTCCTCAGCTTCTGCTCCTGGGAGCTCTGCCGGGCTGTCTGTTTTCTGTTTCTGCTGAGAGCTTGTGCAAGCCATCCCAGCTGTCCACAGAATCCGTCACTGAGAGCCCTACCGGGCCGTCTCAGCTTCCAGTCCCTGCTGAGAGCTCAGGCGAGAAATCTCAGCTGTCTGCAGCAACCTTCACCGAGGGCTCAGGCGAGCTCATCCTACCTGCCATGGACTGTGTGTTGCTGCAACCTGGAAAGCAGCTAGAGCTGTTTCATGCAGCTCCAGGTAGCTTCGTCTCTGCCTGAGGTCTCTGTGCCTGCTGGTTCTGCTTTGTCTCTGCCAGGGGTCTCCGCACCTGCTGGCCCTGCTTCTGTCTCTGCTGGAGGTTATGGAGAACCATTCCAACAGTCTGTTCCAGCTGGGGGTTCTGGAGAACTGCGCAAGATGTCTGCTCCCACTGGGTATTCAGGAGAACCACTCCAGCCATCTTCAGTTCCTGCTGGAGGGTCTGAGGGATTGCTTCAGCTACCTGTCTCCGTTGGAGGGTCCAAGGGACATGTCCAGCCGTCTTCCGTCCCTGATGGAGGTCCCGAGGGGCCCATTGAGCCATCTTCTGTCTCCGCTGGAGGGTCCGAGGGGCCTGTCCAGCCATTTTCCGTCCCCGTTGGAGGCCCTGAGGGGCCCGTTCCGCAGTCTGTCTTTGCTGAAGGATCTGAGAGGCCTGTCCAACTGCCTTCTGTCTCCTTTGGAGATCCCGAGGGGTTGCTTCAGCTGGGCGTCAACGTTGGAGGCTTCGCGATTTCCACACTGTCGCCTGCAGTGCCTCCACCTACAGCTTACGCTCACTCTGGTCCTGCTCGGTCTTGTCCTTCTCGGTGTGGTCATTCTCGGTCAGTCCTGCTCCGTCTGGTCCTGCTCCTCGGCTGCCTGCACGTCCACATCCAGCACGTCCACCTCTTCCACGTCCATGCCCAGCACGGCCTGCCCATTCATGTCCATGCCCGGCATGGCCTGCTCGCCCACGTCCGGCACAGCCTGCTCGCCCACGTCATGCTCCTTGCCGTCGCTGGCCACCTTCAAGGCCGCTGGCTGGATATCTTCGCTGTCATGGGCAGCTTCCTGAACTCTATGGCTACTACTGCCTCCTGTGTGATTGGCCTCTGGATTTGCGTCGCCTTCTCCTCTGCTGTCTTCCGCGTGGTCAGCCTCCAGATCTGCTTCATAGTTACCGCTGGCTCCGCAGCCAGCCTCCTGAACTATGTTTTGGAGTCTGGGGCTGTCAGCCTCCGAGTCGGCCCTCTGAATTGCTCTGTGATGAACTGTTGCGCCATTGGCCTCCGGAGCAGCCTGAACTCTGTGAGGACTGTTCCCTGCGTGCCGGTGTTTTGTTTTTTTTTCTTTTGAACACTCTGATTTGGACTGTTTCCTGAGCTCTAGTGCCTTCCGTGGACACAGTTTTGAACTGTGAGTTCCAATATGGTTTGTGGACTTTTTGTTCTGGACTCTGACTCTATGTCAGCGTTTTCAGTTTTGTTTCCTCCCTGTCTCATCATGATAATTACGTTCAGCTGTGTCTCCCTCCTGTGTGCCATTTCCTAGTTACCTTGTGTGTATATTTAATGCGTGGTTACCTCTGTTCTTCACTGGAACGTCTGCATTTCATTCTGTCTATCATGCTGGTGGTCATCCTGTTCACCTTCCCCAGTGCCTCTCCAGCTTCGTTTCCATGTTTCAGGTTGTTTAGTTTTATGTTTCTAGGTTCAAGTTTAGTTGTCCCAAGTTCAGGTTTTTGTTAGTTGTTTGTGGTAATTCTCACCACAATAAAGCCTTATTCTCAGTTTGAAACACTCAATCCTGCATTGTTGTCTGTGCCTGGGTCCACACATCTCGTCTCCACACGGTTTACCTCGCAACCCGCGACAGAGTCCTCTTCTTCTCACAAGTTTGAGCTCCTCACTGAACTTCAGCTTCATGTCAACGTGACCCAACCTGCTGCACTGATAGTCAGGTGAGCTACTAACTGGAAGGTGTCAGGGCTCCACCTCTGACTGAGAAGGGTGCAGATTTTCACAATAACAGCATGTGTTCCAGGAGGACCATGATGTATTCTCTGCTGTAGAAGGATGAGATGGACTGATGTTATCAGACACGACCTCCATCTGCCAAAAATGACCCGATGAACAAACTGCAGCTGATTGTTTCCGCACAGCAGATTGTGCTCAGATTGTAATGATTCTCCTGAGCCCCTAGACCATTTTAAATTCAAACACTTTCATCAGCCTGGATATCAAACATAATCACTTACAAACTGAGTCACAGTCAGCTGACTGCTCCTGAACATGGAGGACATATGTTTATTACAGCTACAGCTGTGAATGTTAGTTTTTATCGCACAGAAGAAGAAGAGCATGAGGGTAAAGTTCAAACTGAACCAAACAGCCCCTTCCTGTTCTAACATGACTGTGCACCAGTGAAGAAAGTCCATGGAGACATGGATGAGAGAGTGAAGTGTGGAAGAACACCTTTATGATAAAATAGAGTGCATACTGTGAGCCAGTCCTCCTTGTCAGTGTCTGACCTCACAATTGCTCTTCTGGAACAGTGTTTTAAAAAACGCTGCTAATTCTTGTGGAAATCCTTCCTAGAAGAGTTAAAGCTGTTACAGCTGGAAAGGCTTGGCAGACATCACATTTAATCATTTGGATTAAGAATAGGATGTCAGTCAAGTTCATGTGTATGTGAAGGCAGACAAGCAAATACGTCTTGTAATATAGTGTCATAAACAATTAAACCTTCTTAAAAGTCTCCTCAAACTCAAGTTAAAATGTTAAAAATAGAATAAAAGACATTCACAGCTTTATACACAAAGGTTTTGTTCTCATTGACCTGTTTAAACATTAGTATGGCTTAATAAATGATCCATGATACATTATTTGTTATTAACCTTTGTTAATAACTATTAATGGCTCTCAAAGAGCCAGTGGCAACTGATCGTAACATTCCAGGAAGTCCATGAGAGCAACAAATAACACTGTAAACAACAACCAGCATCTGCTGATCTCAGGAAAAACGCTACCAGTGACAACAAACTTCACCCTGTTCTGACATCATTATCATTGTTAATTATTTCAAAGCTGTATAACAAGGATTTGTGAACTACAAAAGTTAAAACACGAGGAAACCTGCCGATAACAGCAGTGTGAACGTGAGCCTCTTTGTGAGTGTGTCTGCAGGTTTTCTGAGGATTGCTTACCAAACTGACTGTTAGTGAAACCTGAGTAATGTACAAGTTTGAACTAGTCTGGTGGTTAGTGTTCATATGACACTTCCACCTACTGCTGGACCACAGTTTGTGCTGATACTTTAAAGTTGCTTTAGAGAGAAGGAATAACAAAAAAAGAGAATTAGTCTTTTTACCACAGCCCTGAACAGCTGGTGTGTTTCCAGTTTAGTTGATTTGTAAATGCAACAATCACAACTTTTGGCAGACTAACATGCTTTAACGAATCATTAATAGCTTCACATGTGACAATACAGAAAGATGGAACCATGATGTGCTACTGCACGTTTCAGTTTCAGAGTTGTCACTAGCCAACAGAATATGCATGTGGTCAGTCACGTGAGAGCAGCTCTTGATGGGGAAGTTTCCAGCTGATTATAACTTGAGGAAGTCAGCTAAAGGGGGTCAGAGGTCATACTCCTTCATTCTTCAGCGTGAGGCTGCATTCAGAGCCATAGGAGGTATGTTGTGGGTCAGTTCACTGTCTAGAAGTGCTGCCAGTCTCTGTTCCTGTCTCATCCCTGTGTTGTTTTCACCTCTTCAGTCCACCTGCTGTCACTCCCAATCCAGCAACCAGGTGTCTTCACACTCCCCTCCTGCTTTAATTACTCCAACAGCACCCTCACCTGTTTTCACCTCACTGCTCAGCCTCAGAGGATTTAAAGCTGCCTTCTTGTTCTTCTTTCCTCTTGATGTTCAGTTCTTTGTTCTGCTTTCAGCCTGGGAGCTTCTTCATGGTCATTAATCTCAAAAGTTCTTTGAAAACAAAGTAAGAAAATGAGTGTGAGTGAAATCACACCAAAGTAACAGAGTGAAGAGCAGCAGATGAAGCACAGAGGACACAAAAAGGAAGGAAAGAAGGAAAAAAGGTCCATCTGTGTCCTTTCAAACAAACAAGCATCAGTGTCCAGGACTGAAACATGAATCCACTGAGAAACTGAGCGCTCCACCATCCGCTCCAAATACACTCTTTCCAAACAGGCCATCTTTGATATCCAGTCTACGCTCCTGCAGCCTCTCTTTCAAAGCTCTGAGGCTTTCTGTCTGCACTGACTCCCTGCTTCTTCAAACCTGTCCTCATTTTTTCCAGCTTTGCTCCCACATGCTGCTCACAGCCAATTGGATCATCCACATGACTTTCATTCTCCAAGCAGATGCTGGAGCAGATCCAGGCTGCACAGACCCTTCAGGTCAAAAAGCTCAAAGTGACAAATGTGTCCAAAAAGCATCTGCCAACATCGAGTCCCAGGAAAGAGGCAGAAGGTGCTGTCTAAGGAGGAGACATTTGTTCCTCCATCTGTACTCATACTACAGTTTTAAAGAGGTTATTAGCCCCTCCCCCAACTGCGTGCTCCAGCCAATCACAGGACAGACTGTGCTCTGAATAAATCTGTCCCAGTTTTTGTCAGATGATCACTTTTTGGCGCAGCAGCGGTGTAATGGTCCTGTGTTGGTGACCCAGTGGTTGAGTTTTGTACTTTTGTTTTTATCATGGCTTATGTCTGTTTGTGCCTTGGTTTCTGTTTTGTATTTCTAGTGTTCTAGTTTTCTGTTCTGGCATTTCTACTTCTTAGGTTTTCAAATCAAATCAAATCACTTTTATTGTCACGTCACATGTGCAGGTACACTGGTACAGTACATGTGAGTGAAATTCTTGTGTGCGAACTTCACAAGCAACAGAGTTGTGCAAAAATACAATAACGTAAAACAAGCAAAATATAAAAATGGCTAATCTAAAAAGTAATAAATATATGTACAATATATAAAGGTATGTACATTACTGAACGTGTGTACTAAATATGTTTTTCTACGTGTGTGTGTGTGTGTATATAGTGTGTATATACATGTTTTACAAATGAAATAAAGTAAACAATAAAATAAGATATATAAAATATACAGAGGTTGGTATGTGCAAAACAGTGGTATTTATGTACAGTATGGAGTGCATAATGTTGAAGTTCCAGTAGTGAAGGTGAGGTGTCTATGAAGTGTTCAGCAGTCTGATGGCCTGGTGGAAAAAGCTGTCTCTCAGTCTGCTGGTACGGGACCGGATGCTGCAGAACCTCCTTCCTGATGGAAGTAGTCTGAACAGTTTGTGGCTGGGGTGGGGCTGGGTTTTGTTCCGGTGCCTCTGTGTTTAGTGTAAGTTTAGTTCTGTCCTCGTGTTTGTCATGTTCCCCAGTCAGTCATGTCTCATGTCGCTTCTGTCGCTGTGCTCTGCGTTCCCTTCATGTTTCGTCAGTATCTGGTTACTGGTCCGTCCATTTACCCTCGGCTTGTTACCTGTGTGTCGTCCCGTGTTTCTCCCTGCATATTAGAATTTAAGTACGGTGGCCCCTAGACACAAAGCACGTACAAACTCCAAAACACTTACGAAATCCAAAACACGTGCAAACTCCAAAACACGTGAAAACTCCAAAACACGTGCAAAATCCAAAACACGTGCAAAATCCAAAACACTTGCAAAATCCAAAACACATGCAAAATTCATAGCACGTGCAAAATCTAAAACACGTGCAAAATCCAAAACACGTGCCAAATCCAAAACACGACATGCAAAATCCAAAACACATGCAAACTCCAAAACACATACAAAATCCAAAACACATGCAAAATCCAAAACACATGCAAACTCCAAAGCACAACAGAAGTGCTCCAGGACGCTAGGGGCAGTGTTGAGCTCGATTTGCAAAATAAACGGCAAGTTTGTTGCAAACTCACGGAGTTGGATACCAGCGGAAAACAACGGCATGGATAGACCAACCATGCCTCATAATAAAGGTAATGTCCAAACTGTTGTTAGTTTGATTTTTTTTTATTACTATGAACGCTTGGTTTATGCTTTGCTCAGAGAGAACTGGTTTAAAAAAATGGATAAAAGTATGAAAACGTAATGTTTTAGCGATTTCTGTCCTTTGCTAAACATCAAAAGTAGCATGCAATGCAGTTTATATACATATATATAATGAAAGTTAAGATAAAATATGTAACCTTATTTTAATATCTTCCTCTTAGTAATTGATTGAAAAACATTCTCATAGTCAAACAAGTATTTGCAAGAGAGGTTATAAAAATCTAAGTGTAATGTTTTTGGGAGTTGCGCATATGTGTCTGTGCATTCAGGAGTCTTAATGTAAGATGTGAAATACTTGTATTTTCTGTGGGTGGTAGTGAATCTGTCAGGGCTCTGTGTGCGGGCAGGCGGAGAGGAGGATCCAAGCGCAGGACTCGAACACAGAATTGTAAATCAAAACCTCAGCTTTATTGCTGACATGAAAACTAAACATAAACTGAGCAAAGATACTGAACACTAGAATGCTGACACAAAGACACACAGGCATAATCTGAGGGGACGACGCGACACCGACACAAAGACACACTGGGCTTAAATACACTGAGGCAGTAATCAAGGGATGAGAGACAAGAGGGGAACACACCTGGGGGAAATCACAACTGACGAGGCAGGGGAAGCATAAACTGAACACACTCACATAAGACAAGGCCCTTCAGAATAAAACAGGAAACTACCAGACAAGACACCAAGGACAGACAGAGGGACAAACGGGCAGAGAAGGCTAAGTACAGGCAAAACCTAAACTAAACATGAGGGCGAGATAACAAAACCTAAACCAGAAGTAATAATCATCATCATCATCATCATTGTTAACAGCACTTCAAGAGAATACGAGAACAAACCATCATTCAAAAAATAAACCAAAACATAATAAACTCAAAATACTGGGTCCAACGGACCCAGAACCGTGACAGTACCCCCCCTCTAAGGGCTGGCTGGGGGCCGACCGTGCACACGGCAACGGCGGAAGCGCAGGCAAAACCAATCAGGAGGCCGACCACTTGGAAGGCAATGGCGGCCACTCAGCAGGTCCGGAGGTCGGCCGCGATGCCAGCGGCAGCGACAAACTCTTTCCGGAGGCCGTCCTCGACGGCCATGATGCCAACTTAGAGGCCTGGAAAACGGCTGGCAGAGGCGAGGCGGAACAGGAGGGGCTGGGTCCTATGACGGTGTGGCAACCGCAGGACCAGACGAGGCAGGACCAGACGAGGCAGGACCAGACGAGGCAGGACCAGGCGAGGCAGGACCAGGCGTGGATGAGGCTGGAACAGGTGTGGACGAGGCTGGACCAGGCGTGGACGGGGATGGACCAGGCGTGGATGAGTCTTTTTTTTTTTTTTTTTTTTTTTTTTTTTTTTTGTAACCTGTCCCGTTTGGTTCTTTTGCCATCAGAATTATTGTCTAAAGGCGAAGAGGCGTGGATGAGTCTGACGAGGCTGGACCAGGCGTGGATGAAGACACAGAGGCTGGACCTGACGGCAGCGGGACGGCTGTGGCACGTGACGGCAGCGGGACGGCTGCGGAACCTGACAGTGGCGATGATGCTGCAGGCGACGATGCAGCAGGCGGTGATGTGGATGCAGCAGGCGGTGAGGCTGCAGGCGGTGATGTGGATGCAGCAGGCGGTGAGGCTGCAGGCGGTGATGTGGATGCAGCAGGTGACGGTGTAGAAGTCGCAGGGGATGATTTAGCAGGTGACGGCTGAACAGACTTCCCCCGACTGTCAGCTGACGTGAGGATGTGCTGGCTGGGTCCTCCAGGACCCTCAGCTAACGAGGCGTGGTGCTAGGTGGGCTCCTCGAACTCTCCAGCAGACGTGGCACGAGGCTGGACGGGTTCCTCGGGCCCTCCAGCTGACAAAACTTGAGGCTGGCTGGGTTCTCCCGAACCCCCAGCAGACGAAACTTGAGGCTGGACGGGCTCCTCAGGCCCTCCAGCCAACGAGGCAGGACGCTGGCTGGGTTCACCTGAACCCCCAGCTAACGAAACTTGAGGCTGGCTGGGTTCTCCCGAACCCCCAGCTGACGAAACTTGAGACTGTATGGACTCCTCAGGGCCTCCAGCCGACGACACTTGAAGCTGGACGGGCGACTAAGGCCCTCCAGTTGACGACACTTGAAGCTGAACGGGCGACTCAGGCCCCCCAGCTGACGATACTTGAGGCTTGTTGGGTTCTCCCGAACCCCCAGCTGACGAAACTTGAGGTTGGCTGGGTTCTCCCGAACCCCCAGCTGACGAAACTTGAGGCTGGCTGGGTCCTCCCGAACCCCCAGCTGACGATACTTGAGGCCGGCTGGGTTCTCCCGAACCCCCAGCAGAAGAAACTTGAGGCTGGACGGGCTCCTCAGGCCCTCCAGCAGACGAGGCAGGATGCTGGCTGGGTTCACCTGAACCCCCAGCTAACGAAACTTGAGGCTGGCTGGGTTCTCCCGAACTCCCAGCTGACGAAACTTGAGACTGTACGGACTCCTCAGGGCCTCCAGCCGACGACACTTGAAGCTGGACGGGCGACTAAGGCCCTCCAGTTGACGACACTTGAAGCTGAACGGGCGACTCAGGCCCCCCAGCTGACGATACTTGAGGCTTGTTGGGTTCTCCCGAACCTCCAGCTGACGAAACTTGAGGTTGGCTGGGTTCTCCCGAACCCCCAGCTGACGAAACTTGAGGCTGGCTGGGTCCTCCCGAACCCCCAGCTGACGAAACTTGAGGCTGGCTGGGTCCTCCCGAACCCCCAGCTGACGATACTTGAGGCCGGCTGGGTTCTCCCGAACCCCCAGCAGACGAAACTTGAGGCTGGACGGGCTCCTCAGGCCCTCCAGCCGACGAGGCAGGATGCTGGCTGGGTTCACCTGAACCCCCAGCTGACGATACTTGAGGTTGGCTGGGTTCTCCCGAACCCCCAGCTGACGAAACTTGAGCCTGGCTGGGTTCTCCCAAACCCCCAGCTGATGATACTTGAGGCCGGCTGGGTTCTCCCGAACCCCCAGCTGACGAAACTTGAGGCTGGACGAGTTCCTCGGACCCTCCAGCTGACGAGACATGAGGCTGGACGGGCTCCTCGAGCCCTCCAGCTGGAGCAGGTGCAGGACCAGAGGCAATTGGGACCCCTGGCTGAGGGTGAAGATGAGTGGCTGACCGAGCAGATGACAAAGCTAATGATTCCTCCACTAACTGAGCTACTGACTGGGTTATGGACTGTAACAAGGTTTGTATCATCATCACTGAGCTATGGGCAGCTCCGCTACCCATAGCTCAGTCATTATCACAATCAGACTTACAACAATTCAATTCAACTATATAAATAAAATTGAATTGAATTGTAGTAAGTCTGATTGTGGTAATGACTGAGCTATGGGTAGCGGAACTGAATGTGGTGGAGGTGGAGACTGAGCTACGGGTAGCGGGGTTGAAGACTGAGCTACGGGTGACTGAATTTGAGATGAAAGTGGTGGTGGAGTTGGTGACTGGGCTACAGGCCGGGCGGCTAACTGGGCTACAGGCGGCTGCTGAGCAGGAAACACCGGACACTGGGCTACAGGCAGCTGCTGAGCAGGAAACACTGGACACTGGGCTACAGGCGGCTGCTGAGCAGGGAACACCGGACACTGGGCTACAGGCGGCTGCTGAGCAGGAAACACTGGACACTGAGCTACAGGCGGCTGCTGAGCATGAAACACTGGACACTGGGCTACAGGCAGCTGCTGAGCAGGAAACACTGGACACTGGGCTACAGGCGGCTGCTGAGCAGGAAACACTGGACACTGAGCTACAGGCGGCTGCTGAGCAGGAAACACTGGACACTGAGCTACAGGCGGCGGCTGCTGAGCAGGAAACACTGGACACTGAGCTACAGGCGACTGCTGAGCAGGAAACACTGGACACTGAGCTACAGGCGGCTGCTGAGCAGGAAACACTGGACACCGAGCTACAGGTGGTTGCTGGGCAGCTAACTGAATTGAAGGTGGCTGCTGATCAGCTAACTGAGCTGAAGGTAGCTGCTGATCAGCTAACTGAATAAACATAGACCCAGAATAAAGAGTTCCAGACGAAACAGTCCTAACTCCTGGGTCCGAAGGAACATCAGGAACACAGTCTCTTGAACCAGGGGGACAATAATCGTTCTCAAAACTAATACTGTTATTTTCCCAAACAGGAGAAACACGAGCTCTAGTGTTCATGAAGCTGGCATTCGCAGCCTTGGGGGAAACGGTGTGTTTATCCCTAGACACAAAAGGTGAATGAAGGGAGACTCTGTCACTCACCCTAGGCGGTTGTTTGAAAAGAATCCCAGGCTCCTGCTGGAGCTGTGAGTGCTGGCGGCGCGTTCGCTGCCTCCCTGTTGAAGAGGGAGCATTTGTGGACATGGATAAACTATCTGATCCAAAAAGCAGGAAGTGACACAGCTAGAAAATGAAAGTATGTAACAGCTGAAGTCAAATGTAATGCAGAGTTGAATCTGCACTTGGATCCATCTGTGAAAGGTCCACATGTAGGGATTACATGAGTCATGATGTTTGTCAGTCCAGCTTGATAATCTATTATTTAATATATATATAATATATTTTGTACTGTACTGCCCAAACTAAAGATCTGCTGAGGTGTTGGAAATGATTCATATGCAATGTTCCCTCTAATTTTTCATGTGTCTGAGCGAACACACAAACTCCCTGAGCTCCCTTGGACCACTGTGAGCGACATCAGACGTGTGCACTGTGGTCACGCCAGCATCTAATCCATCCAAGTTACATGGTTTATTAAAATGATCAAATTACAGCATTTACATTTATGTTAGACTACTTTTAATTAACTGCTTTAGCCCATTTAAAATGAAAATGTAAAAAAAAATCTAGCCATTGGCCTGTGTAGTATGTTAACACTATTGGAAGTAAAAATAACTTGAACTCCAATTTTGAAAACACAACTTTCTTTTTTTCTTTTTATAAAGCTCTGACTTGTATTATGAGTATGAATCTGTGGTCTGTGAGAGAGCCCTGTAACTCTCTGTCTGCAAAATACAGTATATAATGACCAATGCTGGGCAATTAATTATATAGTTACTCCTCAAAAAAGTAACTCAGTTTGGCAAACAAAAGAGTTTTTTGCAGCTATTTTTTTTAAATGCAGCCACAATGCATTTTTAAATAAACATTTCAAACTATTTACAGAACAATCAGCTGTTCTGCATCAAATTTGATGCCACACAAATTATTTGTGCCACTCCAAAAAATAATTTCTGTCCACTATGAGATAAAGGAGAACAACAGCCTGATACCTGCAGGCCTGACAACAGGAGATGTATCACTCCTGTAACACCTGTGACATTCAGCAGCCGCCTCATTGTTCTGACACACACAACAAAACTATTGACTACACTACACACTAACTACACACTAACTACACACTAACTACACAAGATTTGCGCTAAACGTCTCAAATCTCTCACATCTCAAAGCACCGCCGTCACTCCTAAAACTTCCCCTCGTTTCTTAACAACTAGATTCCAAGTTGCCATATCATTTTTTGATTGGTCGACATGGTACTTTTTTGGACGAATAGGAAAGAGAGAGGGGGGTGGAGTTTGTTTTTGCTCACAGGCTTTCGAGCGTTTTTCCTTATAAAACGCCGTTTTTACCGTTTCTTCCCGCAGTAAATATAAACAACGATAGTATTCAGGAAGAAAACCAAACATTGCAGATATTTTTATCATAACTCTGGTTTTACGTGGCCTATCAACACAATTTAAAAACTGGTATAAAGTCCACACTTTTTCCGTCAATTGTTCCATCTGTCCTGCTCACATCTCCAATGGTTGTACACGTTGTCATTAACGTGGCTTCACTGCACATCAGCCACGCCGCTTTGCTAGCTAAAACACCGGTGTCGACACATAAGGACGCTGTCATAGCCTGTCAACGACGTTGATTGGCTGTGTATATACAAATGTGAATCGCATTATTGGCTGGACTATGGGATAAGGTGGCATCGTTCTAATCCCATACAGGAGCAGCCAGTCACTTACTGACTAACACTGCAAAACAGAATTGTTAAAGGTTTAATTTTAATTTCAATTCAGGTTAGATTTTTTTTTGTGCGCAACGCAGATTTTCTGTGCGCAGAGACCGTGCCAGCAGTGCGCAATTGCGCACGTGCGCAGCTTAGAGGGAACATTGTTCATATGTTTATTTTGGACGATACAGCAGAAGATCAGACATGAAAGTGGAGATGACACACAAGACCTGCAGCAAAGGGTCAGAGGTCAGACTGGGCCACTGGATTCAACAATGAGCCAATGATCATCAAGTAGTGACTAAAGCAGAGCCCTGACGTTCTGACATTTATCACACAGTTAGAACAAATGTCTGCTGATGACTTCATCTCATGAAATGACTGATAGATGTCAATTCATTGATCAGCTGAGCTGCTGATCTTCATCGTGCACAGAAACATTCAGCTTGTTTCAATCAGTAAATAACTCCCACTACTCTCAGTTTGAACTGTTCCCACTCAAAATGCTGTCAGAACAATGATCATTGTAGAACTTCACAAACATCACGTGTTGTTTTCCACATGGAAGATCAGCAAACATACAGAAACTTCCTGTTGCCACACACGGCCTCTAAAATCTCTTCCACGCTTTCTGTCTGAAGTCCACTCTCTGTGTCAGATCCACAGGAAACAACAAGATCTTATTAACATGGTTTTCAATGTGTCTCCTTCCAAAAAGTCCAACCAATGAACAAATGTGTATATTTGTGGAGGCCGAACAAAAGCATGACACATTTGTCTGTTTCTATAAACTGGAGTCAAACACAAATATGAAGAGTTTCATTGACAGACTCCAAAATGCCCCCGCAGTGAATCAAAGGGAAATCCTACAGTGTGCAGAGAATCTTAATGGCTCCAACATCAACACATCCACAATGTTGGATCCAGTTCTACCTCACAGAGTTACTAAGACACACCCTCTGCCAGCATTACAACAGCTCCACCTGCTTCACCTGCCTCCTCAGCCTCTGTACACCTGAAGAGAAAAGAAAGGCTCCAAAAGCTCAAATCTACAAAGGATTCATGAAGTTTCATCCAACAATAACATGTTTGCCTTCCACAGTGTGCTGTTAGACACCACTGTACCTCTGCCATTTCAAAAAGAGCAGCTTGGGAACATTTTGGCTCCAAACACTTTGTGTTAAACTTCCTAATCTTTGTTTTCTTTGTGAACAACATCTGGAGCTTTTTGACTCATAGAAACATCATTTTGTTCTTTAGATGACAGCAGATTGGGACTGAATAATCAATCACTATCAAACCAATAAAGATGCTGATTTTACAGGAACTTTGTTGGAGAAGCTGTAAAGACATGAAACTGGTGGAGATCCCAAACCAGTTGATAGTGCTGATTATTCCAAATAAAGCTGTTTTCCATTTGAGATGAAATGACTTTCTGTCCTGATATATAATAAAGATGTTGGTTGTTTTTGAGCCCCTGTATTAAAAGTAGATCCAGTTTAAAGTCAGCTTGAGTTTGATGTCTTTATGTCAAAGCTGCTCATGATGTTGAGCTGCTGATGGAATAAAAACAGGTAAAAATCTGCCTCAATATAAAAGCATGTAGTCCAGACTTACATGTAGCCTATTGTTAGCTGAGGTCCACACACAGTGTTTGACAGTGTAAACTGTGTGTAAGGGCTGCTGGTGGAGCTCACTAGGATGAGCAGGTGACCATGTGCCACGAGGTGGAGAGCAGCTGGCCTGGCTTTGATTCTGACCACGCCCCCTTTCTCTCTCCCTCTGCTTTGCTGTCACTTATCTTCACTGCTCTGTCCAATAAAGCTGAAAAAGGCCCCAAATCAAAGAAATCTGCTGCAGCCTCTCAAATGTCTTCTGTTTCCTTCCCGACGGCTTTTTCACCGTCAGCCCATCAGACAGTCCAGCAGCATTTATGATGATGTCATGATGTTGAAGAGACTGCTATGGTGGCCTCCCATGACCCCCAGCCTCATCTACACTGAGATGCAGACATTTGAAAACATTCAGCAGACAACTGAATAATAGTCCAACACAACAGTCTGTGTACAGACACACACTGAGCTTTCATAGAGTCAAAGGAGTCAATCAAACACAGCTAGTTGAGTCATTTCTTGTGTGAGTCTAAAGTGAATCTAGTATTTGAAAGTCCACTTCCTGTATTTGTTGTTGAAGACTTCTTCAGCTTCTTCTCAAGGACATCAGCTGCTTGTTTGGCAGCAGAGGCAGTTAAGAAGCTTCCTGAAAAACACTGAACAGTGAGTTCACTGTGGCATATGACAAATTCAGCTTTCTATGTGCAAATGTGTCTGTGTCAACCTTTCAAATGCTGTTGAATCCAAAACATCAGCGGCTCCTTGGCTGCTCACTTCATGCACTACAGGAAAGAGGTTGAGCTCCTGACCACGTGGTGCAGAGACAACAACCTCCTGCTAAATGTTAGCAAGACCAAGGAGGTTATTGTCAACTTCCAGAGAGGCCACACCTGTCACCCCCCCATTGACCATCGATGCCGCTGCGGTGGAGAGGGTGAGCAGCACCAAGTTCCTGGGGGTGCACATCAGTGAGGACCTCTCCTGGACCACCAACACAGCATCACTGGCCAAGAAAGCACAACAGTGCCTCTACTTCCTGCGCAAACTCAAGCGGGCAAGTGCTCCACCACCCATCCTGACCACATTCTACAGAGGAACCATTGAAAGCATCCTTTCCAGCTGCATCACTGTGTGGGGCGGTAGCTGCACTGACTATAACAGGAAAACTCTACAACGCATTGTGAGAACAGCTGAGAGGATAGTTGGTGTACCACTCCCCTCCCTGC
The DNA here is from genome assembly GCF_036321145.2 of Pelmatolapia mariae. Lineage (NCBI taxonomy): Eukaryota > Metazoa > Chordata > Actinopteri > Cichliformes > Cichlidae > Pelmatolapia > Pelmatolapia mariae. The sequence goes on from NC_086229.1 coordinate 36,140,949, forward strand.
AAGACATCTACACCACCAGCCTTACCCGCAAAGCCATCACAATTGTCAACGATGCAACCCACCCCGCGCACTGTCTGTTCAGCCTCCTGCCCTCCGGAAATAGATACAGAAGTCTCCGCTCCCGCACTACCAGGCTCACCAACAGCTTCATCCACCAGGCTGTGAGACTGCTGAACTCTCTCCCCTCCCGGCTCCCAGCCAGCAGAACCACCAGAATGGCAGAAGTATAGGAAGACAGACTGGACTCTACCCCCCCCCCACACACACACACACACACACTCCACAACAAGGAAACACTCTCTACATTCCTGACTGGAAACAACTACCTCTGCATTACAATTGCACACACCTGCTGCTATATATTTTTAGTATTTTTTTTAGCACTATTTATATTATTTATATTACTATTACTGCTGCTACAGTCTTATGCTGCATTAAAACAAAAACACTTACCAACCACAACCTGGGACTACCTCAAGTAGATTAGTACACTACTTTCCAGAGCACACTGTGGAACACTTTATTATATGTTAGGTCCTGTCTTGTTATATCCTGTATGTTACCTAAATGTTGTGCATCTGCACTTTATTGCTGTCTATGTCTACGCATGGGACAGTGTGAAACGTAATTTCAATTCCTTTGTATGGCAAGTACATCTGAAGAAACTGACAAATAAAACTGACTTTGACTTTGACTTTGATTAAACAGACCATCCGTAGTGACAGGAGTTGTCACTGCTATTGGATACTTCGCTGGAGCACAGTAAAGCTGTGGGTTGTGGGAATGACCCATAATGCTTTATTCAGGGGGTCTAGATTTATGTCTGTAGTGCACTTCCATGTAAATAATTTGCATTTACTGAATATGTACTGACTGAGTACCACTGTTCAAAAGTTGAATAAAGAAACAAACTAATTTATGCCTTTTTTTTTTTTTTATGAAAACCACTTTATAGAACATCACATCAGCTTGTCAGGCGCCACAGCGCGCGTGCACAAAAAGGATCCAGGCGCAGACCCAGCGGTAACAGAAAAGACACTTTATTATACTAACGAAAGGCGACCCGGGAGAAACTTAGAGAGCAAAACGAGGAACTAATAACCCGGGGAAACAATGACACAAGGAAGCCGGAATCGGGACCGCGGGAGGCTGCAACAGAAAGGGGAGAGGATTACTAGGAAGCCGGGAAGCGGAAAACACATTAAGACTGCGTTAGAGTAGTGGGCTTACGATAGAGCGAGACCGTGGGAGCTCGGAAGGGAGGTGCGGCAGCCCGTGAGCAGGGAGTCCGTGGAGATGGTGAAAGGGCCAGATGATGCACTGGGTGAGCCAGTTGAGCAGGAGGACAGGCAGGTGGCAGACGCCGAACGCCGGATTGAAACCTAGACACAGGCAGGCGGGTTAAATACAGCTCCAACTAGATGTTGATGTAACGCTTTCGCGGAAGTCTAGTTACCACTGTGAGGTGATTACGGACTGGCGTGGAGCATCCGTCAGCGCCAGGTAAAGAAGCTCTGCAGGTAATCACCGCGATGGAGAGCAGGTGTGTCGGTGATGGCCCAGTCCGGGGGTGTGGCTACCCAAGCAGCACGCATTCCACAGACCCAGGACCACGGACTATGACACAGCTACAATGTAGAATCCATGTCATTTATAGATATCACCCACTACTAACATTACTTTATTTATTGTATCTTTTGAAAAAATACCGCTATTTATACAGCAAAAGAATTACGAATATTTAACATGAGCAAGTTTCATTTTCCCTGGTTTTACTACCACACTGTTCACCAAACGGAAACAAACCTTCACCATCTTATCCAGAAGGGTCACCTCTTCACCCTCACATGGGAGAAGTAATCTGATTGGCATGGTGGTATGTTTGAAACAGGTCCTTTGTGTAGCGCTGGAACTCAGTCATGATGTTTCATCCATTTCATAGGGTGGTTTGCCTGCAATAATGCCAAATAATTAGCAACTCTATAAATACAAGGTAGTTCTGCAAAATCACTCAGTAGGATGTTTGTTGTAATTTGCTATGACCTCAGAGCGCATCAAAAAAAAAAAACAACAACTAACTAATAGGCTATAAAGAGTGATACCGGAATGAAAATGTCTGGAGCACACCAACAGATATTTGGAGATGGAAGAGAACTGGATATCAGCTCATCTCACAGCTGCTATCCAGGCTAGACGCCTTCGTTTGGTAACATCCGATACACGAGCTGCCTCGTGTTGCTTCCAGGTCGGGAAAGAATGAAAAGATAAACCATTTTCAACCTTATTCTCTTGCCAGTCGTGCGATCGAACATTGCAGCGGACATCACAGCCTTCGCTCCCTTTTCGCTTGCGCTTTGTTTTGACCCCGAAAATGGTGGATCAGGCCAAAATCCTTTCCACGCCCACCCCCGTGACCACACGTTCCAAAACCTAATTGCTATAAAGCAAAGGAAAACGATGTGAGCATTAGCTGCTAATGCTTATAAGCCTAAAATTAGAATTAGATGCTATTGGCGGCCTACTTAGCATTAACTACTTACATCATTATAAAGCAAGGGAAAAGACTATTAGCATTAGCTACTCACATTAGTAAAAAGTATGTGAAAGTATTTTTAGCATTAGCAGATAATGCTAATTCACCTCAAATTAGCATTAGCTAATAATGGTAGCCTTTTTATCATTAGCGACTCACAATGTTATGAAGGAAGGAATCTGCCAATGCAAATTTATTTAAAATTAGCATTAGCCACTAATAACTACTTTACATTAATTCCCCACTAATGCTAATTCACATTAAATTAGCATAAGCTGCTAACATCAGCCTACCTAGCACTAACTGCTCACGTTGTTATGAAGGGAAAATGGTATTAGCATTAGTTGCTAATAAATTTTGACCCCAAATTAGAATTAGCCGTTAATTGCAACCTATTGAGCATTAATTATCACATCATTTTAACACAAGGGAAACTGGAAGTGTTCCATTTGATCTTAGACACGCTGTTGTCCGCCCACTTCTCAAAAAATCTAACCTTGACACAACCGTTGTTTCAAATTGTAACATTTTAGAAAAAGTTACCTTTCTCCAGCTCCAAGCCTTTCTGGAGACCAATGCCATCTTAGAATCATTTCAGTCTGGTTTTAAAGCGCTACATAGCCCTGAAACTGTGCTCAAAGTTCTTAATCCTTTAAGAGCTACCATAGAACCAAGGCCACCAGAGTTTAAATTATATTTTTACATGCAGTAGTGCCATTTTTGGGAGCATTTCAAGTTGCTATACATCAATACAACCATTATAGCCCAAAGTTTAATAATATGTATGCATTAAGTCCATAGTAACTACATAATTTGCAAAAAAGTACAATAAACTACAAAAAATTGAAGATAATTTTTGTTTTGTTTTTTACATATATTTCTACTTTGAGAAATTTAAGAGGTTTATCCCTCAAAACTTTAAATACAAAAAACTTGAAAAAATAGTTTACAACAACAGGAAATTTATTTTGAGTGTCTTCATAGTTTTATTTTTGAGATACACCAATTTTTATATACTGCAGAAAAAACAAAAAACAATCCTATGATGTAAATTTGCAAAGAAAACAGCATGTGCATCAAAATAAACTATTTAAAGCAGTGTAATTTGAGTTCTAAGCATCCCAGAAACTATTCAGAAAAGCATTAAGTCAAACATGACTTATAAAAACACCATTATAGGCTTTTAAGGCCACATGTAAAAAACTACATTTTCTGCAAAAATGACGTCACTTCCGGTTACGGGCAGGTAATGGCGGACATGCGATCGTTCGCACTGATGTCTATTTCAATGTGGGAAGTGCTATGAACAGCTGATCGGATTGGCAAAGTGTGTTTCTGGAATACTAGGTTTTTGTTCCTGCAAGCGCTTTTTATGCAATTTTTGCAAAGCTTTATGTGGAAGGAAACCATGACCTGGGACAAGCTGAGGCAAGTTTATTTATTTAGCACAAGTCAACAACAAGGTGATTTAAAGTGCTTTACAGAGACATTAAAAACAAAAACAAATAAAAAGCATGATTTAAAATTGATTGAAAAAAACAGTAGATAAAATCATTAGTGAAAATTTAAGCTTTGAAATTTAAGCTTAAAAGTGTGGATTTGGTGTTTTATTCAAATTCAGCTGAGAATAGGTGAGTCTTCAACCTGGATTTAAATAAACTGAGTGTTTCAGCTGATCTGAGGCTTTCTGGGAGTTGGTTCCAGATATATGGAGCATAAAAGCTGAATGCAGCTTCTCCGTGTTTGGTTCTGACTCTGGGAACTGATCAAAGAAACGGATCCAGATGACCTGAGAGATCTGGAAGGTTCATACTGGATCAGGAGGTCACTGATGTATTTTGGTGCTAAACCATTCAGAGCTTTATAGACCAGCATCAGAACTTTAAAGTCTATCCTCTGACGGACAGGCAGCCAGTGTAAAGACCTCAGAGCTGGACTGATGTGGTCCACTTTTTTGGTCTTAGTGAGGACTCGAGCAGCAGAGTTCTGAAAGAGCTGTAGTTGTCTGACTGATGTTTTAGGTAGACCTGTAAAGATGCTGTTACAGAAATCAAGCCTGCTAAAGATGAATGCATGGACTAGTATTTCCAGATCCTGTTGAGACATCAGATCTTTTATCCTTGAAATATTCTTGAGGTGATAGTAAGCTGATTTTGTTATTGTCTTAATTTGTTTTTCTAAGTTTAGGTCTGCATCCATCACTACACCCACGTTTCTCGCCTGGTTTGTGGTTTTTTAGGTGTATAGATTGAAGTTCTCTGGTGACTTGTAATCGTTTTTCTTTGGCACCAAAGACAATTACTTCAGTTTTGTTTTTGTTTAGCTGGAGAAAATTGTGGCACAACCAGTCATTCATTTCCTCAATGCATTTACCAACAGCCTGTACAGGGCCTCGGTGTCCTGGTGACATTGATATATATATTTGTGTGTCATCTGCATAGCTATGATAGTTTATTTTGTTGTACTTTATAATCTGTGCCAGTGGGAGCATGTAAATATTAAACAGAAGGGGTCCCAAGATGGAACATTGGGGAACTCCACATGTGATACTTGTCTGCTCAGATGTGAAGTTACCTATTGATACAAAGTATTTCCTTTTTTTTAAGTATGTTTTGAACCAGTTTAGTACAGTTCCTGAAAGACCTGCCCAATTCTCCAGTCGTTTGAGTAATATGTTGTGGTCAACTGTATCAAATGCTGCACTGAGATCCAGTAAAACTAAGACTGACATATTTCCAAAGTCTGTATTCAGACATATGTCATCAAACACTTTGGTCAGAGCGGTTTCAGTGCTGTGGTTCTGTCTAAAACCTGACTGGAAGGCATCATAGCAGTTATTTTGTGTTAAGAAGTAATCGAGCTGTTGAGAAACTGCTTTTTCAATGATCTTACTTAAAAATGGGAGATTTGAGATCAGCCTGTAGTTGTTCATTTGTGTCTTTTCAAGATTGTCCTTTTTCAGTATAGGTTTTATTACAGCAGTTTTTAGTGGTTCTGGAAACACACCTGATATTAAAGAAAAGTTTACGATCTGTAACAGGTCTGACTCCAAAGTCTTTGAGACATTTTTTGAAAAACATTTGTTGGCAGAACATCTAAACAGCAAGAGGAGGAGTTCAGTTGACCTAAGATGTCCTCCAGGTCTTTGCTGTTAATAGGGTGAAACTGTTTCATGGTGTTTAAACAGTTTTTCGGTGGACACAGCACATATCCTGGATCTGCTGTTGATGTACCAATTGCTTTTCTAATCTTTTGGATTTTTTCTGTGAAGAATTTGGCAAAGTCATTGCAGGCCATGGTCGAATGAAGTTCAGCTGCCACTGACACAGGAGGGTTTGTTAGCCTGTCAACTGTAGAAAATAAGACCCGAGCGTTATGACTGTTTTTGGTGATGATGTCAGAGAAGTAGGACCTCCTTGCACTCCTCAGTTGTAAGTTATAATTGTGAAGTTTCTCTTTATAGATGTCATAATGAACCTGGAGGTTTGATTTTCTCCATCTGCGCTCAGCTTTCCTACACTCTCTTTTTTCATTTTTCACCAGTGTGGAGTTTCTCCATGGAGACTTCTTCCTTCCAGAGATAACCTTCACCTTAATGGGAGCAATAGTGTCCATTACATTTAACATTTTAGCATTGAAGCTATTGACGAGGTCATTGACTGAACCTCTGGACAGATCAGGTGTTAATGGGAAGACCTGGTTGAAGATCTCACTACTGTGTTCAGTTATACACCGTTGTGTGATCACTGCTGTTGATATATTTGTGTGGGCTGAGATTTTACTTTCAAAGAAAACAAAGTAATGGTCAGACAGGCCCACATCAGACACAGTAACCTCTGAAATGCTCTTGGAGGTCAGGGGTCCAGAGTGTGTCCTCTATTATGTGTGGCCTCTGTTACATGGTGAGTCAGCCCAAAGTTGCCCAGAGTGTTACTCAGGTTTTTAGTGCCTTTGTCCTGAGGGTTGTCCACATGGATGTTAAAATCCCCAACAATAATTACACAGTCGAAATCAACACAGATCACAGACAGCAGTTCACTGAGGTCATTAAAAAAGTCTGTGCAGTATTTGGGAGGCCTGTAAACATTAAGAAACACAACTTTGGATGGGGCCTTCAGCTGTAAAGCCACATATTCAAAAGACTGAAAACTTCCAGGAGACAGCTGCTTACATTAAAATGATTCATTAAATAAGACAGCAACCCCTCCTCCTCTCCTGCTCACCCTGGCCTCACTGATAAAACTGTAGTTAGGAGGGGTCGTCTCGATGAGAACAGCTCCACTGTTACTTTGGTCCAACCAAGTTTCAGTTAAAAACATAAAATCAAGGCTGTGCTCAGTGATTAAATCATTAATTAAAAATGTTTTCCCAGCTAAATATCTAACGTTTAATAAAGCCAACTTAAGTGTTTTAGAGGTATCATTTGCCCCCTCGTGTTTGGGAGCAGTCTGTGGCACACAAGCTATGTTTACTATATTTAAAGATCTTTTAGATCTTTGACCGGGCCACATGTCTCCTTCTGTCACCTAAAAATACAGAAATTTTAAAACCTTCTAGTAAACAGGGTCCCAGCTTCTCCTGGGAAAAGTCACCACTGCCATAATCCTTGCAGCCCGGACCCTCCACATATCACACATCAGACTGTGGAGACAGAGCATGAAGGTGGTAAGGAGGAACTAAAGGGGGCGAGGCTGCGCAATGTAACTTCGATTGCTCTGTTGAGGGCGGGGCTCGATGGCGAACCTTTGGCTGCTCTGGTGGGGGGTTTATGGGGGACAAAAAGGGATTGGGCTGGGGGGTAGATCTGAGCCCAGCATTGACCTGCTCCATCATCTCCTCAGTGAATTTCAGGTGTGGGGATGAGGGGGAAAGGGAGGGGGAGGAGGGTGATGGCCTGTCAGGGGTTTGGGGGACTGGGGAAGGTCGTGGTCCCTGGTCCTGGTCGTTGGTGTTGTTGAGAGAGTTGGAGGCAAATAGGGACCCCTCTTCTTGCCTCAGATGTCTCTCCTATTTGTTCCTCTTTATGAGATAACTCCTCGTTTATCTCAGCCTTGGCACCAAGCACAGATGGATGACGTATGGAATAAAAGTTGGAGGTGAACAGTTTCACCCCTGACTTGTTAAAATTAAATCCATTTGCTTTAAACAGATGACTGCGTTCCCAAAAAATATTAAAGTTGTTGATAAAATGCACTGAGTGGTCAGCACATGTTGATATAAGCCATTTATTCAGTGCAAACAATCTGCTGAATCTCTCGTCTCCTCCTCTGACGGGCGGTACAGGCCCACTGATGAATACAGCTGCATTCAGAGAGTTTACAGTGTTTAATAATCCAGTAAAGTCCCGTTTCAGAACCTCCGACTGTTGTTGGGACACATCGTTTGACCCTGTATGCAGAACAATGTTTGTCACAGTTGGATATTCATCTGCAATCTGAAGAATTCTCTCCTTCAGGTTGTTGACCATATCCTTAGGAAAGCAGAGGACTTTAGTGTTCTTACCGCACATCCTTTGTACATCCTTTACGGCAGAGTCACCCACAATTAGAGTTTCAGGCCTAGCCTTTAGCTTTCCCTGTGGCCTTTTACTTTTCAACATAGTTTCAGACCTTACTTCGCTACTTTTAGATGGATGGTTGTCCGATATAGATGCAGGGTCCTTTGATAGTGGAGCAAATCTGTTCTGCAGTTTCACATGCAGTTCTTTTGGAGGTTTGTTGTTAACCTTCCTATTCACGGTTGTCCAGTCCTGTTTCCTCCCGTATACAGGGGTAGAAGAGCTTCTCTGTCTCGTAGGAAGTTAAGGACAGTCGATTTCAGAGATTTCAGCTCACTGTGCCCTGCCTTCGATACGTCCTCCCCCTTCCAGGAGACATGATTTATGTCTTGGTTTTGCACCAAGACAGTCCAAGGGGGGATTATCGCTTGAGGATTTATTATAATGCACAGGGTCTACTTTCTTGGTCATGTTATCTGTACTCCTTAGCTGTGTACAAGCTTGATCATGAATTTTTGTCTCCAGAACTGCAATCTTCTGCAGGAGGCTGTGGTAGTCATCTGTGGAGAGGGAAGGTATATTGTTGCTAGTTAGCATAGCCGTTAGCACCTTTCCAGCCTATTGAGGCTGTTCGGTGCCCAGATGCTGTAATCAGGCTTCAGCTGTGTCTAGGCCGCAGACACTTTAGTCCAAATAATCTATAAGTGTCCAGAAGCTCTCGCAGGTAAGCTCATATGGAAAAAAGTGGAAAAAATCAGCATGAAAATCAATAAAAATCAATAAAAGAAGCAAAGCATTTAAAGAGCAAAGAGAGGAAGCGTCCACACTCACAAAAGGGGGAAGAGAAGAACCAGCTTTTTCCAGCTGAGGGCCATTGCAAAAAACCAAGATCGTGTTGTTATCTGCTGACTTTCATGCATTTATTTCTTCTAGGCTTGACTACTGCAATAGTCTTTATTTTGGTATTAATCAGGCCGTACTCTCGTGTCTGCAGAATTTTTTTTTTATTTGAGCAGTGGAGCCATTCTTTGAGCCATTGTCAGTGTGTAACAGTGTGTGTGTGAGAGCCATGTAATGTCCATGTGTGCATGCTGACTGCTCTGACCCCTCCTCCTTTCAGGGTGGAGCCTGCTGGAGTCCGATGGTTGAGACCAGGTCTGAGGAAGTGTAAGTGTGTTTTTAATGGGATTCATGACAACAAAGCAGCACACATTCAACCATCTTCATCATGTCAGGAGTCATCATCAAAGTGTCAATCAATGAACAGATGATGGATCAATAACTGCAGCTGGATTGTGTTTGTTCTCTCCATCAGATTCCTGTCAACTCACAATCGACACAAACACAGTGAACACAAAGCTCCAACTGTCTGACAACAACAGGAAGGTGACACGTGTGTGGAAGGTTCAGTCATATCCTGATCATCCAGACAGATTTGATGTTCGTCGCCAGCTGCTGTGTAGAAATGGTCTGACTGGTCGCTGTTACTGGGAGGTCGAGTGGAGAGGAAATATTTTCATATCAGTGAGTTACAGAAGCATCAGAAGGAAAGGAGACAGTGATGACTGTGTGTTTGGAGAAAATGATCAGTCCTGGAGTCTGTACTGCACTGATGATGGTCCTTGTTATGTCATGCACAATAACAGACACACACCCATCTCCTCCTCCTCCTCCTCCTCCTCCTCTGTCTCTAACAGAGCAGCAGTGTATGTGGACTGTCCTGCTGGCACTCTGTCCTTCTACAGAGTCTCCTCTGACACTCTGATCCACCTCCACACCTTCAACACCACATTCACTCAAACTCTTTATCCTGGGTTTAGTCTCTGGTCTCCTGGTTCCTCAGTGTCCCTGTGCTGAGTGTAAAGAGTGTCTCCTGTTAGAGAAACACTCTGACTGTTGAACAGATAGTTCAGTCTGTACATGTCTGTCTCTTTCACTCACAAACACGTTTTCACATTCATGGATTCAATCAGTTGATGTTTGAAACTCTTCTAAATGATTCCTTGTAAACTTCTTCCTCTTCAGTCACAAACAAACAGGAAGTGATGTCACATGTGTTCCTGTCCACACAGCAGAATGAGTCTATTGCTGACAGTGATGTACAAACAGAGTGAGCATTTCTGAGGCCAAAATAAACTGAGTAGTTCACTGAATGAACACTGTGAGCTCAGCTCCTTCATCATTAGTATGGATTATATATGTATATGTATTATATTAGTATCATATATATCAGGTGCTGCTGGTTTCAGTCATTGTGCAAATGTGCTGTTTGTAAGGTTGTAAAGCTGCAGTCAGCTGAGACTGAAGAAGTCACCTGATCAGTGAGCAAAGGTGAAAACGTCCAGATGAACAGAATCAAGCTTTTGGGATCAGCCAGCAATGCAGCATCATTGTTGTTCAGGTTCAGAGGTTTGCAGGAATGAACTGATGACCAGAAACAGCTGCAGAGTCCAATAAAATACCAGCTGGAGTTCAGCTGCATCTGAAGAAGTCAAAGAAAAGTAAGGATGGCAAAGGGCCATGTTTTCTTCCAAAGAACTGAAAACATGGTCGACGCCTCATTAGAAGAATCATCTGGACATTTGTGAGGAACTCTAACCAAGAAAGCAACACAAGAAAGCAACGTCACACAGATCCAACAGACAGTTTCCATGACTGGAAGTGTTCAGTGTAAAAATGCTACATTGCATTATTGCATCCTCTCACCACAGGAGGCGCTGTTGGCACCACTGATTGCTGATCATCTCTGATGATCTGATTGATCCTGTGAATAACGGGACTCACTGAACTCTGTGACACAGTGAAGATTACAGAGTTTAACATCTGACTGACGTCACACAGACAGAAGGATGAACCAGTGAGGCACAGAACACAGTTACTGGAGATACTGGATCAGCTCCATGTGAACCTCTGATGGAGAAGCTGCTGACCCAGAGAAACATCAGGACATGACAGGCAGCTGCACTGATCTAACAACATGTAGCAGAGCTGATCTATGTTAGAGGATCTATGACAGCAGCTGAAAGTCCAACACTGGATACCAGCTGAGCCTGTGCTGAGTGTTACAGGAAAAGAAACACTGACACTGGGAGACACAGTGATGCTGACTGGGGCACAGAGCTGAATGATGCAGCATCAGGACACTGTTTCAGTCTGACTGACAGAGAAACCTGTAGCTGCATCTACATGTGAGGCAGAGGCCACACAAGCAGGTTTCTATGTTTCACAGTGACTGAGATCTTCAGTGGGGGTGGACATGCTCCTGTACAGACCTCTGAGGAGAACCAAGGTGCAGTCAAAGAGTCCAGTCTGTCCTCACAGATGTCAACATGTGCTTTCATCAGGTCTGCTGTCAGCTAGCAGGCTCACATCAGAATCACTGTTCCTGAAAAACACAGTCTGTGTGACATCATCAGTCAGCTGATCGTCCCAGATCTGAATGGTTTCTGTCTCTACTGAGGAAGTCAGAGAATCTCACTGAGGTGTGGATCAGGTCTGAGTGACCTGTGGAGGGACAGCTTTAAACAGTCCACAGGTCTCACGTCCTGCTCAGTCTGGTAGCAGATACCTCGTATTGTTCCAGATGTGCTGACATCACCAGCAGCAGCAGCAGCACAGCTGTGTGATACGATGAATCTCAGTTATTGATCCAACACACAGGAAATAGAAAGATCAGGATTTATGAGAGTAATCATTATGAGTCTGAACACATGATCACTGAATGTTAGTCTCCACAATAATAAGCTAACACAAGCAAACACAGCTTTCAGCTCTTATTTTGAAACTTCTTTAGAGAGCTGTGATGTGAGCGTGCCTGGCTCTGAGGCACTTGGGTCAGCCTCTGTTGTTTAGAAGTGTTACAGACTGTGAATGACACAGACCTGTCAGTTTCATGTTTGTCTGTAACACAGCTCAGGGCTCCATGCTGAACGCATCCATCCAGTGTTATTGATCCAGGACTAATACCAGCATTGGGATCAATACTACACAATCACATGTGTCCACGTGATGGATTTGACCAGCTTTATTCATTAATGATCAGTCAACTTATTTACTGCATCTGAGTCCAGCTTCATTTAAATGATCCAACCATGAAAATGACATCAGTCCTACAGAAGCACTTAATGCTAACAGGAAGTCATTTATTAAGGTGGAATAACACAGAGAGACACAACCACTCACAGTTAACCTGACCCCACTAACTGCATGTGTTTGGACTGTGGGAGGAAGCCGGAGTACCGGAGAGGACGCACACAAACACGGGAGAACATGAAGCACTGAAACAAAGATGGTGAATTTGACCTCAGGACCAGGTGCGTAATTTCCAGGGGGGTTACGGGGGCCATGACCCCCCAATAATCAGATCCAGCCAATATAATTTCATCATTCCAGTTTATAAAATTATGAATTATCTTGATTTTCTTTAATCGTTTCAATTATTATCAGCAAAATAGTTTCATGTTTATTCATCTAGTAATGTAACCCCGCCTCCTTCGCTGCATACTTGGTATTACCCAACCAGCTTTCTCTACAAACCTTCACTGTTTGCTGTATGTTTGTTAGCACAGTCGCCGGTGCCAGAGACTGCCAGTGACTTCAGTCTGAGGGTTTGAAGTTTCCATGTCTGTGTGATGTGTGGTGTGAAGGCTGCTGGTTAAACTGGGAGTCACTGTTTAAAGCACTGAGTGCTCATAGAGAGATGCTCCATGAGTCCCAGTACAGACTACAAACATGGTGGAAACTTAGCTTTGATATCCACACACACTGCACGTCTGTGAGTAACTGTGATGAAGATGTGCAGAGATCTGTGTACAAACAGGAGAAAGACTGTAAAGACTCTGTGCTTCTAACAGCCTCTGTTAACATATGTGAGGCTGTTTGTTGTTGTTGCCATGGAGCTTTTCACTGTTTGGGTCAGCAGGTCATGTGATCAGGTTTGTTCTGCTGGACGATGGTTTAGTGTCAGGGTTTGTTTGCATTCATCAATAAATATCTAAATAAATCAAAGACTCCATGTTTGTTCTTTCATCATGTGACCTCTGCTCATCCATCTCTGTGTGTATCAGGATACATTTAGTTCATAATACACAGAAAAATCAGAGTTATTACCTGTAATAAATGTGAAAGTAAAGATTCCTGCAGTGATAACCAGGCAGGACTGAAACACATCACAGCTGTCACCACGGTAACAGCACCGTCCATCCACAGGTGAGGGGAGGAGCAAAAAGAGGGACTTTCACCATTTTATACTAAAAACACTCGACTAATGTTTCTAATATGAAACAAATAAGCCCACATTAATGTGAGCATTTATTAAATAATAATAATAATGATTTCCTCCTGATCTCATTTCCATAGCAGAGAAAACTGTGGTGTATATTGAGGTGGAGGGTGTGGTCTATGGCTCAGGTGTAGAGTGAGGGTGGGGTGCACCACAGCAGCATGCTGGGACTGCTGAGGGTGGAGGAGGGAGTGATGATGACATCAGAGCAAAGCAAAGCAGTCAGCAGCACAGAGACCAGTGAACACACAGTCTGTTCATCTTTGCATAGATACAATATATAGCACAATATTGAATGACAGAGACGCTGTGTGAGCTTCCACAGATACACTGACGTCAGGATCCAGAGTCCTCCTGCTGCTCCCCCCTCAGAGCCCCGTGATCAGCACCAACACATTCAGTTAGATGACAGAGTCCAGCTGCAGCTAGAATCAGCTCCCCTCTGTCAACAACAGCACAGCGTCAGTGTTTCACACTCAGTGAAAGGAGGAAACAGCAGAAGAACACCATGTGTGCTACGTTTCCCAGGACACACTACAAACTGCGAAAATACAGAGCAGCACGTGGAAGGACCTGGAGCTGCATTTAAAGAGAAAAGACAGCGTGATGTCCTGTATGGACAGGTGGAAGGAAGCAAGTCCTCAGCTGAAACACTCGTGTTTGTCCACAGACAGGAAACACAGCAGGAAACAAAGAAGTGCAGCTCATGGATAACACACTTCCTGTCAGTCAGAATGAGGCTGGAGCCAAACACAGAAAGGTGTTTTTGTCCAGATGAGCCCAGAGAAGAAACACGAGTGTTCACAGACATCAGAAGCTCAGAGAGGTGAAACATGAGGTTGGAGTCCTCGTCAGCATCCAGAAGAGCTGCTGTGAAACCCTGAGTACTCATGACAGACTCTGATGGCACAAACACATCATGATTCAAACATGAAGACAAACATGGAGCTCCTGATCCTCCTGCATGAGAACAAGCTGACATGAGCGCTGTGTCTGAGAGTGTCTCCCTGTCACAGTGACAAGAACACAGCTGCTGCTCACAGTCATTAAACTGACCTGAGGTCAGCTGCTAGCACGTCTCTGTGCTCCTTACATATGAACCATGTGACCTCACATCAGTGCTGTGGATGACTGTAGTCATAGAAGAGTAGAGCTGTAGCAGGTGGTGTGAGGAGGAGGAGGAGGTGGTGTATTCTAGTTAACGCAGTACTGAAACACTCCAGCAGAGGGCGCTGTTAAGTCCTTATTGTAACACAGTTACTGTGTGCAGTTATACTTCATACATAATCTGCACTTATTTCAATCAGACATGCTGTCAGTAAATGATTGGTTTCTATTGATTCTACTTCCTGTTGACTAGTTTGATGACAGTGAAACAATCACAGCTGATTGTGTGATGATGTAAACTGTCACTGTTACATTCAGTGTGTGTGACATCATGTTAGTGCAGCTGATAACAGCCTGGTTATGATGCTGTTAGAAACACATGAACGTGTCCATAGATCAGTGTGTGTTTAACATGAGAGCTTCAGCCCTGCTGATGTGTTCAATAAAGACATGCAGGAAAACTGATGAGACTCTGAAATAACTCTTTATATTTATAATGTAACTCTGCATCAAAAGAACAACAAAGGATCCCAGACAGGTTTATGTGAACAAAGACCATGTTTCTGTGTTTCTAACAGTTTGACATTATTAGTAAACAGACTGCAGTGAACAGGATTTATAAAGAGCTTATATATAAAGATATGACAGCTGTTTGTTGATCACTCTGTGTTTGGACCTGATCAGTCCAGCTGTTTACTTGAAATATGTTCATTTACCTGTGACGTTATATTTATGTTCTTGTCTCTGTTGAAAAACACATTTTAATGTCCCTCAGATTTTTCTCCCAGATGAATAAATATAAAAATGACACAAACTGACTGCAGCTACTTTTTGTCCTTTCTGTCAGAAACCTTCATGTGACTCATGAGAGACACGTTTCAGCTGTTTGTGACAGATCAGAGGCCAACAAGTCATTTATAACACTTTCCATCATTGTTTAGCACAAACACATGTTGACACAGCAGCGGGGCCGCAGTGAGAGTCAGAGCCAGGAGATAAAAACTCCTGTTTGACCACAGCCTCACTTTGTTCCTGCACTTCAAACACTTCCTGTTGTTGACTGGGTGGAGTCAGGAAGCCAGCGAGGCCCTGCAGGACTGAGACTGCAGACTGGGACGTGCTCTGTGATGGAGATCAACAGCATCACTGACTGTTTCTGTGAGGACACCATCATCCCAGCAGGGCTGTTTCCCAACAACAAGCCTGGACCATCAGAGACCTGAAGCTGCTGCTGAATGAAAGAAGAGGATCTTCAGGTCTGGAACAAGGACGAGCTGAGAGTGTTAATAACGTTACTAATGTTCAGCTACACTTTACTAGGTCACATCTGTGACACACGTCACTTAAATAAAGAAGGAAATATTGGCTCTGTTTTATCTGCTGGGCCCAAAAGTGACTCCCCGTATTTAAACTGCTATGAATAACTTGTTGGTCTATAATATGTGAAACATGTGTCAAATGTCTCCATCATGAAAGATATCAGGTCATCTTGAGCCACAAAAACATTCCTATCATGAGGTAGAAGCTGGAATCAGTTTGTTGCAGAGGGACGTTTATATATCCCATATTTATCCAGTTAAAGTCACATTGAAATTCAAAAATGTCTTTTCAAGAGTCGTCTGTCCAAGAGGAGCAGAAACAAATATAACAACAGTTATTTAAGCTGTTTTAAAGGCCACAAAGGAGCAGATTGGTTATAATGCAGCTGCTTCAGAGGAATAAAGATGAAACACTGTTTTTATTTCATGTGTAACACCTTTCAATCATGTGTTGACTAAAGTCTATTGACCAGTATAAGTAAAGACATCACACAAACACACACTGAAACCTGTTTTTGGTGCAGCAGCGGTCCCAGCTGCTCGCCTTTATCTAGACTGGGTCGGCTGCTTATCTCAATATAATCAATGTTTAAAGTTCTCAGTGTTTCTGTGTTGCTTCGTATAGGATCTCCCAGCATCATCACTGTGCTGTCCAATCATTGTGTGCTAGGTTACCCTTATAGTGCGATGTGTGTTTGCACAAAGAGAAGCATGTGTGTCAAATATAAGCACAGAACAGAAAAAGCTGCCAGTTTCTTCTATTTAGAGTCAAGTTAGTGTTTTGTGTCTTTGTTTGAGGCCTAATGTCAAGCAGAGGTGTGTGTAACTGGACTGCTCTGTTATATGTGTGAAATGTGTGCTTCAGCATCATCTTCGTCACTGCTGATTCCTTTGTGTCATCATGTGTTGAGAAGAGAGAACAGTTATAACGGAGGAGCAACAGGAAGCCCTGAAATCTGCATCAACAAGGAAGTGTTGGCTCACCAGTGATCCCAGCAGAGCCACTGATTTGGCTCCAGTTGTTCTAGATTCAATGATGTTGTTCCTACAGATACATGTTAGCATCTTTATTGTAGTAAAGTCTTGTAATGTGAAGCTAGAAACAAGGCAGGAAACAGCTCCATGATCTGATCTTAATGATGTTGTTTTTATTTCTGTCTTTCAGAACTGGATTGAAACTATCAAAGGTCTAAAAACAGCCTCAACCCTCCCAAAGACAAACTTTACACACGTCATCTTTCAGCTACAATCTTTGTTGCAGGGATCTTCTGCCAAACAAGGCTGAGAGAAGATTTCTTACAGCTGTCATGTTGATGCTGTTTCAATCTTTGGGCAAACACACTCATATATTAGGGCTGATATCAGGGCTGCACAAGTTCTTTGTGATCATGAATAATAGAAGTGTGCCTGTTGAAGATCATGTTTCTACATGATTATATGTCCTGTTATTGTTCTGTATTATATTCAGCTTTCAGCATCCTTTCCCAGCCCCTGTTACACCATCCATACAAAGCCAATCTGACTGTGAGCCAATGTGTTTGATAGTTTGTGTTGGATCAATAGATTTGACAGACTTGGTTCTCATCCAGAGGGAAACAGTCCAAATTCAGCTCTAATGAAATGATGGAGGCTGTTTCCTACCACGGTGCTAATGTGTGACTAACAAGGCTCATGGTCTCCAGCAGACAAGCGCCTGGAATGAGGTGAGCTGAGTGTTGCTTTGGTGGGTCTGTGCCCACGTCATGCATCAGGATTCATATTGGCAATAGTTCATATCTCTGTTCTTTAGCCTTCATCACAAAGCTGTGAAGGAAAAACAAACATCTAACAGGATTTGATGGATGCAAAGTCCACTGAGCTCTTTGTCATTTACAAACTTGTCCAACCAACAAGAGCACAGATGAAAAACACAGTGACACTTAAAGGATTTTGCCATATATGAGCATAGATTACTTTCATATAGATTCAGGATGGCCTCAGCCTGGTTGCATAAGCAGAGAGGTCAAAGAAGGTGCAGCGCGAGGATCATACATGCACAGACACACACACACACACACATACACCCACATACAGTTAGAGAGGTTCATTTGTAGGTGAAAGTTTGAGCATGCTTGCTGTGACTGTGTTTCTGTGTGTACGTGACTGTTTGATGAAAAAGCAGGTGCACGATGCGAGAGCTGAGGTGGCTTGCGGGAAACCACCGGGGAGAAGATGGAAGCCAGTGTCCTTTAATTGTGTTACAAGTTGTCAAATAGAACATTTGTGGTTTTGAGTTGACGTATGCATGTATTGTATTGGTGAACGCAAGAGGGGGCGTTCTAATACCCTGATGCATAAAAACTGTGTTCTGAAGTTTTGGAGATGAGATCTGATGCTGTTTGTATACAGTGTCCATCTCCCACGCTGCGTGTGTTTCATTAAAAATCTTCATTTGACTCCACCTGACAGGGTCAGTGTGTTATTCCGATCTCCTACACCTCTCTCGTCCTCAAAATGAACCTTAACAAAACTTAACAAGAATTTAAGTTTTTTAAACATTATATAGGACAGGATAAGATTTGTTTGAACTACTGGCTATTATTAATACTAAATAGCCTGAAGTTACTAAATTTAGCAAATATTAATTGCAGGCTAGTTTGCACAGGTGAAGGTAGAAAGTGTCACTGGATCTAGTAGACAGAGAAAAATGTACAAGCTTTGCAGCAGAAAGGTTCATGTTACAAATACAGCAGAGCTGCTCTTGGATAGGTGTGCTCACACCTGCCGCTACAACAGCGTTTCATGTCATCACATGTCAGCATGTGAACTTTACTCTGACTCAGTCTGAGCAGTTAGACGGCATAGTTTTAATCAAACATATCAAAACACAGAGCTGAGCACTTCTCCTGGTTCTCATGGAGTCCTGACTCCTCAGTTTGCCTTTAGCTGTTTGTTTCTGCTTCGTAATGTTTGTGTCACGAACCTGGGTTTTGGGTTTTAGTTTACTTTTATGTTTAAGCCCTTTACATTTTCTAAGTTAATTCCCATTATGCCTAGGTTGTCATTACAGTTCTTTGTTATTAGATTCCCCTTGTGTCTTCCTACCCCTGTGTTAAGTCTCCCTTGCCCTTCATGTGTTTCATGTCTGCATATCTTTTGTTAAGTTAATGTTGTCAGATCATGTTTTATTTTGAAAGAGGTCCTGTGTTCCTGTGTTCATTGCGTTTAGGTTCCGAGACTGTCCGAGCTCGGACACTGCTCGAACCGGCAACCTTCCGATTACAAGACAAACTCCCAACTCTTGAGCCACAATCGCCCCACGATTTTGGAGTGAATTCTCCTCCTGATCACCATCTTCATGTATTCCTGTTGGATTGTTGATGGGTCTAATGAGAAGAGAAACTGCTCAAGGAATAACAGAATGAAATGAGACAAAATTACACTTTAAATCTGAAAACACAAAGATAAACATTCAGAAAATCTGTAAACTCCTCCCCCTCCCACCTGTCCTGCTTAACATTAACTTAACCACTCTCACATGCTCTGTACCTACATCACCTTCCCTGACAGTCGTAGCTTGGCTCATCTGAGGGTGAAATTATAAGAATGTGTTATTTTGCAAAGTGCTCTCTAGGGTTCCTAAATAAAATATGGCATTGAGGTCAGTTCTTTTGAATTAATCCCTTCTTCTGAAATATAAGAACCTCTCCTGGTTTTAATGGCACTTTGGATTTCCTTACTTTCTGTTCCACTCCCAACCCCAAATAGATGCTGACACATGCAGTCAAGTTCTATACTCTTGCTAATGACCTACTAATTGTATTCAGGTGTGTTGCACCAGGGACACATGGAAAAGTTGCATGACACCGGCCCTCGAGGACTGAAGTTTGAGACCCCTGTCATACGGAATATGACAGGTGTGGTTGAACTGCATGAAGACTCTGAAGTTTCTCTTCTGGCAGGACAGGAATGTGGCCTTGTCCTGTGAGCCATCGTAAGGATGTACTTGGAGTAGAACTGGACTGTCACCGGCCTCAGGCTCTTCACCTTTTCAAAGACAAAGCAGTCATTTAGATAAAATATTAGACATTGTTTACCTGAGGATCTGACACAGACTGATTCATGTTCTACACAGTTCTGACAAGTTCATATAAATTTCTGTTCAATTAGAACCAAGTATTTGAGGTGATGATTGTAATTTTTATACAATTGTTGTAATTTGTGTTTTAACAATTTTTTGATTGATGTTTTGTTCCCTTCACAATATTATACTTTAATATATAATATTATAAAGGAAAAAAAAAACATCACTCAAAAAATTGTTCTCCTTTTTATTCGGGCTACTTACATTTATTTTGTGCTACCAAAAACTGAAGAGTGCCTGCCCAAAGGGCTACCAGAGATTTTGAAATTTTGCGAGCCCCGACTTAACTGGACTGTCACCGGCCTCAGGCTCTTCACCTTTTCAAAGACAAAGCAGTCATTTAGATAAAATATTAGATATTGTTTACCTGTAAATGCACAAAGAGAATTTAGAAATGTAATTATTGTCAAGAGTGAAAAAGCACTGATAGTGTAATCTACAGCTGTGGCCAAACGTTTAGAGAATGAGAAGTGTTGTTTGTTTACAAAGCTTGCTGTTTCAGTGATAGTTGTATATCATATTATATCACTTCAAACAGAGGTGATCCAGCAATGCTGCACTAATGAATTAGACTAACTATTCACTTTAGCTAAAGTTATTAAGTTAGCTAAAGAGTTGGGATGCTGTGTAAGACATAAATAAAGCTCAAATACAAAGGTTTGGACACCGTTTTGCATGTTTCCCTACTGTATGGGTCTCTGCAAGCATACAGGGCTCTGAGAGGGTACAAGATGACAACTTTGGATTTGTACTAGCAACAGTCGATCATATTTGTCAAAGCTGAATCCAGGAAAAGCTACGCTAAATTAGCGTTTTTAGCTAACAGCTACAATAAGCATAAACGTTACTGTACGGCTATCATTTGTTAACATCATGCTTGTTCTTATACATGTAATACATTTATTACCAACCTGAGAGTTTATCCGCTGGTCATTCAACATGACGAATGACTTCTGAAGTCTTAATTCAGCTCAAGACGCTGTAGATTCCCGTCAGTAACACTTTCAGTCCGCTAGCAAAATGTAGTTCTATTAATCTGCGCTCATTTACTCTTGAACCGGAACCGGATGTAAGTTCCAAAAAACTGAATTTTGGAACTGAAATTGAATGGTGAGAGTGAAAGTGAAATTATTCGAGAGCTGAATTTTTAAAGGATAAAATGCAGTTTCAAAGCAAATGAATTCATTTTCAATATATAAAATTCAATTTCAATTTAGTGATGATCATTTTCAAACCATAAATTCAATTTCAAATTAGACTAATTCAAATTCAGTTTTCAAAAGCATTTATTCAAGTTACAATTCAGATTCAATCTGAGCAATTCAAATTCAAATTTAACTTATTCAAATTCAGTTTCTGATGGCACAGATTTCTGCCCATAGAGGTGACCCTTCTGGATAAGATGGTGAAGGTTTGCTGCGTTTGTTGAACAGTGTTGTAGTAAAACCAGGGAAAATGAAACTTGCTCCTGTTAAATATTCATAAGTCTTTTGCTGTTTAAATAGTGGTATTTTTTTTTTCAAAAGATACAGTAAATAATGTTAGTAGTGGGTGATATCATGTAAAACTGTCATGATTTTATGTAAACATTTTGTCTTTTATAAACTATAAATGACATGGATTCTACATTGTAACTGATGTGATTTTCTATAAAGTGGTTTTAATAATAAAAAAGAGGCAAAACTTAGTTTGTTTCTTTATTCAACTTTTGAACAGTGGTACTCTGTCAGTACATATTCAGTAAATGCAAATTATTTACATGGCAGTGCACTTCAGGCATAAATCTAGACCCCTATATAAAACATTATGGGATTATAGCAGTGACAACTCCTCCACAGTAGCAGGTGGGATTTTTCTTTTTTGAGGACGGCTCCTTTCACCTTTCAATACAGATGGTCTGTTTATGTTTTGATCAAGAGCCTTTTTTTGGGCAGCTGAAGAGGAGAAGTCTATCTTATGGCCAACCTCTGACTGTATCTTGGTCACATAACCCAGCAAAACCCAGTATGCAGGTTCATCTGTAACAGTCCTTGTGCCACAGATCCGCACTGTTGCTTCTATATTAAACAGAAGAGCAGCGACATGGCTGCAGGTCTCCACGACTCCGGCCATACAGGTGCAGCGGGCGGCTTCAACCTTCCCTGTGATGCTCACAGTGACCCATGGCTGCAATGCTGGTTCATTCAGTCTTTGAGAGTGCAGTACCTGAAACACACACAGACAAAGTTCATTTAAAGACAAGAACTATGAGCCAAGGCCGACATAAATGTGTTTTATCTACTTTATCATAAATGTAACAGTGTTTAGAAAGTTAGCAAATACATGTAATTTTTCATTTCTTTATGTGTCCATCTATACAACGCTGCATGTTACAGTGTAAATCTGCCTGTTCTCTCTCAGAAACCTGCCTGCAGAAAATGAACCTAAAGTATGTAATGCAAGGATGTAATCACTTTAGAGATGGAGAAAGCACAAAGTGACAATTATGAATCACTTAATATGATAAGGAGTTCTGCAGGTCATTAATCAATGTATAAAATTAAACTAAAATGTATTTTTAGTGACACAGGATACAAATATTGAAGCAAGATCTATAATTAGAATTATTTATAATAAATATGAATAAATCATTGCAATTTCTTTAACCATAGAGAATAACTAAATCCTTCAGGACAATGTCACATCAATGCACTGAACTCACTATTTTATCCACCTAACAGCATCCACATGTTCTCACTGTAATTTCCCCTCATGAATGAATTTATGCTGCACTAATCTGAATGTTTGCAGGGAAATCAAACGCATTTCACTCGCAGTACTCGAGCTGACTTACCTTTGTTTGAATGATGACTTGTACGCGCTGACTCCACAGACAAGGTACGAAAATATATCAGGCTACCTCAATAGCGGTTGGTCTTCAGGGTTTCTACTCCACGGTCGTGTTTTATACGGGTCCACATTTCCAATGCACGCTATTTTCTGCAAGTACCGCTGCTTCGCCTCTGGACGCAATCCGTCTCTATACCGTCCGTTTTCTTTGGAGCTGCTTTTAAGCATGATTCTTGTCGTCGTCGTTCCAACACAGTGTCTGTTTTGATTCGTAGACCCCGAACATGGCGCCGTGCTCCCACAATGCATTGCGGCGTGACGTCAACTCCAAAGCCCTTTTGTGTTGTTAACATGTTTAATGTTTTGTATATTCTTCTATTTAATCTCAAAAAGCTCCTCCATTTTATTTTCATGCTCAAAGTCACCTTCTTTTGGAAAGAAAGTGACTTTATTGTTGTTGTTTTTGTCTTCATATGTTCACTGAGCTCAATTTGACTTATTTCACTTTTCAGGACATTTCTGATGTGTCTTAATGTCACGCTAGCAGTGACAGGAAGTGAACTATACCCTGCTCGTCAAAATAAAAGCTCTTTTTAATCAGAGTGCAGCATCGAGTCTATGAAACTTCTGGAATATTGATCAGTTCAGTTAATCAGTCACATGTTGTTTGTGGACTGAGGGTGGCGCTGGAGGAAAGGTCATGGGATCATTTAAAGGTCAAAGGTGAGTCTCCTGTGTTCAGAGCTGCATCACTACCAGTTTAACAGCAAAGATTAAAAATGAGTCAAAGGTTTCAGTCACAGACGAGAAGCTCGCGTTGTCTTTTCTCCCAGCTGTTCTTCATCTCGTCTCACTTCTCCGATCCGTGTTTCCAGGTGTGTCTGAGGCTCCTTTAAATGCGGGAAAAGTGAGCTTTAATGGGAAAGCTGCTGTGCTGGGTGACTAATGAGACGGAGGGCAGAAGCTGGAGGTCTGGATTGGATCCACATGAGAGAAAAGCAGGAACAGATTCAGTCCGAGTCATTCCTTTTTTCCAATCTGCACATTTATTGATCATTAGTATCCACATTAAACATTAAGCACTGAGGCTCAAACTTCAAACTGCACACATACATGAAAACATGATATTTATCTTATAAAAACATGATGTTTATTATTCAAAGATGTTTGAAAGCCTTTCCAGGTGAGTTTGATCCAGGAGGGTCTGAAGCCAGAGTCAGACAGAGACTGTGCAGAGACTGTAGAAGGACAGAGCAGCAGCAGAGCAGTCCAGATACACTGATGATCCTCTGTCAGATCCAGAGGGACACACAGGGATGATGCTGGACTCTACATTGTGTCTGACAGTGGAGCTGTTCTCAGAGCAGTTCACTCTGCAGCACTGACAGTCATCTGCACTTCATTCCTCTGTCAGTCACTGCTGGATGAAGCTCTCCTCTCCACCTCCCAGTAACATGGCCCAGTCAGAGCGTCTCTACACACAAGCTGCTGCTGCTTCAACCTCTCTGGATCATCAGGACACAGCTCCTCCTCTCTCAGCACACACACCGTCCTGTTTACCATCATCACCACCTGCAGAGAGAAGAAGGAAGAGCAGAGGAGATAAACAAGTGTTTCCAGAGACTCTTCATCAGCTGTCAGTCAGTGATGCAGCACATCCAGTATAAAGAGCAGCAGGGACTTCAGTGCTGGGACTGTACTAGGACTCATTGTTGCTTCACCTTTTCTAATCTTTACTTTGGATTTTTATTCAAACCTTTTCATGAACTTTCAAAGTTCATGAAAGGGTTTTTCACTCCTAGTTTTAGTTTGGACTTTCATTCATTAGAAAAACCTTGGTGTGTCCACTCTGAGCTCTTTAGGAATCCCAACAACAACACATACAATCCAGATGTAATGGTTCCAGCTGTTAACTGGAGGAATTCCATCCAAACATCTGGTCTCACTAAATTCTTCCTCACCTACAGACTGTGTTCTTCACTGCTTTAAACTTGGAAATGAATGCAGTCATTGGTCTGCCTGCTGCTTTGTTCAGAGAGCTGATTGGCTGTTGACAGTGTTTGACCAGAGCGTGTCAGCTGTTACTATGGTGACCATAAAGGTGAGAAACAGGAAGTGTTTGTGTCCAATCCTGAAGCCTGTCACCATTCTCCTCTCACAGCTTCACTGAGAAGCTGCAGCTTTACAGGAAACACTGGATCTTTGTTTCATACTGACTGTGTTTACTACAATACTGCTGACAGCACCACCCACTCACTCCATCACTCTACTGACCTCAGAGTATCCAGTCTGTAGTCTGGACTCTTCTTAAGATCAGACAGCTGCTTCACATCTGGATCTTTCAGGTTGTTTAACCACAGGTCCAGCTCTCTCAGATGGGAGGGGTTGGACTTCAGTGCTGCTGCCAGATAATCACAGCTGATCTCTGACAAACCACAGATACTCAATCTGTATAAAGAATGAAAGATGTAAGTTTATTAGACAAAGTGTGAGCTTGAAATCATTCAGTGTTTCATCATCTGTTCAGAGCTGAAGAAGGTTCAGAATGTAAAGTTTAGAAAATGGAAACTCCAAACAGCTGAAGCCAACAGGAAGCAGCTTCAAACAGGAAACTGTGCAGAGTTTCAGACTATATGTCCTGATGCAGCCAGTTGGATTTTGGAGATTTGAATCTCTGTTCTGTGACTAAGTCGTTGAATCATTTCTTCCAGTTGGTCCAACAGGACAGACTAAGTATTGGACATGTGTTGTGGCTCCATTAGGGGAGCTTTTAAATGTGATGTGATGGCCCCTCTGGGTCTGTCAGGTCACAGGACTGAAGAGAGCTCAAACTGGGCACACAGTTGTTCCAGTCTGGACCAGAGACTTAATACCGGAACTGAGGGACTGTTTTATATGCACCCATTGGGACTTTTTAAAGGCTCATGTTCTCACTTAGATCATCGATTTCTACTTACATTTCTTTCTGGGAAAAATGGGGATTACTTTGAAAACAGGAACTATTTTCCCCAATAAGCAGCCTTGGATTAGTAAATCACTCCAACATGTTCTTGGGAGAATAGAAAAATATTGAGGCACATATACTTGTTCATAGAGAGATAAAGCAGCTAAAATCATGTCTAAAAGTAAAGCAGAGGATGAGCTGAATAAAGGACACTCAAGGCTGGCTTAGAAAGGAATGAAGTCCATGGTGGGGACCAAAGGACCAAAGATAAATGTGATACTAACTCAGCAGAAGACTTGGACTCATTTGATTCCAGCTTTGATATCATTGATTTCAAAGAAGAGCTTTTTGATTTTAGGAAAGGGCTGGTAGCTCAGAGTCACACTGATGAGGCGTTTGAGTGTAAATCTCTTAGTGGGATCAAAGAAAGGAAAAAGCCCTGGTCCTGATACTTTGGGAGGGAAATTTAAAACAATTCAATTCAATTCAATTCAATTTTATTTATATAGCGCCAAATCACAACAGCAGTCGCTTCAAGGCGCTTTATATTGTACAGTAGATACAGAAAAAAACCCAACAATCATATGACCCCCTATGAGCAAGCACTTTGGCGACAGTGGGAAGGAAAAACTCCCTTTTAACAGGAAGAAACCTCCGGCAGAACCAGGCTCAGGGAGATGCGGGGCCATCTGCTGTGACCGGTTGGGGTGAGAGAAGGAAAACAGGATAAAGACATGCTGTGGAAGAGAGACAGAGATTAATAACAGATATGATTCAATGCAGAGAGGTCTATTAACACATAGTGAGTGAGAAAGGTGACTGGAAAGGAAAAACTCAATGCATCATGGGAATCCCCGGCAGCCTACGTCTATTGCAGCATAACTAAGGGAGGATTCAGGGTCACCTGGTCCAGCCCTAATTATATGCTACCAAAAAGGAAAGTTTGAAGCCTAATCTTAAAATGATTGTAGTGTGCTGTAAGGAACTGACTGGGAGATTTTCACAAATTTTCCAGTGTTCCTTGGAACAACAG
This sequence comes from Pelmatolapia mariae, assembly GCF_036321145.2. NCBI lineage: Eukaryota > Metazoa > Chordata > Actinopteri > Cichliformes > Cichlidae > Pelmatolapia > Pelmatolapia mariae. The sequence goes on from NC_086229.1 coordinate 36,167,615, forward strand.
GAAGTTCCCAGCATATGGAAAGAAAGGTTAAGTGTCCTATGGCACTCAGTGGTGATGGTCCTGTGGCCCCACCACCTCCACCCTCTTTGTAAAGGAACTAACTGTAATCTGAAGCTTCAAATGGAACTAAGACTTCTTCCACTAGGTGGCAGTGTCTGATGAGAAAGTGTTAGTGTCGGGTCTAAATTTAAACCTTACTGACTCATGAGACTTATTCCTGTGAAGGAAGGAAGCAAGGCAACAGCGATCGATCGGTTTTATTTGCGCAAGGGAGGCCCCGGTCGGTGTCTCAGGAAAGCACTCTGAATCCTACCACAAAATGACCCCGACTCTTGCCGCCTTTTATTGAAAACAGTTACAGTACACAAAAGCACCTCCCACTGTAAAACCCCCCTATGGTTACAAAAGATAAGGCACTGTGTGTGTATGTGTGTGCACGTGTAAGCATGTCTGTGCGAGAATGTGTGTGTGTGTGTGTGTGTGTGAGTGTGTGTATGTCAGTGAGTGTGTGTCTCTCTGTGTGGGTGACTTCTTGATAACAACTGTCTTTAACAACATCCTTTGTCATAAAAGGGGTAATCTCCCCCACCCAATGTATATGGCTCAATTCCTGTATTGGTTCACCATGCACAACACAGGTGAGGCCATAAGGGGCAGGAAGTTTACTAAATAACAAACAGAACCTTCACATGGGATGTGCCTGTAATAAAACACTACAGCCTCCCCCACCATTCGACAGGCTGGGGAGGGGAACAAAGGAATGTCTTTGATCACACAGTTTGAAACAATGTAGAGATGGTAAGGATAGAAATGACAACATTTAACAATTCACTCTAACAGTTAGTGTAGCTGGCCTGTAGTCAGAAACAGGAAAATGCAGGAATTGGGCTGAAATGGGGAAAAGTGGTTCGCACTAGTGCCTTAAAGCAAGAAGGTTGTAGGTTGAAGCTTGTTGGCCTTTCTGTGGAGGTTGGATGTTCTCCCACAGTCCAATGAAATGCTGCTTAGGTTCATTGGTGCTTCTAAATTGGCTGTAGGTGTGGATGTGAGAGAGTGCTTCTCTGTCTCTCTCTGTTGGCCCTGTGATGGACTGCTCACCTGTGCAGGTGGACCACGCCTCTTGCCCTATGACAGCTAGGGCACAGGCTGCAGCCCTGTGAGCCTAAGCTGAATAAACAGTTAGCAAAAATGATTCATAGATGGCCTGAAATTTCCCAGTTAGCAGTTTGGCAGATAGCTATGACATGATAATCTCATCCAGCAGCTGTATTCTAACTGTAAGCTGATCCCTGCTGAGCCAAAGCACTGGCACTTTTTAATATACACATTACAACATTTAATAGAAACCTATTGGTCAGCATCTTATTAGCCTGCTGTTAGCTTCATTACACAGAAAACTGATAGAAACTAACAGAGTTGATAAAGAATAAAGAGAAATGTCATAATTTAAAACCTTTCAAGTGCGTCAGATGATCTCTGTCCACTTCTGTCCACTCATTCATTCATGTAAGCTTCTAATGCAGCTTTGATCTTCACAGTCTGCTTCATGAAACTCATTCTAACCCTGAATGTCAGAGTGTTCCTCCTTCTCTTTTCCCATCATTCATGCTGGCAGTGGAGGAGATTTGGATGATGTGTGTATGTTTTGTGTTGGACTGCTGTCTGTAAAGCAAACGGCCGTTTTGGTTTGGATTTCAGTGTCAGACGGACTTTAATGTGGAATGAAGAGTTTTAGAGTTTCACAGTGAATTATCTAGTGGAGGATTTTTCTTCTTCTTTGAAGGTTTGAAATGTTAACATTGTTCTGCTACAGTCAATGGACTAAACCAGAGAAGAAGAAAACAGACTTTACCATGAAGATCCTCAGTATGGATCAGTATAATATCAGCCTGATGTCTGCAGTTTAGTGTCAGCACAACTTTCACATCATATTCATCTCAGCACAACTAAAACATGCTGACTGACCTCAGAGTTTCAAGTCCACATCCTTGACTCTCCAGGAAACCACACAGCTGCTTCACTCCTGAATCCTGCAGGTTGTTGTTCTCACTCAGGTCCAGCTCTCTCAGATGGGAGGGGTTGCACTTCAGTGCTGCTGCCAGATAATCACAGCTGATCTCTGACAAACCACAGATACTCAATCTGTAGACAAAATGGAAGATGTAAGTTTAGTAGACAAAGTGTGTGCTTGAAATCATTCAGTGTTTCATAATCTACTCAGAGCTGAAGAAGGTTCAGAATCTAGAAGTTTGGAAATTTTTTTGCATTAAAGTTGTACATTTCTAACAAGGGTATTTTAAAGGAGACAGGTCTCCTGATTTGAAGACGCTGTCACGTGCTCTTAGTAGAGCTCTCACCTCACTTTTGAGGCATGGCTTCTGGTTCGGGAACACTTTAACAGTCTTTGTTGTTGTTACACTCTCACTACAGAAGTTGATGTATGAGAGTACGGCAAATGTGTGGCCCTCCAAGTCTGATCCTTCTGCAAATACACTCCAATTTGTGTTATCAAAACACTCCTGTAGGGCCGTCGTGGCCTCCAAGGTCCACACTGACTGTTTTTACAGATGCTTTTTGTCTTTGAATTAGGAGGTTTATAAGCAGGGATCAGGGACAGAGAGAGATGGTCAGAGAGTCCGAGATGAGGCGGGGGGTGGCTTTGTAAGCATTTGGGATGTTGGTGTAGACCTGGTCCAGTGTGTCGTTTTCCCTCGTTGGAAAGCTCAGGTTTTTAAAGAATCCAGACAGGATAGATTTCAGGTTTGCGTGGTTAAAATCTCTCCTGCCACAATCACAGCGCAGTCTGGGTTCGTTGTTAGCTGTTTATTAATGGAGCGCTGGAGTAGCTCCATGGCTGACTTAGCAATAGCTTGCGGCGGCACATAAACTGCTATTATTGTGATCACTGTGAGCTCTCTCGGCAAGTAGAAGGGACTAAACTGAACAATCGTGTATTCTATGTCCGGGTAGCAGTGGACGTCTTTAACTGTGTTATTGGTGCACCAGGTATTGTTTACAAACACTAGCAGACCTCCTCCGCATTTCTTACCGGACTCTTTGTTCCTGTCCGCTCTGAATGTAGCGTGGCCTGCTATGTTAATCGCAGTGTCTGGGGTAAAAGAGTCCAGCCAAGTCTCTGTGATGATCATAACACAGTAATCGAAACAGCATGAGGTGATCCGCAGTCGTAGCTCATCCATCTTGTTATTTAGTTACTGTGAGTTGGTGAGGAAGAGACCGTGTGGGTTAGCACGTAGCCTAGCCCTCAGCCCCACTCGCATGCATTACCCAGCATGCCGTGCAGCGCTGTTAGTTTGCAAATGTGCAATAATTCCTGCTCCAAACTCTTTTTGTTTCAGAGATTGCTGTGTGCTGTGACCTTTGACCTGCTAAAGAGAGTCAGCTGTTGATTATTCATTGTTGTGTCTGATACATAGACCTGTGAGGAGGAAGGGTACACTGTTAATCAGGATCCCCTCTCTCTGAATTAGGAAAGGTTGGCAGGCCGCTCGGCACCCTGTGGAGGGCCGCATGTGGGCCGCTGGCCATACGTGGAGTATTACTGTTTCAAATGTGAACATTGTCCTGCTACAGTCAATGGACTAAACCAGAGAAGAAGAAAACAGACTTTACCATGAAGATCCTCAGTGTGGATCAGTATAATATCAGCCTTATGTCTGCAGTTTAGTGTCAGCACAACTTTCACATCATATTCATCTCAGCACAACTAAAACATGGTGACTGACCTCAGAGTTTCAAGTCCACATCCTGGACTCTCCAGAAAACCACACAGCTGCTTCACTCCTGAATCTTGCAGCTTGTTTTTACTCAGGTCCAGCTCTCTTAGATGGGAGGGGTTGGACTTCAGTGCTGCTGCCAGATAGTCACAGCTGATCTCTGACAATTCACAGTCCTTCAATCTGTATAAAGAATGAAAGATGTGCATTTATTAGAAAAAGTGTGAGCTTGAAATCATTCATTGCTTCACAATCTGTTCAGAGCTGAAGAAGGTTCAGAATGTAGAAGTTTAGAAAATGGAAACTCTAAGCAGCTGAAGCCAACAGGAAGCAGATTCAAACAAACACAACAAGAGAAGAAGTTCTGAATTCAAATGTGATTCAGATGGTCAGACAAAAGATGATTATGAGGACATATGAAATGTTGTTCATTTATTGAATCATTTTCCTCATAACCCAAACAAAATGATTCACAAACATGTTTTTACAAATGTTTAAAGTCAGCCATATTTAGATATTTCCCACAATAATCAAACCAAGTGGATATGAAAAAACTAAGATTTGAGGGCCACACATCTTTTAGCTGTTCTTTCTTTCATGGTTAAGCTTGTACACTGATCTATAGTTTACACCAGGGGTCGGCAACCCCAGGCACGCGTGCCACAGCTGGCACGTGAAGGGTAAACTGATGGCACGACCATAGATGGACTGGCCATCGGGCCCACTGGGCAAATTTCATTTTTATGGGCCGATGGTTGGGTTTTTTTTTAGTTTTTTTTGTGTAACAGCATAAACAATGACAGGTGATGCGTTGGCCAGATGCTGGCAGATGTGTAAAAATAACTGTTTGGTGGTGGCTATGGCGGAGCTTCCACAGAGGCCAGCAGGTGGATGAGGGAAAGGGGAGGCAGGAGGAGAGACCCGAGGCAGCCGCCGGTCCAAGTGTCAAGTGAACTGAGCTTCAGGTAAGAAGTTATGACCTGCAGTCTATCTGGGTCAGATATAAACCAAGTTTAGGTGGAGTTTATTTTCGTTGTGCTGACTTTTTACAGTCAGTTACAATAACTCGTACTGCTTACTAGCTAGCATGACGGAGTTTCTATACAGTTGGGTGGGTGCTATGATGTTACTGATGTTGAACTTTATTTTATTCATATGGTTATAGTTAGTAGAGTTGCCAACCGACCCGTAAAAAACGGAATCGTCCCGCATTCAGTGAAAATATTACGCGTTTCGTATTGAGGTGAAAAGGAACACAGTTTGTCCCGTACTTCAGCTAGAATGGAAAAAGACACAAAGCTGGAGATATTCTGCTGCCTCTTCTCCTCTCATTCTCTCCCCTCCCTCTCCTGTCGCTACTTCAATCATGAAACTGATCAATGATCAGCTGATCGGCTTTTCTCTCTTGTTTATCGCCCATTTTGCGCCAGAACGAGGAAACCAGCAGATGTCGCGCTAAACAACAGCAGCACGTTTAAGCTTGATCATCTGTTGTTAGAATTTATTTAATATTAATTTCTAGTATCAGCTGATGTTTGCTGGAGCCACAGCTGTAAAGCTGCTGGTCATGATGTCGGTTTGGATATGTGGTGAGAGGGAAACATGAAGATGAAACCAGGAGATGTCCTTACTAAATCATCAGGGCTGAACAGGTGATGGAGAAACAGGTTTACCTTTTAGGTGACATGAATGAGTTGAAGGGAAGTTATGAACTCTTTCTGAGAGACAAATAGCACCAGGATCCTTTTCTACGTAGCTGACTATGGAGGACCACAAGAGCCACGCGCATCGAAATAAAAAATTCTGTGCTTAATTTTAATAAACTGATTTTTAAAATGCTTTTCAAGTCTTCATTTCAAAAAACATTTTCGAATTGCACTTTAATAAACTGCATTTCAAAAAACATTTTCGAATTCCACTTTAATAAACTGCATTTCAAAAAACATTTTCGAATTCCACTTTAATAAACTGCATTTCAAAAACCTTTTTCGAATTCCACTTTAATAAAAACATTTTCGAATTCCACTTTAATAAACTTCATTTCAAAAACCTTTTTCGAATTCCACTTTAATAAACTGCATTTCAAAATCCATTTCCCTTTCCTGTTCGCTCAGGGATTAACATGTGGATTAGCAGTTGGATTAGCAGTTGGATTAACAACTTCATTTTAAAAATCCTGCTGCTATTCAAATTAGCCACACCGTGGGATGTAAGGAGCTCTCTGATTGGTTGGACAGACACGGGCTGTCTGCCTGGATTTTTCTAGCTCATAGCTTCGCCCTGCTACGAAGCGTGTGTGCTTGTACAAAGGCCGTTCAGCCTCGGGATTTACACTCGGCTCGACACGGATATGTGAAGAATGAAGGGACCCTGCAGCGAAACGGAGAGCCAACCTCTGACTGAGTGCCCGTTTACTCAGTCTGACCACCTGTTGAAGGTAACGTGCTAACATGGCTAACGCTAGCATCACCGCACGTAGCCCCGTTATTTTAAGGTCATTTAAGCTTATGAAAATTTTACGTCGCAGCTGTACGAGCTAGCTACGTGTTTTGTAAGCTGCTGTGCTCTTCACAAATAAAGCTGGAAGCAGCTCAGACTGTTAGAACCAGCACTGAGGCCTGTTACATTTATACGGTGTTAGAGCAATGGCTGCAACCTACAGCCTTTAAACTAGCGATTAAAATGCTGACAGTAAACTCGTCAGTCCAAATGTTACCACATTACTTTGTGATACTTAGAGTTAAAACAACTGAGACAGGCTGATTAAAATAACAGCTGTCAGTTCTCTCATTCCTTATATCAAGACTGGAGATCACACTGATTTCAGTTCATTTAATATGTGAGAGCACAGATTCATTCTCAACTGGACATAAATGATGATCAAAGGTTGTATATGTGATGAATTCATCAAATCCCAGCCTCTAACACAGTGCGCTGAATCTCAGCTTTGAATGTCCAGTATATTCTAATCAGTGCAATTTAAGCATTCACTGAACCTACAGTATCTACACCTGTGTGGTAAAGATACAGATAATGAAGTTTAATTATTAATACAATATACATCATGAAAAACAAAAGCTGAAATTGATTCAGTTTAGTACTTTTCTCTGTATGTTCTGTGATTATAAAGGCCTTAAATTCTGTGATATAAACCAGCATTTATGGGACTTTTCTGAATTAAAGATCTTTGCGTTGGCTCATGGTTTGTCCCCCCAAATCAGTTTGGACCTCAGTTTATTCAGTCACGATGGATTTTTGTGGAGGTGCAAGCAGCTGATAAGAACATAATCTGGACACAGTGTGGCTTTGAACAATCTTCACAGCAGCGTCATGATCAGGGTTTATGCTTTTCCATTTTCAGACTTCTTTCCCTTCACATTCTTTCTTAGGCCCATTTGAGTCACAGCAGTCTTTCCCGCTGATCCAGAGACCCAGAACTTAATATCAGCGTTACTGAGATCAGTATTACTGTGGTGTATTACTGCTGTCAGTGATCTCTCTGTGCACAGTCTGTCTCACATCTGGAGACCCCTCACTGCACATGTTGGTTCATAATTCAGTCTAGTATAATATAATCATTTAAATCACAGTTATTTCTGTCAGGATTTATATTGTTGATTGTCATTTATGCTTAGAAATATTTACTCATATATGCTTAGAGTTTGTAGTCGATGTCCTATTGGTAGGGGTCTGATCCTTAGTAGTCTGCAAAGACTGTGTGTGCATTCCAGAGTGTTCTCGCATGCACACACACAGCTTAAGGTCATGAGAGAGGTTATATCTTCTCTTACTGATATATGGTATAGCAAACACGTCTATATCTGTTTTAGTATAAGTGCCTTTTGTTTAGATGGACTGCTGGACTTCCAGACCAGCAGGTTTAGGGAAGTCGATTATGGGGTCACATTCTGACCCCCCCCCCCCTACACACACACACACACACACACACAGACGGTACTCTTTGTTCACATGTGTACCTATGTTAATGAGTCTATGCATATTCATATAACCTCATTAAAAGAGCAGTGTTACAAGGGAGCGACTGGGGTCAAGCGAAGGGACGGCGTTTGTCCAGTTGGTCTTCCTCATGCACGAGAAACATAAAGAACTTTGCCTACTCGTGTCTTGCTTTTCTGTGTAGTAGGAATTGTCTCGTTCCAGCGGCGGGTATTTGCTAGACAGACCCATCAATTTCCTTTTTTATATCAGAAGCACATGAGTTCATGGTGAAAGGAGAGGCACAGAGCACCGTCCTTCAAACCTCAATTACAAACTGAGGTTAAAGGTTGATGATGTCACCCAGACACAGTTTCTAACAGTCAGCTGGCAGCCATCAGGGCCTGGAGATTCATCACTGTTTAGCTGATAATGCTGTGATGACCTCATCTCTCCTGGTTGGAGCTCAAAGGGATCAATGATTTGTAAAAGGAGCTGATGGCATCACCATCTCAGGGCAGACTGCTGAACATGAGCGAGCAGCTCTTTGATGGAACCTTTAACGCACCACACTAAATTATTGCCACACCTCCTCTGATTGGTGGAACCAATATTCCCACTTACATCACTTCCTGTGAGTCTCACTCAATGATAATTCATTGCTGCACACTCAAAACTTCTTCTTGCACAAACACACAGTTACTCGCACAGTTTCACATTATAGATTCCAGATGGATTCCAAAATGAAGCTTATGTGTAAGTTCAAAGACAAACATCTGTAATCACACATCTGTCAGCTTCCCGGGTGTTTGGTGGCTAATCTAAGATGACATCACTTCCTCTTTGTCATATTCAAGTCAAGTCAAGTCGGCTTTATTGTCACTTCAGCCATATACAGTTGTACACAGTGAGGCGAATAGCGTTCCTCCAGGGCCAAGGTGCTACATGCAACATAAATTTACAACATAAATTAACAGAAAATCACTAAACTAGCTAACTAGAGACAGGACAGACTGACCTAACATAAATTACAACATAAATTAACAAAAACTAACTATCTAACTAAAACTAACTATTCTAACTAGGTAAGTAGTGCAAAGGAAACCGTAAACATACTTGGTATGTAGGTAGTGCAGGAACAGTAAACATAAAAATATTGTGCAAAAAGAGCATTTACAGATTGATGTGTAAGCCCAGTCTCAATGCTTTGAGGTAGTTGAGTTGAGCTGAGTGATAGAGTGTGTGTGTGTGTGTGTGTGTTTATCAGTCCAGTCCCTTTTTGTTGAGGAGACGGATGGCTTGTGGAAAGAAGCTGTTGCACAGTCTGGATGTGTGTGCCCGAATGCTTCGGTACCTTTTTCCAGATGGCAGGAGTGTGAAGAGTGTGTGAGAGGGGTGTGTCCAATCAGCCACAATGCTGGTGGCTTTGCGGATGCAGCGTGTGGTGTAGATGTCCTTAATAGAGGGGAGAGAGACTCCGATGATCTTCTCTGCTGTTCCCACTATCCGCTGTAGGGTCTTGCGGTCCGATATGGCACAGTTCCCAAACCAGGCAGTGATACAGCTGCTCAGGATGCTCTCAATAGTTCCTCTATAGAAGGTGGTCAGGATCGGTGGTGGAAGCTGGGCCTTTCTCAGTCTTCTCAGAAAGAAGAGACGCTGTTGGGGTTTCTTGTGCAGGAAGCTGGTGTTGAGGGACCATCCGAGGTCTTTATCCAGGTGGACGCCCAGGAATTTGGTGCTGTCGACGATCTCCACAGAGGAGCCGTTGATGCTCAGCGGTGAGTGGTCGCCTCGTGTCCTCCTAAAGTCAACAACCATCTCTTTTGTCTTGTCAACATTCAGAGACAGGTTGTCCGATAGCCTCTGCACTTCCTCTCTGTACGCTGACTCGTCGTTCTTGCTAATGAGACCCACCACGGTCGTGTCATCAGCGAACTTAATGATGTGATTTGAACTGTGTGTTGCTACACAGTCATGGGTCAGCAGTGTGAACAGCAGAGGACTGAGCACACAGCCTTGTGGGGCCCCAGTGCTCAGTGTGGTGGTGCTGGAGGTGCAGTTCCCGATCCGTGCTGACTGAGGCCTTCCGGTCAGAAAGTCCAGGATCCAGTTGCAGAGGGAGGTGTTCAGGCCCAACAGGCTCAGCTTTCCGATCAGTTGTTTGGGGATGATCGTGTTGAATGCTGAGCTGAAATCTATGTACAGCATTCGAACGTGTGTGTCCTTCTTGTCCAAGTGTGTGAGGGCAAGATGGAGTGCAGTGGAGATGGCGTCATCCGTTGAGCGGTTATGGCGGTATGCAAATTGCAGTGGGTCCAGTGAGGGGGGCAGCAGGGTCTTGATGTGTCTCATGACGAGCCGCTCGAAGCACTTCATGATGGTGGGTGTGAGTGCAACAGGACGGTAGTCGTTGAGACAGGACACAGAAGACTTCTTGGGCACGGGGACGATGGTGGTGGCCTTGAAGCACATGGGAACGACGGCACTGCTCAGAGAGATGTTGAAGATGTCGGTGAGAACATCTGCCAGCTGTTCAGCACATTCTCTGAGCACTCTGCCTGGGATGTTGTCTGGACCAGCAGCTTTACGTGGGTTGACTCTGCGTAGAGTTTTCCTCACCTCAGCTGTAGTGAGACACAGCACCTGGTCGTTCGGAGGAGGGGTGGACTTCCTCGCCGCCACGTCGTTCTGCCTGTCGAACCGAGCGTAGAAGTTGTTCAGCGCATCTGGGAGGGAGTCGTCACCATCACAGGCAGGTGTTGTCGTCCTGTAGTTGGTGATGGCTTGTAAGCCCTGCCACATGCGCCGTGTGTCGCCGCTGTCCTTGAAGTGGTTGTGGATTCTCTGGGCGTGTGCACGCTTCGCCTCTCTGATGGCCCGAGAAAGTTCGGCCCTAGCTCTGCTAAGCGCCACCTTATCTCCCGCTTTGAAGGCAGAGTCTCTGGTCCTCAGAAGTGCACGCACTTCTGCAGTAATCCACGGTTTCTGATTGGGTCGTGAGATGATGGTCTTGGAGACAGTGACGTCATCGGTGCACTTGTTGATGTAGCTGGACACTGTGTACACGTGTACTCCTCCAAGTCAGTGAAGTCGCCGTAAGTTGCAGCCTCCCTAAACATGTTCCAGTCAGTGCTCTCAAAACAGTCCTGAAGAGCAGAGGTGGCTCCTGCTGGCCAGGTTTTCACCTGCTTCAGAACCGGTTTTGATCGCCTGACGAGTGGCCTGTATGCTGGAATTAGCATAACAGAGATGTGGTCTGAGTAGCCAAGGTGGGGGCGGGGCTCTGCCCGATATGCACTGGGGATGTTTGTATAAACAAGATCCAGCGTGTTTTCCCCTCTCGTTGCAAAGTCCACATACTGATGGAATCTAGGGAGCACTGACTTGAGATTTGCATGGTTGAAATCTCCAGCAACAATGAACAGTCCATCCGGGTGTGTGTTTTGCAGTTCACTGATGTTTGTATACAGTTCCCCTAACGCTTCCTTAGCATTAGCGCTAGGTGGAATGTACACTCCGATAATGAAAACAGTGGTGAATTACCGTGGCAAATAAAAAGGTCTGCATCTAACAGTCACAAACTCCACCAGCGATGAGCAATAGCTAGAAACTAGCACAGAGTTCTTGCACCATTTTGCGTTGATGTAAATACACAGGCCGCCACCGCGAGTCTTACCGCACAGAGCTGCGTTTCTGTCGGCACGAAACGAGGCCAGCCCGGTCAGCTGAATAGCGGCGTCCGGTACTCTGTCGCTGAGCCATGTCTCCGTGAAAATAAAGACACAGCAGTCTCTAACCTCACGCTGTGTAGCCTGCTGGAGTCGGATGTAGTTCAGTTTATTATCCAGGGAGCAGACGTTGGATAAGATGATGGACGGGAGAGCCGGCCGGCTAGGGTTTGTTTTTAGCCTAGCACAGACTCCCGCCCGCTTGCCGCGCATCCGCTTCCTCGCGCACCGCTTCCGATGTCCCCTCCTCCGGCCGCCGGCATCAGGCAACGACGAGGCTTCGAGGCCTGGTTCGCGGAGCAAGCCGAGTTCGCATAGCGTTTTCCGCAGCCCTTCTTGGATGTCGTTAACCGGGTTATTTAGGTTGCAAAGTGTCTGGCTGTTGTATGTACGGACACCAGTTCCGACGATATCCATACATGGAGTAAAATAAAAACACGATACACACAAAAACGTAAACAATGTAGCACCATTTTTGGCTCCGGAGTGGCCGCTGCGTGCTACTGCCGCGCCGCCATCACAGATGTCATATTGCTGACATCACTGGTCTAGTCCAACCATCTTTCTGCCAGCCTTCTTCAGGCCAATCAGCCTCCACTCCACATACTTTAAATCTCACGGCTCACCTATCATTCTCCTTGCAGACTACAAACAGCTTTATTGAATGAAAGTGGTGGCTGCTGCCTCAACAAACTGAGGAGGACAGAAGGAAAACCGACTGACGGACAGATTTTATTTCACATTGTTTGGCTCCTTATTTCCACTTTCTAATGATCAGCACAAAATTCAGTAGAGACACAAACACAGACTGTAGCACAGTGGCCTCACAGTAGAGGGTCCTGGGTTTGAATGACGCTTCGAGTCATTTCCTCATTCATAAAGTCAAAGGTCAGAGGAGAGAATTCATCTGCAGACGTTTACATTTATACTAAAACTTGAATCCGAGTTTAACATTAGTAAGCATTACCCAGCATGCCGTGCAGAACTGTCAGTTTGCAAATGTGCAATAATTCCTGCTAAAAATTGTTTTTGTTTCACAGATTGCTGTGTGCTGTGACCTTTGACCTGCTAAAGAGAGTCAGCTGTGGATTTTTCATTGTTGTGTCTGATACTTAGACCTGTGAGGAGGAACGGTACACAGTTAATCAGGGTCCCTTCTCTCTCTGAATTAGGAAAGGTCACCAGGCCGCTCGGCACCCTGTGGAGGGCTGAGTTTGGGCCACGGCCCATACGCTGAGTATTACTGTTTCAAATGTGAACATTGTTCTGCTACAGTCAATGGACTAAACCAGAGATGAAGAAAACAGACTTTACCATAAAGATCCTCAGTGTGTATCAGTATAATATCAGCCTTATGTCTGCCGTTTAGTGTCAGCACAACTTTTACATCATATTCCTCTCAGCACAACTAAAACATGGTGACTGACCTCAGAGTTTCAAGTCCACATCCTGGACTCCCCAGAAAAACACACAGCTGCTTCACTCCTGAATCCAACAGCTTGTTCTCACTCAGGTCCAGCTCTCTCAGATGGGAGGGGTTGGACTTCAGTGCTGCTGCCAGATAATCACAGCTGATCTCTGACAATTCACAGTCCATCAGTCTGTATAAAGAATTAAAGATGTAAGTTTATTAGACAAAGTGTCAGCTTGAAATCATTCAGTGTTTCATAATCTGTTCAGAGCTGAAGAAGGTTCAGAATGTAGAAGTTTGGAAAATGGAAACTCCAAACAGCTGAAACCAACAGGAAGGAGCTTCAAACAAACACAACAAGAGAAAAAACTCTGAATTTTACACATTAAAGTCGTACATTTCTAACAAGAGTATTTTAAAGACAGCATCACTGATGACCATCTTCAGTTCAGTAAAACTTTGGTTTTCCATATGTCAAATCAAATCAAATCAAATCACTTTTATTGTCACATCACATGTGCAGGTACACTGGTACAGTACATGTGAGTGAAATTCTTGTGTGCAAGCTTCACAAGCAACAGAGTTGTGCAAAAATACAATAACGTAAAACAAGCCAAATATAAAAATGGCTAATCTAAAAAGTAATAAATATATGTACAATTTATAAAGGTATATACATTACTGAATGTGTGTACTAAATATGTTTTTCTACGTGTGTGTGTGTGAGTGTGTATATAGTGTGTATATACATGTTTTACAAATGAAATAAAGTAAACAATAAAATAAGATATATAGAATATACAGATGTTGGTATGTGCAAAACAGTGGCATAATTGTACAGTATGGAGTGCATAATGTTGAAGTTCCAGTAGTGAAGGTGAGGTGTCTATGAAGTGTTCAGCAGTCTGATGGCCTGGTGGAAAAAGCTGTCTCTCAGTCTGCTGGTACGGGACCGGATGCTGCAGAACCTCCTTCCTGATGGAAGTAGTCTGAACAGTTTGTGGCTGGGGTGACTGGAGTCCTTGATGATCCTCCCCGCTTTCCTCAGGCACCGCTTCCTGTAGATGTCTTGGAGGGAGGGAAGCTCACCTCCAATTATCCGTTCAGCACACCGCACTACTCTCTGGAGAGCTTTGCGGTTGTAAGCGGTGCTGTTGCCGTACCAGGTGGTGATGCATCCAGTGAGGATGCTCTCAATGGCACAACGATAAAAGGTCCTGAGGATGCGGGGGCTCATGCCGAATCTTTTCAGTCTCCTGAGAAAGAAGAGGCGCTGCTGCGCCTTCTTCACTGTTTTGTTTATGTGTACTGACCACGTAAGATCCTCAGCCAGATGTACACCAAGGAAGCGGAAGCTGCTCACTCTCTCCACAGCGGCGCCGTTGATGGTGATGGGGGTGTGTACTCCTCTGCACCTCCGGAAGTCCACTATCAACTCCTTTGTCTTTGCGACGTTGAGGGTGAGATGGTTGTCTTGACACCAGTGGGTCAGGGCACTGACCTCCTCCCTGTAGGCCGTCTCATCACCGTTGGTGATAAGACCCACCACTGTAGTGTCGTCCGCAAACTTCACAATGATGTTGGAGTTTCTAGTGGCCGTGCAGTCGTAGGTGTAGAGTGAGTACAGGAGAGGGCTCAGTACACACCCCTGTGGAGCACCAGTGTTCAGTGTGATGGGGGATGAGGTGGTGCTGCCCAGTCTGACCACTTGGCGTCTGTCAGACAGGAAGTTAAGGATCCAGCTGCAGAGGGAGCTGCTCAGTCCTAGGTCCTGCAATTTCCTGTCCAGCTTCGAGGGAACGATGGTGTTGAATGCTGAGCTGTAATCTACAAACAGCATTCTCACATACGTGTCTCTCTTCTCCAGGTGTGACAGGGCAGCATGGAGTGTCAGGGCTATGGCATCATCAGTGGACCTGTTGTGGCGGTATGCGAACTGTAGAGGGTCCAGTGAGTCGGGTAGTGCAGAGCAGATGAAGTCCCTGACCAGCTTCTCGAAGCATTTGCTCACGATGGGGGTCAGGGCTACAGGTCGCCAGTCGTTTAATGAGGAGATGGTGGAGGATTTGGGTACAGGGACGATGGTGGCCATTTTAAAGCAGGCTGGGACTACAGACAGAGAGAGGGAAAGGTTGAAGATGTGTGTAAACACTCCAGCCAGCTGAGCCGCGCATTACTTGAGGACGCGGCCGGGAATCCCGTCCGGACCAGTAGCTTTGCGTGCGTTCACTCTCCTGAAGCACTTCCGCACATCCTCTTCAGACACAGTGTGCGCACTGACGTCATCCGCGGTGCGCACACTGTCCGGTCTCATGGTGTTCGCTGTGTCGAATCTAGCGTAGAATACGTTTAGATCCTCACACAGAGAGGCCGTGGTCTGCGGTGTGCTGGTTTTCCCTCTGAAGTCTGTGATTGTGTTTAGTCCCTGCCACATACTCCAAGGGTTGTCAAACTGTTGCTCTACCCTGTCCCTGTACTCACGTTTGGCTGCTTTGATCGTCTTCCGGAGTTGGTAATGTGCGAGTTTGTAGTCCGATGTGTTCGCGGAGGCAAAAGCGGTGCTCCGTGCCACCAGCGCTGTGCGAACATCTCCGTTAATCCAGGGTTTTTGATTTTGGGAGGATTTAACTGTTCTGGATGGGACGACATCTTCCACGCATTTTCTGATAAATCCGCAGACTGAGTCTGTGTACTCATCAATGTCTTTAGCAGCCACGTGAAACATTTCCCAGTCCGCGTGATCAAAACAGTCCCGCAGCGTAGACTCCGATTGGTCCGACCAACGATGCACCGCCCTCAGGGTTGGAGCTTCCTGTTTCAGCTTCTGCCTGTAGGCTGGTAGAAGCAGGATGGAGCGGTGATCTGATTGGCCGAATGGAGCGCGGGGGAGGGCTTTGTACGCATCCCGGAAAGAGGTGTAGCAGTGGTCAAGAAGCCGGTCTCCACGAGTGTTGAAATGGATGTGTTGGTGTAGTTTTGGTGAGACTTTCTTCAGTTTTCCTTTGTTAAAGTCCCCGGTCATGATAAACGCCGCCTCTGGGTGTGCGGTTTCCTCACTGCTGATCGCGCTGTACAGTTCCCTGAGTGCTCGGTCAGTGTCGGCTTGTGGGGGAATGTAAACAGCCGTAATAATCACTGCTGTGAATTCCCTCGGTAGCCAGAATGGCCGGCACTTAACCATCAGGTACTCCAGGTCCGGTGAGCAGAAGGATTTGACCGGGTGCACGTTCGCATAATCACACCAGCTGTTGCTGATCATGAAACACACACCACCGCCTCTGCTTTTCCCAGTAAGCTCCTGTGACCTGTCCGCGCGGTGCACAGAGAACCCCGGTAGTTGTATTGCGGAGTCCGGTACCTTGTCCGATAGCCAGGTTTCTGTGAGGCAGATCACGCAGCAGTCCCGCATCTCTCGCTGGAATGAGATCCGTGCCCGAAGCTCGCACAGCTTGTTCTCCAGAGACCACACATTGGCCAGTAATAAACTGGGTAACGGTGGTCTGTTAGTGTGCCGTCTCAGTCGAACCAGAACGCCAGATCTTCTCCCTCTGCGTCGGCGTTTGCGGCCTCCACGGGCCCAGAACAAAGGCGTCTCAGGTGAGATGAATGGGGGGTCTGCAAACGGAGGGTCCGTGTTGCAAAACCTGAACTCCAGAAAGTGGTGAGAAAGTCCGTCTTTTATGTCCAGTAAGGTTTGTCGGTCGTACACAAGGAGACGTGCTACTCGTGAAAAAATAAAGAAAAAGTAAAATTAAACACAAAAAACAGCTGTTGCTTGGGGGAGCTCGCGACGAGGCTGCCATACTCGGCGCCATCTTGTTGATTCAGTCTGTCTGCATTAATGATGCACAAAAGACTGAGTGCAAAGAGGGAGCAAGGGGGATGACAGAGAGATCGTGCTGTGTGATAGGACCAAAATCTCATAGCCTGTTTCATATCCCATTTCTCATTACAATCACGATATCTAACACAAAATAGTGCATTTTCTGTTAATTATGTGAATCTTGGGCAATTTGACCTGTGTGAAGTATTTTCGGCTGGGCGTTGTGTACCTGGAATCAAGTGTTTTGACCGATGCATGAAACTATATATTTTTAGATATAAGTTGTAATGGCCGCCATTTTCTTTGAGTATTTATTGGATGGCTTGATGCGGGGAAAAGCCAGTTCTAACGTTTGAGTCTAAGGTTTATTTTGAGCACCTGACTGCTCTTTTTTGCTTCTCATCCATAAATTTCCTCCATACTCTTTCACATGATTCTTGCGTGGGTGGTAGAAGAGAAAAAAAATGTTGCCATATTTTGCAACACCACAAAACAAACGATAGCGTAAAATGTGAAACGATATATGTCTTCATATTGTCATCCTAAATATTTCGACATATCACACAGCCCTACAGAGAGATGGTACAAGAGCATCAAGAACCTAGCAAGGAAATGAGCAGAAGGATTTTGGAGCCTCTTGGATTGAATACCAACCAAGCTGTTATGAAGAAACTCCATCATATTATTGTTCAACATGTCCCAGGGTTCCTCTGGGATCATTTGAACTTTTAGAACTGCAGCATTTTCCAATGATTAGAGTCTAAATTCAGAATATGATCCACTCATTTCTACATCAACACATATTTAAACACGATTGTGATCAAAGCGCATCAGATTATTGTTGATCATCAGAAATCCTCGGGCTCAGCTCTACAATGATTTCCAGTTTCTTTGCTGTAAATGTAGAGCAGGTCCTGAGAAACATTAGCAGCATGACAGCTGAGTGTCAGCTTCTTCTTCTCGTTCTTCATCATTAATGACACTTTGTTTTCATTCATGTCTTCATCACATTTACTTTTGAACACTATTACAGTTCAGTCACAGATTCACTCAAACACATGATCATGATTCATGTGAGGAGCACACATCTGTTACCTGTTCTTTCTTTCATGGTTAAGCTTGTACACTGATCTACAGCTGACTGACACTGAGTCATTTCCTCCTTCATAAAGTCAAAGCTCAAAGGAGAGAGTTCATCTGCTCAAGTTTACCTCATTACAAAAGCAGAAATCCCAGTTAAAGATTAGTTTGTTAAACATGAAGCTTTTACAACCAATCAGTCATCAATATATCAGGATGGGGACGGCAATGACATCACAGATTTACCATCAGCTTAGAATAAAATCTATGATCTCCATATTTGAAACTGAGAGACTCTGTGGACAGTGTTGCTGTCAGATTGGACGTTTCCTGCTATACAAACATTTACTGTGTTGCACACTTATCATTGATCAATCATTGTTTGATTAGAATCAATCACACTGATGGAAACGTGTGTGTCACAAGTGGATGTTGGAGATGATTTAAATATCTGAGTGAAGATGAGGCTGAAATGACTTTAAGACTAAAACTGAATTCAAACATTTTAAAAGCAGCTGCAGACACTCTGATTGTAATCTGATTAGATTTCATCACGAAATGTAATCAAGTTACAGCTGAATCATTAGATTTTAAATCAAATGTAAAGCTAGGATTCATCTGATCAAAGTTCAAGCTGCTCAATGATGAGCATGGACATTATAATAAATGATGGATGGAAAATCTGGATTATAAAACAGTTCAGTCAGCTGAACATTTTCAACTCTGTGTTCCTGGTGTCACTAAATGACAACATGAAGCTGTGATTGGCCGACACTTTGAATGCAGTTAGCACACAGAGGCAGACTCTGTCTAAACCCTCAGAGCAAAAGCTGTCTACATGTTTCTGTGAGTCCCATTGCCCAGCATGTCGTGCAGCACTGTCAGTTTGTAAATGTGCAATAATTCCTGCTCCAAACTGTTTCTGTTTCACAGATTGATGTGTGCCGTGACCTTTGACCTGCTAAAGAGAGTCAGCTGTGAATTATTCATTGTTGTGTCTGATACTTAGAACTGAGGAAGAACAGTACACAGTTAAGGTCGGCAGCGTGCCGAGTATCGCTGTTTGAAATGTGAACATTGTTCTGCTACAGTCAATGGACTAAACTAGAGAAGAGGAAAACAGACTTTACCATGAAGATCTTCAGTGTGGATCATTATAATATCAGCCTGATGTCTGCAGTTTAGTGTCACCACAACTTTTACATCATATTCATCTCAGCACAACTAAAACATGCTGACTGACCTCAGAGTTTCAAGTCCACATCCTGGACTCTCCAGAAAACCACACAGCTGCTTCACTCCTGAATCCTGCAGCTCGTTCAGGTTCAGGTCCAGCTGTCTCAGATGGGAGGGGTTTGACTTCAGTGCTGCTGCCAGATAATCACAGCTGATCTCTGACAAACCACAGCAGCTCAATCTGTATAAAAAATGAAAGATGTACATTTATTAGACAAAGTGTGTGCTTGAAATCATTCAGTGTTTCATAATCTATTCAGAGCTGAAGAAGGTTCAGAGTGTAGAAGTTTGGAAAATGGAAACTCCAAACAGCTGAAGCCAACAGGAAGCAGCTTCAAACAAACACAACAAGAGAAAAAACTCTAAATTTTTTGCATTAAAGTTGTACATTTATCATAAAAATACTAAAAAGTTGTGTTTTTCCTTCCAGGAACCACATGGCTTCACTTTTAAAGGTGAAGTGTGAAAGAAATGGACATATTTGAAGTCCAACACCTTTTTCCAGTAAAATTATTAAAGCAGACAAACTACAAGCTCATTTTCATTGCAACAAGTCATCTTCTGACCTGGACTAACAACACTGGTCTCTATGTGCAGCTGGCTGTGAGACCAGTGCTCAGGGAGCGTCTACAAAGTGCAACACTGAAAGAACATCACACACAAATTCTCTTCCAACATCTCCAAAAGTTGAATCTGTTCATCTGGACGTAGCGTTTTGTGGGAGAAACGTTTCATCACTCATCCAAGTGACTTTTTCAGTCTCAGCTGACTGCAGGTTTCCCCAATCTTATAAACAGTACATTTGCATAATGACTGAAACCAGCTCACTGAAGGAACAATGGGCTGGGAGGTCAGTTCCTTAATCATAATTATGCAAATCCTCATGACCATTGATCAACAACCACTGATCAATGGCCATGAGTACCATTCACAGAGAGTTGGGGAATGGCTGCAATCACAGCATTGTAAGATGGTGACAGATGTACCCTTTGGCCCCCTCCCCGATTCAGAAATGGTCTTTCCCTTTTCATGTAAATGGCCTCCTTGACTCCGCGCTCAAACCAGCGTTCCTCCCTGTCCACGATGTGTACATTCTCATCATTGAAAGAGTGTCCTGGCCTGTAGGTGTAAATATACTGCAGAGTCCTGGCCTGACGAGGTAGCCCTTCTGTGTTCTGCCATCCGCTTCGCCAAAGGTTGTTTGGTTTCCCCGATGTATAAATCCTGGTAATCCTCTTGGCACTTAACAGCGTACACTATGTTACTCTGTTTGTGTCGGGGGACCCGATCCTTAGGGTGGACCAATTTTTGGCGCAGCGTGTTTTGGGGTTTAATAATAATAATGGATTGCATTTATATAGCGCTTTTCGAGACCCTCAAAGCACTTTACAATTCCAATTGTAGCCACAGCTGCCCTGGGGCAGACTGACAGAAGCGAGGCTGCGATATTGCGCCATCGGCCCCTCTGGTCAACACCAGTAGTGAAGTGTCTTGCACAAGGACACAAGAACCGGGGCTCGAACCGGCAACCATCCGATCACAAGGCGAACTGCCAACTCTTGAGCCACGATCGCCCTCTGGTTTAAAAGCCACAGAGATGCGGTGTTTAGAAAAAATGCGTCTCAGCCGTTCAGATACTCCTGACACATATGGGATCACTACAGGCTTTCGCTTGGGCAGTGGTTGTCCTTCTCTCTTGGATTGGCTGGAGCTTTCTTTTGGTGCCTTCCCAGCTTTGACAAAAGTCCAGCTGGGATAACCACATTTACTCAGGGCCTTCTTGATGTGACGTTCTTCTGCTTCCCTGGCAGCTGTGTCTGTGGGGATGGTGTTCACTCTGTCTTGTAGCGTCCTAATCAGAGATGGGCAGTAATGTGTAATCCAATTACAAAAACTGTGATTTTTTTGAGAGAGTGTCTCATGACAGTGACGTAAGCGAGTGCGACGTTCGTGGCAACAGCTGTGTGCAGATCAACAAAGGATAATATATCGAGTGTGGGAGAGCATATGACAGTGCAGCGTTTAAAGCGTGGAAGTACTGACCTTACTTTGAGTTTGATTCCGTAAAAAGTGATTGTGGCAGGATGAATATTAAATGTGTTGGTTCATCCCACTTTTAGTCAGGCGCATTAGGGGGCGCTAGTATAAATAAAATTAAACTAGTCGGGCGGACGGCAATTTGGAGTAATACGGTGATTCCGTCTGCTCCAGATTTAAGGTTTTATTTAGTTTGTATGTTTGGCTCTTTGTTGTTTTGATTTGTAGTTTGGGTTTTGTTACACCACTGGTAGGAGGCCCTTTTTCTAGCTGCGGATCACCAGTGTGTTCCTGCAGTTAGGCTATCCCCAGCGTGTGCATATTAGTTTTGTTGAAATATATTATAATTTTCTTTGTTTCTTTTATTCAGATGCGGAGGGCCTGACGTGGAGGAGACTGGGGTGCCTTGGTGGTGGAACCCTTTGAGTGTTACACACCTGCAGTTTTAGTTTATTAGTGTGAGCGTGTGACAGTGTGCTGCACTTGTGAATTGGTGAGTTTTCTTTTCTTTTGGAGTTGTTTTTGTGCGTGTCATCCCTGCCCCTCCACTGGTAAGCCTAGGCTCTGAATACTTTTTAGAATATTTGTATACTGATATTTATGCTTGTGGGTTTATATGCTGTTTTAAATAATTATTAATAAATTGTCTGTTTTATCACTAAACCACATCTCTGTATTGAGTATAACGGATCTGAGTGTCTTCCTGGTAATTAGCATTATTCAGATGCAGTATTCTCTGGGTGAAATTCCCAGGGTGGCGTTGTCTTTTAAATTGTGAAGAGTATTTATTCCATCCACACCTCGTGCTGCCACATGACAAAAACATTAGTGCCTGCTGTACAGTGTGTGGGAAGAAAACTTATTTTTACAGCGAAAAAAAACCCCTAAACTTCCAAGCAAGCACCGAGTACGCTGCCACGGAATGGGAAATTCACAGAGAAACTCGCGGATTCTTCCACTGACCGCTGCGGCACACCTGCACCAGGGTAAACCTCTGCCTACCCCACTCCTGCTTTACAGGTGAAAATAGAGCAACGGGACTGCTGAGTCTTTGATTTTATTTATTTTCTACTGTGTTTCACTTGCATTTATTTGAAAGAGTGAGTGTAAACACAAAAAACTATTTTACTTTATGTGCTGGAATGTGCAGAAAATAGGTTTAAATGTTAAACAAATTTCTTCCAGTCAGAGAATGTTGCATATAATTTAATTTTTGCTTGATGCATAAAGTTAAAAGATTAAAACTAATAAAACAAATTTTAAAAAGAGACTTTTTCCATTTAATTACATTTTATATGATGCATTATGCAGAAAAAGTAGAATTGGGCTGAAAGATCTATCGCTTTATTACCTATTCAGGTTGTAAATCATGTTTTTAAGAAGTAACTAATTACTTTTGAAAATAAATAATCAGTAAAGTTACGGGATTACTTTTTGAGGGAAGTAATCAGTAATTAGTTACTGATTACTTTTTCCAAGTAACTTGACCAACACTGGTCCTAATGACACCCAGTTTGTGCTCCAGTGGATGATGAGAGTCAAACCTTAAATGCTGATCCATATGAGTAGGTTTACGTTACACATCACTTTTTAGATGTCCCCCATTACTGATGGAAATCTCACAGTCTAAGAAGGCTAACCTGCCACTTTTCATATCCTCCCTGGTGAATTTGATGTGTTGGTCCACCGAGTTAATGTGATACG
This sequence comes from Pelmatolapia mariae, assembly GCF_036321145.2. Taxonomy (NCBI): domain Eukaryota; kingdom Metazoa; phylum Chordata; class Actinopteri; order Cichliformes; family Cichlidae; genus Pelmatolapia; species Pelmatolapia mariae. The sequence continues at coordinate 36,190,310 of NC_086229.1, forward strand.
TGAAATGTGGTACATCCTGAGATTCGATTTTTACCCAAGTGTCATCCACATACCTGAACCAATGACTTGGTGGTGTTCTAGGGTAGGATAGCAAAGCCCTCTTTTCCACTTCTTCCATGTACAAATTGGTCACAATGGGAGAAACTGGGGAGCCCATGGCACACCCATGTTTCTGCCTGTAGAACTGACCCTTGTATGTGAAATAGGTGACATTAAGACACAGTTCCAAAAGCAAACACACTTGGTCGATGCTGAGGGTGGTCCTGTTGCTGAGGTTGGTGTCATCCTGTAATCTCTTACGGACTACCTCCAACGCTTCCGTGACTGGGATGCAAGTGAAGAGAGATGTAACGTCGTACGAGACCATGGTTTCATCTGCCTCCACAATGACATCTCTCACCTTCTCAACAAAATCCAAGGTGTTCTGGATGTGGTGTTCAGAGCTGCCCACCAGCGGGTTGAGGATCGAAGCCAGAAACTTTGACCGAGTTGATCATACAGACAATCGGTCTTAAAGATGCACCCTGCTTATGTATTTTCGGTAAACCATACAGACTTGGTGTAGATTCCCCTGGGTACAGCCTGTGGTATGAGGTCCAGTCAATAGCATTCTCTTGTTCTAACTGCTTCAGACAGTCTATCACCCTCTTCCTGTAACCACTTCCTTTTTTTCTCATTTCAGGGGCTCATAAGTATTTTCGTCACTGAGCAGTGACAAAATTTTCTCATGATAGTCTTTCTGGTTTAGCAATACTGTGCACCTACCCTTGTCTGCCGGAAGGATGATAATTGTGTTGTCATTGCTAAGTGATGTGAGTGCCTTCCTCTCCTCCATGCTGATGTTGGATGCTGGAAATACTCCGTAGACACGGAAATCGAAAAACTCACAATAACAAGGTAACCAGGAGGGGATTAAAGAAGAGTGGGGTGAGAGCCAGACTAAAGAGGGAGACACACAAACAACGAGTGCTCCCGTCCATTATCCTTGCTAATATGCGGTCTCTCCGCTCCAAGCTGGATGAGCTGCAAGCCTGCGTCAACCACCTGCATGAGTACAGAACTGCCTCTGTTCTGGCATTCACGGAATTGTGGTTAAACAACAGCGACGACGACAGCGCACTGCACATTGATGGCTTTTCACCACCTCTTCATCTGGGCAGAGACCACGAACACACCGGGAAGCAACATGGTGGTGGCGTGTGTCTGTATGTAAACAAACGCTGGTGCTCTACAGTCACTGTGAGGGAGAAGCTGTGCACTACAGGCATCGCGCTCCTGGCTGTTTTCCTGCGCCCCTACTACCTCCTCAGAGAATTCCCTTAGCTTTTCATCATCATTGGGGTGGCTGTAGCTCAGGAGGTAGAGCAGGTCACCTACTGATCGGAAGGTCGGTGGTTCGATCCCTGGCTCCTCCAGTCTGCATGTCAAGTATCCTTGGGCAAGATACTAACCCCAACTTGCTCTCCGATGCATCCATCGGAGTATGAATGTGTATGAATGTCGTTAGAAAGCACTAAGTGTAGATAAAGTGCTTGTGAGAATGGGTGTGATTGGGTGAATGAGGCATGTTGTATAGAGCGCTTTGAGTACTCCGTGAGAGTAGAAAAGCGCTATATAAGAATCAGTCCATTTACCATCATCTTGGTGTACATCCACCCCAGAGCTGATGCAGCTAAAGCCACAGAGTACATCACCAACACTCTGTACAGACTCTCCCAAGTTCATCCTGGGTGATTTCAACCACTGTTCCCCTGACAAGTCGCTTAAAGGACACCAACACTATGTTACACGCAGCACACGTCAGGGGAAGACTCTGGATAAATGCTATGGCTCTGTACCAGATGAATTTAAAGACCTACCCCTCCCCCCTCTCGGTTCAGCAGACTATCACACCATCCTGCTGGCCCCTGCTTACACCCCAGTCATCAAGAGGATTAAAAAGGTCACCAAAAACATCAAGCAGTGGACAGAGGAAAGTATCCTCACCCTACAAGGATGTTTAGAAGCCACTGACTAGGACAGCCTTCTTTCTCCCTCTGATGACATCGACGAACAAGTCAACACAGTGACATCATACATCTCCTTCTGTGTTGACAACACTATCCCCTCAAAAACAGTCTCCATCTACCCCAACAAGAAACCCTGGATCACCAAGGAGCTCAAGGAAATCCTTAATAAAAAAAAAGAGGATTTTCTTCACCGGCTCTGCACTGGACAAAAAGGAGGTCAACAGGGAGGTCAAAAGGGCCATAAAAACTGCTAAACTGGAGTATAAAAACACTGTTGAAAAAAAATTCACCACAGGGGACCTACACTCAGCCTGGCAGGGCCTCAAAACCATGGCCTCTGTGAATACTGCGGTCACCACCTCCAGAACCATCCAGGTGGAGGGCAGCAACCCCTCCTCCCTCCCTGATGACCGCAACGCTTTCTACGCCAGGTGTGAGACGGACAACATGGCCCAGCTTGAGGAGTCCAGATCCTCACTCAAACCTGGCAGCTCTGCACTCACCGTCAGGACTGAGGATGTGGTGAGAGCCCTCAGGAGGACCAGGGAGAGGAGCTCACCCGGCCCTGACAACATCAGCAGTCGAGGTCTGTGGCATTGTGCAGGGCAACTGGGAAGCGTGTTCCGGACTCCTTTTCAACACTCAATTGACAGTCACACCGTCCCCCAGCTGTGAAAACACTCCACAGTCATCCCCATCCCCAAAAGAAACAACCCAAAATCTCTGAGTGATCATCGTCCTGTGGCCCTCACCTCCCTGGTGATGAAGGCCATCGAGAAGATCATGAAACAGCACATCGTAAGAGCAACTGACCCCCTGATGGACCAACTCCAGTTTGCTTACCGTGCACGCAGAGATGTCGATGATGGCGTCTTCATCTTTGACTACATCCACAAACATCTGGAGCTCCCTGACTCCTCCGCCAGACTTCGGTTTGCTGATTTCTCATCAGCGTTCAACACTCTGCAGCCTCATATCCTGGCCACTAAACTTTCCTCCAGATTTCACCTGGATGATCAGCTGATCCGGTGGATATTGGACTTTTTGACCAACAGGACTCAGAAAGTTCGGGTCAACAACTCTCTGTCCGGTCTCCGTTCCACCTCCACTGGCTCCCCCCAGGGCTGTGTGCTCTCACCCCTGCTCTTCATCCTCTACACCGATGACTGCAGATCCACACAGCCCAACTGTCACCTGGTTAAATATGCTGACGACACAGTTCTCCTGTCACTGCTGTCAGGCCCCTCACAACACCACGGGCCCACTCTTAAGGAGTTTGTAGAGTGGTGTGAAAGCTCCAAACTTGAACTGAACGTGAGCAAAACCAAAGAGATGGTGGTGACCTTCTCCAGTAGGCAGAGGGATCTGGCTGCTTCAGTCACCACAACCAGTCACCATCCACGGGAAGCCAGTGGAGGTAGTTGAGGAGTACAAATACCTGGGAACCATCTTTGACAACCTCCTGAAATTCTCTGCCAACACAGAGGAGATTCTCAGGAGGTGCCACCGACGGCTATACCTCCTTAGGAAACTCAACTCCTTTGGAGTCAGCACACCCATCATGATGACTTTTTACTATGCCTTCCTGGAAAGCATCATGGCCTTCTCCATCACCTGCTGGTTCCACTCCCTCAGCCTTTAGAACAAGAACAGACTGCAGCACGACTGCATCAGTGTGCTCTAAAATCATTGGCCTGCCTGTCAGAACTCTGGCTCAGGTTTTCAGCCAACAGGCCCTTAGACAGGCAGCAGAAATCATCGACGACCCCTCTCACATTCTTCACCCCGCATTTCAATGGCTCCCCTCTGGGCGACGCTTCCGCTGCATTTCCTGCAGGACTGAGAGGAGGAGCGCCACCTTTGTCCCCAAAGCCACTCTGCTTTTCAACTCCAGCAGATCATTTCCCACACCCATAGACATAAACTACACTCTTCTTATACTACCAACACTTTATTCACTTTTAGTCACTTACAGTTATTTATTCGCCTTTCAGTCAGTTTAATTTTAAAACTGTGTAATTTTAAAACTGTATATACTGTATATTCTGTGTATTTATTATTTCACTCTTATTGCCTGTTCTTATTGTCCTTATCTTCAACGTTATGCTGCTCTGTTGTTTGTTAATTGCCCCTTAGGGATAAATAAAGTTTTCTGATTCTGATATGATGAAATGTTGTGTATTAGCAGGAAGTTATTGAATCATTTTCCTCATAAACCAAACAAAATGACTCACAAACATGTTTTTACAAACTCAGTGTTGGACTTTGATCAGCAGGATAACATGATGTTTAAAGGCATTTTAGTCACGCTGTATGAGAGTCCAGTTATTACTCAATATTTATGGATGATGTTCTTTCAGTGTTTCACTTTGTAGACAGTCCCTGACCGCTCGTCTTACAGCCAGCTGCACATAGAGACCAGTGTTGTTGGTCCATGTGGGATTAATCCAGTCACACACATGATGAGAATAATCACAGAGGTACCCTGGGTAATGATGAAGCACAAACTGGCATTTGTCATGAATCAACTGACGGAGCGTTTTGGGGGGGATTTCCTGCTTTTATTGTTGTGCTGATTCAAATGTGTGCTGACAGCTGTGAGTTCGTTCTTCAACAGTTAATGCTGCCTGACCAACGTGTGAACTTTGGACCCAGACGTGTAACACAAGTCAACGCACCGAAGCATCCAACCTGAACAGGGAACGGAGACGGCTCACCTACAAAGTAAAAGCTGCTCCTTTTGACTCCAGTATCAAAGAAAGTCTACAGTATTAAATAGAAAAGACAGAAAAAAGGTTTTGTTTGGTTTTAAATTGTGCAAAAATGACACTACACTAAGCTCAAATACCTGACAGACATTTAATCCCATTTCAGTTTGGCCTCATCCTGGGCCGGATTATCCAACACACACTCAGACCAGAGCTTTAGGGGCCACGCACAACTGGGCTTCCATCAAAGTTGGTGAGAAAATGTTGAGCAGGATGAGCTGCTGGCTAATCTGGAGGCTGTAGCAGCAGCTCACAATCACAGTGGATTTCCACTCATGAAAAAGCTCTGGCTGCTTCATTCAGTTCAGTTTCAATTTTATTTCTATAGCACATTTAAAAGTCCCAGGTACATCAAAGTGCTTCACAGACGAGCCGCATTTGCGGGGTTACAGCAGTAAAGGAGCAGGAAAATACAATTATCAGCAAAAGAAAATACAGTTATAAGATGGTGACGTGGTAACAAGCATGAACCGGGGAAAAGTTAAAAAGTAAGTTGTTTGGAAGGCAAGCTTTAACAGGTGGGTTTTTAAACGTGATTTAAAGGATTGGATGGATTCCGACACACGGACATCAATCAGCAAGCTGTTCCAGAGTTTTGGTGCAGCAAAAGCAAAAGCATGATCCCCCCTACTCTTCCGTCAAGACATTGGTTGCATTAAGAGCCCCTGGTTAAAGGATCTGAGTGCTCTCGTGGGGATGTATAGGTCAAGGAGGTCAATTAAGTAGCTGGGTGCCAGGTTATTTAAAATTTTAAAAGTGTATAAAAGGATTTTAAAAACGATACGATTTGGCGGGGAGCCAATGAAGGTTGGCGAGGGTGGGTGTGATATGGTCATGTCTTCTGGTGCCACTTAAAAGGCGTGCTGCGGCATTCTGGACTAGTTGCAGGCGTTGGATGAGGGAACGTTGGAGGCCTAAATAAAGAGAATTACAGTAGTCCAATCTCGAAGTAACAAGAGCATGAATGAGCTTTTCAAGGTCATTATGTCGTAAGTAGGGCATTGCCTTAGAAATTTGGCGTAGTTGGTAGAAGCTGGTTTTCACCACTGCAGCCACTTGCTTGTCTAATTTGAGAGAACTATCCAGCACTACTCCAAGGTTTCTGACAGTAAACGAAAGATGACTGGCATAGCATCCCAAGGTATCCGATAGCTGTTTCAAGGGCATGTGACTGTCAAAGATGATAATTTCTGTTTTGTTTTCACTAAGGGTGAGAGAGTTGTGCGGAAGCCAGTCTCTAACATCACGCAGGCAGTTGAACAACGGCAATAGCGGGGACTGGAGATCCAAATCCAGAGGAAAATAGATTTGGATATCATCCGCATAGCAATGGAAAGAAATATTACGATTTCTGAAAATTTGTCTTCCTGCTTCATTTCTCATTTCATATCAGAGACTTTAAAGCTTCAGTGAAGCTGTACTGTGATGCTTCCTTTCCATATTCCGGTGAGGCCTACATAATGATTTTAGCTGTTCTGTACACACACTGTGTGCCCTGTATATCTAATTATTGAAGAAGGAAAAGAAGCCGAGCATTCAAATCCAGCTGCTAAGGTCCGTCACACATTTGTGCCCAGGGCTCTGTAAGCTGAACATCCAGCCGTGGCCACATGGATTTAGTGTGAACAATAAAATAGGCAGTGATGTTTCCACATCTGATCCACAACATAATGACATTAAAATGATGTGATTACATGGAAGTGGCAGATCCAACGTAGATCATTGATGTGCTTCAGCTCTTCTTACATTTTACCCCCAACACAATTCAAAAGGAGCAGCTTTTACTTTGAAGGCCAGCTGTCTCTGTTTCCTTTTTTTATTGTTGGATAATGTAACAAGTGCCTCAGTGTGTTGAATTGTGTTACACAAAAATAAAATTCAAGTTGTTAAGGCAGAATCGAGCGTTGAAGAATGAATTCACACGTCAATAAACATTTTCATCAGCACAAGCAGGACAATGAAAGCAGGAAATACCCCAAAACTGCCATTTCTCATTCTACAACTTCAACAACTGCACATGAATTAGACTTCATACACAGACCCACAGTCTCTGATTGCTCTGAAATCTCACTGACAGCCAGGAGAAATAAAGAAAAGTCCAGACTGACAGTCTCTGTGGGGTTAGGCAGTGAACTGCTCACGCTGCGTTCAAGTGCATCACAAACTGTAGGAATTGGATCCAACTTTGTGAAGCAGATTTCTTATCAGCTGCTGTTTTGAACATTTCTCATTTCCTCATGAACTGTATTAAACTCTGTCAATGAACTGAGAACTATTTCTACATTTGAAACTATGGATTTATTTTCTCATTCACTTCTGTACGTTAGTGTATAAATGAATGTTAGACTGGGCTCCATGGAAACACTTGGACTGGTCTCAGCTGCCTGCTTTCTGTAGTCATTCCAACAGAGTCCTTTCTCTTCTCCAGCTTCTGCTTGAAATCCTCTCACAGAGCCTGAGTCCTGCTTTGTTGTCATGTTTGGGCCTGTGTTAGGCTGCTCTGTGTTCCTCTGCTTTAACACACACCTCACCACAGCAGCTGTGTGGGTCGTCTCTGTAGCAGCCATATCAGCTTCTGATACCATGAACATCATCACAACTCCTAACTTCACCTTTATTAGCTTTGACATTCATGTCTTTCTTTCCTCTCTCTCGGTTTCCACAGAAGCTCAAAGTCTCTGCAGCCTGTTTTTATCTGCTATCATCAGATCTTTAACAGCCTCATTCACATCACTCACACACTCTACAGCCTCATCAGCACTACTTCATCTTCACTGACTGATGGAGCACAACATGAACCTGTGGAGGCTGAAAAACTCTCCTGTCAAACATCTCCCCGTCACCACTCCACTTCTGTCAGCCTTTAAATGAACCCTGCTCAAGTCTGTCACTTCTGTTTGGAGCCAAAAGGAAAAACTGTTGTTCAGTCGTTTGGAAAGACACAACATGTCTGAAAGCACTCAAACTTCTTCACATTTGTCTTTAGACACATCCTGAACATTTAGGAACTAAAGAACGTTTCAAAGACCTGAAATATAGAAAAACAACAACAGCTGCAGTCAGTGAACTCACCTCAGAGTCTCCAGTCGACAGTTTGGACTCTCCAGTCCAGCACACAGAAGCTTCACTCCTGAATCTTCCAGATCATTTCCATTCATGTCCAGCTCTGTCAGATGGGAGGGGTTGGACTTCAGAGCTGAAGCCACAACTGGACAGTGAGTCTTTGAGAGTCGACACTGAGTCAGTCTGTGAATATAGAAAATATAAAATGTGTTATTATAAAATCAAAAAATCTGCATTAAAAACACAGACTGAATGTATATGAAGAGAAAACAGAGTGACATCATAATCTGATAAACATCTGTGCTTCAGCTCCTCTTACTGTGTTTGACATGACACAGTCTCGTTTACTAAAAGATGTTTTTGACAATGTGATTATGTGTTTGCTTTTTATTGTCAATAACAGTCTTCAGTCTGGGTGTGTCCCTGCCGTCTTTAAACATGCTGTGGTGGAACCTATTATTAAAAAACAAAACCTGGATCCAGCAGTTTTATCCAACTACAGACTAATTTCTAAATTGCTTTTTCTTTCTAAAGTCCTGGAGAAAGTTGTCCTTATTCAACTCCAGACCTTTCTAGATAAAAATGGCATTAGTGAAGTATTTCAGTCTGGTTTTAAAACGCACTACAGCACTGAAACTGTTCTTTTAAAAGTTTTTAATGACCTTTTAACTTTTACTGACTTGGGAGATTCTGTCATTTTAATACTATTAGACCTCAGTGCTGCCTTTGACACTGTAGATCCTAGGATTCTTATCTCTCGGCTTGAACACTGTGTCGGAATCAAAGGGACTGCATTGGAGTGCTTTAAATCTTATCTGTCCAACTGAGGTTTTTCTGTTAGGCTACGTTCACACTGCAGGGGAAAGCGCATCAAATCTGATTTTTTTGACCCTATGTGACCCATATCCGATCATGGTGTGACAGTGTGAACGGCACAAATCCGATATTTTCAAATCCGATCTGGGTCACTTTCGTATGTGGTACTGAATCCGATACATATCCTATGTTTTAGAAAGCGACTGCTGTTTGAACGGTCATGTCGCATTAAATCTGTCTTTTACGTCACTGACACAAGATGGCAATTATCAGCACCGGAGAAGCGCCCGAGAAGACATCGCGAACGCTTCCTGGCCATCCAGTGTAGATGTCAGTGAAACTGTTGGGAATACAACGTTGGAGAAATGTGAACATTTTATTTGTACTGTATAATCTGCAGATTCTGACAGAAATCTGCAACTATCCTTTGAAGCACCGCTCCTCTCTAAAACAGCAATAAGGATAATTATTAGGTTATTTACATTATTATGTAAATAACAAAATAACTTAAAGCAAAAATTGGGAAACGTAAAGTCCGAAGTCTTTATATTAAGGGCCATCAGTCAAACAATATTGTTTGCTCTGGCGCTAAACAGAGCGAGTTGTGTGTGACGTCTTCTTTTGCGCATGCGGGCCGCTTTGAGCGTTCACACTAGAGCGCGTTTGCTCTCGCATTTTATTTGTAGTGTGAACAAGCAGACAAAAAATTCGGATTTGATCAAAAAATCGGAATTGAGCATTAAGACCTGCAGTGTGAACGTAGCCTAAGATGAAACATAAATCTGTGAGTCCTCTGAAGGGTTTGCTAGATTGTTTGGAGTATGTTAAGGCATGGATGTCTTTAAACTTTCTTTACTTAAATGAACAGAAAACAGAGGTGATTGTGTTTGGTCCCTGTGACCACTGCGACTTTGGCCCCTTAGAAATTTATAAAAAAAAAACTTTTGCGAGGAACCTAGGAGTGATTTTTGACTCTAATCTAACGTTTGACAAACAGATTAATGCTGTAATCAAGACCAGTTTCTTTCATCTTCGGTTACTTGCTAAAGTGAAGCCATTTCTCTGTTTTAGAGACTTTGAGAGAGCCAGCCATGCCTTCATTTCATCTCACCTCGACTACTGTAATAGTCTTTACCCTGGTGTTAATCTGTCGTTAATAGTCGTTTTCCGTCAACAACCTCCATTTTAGACCCACTTATAGACACGTGACTGGACAGACGTCACATGCAGTAAATTTGGGCCCACGTGGGTTTTAGCATTACAACGTCTGATTGGTTGAAGTAACGTGAACGTGGCATCGTTACTGTGACTCTATTGGCTCAAACAATTAAAAAGAGGTGTCAATCACGCAAATTGACCAAAAGAAACCAAAGTTAAAGCCCCTCAGAGTTTAAAGGGCCAGAGGCCAATTAAACGCTCCATGCGCAGAAAAGGCCCGTTACCATGTAAATGTGTGTTAATTCTTCAAAAACGTATTTTTTAAAAAAAGCATTTTTAGGCATGTTAATAAAATTAATTAATGTCTGCTCTTAAATACCTAAAAAAATCAACTTGCATGGTGTCCAATTGTGTGCCAGAATTGGACATTTTTGTACAACGTCTGGATATTCATGTATTGACAGCGCTGTAATTTTTCACTGTTTTACTTTAAAAACATAAATCTTTGCACAGATGATGTTTATATGTTGTTACGGTTCTTATCATTTTGCAGAAAAAAAGACACTGCTAAAAATAAAAACATGAGAGGTTTTTGGACGAAGTTTGTGTTCTCCATTCTTTAAGCACCGGTTTGAGCACCGTTTAAGCACCGGCACCGTTTCAAAAGTACCGATTTGGCACCGGTATTGGATAAAACCTAAACGATACCCATCCCTAGTGCTGGATCATTGAACTAAGCTTATTAGTACTGCCGCGGACGTGTGTTGTTTTCTGACGCCCTCTTTTGGATTACCTTCTCATTTTTTTTGTCTTTTGCACCTGGAGTTGGAGGAGTAGAGGAGAACACAGGAGCTATACCATGAACTGGGGATTAATGTGTTGGAGTAGCTGTTTTTCACATCACCGTCATGCACTGTTAGGAGCTGGGAGACTTCACCACGGGGAGCCACTGTGTGAAGATTGTGTACTGAACTGTTGCAAATTCTCTTCTCTTGATCAGTGATGCGAATAACGGCGTTACAAGTAACGGTGTTACTAAACCAGAGTTATGATAAACAACATATACACTGTGTTTTTTACTGAATAGTTTCAGCACGTTTACGGTCTTAGGACAGCGCAAGCAAGCACTCTCTGCTTACGACCAAAAAATAAAAAAAACAAAACAAAAAAAACCACCCCTTTCGTGTTGGTGGAAAAATGTACCATGTCGACCAATCAAAAAATGATATGGCAACATTGCATTTGGTTGTTTAGGAAGAGGGGAAGTTTTAGGAGTGACGGCGAGTGCGAGAGAGAGAGAGAGCAGAAAAAGAGAGAGCGAGTTTTGAGATGTGAGAGATTTGGGGGTTTTTTGTTTTTTTTCCCCCCGCCTGTCCCGTTTGGTTCTTTTGCCATCAGAATTATTGTCTAAAGCAGGGGTCTCAAACTCAAATGAGCCGCGGGCCACTTCTGGCACCGTCATGTCATTGGAGGGCCACTTTAGTGTCCAAGTAGTACAAAAAAACAAACACGAAAACACCCACTAATATTTCCTAAAATGTAGTGTTTTGTTTGTTTTATTTAATTCCAAATATTGTGTAACAAGACAAAATTGCAAACATTTTCCGTTTCATTTGTCATATGCATTTGACGAGCAGAAGACAGTCACTCAGCAGTATAGTACAGTATAGTACAGTAGTTTCATTGAACTACCAAATAAACAGCTCTTTCTGGCCAGACACGTGGCAGCACTGTTGCTACAATTTTGTTTGTATTTAACAAAATAAAAATGCAGGCATAAGTGTACACATTAGTTTTCGACTGCAAGTGAAAATTATTTTCTTTCCAAATAAATCTCTCACTGAACTAACACAGCCAATCTCTCACCATGTTTGCACTCTCTTGTTACCTCGGCCACGTCCACAGCTCTGAACCGCGGTAAGGGGACCTCTGGATAATACTTTGGGTTCCGTGTCGGGCTCATAGCCGGGAATGAGCTTTACTGTCTGGGTCAACTGTGCTAGCAAGAGACAGAGAGAGGCATTGAAAGGCTGCTCCAGCAGAACTTTATTGTTTTGGAGGAAAACACGAACACGGTGTAAAGTCAAGTCTTAATAGCTTACTGGGCTCGTCAGGCACTCTTTTTGGCTGCAGTGGTTATTTTTATATTTACATGCTTCCATCTCCCGTTTCTGCTTGGTAGCACCTCGTACTTTTCGACTTTCCTTTTTCTCCCTCCCTCACGCTCACACACACACAGCGGGAGGGGCGGTCCCACACGTTCTCCCTGCAGCAAGGACTACACCGCCCATGAGGCTATAGTCTTAAAGGGCCATGCCTGTAACACTCTGCCGTTGTATTACATCATTTTTCATATAATAATTTTTAAAAAATATATCTTCACATCAATATGCAGGCCGCAAGTAGAGGTGACGTGGGCCGCAAATGGTCCGCGGACCGCGAGTTTGAGACCCCTGGTCTAAAGGCAAAGAAAGATGCCCAGCGGGGAAGAGGAACGGTGATAAAGGGCAAAAAACAAAAACCAACAAAACAAACAGACAAAAAATACATATATCGATCACCAGGATCACCTGTTGAGAAAGAAAGAAGAAAACAAGCAGAAGAAAACGAGAGTAATAAACAACATCACACCTACCTCCTAAGCACAGTGTGCTTTGAGGTAGGAGCCAAAAAGGATGTAGTTTGTGTGTGTGATCACCTGTGTGTACACCTGTGAGCATGAGCGCGCTTGTTTTTTTTTAAAAGGTTCCTTCATGTAATGATCTGCTAGAGGGTGTGGGGGAGCCACAGCCCCGTCCTCCAGGGCATGAAGCAGGTATGGAGGAGATCAAAACTCCAGACATCCAGAGGCCCCCAGAACACAAGAGACCAAGGAACACCAACAGAGGGGCAACCGCGCCACTGTCCCAGAAAGAGCTGAGGAGAGTCCCAGATGAGGGGTCACCAGCAGCCGTGGAGCAGAAGCCAGGGAGGGTTGCAGTGGCGTGCCCGTGAGCTCCGCCGGCAGCCAGCTGTGCCAGAGTGACCGAGCCCCAGGCTCCAGGCCCCGATTAGCAGCCACCAGGAGTGAGCCAGTGTGTACCTGAACGCCCATCCCCGGACACAAAGAACCACCAACGCACCGATGTCTGAGGGTGTCTGCCACTGGCAGGGGAAGTGGTGGGGGGAGATAGGCCTCCAAACCTTGGAGGGCCTGAGATGTCCCCAGAGAGATGGCGTCTGATACCCAACCTGACATATAGACACAGACAAACAGGCACACACAGATACAAACATCCATTCCCACCCTCATGCTCTCATATGCAATTACTCAGCACTCAACCAACGTGGAGACAGACATAAAGAGACACTGTACACACAATCACACTCCCCAAGCGTACGCTATACCCCAGGTCTAGGTACCCTTGCCCCTAGAGGGGGAAACTGCACCCAGACCCAGGTAGTGTTACCCTCTTCCCCAGGGTGGAGAGAAGCAGACCGTGAGAGATTTGTGACGTTTAGCGTGTTTGGAGTGTGTAGTTAATGTGTTGTCTTGTGTAGTTAGTGTGTAGTGTTGTGGATAGTTTTGTGTTGTGTGTCAGAACAATGAGGCGACTGCTGTCTCCAGGTAGAAACAGCAGTGATACACCTGCTGCTGTCAGACCTGCAGGTATCAGGCTGTGATGTTCTCCTTTATAGTGGACAGAAGTTATGTTTTTGGAGTGGCACAAATAATTTGTGTGGCATCTTATTGAAGAACAGCTGATTGTTCTTTAAATAGTTTGAAATGGTTGTTTTAAAAAAGGGTAAAAGGTAAATGGATGCAAATAACTGTTGTTTGCAAAAATTTGTACATAGGATTTTAAAATTGACAATTAATATTTGCATTTAAAGTTATGAAATATGATTCAATAAACATGTTTGTGGTTGTTACAGTAAAAAATATAACTTTTTCTACTCGGATTTTATGTTTTTTGTCTGATTTTAGATCAATTCTGTTAATACAGTATGTCAAAATGAAAACATAACTGTAAATTCAGACACGCGAGGTTGTGCTGAAAAGAATGATACCAAACATGGCAAAATAGTTTTAAAAGGTGAAATGTGGAGGGAAAACCAAAAGTAGTTAAAAATGGCCAATTATACCCTGGACCCCAGAGGGTAAATTTTTTTTTTTTTTTAAAGTAACGCAATAGTTACTTTTCAAGTAATTAATTACTTTTAGAATCTTGTCACTCAGTTACTAACTCAGTTACTTTTCTGAAGTAGTAACTAGTAACTATAATTAATAACTTTTTCAAAGTAACTTGCCCAACACTGTTCTTGATACATTTCTGCTAATTTCAGATGCTCAGTCACTCATGGTATGGAGATACCCTGACATAATCTGTGTCAATGGATCAGAGAATTCTAGTCTGAACAGGTCAGAATAGGGATGATCACTTAGATGAGGAGACACACACCTCTGTGGTTACTGAAGCTTCATGGATTCTGTTTAATCCTGGTTTGTTGATTATGATTTTTGAAATAACAGAGCAGCCCTACTCTCAACATCTAGAGTGATTCATGTTAATTCAAGTTGCCAGTTACCTGGTGTCTTCTTCTTTTATTCATTAAGTATTAATATTTTCCCAACTGAATTGAGACTCGTGGATTTAAAATGATTTATATTCCCCTCACTTTCTCGTTTTGGTTGGAGTACAATGTCCTGTAATATGTCTGACTGGCAGACTGAGTGTCAGACTGTAATGAATTTGAGTTCACAGGTGTACCTAATAAAGTGGCTGCAGAGTGTATATTAAAGCAAAAGTTCCACTGTGTTTAATCAGCCAGAGTGTTCACAGCAAAGAAAGCACAGATAGTGTCAGTCTGCTGAATCCAAACTGGGAGCACTGGTTGCACAGAAAAGGGGCCTGAAAACTGAAGGCTCTGCCTCCCATTCTAATTTTAAAAGTTTGAAAGCAAAGTGTTATTAGTGGGATAATACAGCACCACAAGGACTTTATGGGGACTGATCATTCAGAACATTTCATGTGAGAAGAACAATTAATTAAGTCAATATAAAAGAGAAGCATCGAAGAGATGGCTTATTTGACTGCATAATAAACTATTGTATGAAGAGGAACACTGTTTACATTAAATTACATCATGTCAAAAATTACTGACACTGTTTAATGATGTTAATGATCACATCTGGACTCACCGAGCCTTCATGCTGTACCTCACAGCTGGAATCAGTCTCTGTCGTCCCCGCCATGATGCGTTGTACTTCTTCAGGTCAAACTCATCCAGAACCTCCTCTGACATCTGCAGCATGAAGGCCAGAGCTGAACACTGGATCTCAGAGAGTTCCTTCTCTGATCTGTTCTCTGACTTCAGGAACTCTTGGATCTCCTGATGAACTGAGAGGTCGTTCATCTCCATCAGACAGTGGAAGATGTTGATGCTTCTGTCAGGAGAGAATTTATAACTGTTCACCCCCTTCAGGTTGTCGATGGCTCTCTGGATGGTTTCTGGACTGATCTCTGTCTGACCCAGCAGACCTCCTAAGAGTCTCTGGTTGGACTCTAGAGAGAGGCCATGAAGGAAGCGAACAAACAGGTCCAGGTGGCCATTTTTACTCTGGAGGGATTTATACATGACTCTGCTCAGGAAACCATCCAGAGATGATTTCCCATATGTTTGTCCCAGGAACATCATGAGCACCTCTGTCTTCCAGTTGGTGAAACAGTGGAACATGTAGACTGCAGCCAGAAACTCCTGAATGCTCAGATGAACAAAGCAGTAGACTGGTTTCTGGAAGATCACACACTCTCTTTTGAAGATCTCTGTACAAACTCCTGAGTACACCGAGGCCTCTGTCACATCCAGACCACACTGCTCCAGGTCTTCTTGGTAGAACATGATGTTTCCTTTCTCCAGATGTTCAAACGCCAGCCTCCCCAGCTTCAGAAGAACTTCCCTGTCAGCCTCCGTCAGCTCCTGTGGACTCGTCTCATGTCCCTCATGGTACTTGTTCTTCTTCCTCTTTGTCTGAACCAGCAGGAAGTGTGAGTACATGCCAGTCAGGGTCTTGGGCAGCTCTCCTCTCTGCTCTGTAGTCAACATGTGCTCCAGAACTGTAGCAGTGATCCAGCAGAAGACTGGGATACTACACATGATGTGGAGGCTCCTGGATGTCTTCATGTGGGAGATGATTCTGCTGGACAGCTCTTCATCACTGAATCTCCTCCTGAAGTACTCCTCCTTCTGGGCGTCAGTGAAGCCTCGTACTTCTGTTAGCCTGTCAACACATGTAGGAGGGATCTGATTGGCTGCTGCAGGTCGGGAAGTTATCCAGACGAGAGCCGAGGGAAGCAGATTCCCCTGGATGAGGTTTGTCAGCAGCTGGCTGACTGATGACTTCTGTGTGACATCAGACAGCAGCTTCCTGTTGGTGAAATCCAATGAAAGTCTGCTTTCATCCAGGCCGTCAAAGATGAACAAAAGCTGAGAGACAGCCAGCTTCTCTGCTGTGACCTTCTGTAATGTTGGATGGAAAACATGGAGCAGCTCCAGAAGACTGTACTGCTCATCTCTGATCAGGTTCAGCTCCCTGAATGAAAGCAGAACCACCACACTGACATGTTGGTTCTCCAAGCCCTCTGCCCAGTCCAGAGTGAACTTCTGCACTGAGAAGGTTTTTCCAACACCAGCCACGCCGTTGGTCAGAACCACTCTGATGGGTCTCTGTTGGTCAGGTAAGGCTTTAAAGATGTCCTGGCATCTGATTGGAGTGTCATGGAGGGCGTCCATCTTGGAAGCTGTCTCCAGCTGCCTCACCTCATGTTGGGTATGAACCTCTTCACTCTGTCCCTCTGTGATGTAGAGCTCAGTGTAGATTCTGTTGAGGAGGCTTCTACTTCCTGTTTCATCACTTCCTTCAGTCACACGTTCACATCTCCTCCTCAGACTGATCTTATGTTCATCTAAAACCTCCTGCAGACCAACATCTGCTGAAAGAAAAACAGAAAGAAAACTCTTCAGTGTCTGAACAACAACAAGAAGTCCAGTTTTCAGAAATGAGTCCATCAGCAGACAGATGTTCAGTCTTACTTTGTACACAGCTGCTCTGACTGGCTGTCTGCAGTCCAGCTCTGGTTCTGGATCTTTCTCCACACTGGGGACAGGAGGAGTCTCCTGATGAAGCAGAGTGGTCCCAGTATGGGCAGATGCACTGTCTGCAGACCCAATGTCCACAGCTGGTAGAGACTGGATCCTTCAGGACGTCCTGACACAAAGCACAGCAGGACAGCTGCTCCTCCTCACAAACACCGCTCCTCTTCCTCTTCCTCCCTCTGTGAACACATTTCTTTATCAGTAAAATCATTTACTGACTGTTGCTAAAAATATCCAAAAGCAAAAGATGGTGCAGAAGTTCTGATGGTCACAGTAGAGTGAAAGTGGACATACTTTGCTGTTTGAAGGCAGTGTTCAGTCTAGAAACAAAGTGATGTTTCATTTGATTTCATCAACACTAATGAGCTGCTTTTCTTGTCTGCCTGTCTCACCCCCAATTACAAAGAAAGCAGAAAGGTAGGAAAGACTAAGGAAAGGAGACAATCCATGGGAACACCAACAAATCACCTTCTGTACCATCTCTGGGTTTTACTGGTGACTAGCCTCTATGTCCACACTGGCTCCAGTAGCTCCTCTTTATATATTTATTCATTTATTATTTATGTGTGTGATTCTTCTGTTCTCGTTATCTTTATCACATCTGTATTTTCAGACTTCCTCTCCCTGCCTATATAAACATAGACCCTCCCCCGACCCCTCCTCTTTTAATAATACAAACAAAAAGGAATAAATGGCTTTTATATAGAGTTATAGAACTGTGTGTCATGTTTCCATTGCACTGATTTATCTTTATTTATGCAGACCCACGCTGAGCTGATATCTTGGGGGTGTCATGGTCGGACGGTCCTCCCCGGACAACCTGCTTGTGGTGTGCTTGTGTGTCTCTCTCCCTTTTGTCCTTCTCCCCGCTCTCCGGGTCCAGCTAGTATGGGAGCTGCACTTCCGGGGTAGAGAGTGTGGCGACCCCTGACCCGGAAGCATCTCCGCCCGGCAGCCGACACACCTGCACCTAATCTTCCACCCAGCTGCCGCTAATCATACTCTGTTTTGGGCTGCGGTATTTAACGGTGTGTCCGGATGGCAGTCGACACTGGATTGTACTCGAAGCTCGGTGGTAAAGTGTATTTGTTATTGGTGACGTAGCTTTAGCCGGTTAGCCTTCTCATCTGTTGCTGTTGTCTTTTAGGAGGAAAAAGTACGGAGCGGAGGGTTGGAGAGAAGGAGCTCGCTAGGATTATCACCCAGAGGAGAAGCATTACGACTGGGGAGACTCAGCTGCACTACCACTGGGAATTTGGAGAAAACCACTGTTGCACTTAGGAGCTTGGAAAGAAAGGCATCTGGACTTCTTTAGGTTGCTTGAAGTCAAATCTTGGCTCATGTGATTAGGTAGAGGATCATCAGGGGGTCCTTTTGTCCCTCTTTGGGGGGACACTCCCACGGGGTTTAAATCTTGGACTCTCCACCATTTGACCCTAGAACTGAAGAAGCTTCTCGGATGAGAGGTGAAACATCTTCAAGCAACCTAAAGAAGTCCAGATGCTTTTCTTTCCAAGCTCCTTAGACTACAATGACCTGGATTACTGAGAACCTTCACAGACACACTGTTGCACTTCTTTTAATGTTTGAGACTGTTTTTTGAGCACTGTAAATAAACGCACTGTCTGCTTTGCATCCAGAGCTCCACGACTGAGACCATATTTCCCATTACCTTCGTTCTCCAACATAGAGGCAGAAGGTGAAAAAGTATGTATCTTTGCTAGACTGGTAAAAAAAAAACTGGTAAATATTCAAACATTAATTCCATAATCTAAAACTCATCAGTAAAAAATTATTACAACACCAATCCCAGTAAAGGGGACAAGGCACTACAACTCATTTTTATCAGGACAAGCTTTCCTCTGAGTTAAACTAATAAGACTTTTCTCTGTGAGCAGCTGGCTGTGAGATGAAGGCTCCAGGACGTCTACATAAAGCTTAAATATTTCAGAATATTTCATAGGTTCGGTCTCAGGGAGTGAAACTTCACCACAGTCATTTTCAGAGCTCTAGTCTCCTGCTGGTCAAACTACAACTCTTAGATTAGAACTACAGACTTCCAAATAGTACTTTAGGAAACGTATTCTCACAGGACAACATGACAGATTATTTCCATCTTTGTCCAAATGTTTTATTTTCATCAGTTTTAGTGGTTATTGCATATATTTTAAATGAGTTGTGTCTAGGAAGTAGATAAAAAAGAAAACAAATCAGACAGAAATATTTCTGATTTAGCTGTACACAGTATGACAAGAAATTGTTGTTCAGTGTTATCCTGATGGTCGTCTCATTAACACCACCCAGTATGGTTGGGGGGCGCTAGTGAGCACCGACTGGAGTCGAGGTGTTTCTGTGATTCCTCATACTCTCTTCACATTTTGGACATTTATTGCCTCATACTTCACGACTCCCGGTTTTCTTTGAAGCACACTTGTTTCCCAAATTGAACAGGATGCCCAAATCAAAGACTGAAAAAGCTAAAAAGCAGGAAAAGTCTCAGAATGGGACCGACACAGCTTCCCTTGAACCAGCTGACGAAGCTGAGCCAATCTCGGAGCCTGCTAAAGATGGGGCTAATGGTGATGAAAGTCTTCCTAGGGTTCTTGCTGAAATTTGGAAAATGAATATCACGATGACTGAAAGGTTTGACGGTCTTGAAGCGTCTCTGGCTACAGCACAGGCATCTTTGACAAAGTATCTGCGGTTGGCTTAATTGCAAGCAGAAAACGAGACGCTTCGCCTGAAAGTATTAGATCTGGAGTGTCGGTCCAGACAGCAGAATATTGAAATTGTTGGCCTGCCTGGAAAAAATTGAAAATGGACGCATGGTGGAGTTTTTGTCCAAGTTTCTCCCAAAACTTTTGGGCACGGACAATTTTGACAAGCCTTTGGATATTGACCAAACACACCGCTTGGGTGGCCGCACTCCCGGGGAAGGAGACCATCCTCGGGTAACTATAGCGTGGATTCACCGCTTCCAGGTGAGAGAGAAGATGCTACAGCTTGCTCGGGAGCAGTCTCCCTTGAACTACAATGGCAAGGCAATTCACATCTTCCCGGACTTCCCGACAGAAGTGCTGAAACAGCGCCAGGTCTTCCAGGACGCCAAATGGATGCTGGAGCTCGGTGCAGTTTCTATTATCCAGCGAGTTTACGAGTAACGCATGGCTCCATGGTCAAAGTGTTCTCTACGCCACGTGAGGCTGAGGATTTTTTGGGAACTATAAAGGAAGATAGTAACTAATTTATTATTGCTGATATTTAATTTGGAACCCCTTGCATCAGGATGTATGTGACTATTTCATTTTTCTCTCAACTATGTTGGCATTGAGGGTATAATCATAATTATGTTTTTCTATGGGGGGAGGTTGGAGGATTATGTTTTTTGTGTTGTTGGTATGTTGTACTTAGCAGTGTACACATAAATTGCCCTTGTATAACATTGATATCTATTTTTTCTGGAGTGAATCCTAATTCATCATCGCTAAGTGGTGGCATTAGATTTGTGAGCTGGAATGTGCGAGGACTTGGGCATGTGCACAAACGAGCTAAAGTTTTTTCTCACCTAAAATCGCTTGCAGCTGATTTTGTATATGTTCAGGAGACGCATATGAAACCTACTAAAGAGAGGCTGCTCAGGTGGTCCTGGGCTAATCAGATTTTTCAGTCGACATTTTCCGGCTAAGCCCGTGGAGTGGCTATATTGATCCGTAGAACAGTTCCATTTAGACACGAGTCCACGGTTAGTGATCCGAATGGTCGATTTGTTTTGGTGACGGGCCATATTCATGTAACTCATGTTACTTTATTGAATTTATATGGTTCTAATTTTGATAGCCCAGCTTTCTTTCAACAAATATTTAATTTATTATCTAATCTTTCTGATACTCGTGTAATTTTAGGAGGCGATTTTAATTGTGTACTTGATAAACACTTGGACAGATCTAATGAAACCTCTCAGTTGTTTAACTCTTCGACTGTTTTGAATAATATGTTGAGTTCTACTAACCTAGTTGATGTTTGGAGACTGTGTAACCCTACTGGTAGAGATTACTCTTATTTTTCACAAGTGCACAAATCGTACTCCAGAATAGATTATTTTTTGCTTGATTCCAAATTGATTTCTAAAGCTATATGTTCAACTCATCACAACATCTTGATCTCGGATCACTCTCCAACCTCGTTAGTTCTGGACTTCTGTGTTACGAAACAACAGGGTAACTGGCGTTTTCACTCATCACTCCTGTCTGAGGCATCCTTTTGCCAATTAATGACAACTAAAATATCAGAATTCTTGGAAACTAATGATAAACAAGATGTTTCCGATTCAATTTTATGGGAAACATTTAAAGTGGTAATGCGAGGGGAAATTATTTCTTTTAAATCTTTGTTAAAAAACAGAACGTCGGAAACGTCTGTTAGAAATAGAAAACTGAATTAACACAGTTAGAACAGGACCACAAGGCTTCCACTTGCCCTTCTTTATTTCAAGAAATCATTAAAAGGAAGTTTGAGTATAATGCAATCTTATCTAGTCAAGTAACAGATCAGCTATTTAGGATCAGACAGAAGCATTTTGAGTTTGGAGATAACCCCCACAAGCTACTTTCTCGGCAGCTGAGAGGTTTACAGGCCAGTCGGGCTATATACAAATTTAAATCAAAATCAGGTGAAATTTTAATCAGCCCTAAAGCTATTAATGAGCGATTTAGAGAATATTATGAAGAGCTCTATATGTCAAAATCTTGGGGTAACATTTCTTACTTGCTAGGAAAGCTGGATCTACCTATTGCTTTTTTGAATTTGGATATGAAAATTTTCACTAAACTTTTGGCAAATAGATTAAATGGACATGTTGGATTGATTATCCACCCAGATCAAACTGGGTTTGTCCCCCAGAGGTTTTCCTTTTTTAACGTTTGGAGATTAATGAACATTATTTGCTCTTCGCAATTGCTTTCGAACCTCTTGCAGTAGCCATTCGGAATGAGCACTTCCATTGACCCTGTCCGATTGGGGAATATCAAGCACTACATTTCTTAATATGAGGATGACGTTGTTTTGTTCTTGTCAAATCCTGAGTTACCTGTTCCTGTACTATTAGATCTCATTTCATTGGCTTCCTGTTAAATCCAAAATTGAATTCAAAATCCTGCTCATCACATACAAGGTCTGAAATAATCATGCCCCATCTTATCTTAATGACCTTGTAGTACTATATCACCCTATTAGAGCACTTCGCTCTCGCACTGCAGGCTTACTTGTTGTTCCTAGAGTAATTCCAATCTGGGTTTAAACTGCGCCATAGTACGGAAGCGGCACTCTTGAGGGTCTTCATTGATCTTCTTTTAATTACTGACTCTGGGCGCCCCGCGGTCTTAGTTTTATTGGACCTGTCCTCTGCTTTTGATCTGGTGGACCATAATATCCTCTTAATGAGACTTGAACATCTAGTTGGCATTACGGGTATGACCCTTAGATGGTTTCAATCCTTCTTATCGGAGAGGTCCTTCTCTGTCACGATGGGTACCTACTCCTCTTCCATTGCCCCCGTTACCTGTGGTGTCCCTCAGGGGTCTGTGCTGGGTCTTGTGCTGTTTTCTCTATATATGTTACCCCTTGGTCGTATAATTGAAAAGTACAAACTCTCTTATCATTGCTACGCGGATGACATTCAAATTTATTTTGAATTGACTGAGGATGATACTTCATCAATGCTTCACGTCTTCGATTGTATAAGTGAAGTTAAAGACTGGCTGCTGAGCAATTCCCTTATCCTTAATGACAAGAAAACGGAAATTGTAATCTTTGACAGTCATACCCCTACAGCCCATCTAACTGGTGTCCTCGGGCCCTTCGCTAATTATCTTGATGCTTGACAAGCATGTGTCCTCTTTTATTAAATCTTGTTTCTATCGGGACTTCCGGGTATGGCGGCGGAGCGAGTGGAAGCATAGTTGGGAGCTCTTAGCGATGGTCCAGTATTTCCCCATTTTTCCAACACAGATAACATCACGTTCCAATAAATATTTATGGGGAAATATAAAACTAAAAAGACAAAAGCCACAGAAAGGACAACTGACAATGAGAGTGAGGAAATGGAGACAGGAGACGGGAGTGAAGACAACCAGACTACGATGTCCGCACTCCAAGCTAGCATGGAGGCTATTCGAGAGGAAATCATGACAAGTCACATGGATATGAAAAAACACTTCAGCGATGCAGGGGAGATGGTGAGAGGTGACATGAAGCAAGAATTTGGGAGCTTTAAAGAGGAGATGAATAAGAAACTGGAGGGGGGCCAACTTGAAAAACATGGAGACAAGAGTAGAAGAAATGGAGCAAAGAGTGGGGGAGGTGGAGGAGTGGAGTGCGAATGCTAAGGAGTTGCTCCTTCAGACCGTAGAGGTACAACAACACATGCTGGCTGAGCTAACTGACTTAGAAGCTCAGTCTCGGAGGAACAACCTTCATATATTTGGAATACCAGAGGGCAAGGAATCTGATAACCCGACCGAATATGTGGAGAAGCTCTTCAAAACTGAACTAGATTTGCTGGATGTGGAGTTGGGGATACAACGCTGCCACAGATCACTCGGTCAAAAGCCTCCCACACATGCGCCTCCCAGATCCATGATTGTTTGTTTCCTCGAATATAGCATCAAAGAGCAAGTGTTGAAAAAAAGTATGGATGAAGAAGAATATACGCATAGAAGGACGTCGGATTTATGTGGATCACGACTATCCGGCAGAAATCATCCAGAAACGAAAGGAATATGCCCCGCTGCAGAAAATGTTAAAAGAAAAAGGCATCCGATTTCAGACACCGGCTCCAGCGAGGCTCCGGCGGTACAATTACTTATGAGAGTGCGACATCAGCAAAGCTAGATCTTAGGGAGACAGGATTGCTGAAAAGAGGAGAAGACGGTGGAGCGGGAGAATCCCCCAGCCGTCAGCCAGCTCAGGGGATGGACAGGGCTCAAGCAAGGCTAGAGGACAACTCGTGGAAGGTCAGCGGACGGGACGGAAGATGGAGAAGAGCTGTGGATGTCAAATGGGCGCGGGAAAAACTCAAAAGATTTCATCACTCATCTCATCTGAAAGACTAAACTGGTTAAGAGGTTCTTGTGAATAAACACTTTGTTTAAGGTTGTTAAATAGGGACAAGGAAAAACTTTATGAAGAATTAAAGACAGATGTTATTGTTATTGTAGTTCAACAAGTATATTAAGATAGTTATCCTGCTCATTTATCAGTAGACAGCTGTGGTTTGATAGAATTTTAGCAATAGACCACCGGACTGAGATGAGGGAAGCGCGCTGTCGCCACCTACTGGGAGCTGTAATGTAACCGCAGCGGACACCATACTTCCTCGAGGGGCCCTCCGCATGGAGAATCCCCCTCGCTGATTTAGAAGTATCATCTTGTCTTTATTTTTAGTTAGCAAATGCCTTAAACACTTAAAGCTGTAAGCTAATGATAGTTATATAAGAGCAGATGCATGCTGGTGCAATAAGCTGTACGTTGTACGTCCAATGGATGCATGATCTGATTAGTCGACTAATCGCAAAAATAATCGGTGACTAGTCGACTATCAAAATAATCGTTTGTGGCAGCCCTAGATAATATCATTGAATGTTAATGGTCCTCAAAACCCTATTAAGAGGAAAAAGATATATATATAGTATTTTGGCAGGAGACCCATTTAAACAATATGGAACATGAACATTTAAAACGCTTGGGGTTCAAACATATATACTACTCATCATATAGAGGTGTGCAAGGGGGGTTGCAATACTGATTGAAAATAAAATACATTTTAAATTAATTCAACAAATAGGGGATAGAAAAGGACGATATGTTATGGTAGTGGGTCAAATCGATCATAAACCAGTGACTCTGTTAAATGTTTACAGGATGCCAGGCAATGATCAGGAATTTATTAGGAAATTATTTAATCTGATTGCGGAACACACCAAGGGAACCCTTATCTGTGGTGGGGATTGGAATATGCAACTACAGCCCCACTTAGATTCCAACAACAAAACTAAAAGCACGACTCGGGAGACAAAAACAGTTAAAAAGCTTCTTCTAGAAGGAAATATGATAGATATCTGGAGGGAGCTACATCCCAAGGAAAGGGGCTATACGGTTTTCTCATTCCCCCATAAACTATACTCCAGGTTAGATTATTTTCTTATGTTTAACACTGATAGACATAGAATCCTCAGATGTAACATAGGAATAAAAGATATATCAGACCATGCAGGTGTTTACCTGTCTATACATCTGGAGACTGAAATAAAGCAGACTAGCTGGAAGTTGAATATGAGCTTGTTAAATGATCCCAAATGTCTACAATTCATAAAAAAAGTATAAAAACTACTGTGAACTAAATGATAATCAAGGAGTTCCCAAGTGTTACATGCATCAAAGACAGTAATAAGAGGAAAATTGATCATGTGGTCCTCGTATAAAAAGAAAGAGAAACAAATGCAAATTAATGAGTTACTACTCACATTAAAGAACTTAGAGACTAAACACGCCACTGTTAAAGACTCTCAAATACTGGAAGAGATAAATTTAACAAAGCGGAGATTAAATGATACAGTATATATGACAGACAAGAAGAAATAAAAGCTAAATTTGTTAAGCAAAAGTACTATGATTATGGCCCCAGGGCAAAGAAATTATTGGCCTGGAGAATTAAAAAACAGGAAGAAGAAAGAGGAATTTATAGTATAAAAGATGAAGAGACCCAAAAAGTGTGTTATACTGCTAAAGAAATACAAAACTCATTTGAAAACTATTATAAAAAATTATATTCACAGACACAGGGGGCTGACCTTCTAAACATTCTGAAATTTTTACATTCTCTGGACTAGGGATGGGTACCGGTATCCGGTGCCACTATGGCACCAGTTCTGACAGAAACGGTAGTAACCAGACCGAAAAGCAGCGCACATTTCGGTGCTTTTTTTTTCCCTGAGATGTCATATACTTTGGATTCTAGCCAATCATTTTACCTTTCCAAGGATAGTAGGCGGGCCCAGGTACGTACGTTCTTTTAGAGCAGAGCTACAGATTAAAAATGCCCAAGGCGAAGCGGTTTAAAGTCTGGCTGTACTTCACAGCAAAAGATGCAAACTCAGCAGCCTGCAACAAGTGCTTTAAGGTGATACTGTGATACTGTGCAAAGGAGGTAACACCTCGAATCTGATGAAACACCTGGCAACGCATAGCGTTTTTTTAAAAGCCGAGAAATGCACCATATTTGATAGCTTGCTGCAAGACCTCACACCGAGCACATCTACTGCGGGTTTGATGCCTGTTATCGGACCCGGAGTTAGCAACATCCCCCAAGAACCTGAAGAGTAGAGTCCTGGCCCCTAGCCCTGCCAGTGTAGCAGAAATGATGACGGATGATGATGATGGCAACAGCAGCCGTTCTTCTCTGTGTGAGTAGCTTAACGTTGTTCGTGTGTAATTTACGTTGAGCAGGCTAACCACGTTATTATATTAATACATGTAAGGTGAACTAGCAAACACCGTCGTAGTTACATGCGGCTGTCTTCTTGTTTGATGGCAGATACTCCCTTCACCCTGGCCAAAAAGGCTAAAATGACCAAAGAAAAAGTGGAAAACAGCTAAACATGAGAGGTTTTTGGACAAAGTTTGTGTTTTTTCCATTGTTTAAGCACTGCTTCCAGCCAAGAGTGATACCATATATGCCCTATAGCTGCAGAAAAGGCTAACATTGTTATCGTTTTACAAAAAAACAGCTAAACATGAGAGGTTTTTGGACAAAGTTTGTGTTTTTTCCATTGTTTAAGCATTGCTTCCAGCCAAGAGTGATACCATATATACCCTATTGCTGCAGAAAAGGCTAACATTGTTATCTTTTTACAAAAAACAAAACAAAAATCAGCTAAACATGAGAGGTTTTTGGACAAAGTTCTCCATTCTTTAGGAACCAGTTCGAGCACCGGGTTCG
Organism: Pelmatolapia mariae; assembly: GCF_036321145.2. Taxonomy (NCBI): domain Eukaryota; kingdom Metazoa; phylum Chordata; class Actinopteri; order Cichliformes; family Cichlidae; genus Pelmatolapia; species Pelmatolapia mariae. Next base: position 36,217,255 of record NC_086229.1, read on the forward strand.
AGCACCGTTTAAGCACCGGCACCGTTTCAAAAGTACCGGTTTGGCACCGGTATTGGATAAAACCTAAACGATACCCATCTCTACTCTGGACCTAACTAATATTGGACGGTAACAAAATAAAAGATTTATGCAACAAATTACTAAACAAAAACTGGATAAAGCCATCACAAAAACAAAAACAAATAAGAGGCCAGGTATGGATGGATTTACATCAGAATATTATAAAACCTTTAGAGACTTATTATCACTGCTATTATTAAAATGTTTTAACTATGTGTTGGAGGGAGGGGAGTCACCAGCATCCTGGAGACAGGCAATTATTTCAGTAATCCCAAAGATGGGCAAGGACAAAAGGGAATGCAGTTCATATCGACCAATTTCAATTTTGAATATGGATTATAGATTATTCACCTCAATAACAGCAGAAAGACTTAAGCTGAGATGAGATGAGATGAGATAGCCTTTATCATTGGGGAGACAGGTCAGGCCAGGTAGCGAGGAAAAAAACATCGAAATGTGTAACACAAAAGCATAATACAGGAATTTACAGATATCAACACACCATAACACAATAAACACAGACAAGCAACATGGGAAAGTGTTCCAGTTTGTACATCTGATCTGGGACCGCTGCAATCTTCCACTGCGCCTCCAACTGACCCGATGTCCACATCATGGGGGAGGTAAGCGTTGGAGGTGGCGTTGGGTAGGGAGGGTGATGCATCAGTGAGTGCTTATCAGTATCAGTATATGTATGTGTGTGCGTGTCCATAGTTCAGCTGAGACAGTGTCCTTCGCCCTGCCAGGCTAAGTAAACAGTCTTCCAGCCAACCCAGGTGGCCTTGTATGGAATGGGAAGGAACAGACTCAACACAGTCGTTATCAGGGAGTTTTTGTTCAGCTCCAGCCTTGAGCCCGCAGCTGGCGCCGAAGGGATAGCCGCATTATGATGGTGATTTATCTTTTTTTTACAAACAACTCATGAGAATTTCAAGCTGTTTTTAACACTCCGACACTGGTCTCTCAATCTCCCGTTGGATAGCTGCGAGTTTCTCCATGATGTTATTAACCTTCAGTTCCGTGGTCTTGTCATTCTTTTGTTCAAAGACCAGATTCTGAGACCTCACGACCGCAGTCAACTGATCCAAGATGTAATCCAGCTTCCGCTCAGAGGTGTTATTCTGAGTATTCACTGCAGCCATAAGCGCCTCCAAGCTGTTAACCATGCTGCACTCAGTGAGGCTTTTCTGAGAAGTCGCACCTCGCCCCATCGTTTCAATCCCAGCGGGCAGCCTTGGGGGGGTTTGAACAGCCGGTTCCGCTTTCTTAATTCTCCGATAAGCCAGGGCCAAGCCAGCTCCGATCAGCAAGAACCCTGTTATCATGGTTCCGAATAGGTAGATATCTTCAGCGTCCTCGATCGACAGTCCCGCCAGGCACACGATCCTCCATTTCTGCCACCGTCCATCGTGTATCCGGCAGGGAAAGTCCCTCCAGGGCACTCGGGCTCTCCCGAGCCGGGGCTTCTCGTTGAGAAAAGGGTGTCAATAGCATTCAGAGACCAGTTGATCAAATCCATAATTCTCTTTTAGGTTTTAGACACAGACTGTGAGAGAGTGTTCCAGGGAAGTGAAAAAACACGAGACAACATAAGGACATAAGAAGGTAAGCAGGGAAGATAAGGGAGAGGAGAAAAAGTGCGTCCGCCTCCTCCGAGAGCCAAAGCATTAAAAACATAATACCAGAAATTATTGATGAAGACCAGACAGGATTTCTCAAAAAACAGACAGATTCAAGACAGTATAAGACGTGCCTTACATTTAATGGATTATATGAATAAAACCCCAAGGGAATCAATTGCCTTAAGTCGGCAGGGTTGTCCGCTTAGCCCAGCCCTGTTTGCTCTATATATTGAACCGCTGGCGCAAGCCATTAAGGAGGATGAACAAATTAAAGGGATATGGATACGGAATACGGAATATAAAACAGGTCTCTACGCAGATGATATTTTGCTGACTCTCACAGACCCAGAAAGAAGCTTACCCAAGCTATGGTCAAAGATGGAAATGTTTGGAGAACTTTCCGGATATAAAATAAACATTCAAAAAACCCGGGTGATCACATACAATTATATACCCACAAAAAAGATCAAAAATATGTCTAAATTCAATTGGAATAATAAAATAATAAAATATTTAGGTATTAAGATTCCCCAAATACTGACAGAAATCTATCAAATAAACTACTCACCAATTACAAGGGAATTAAAAGAAAACATTCAAAGGTGGAGCCTACTGCCACTTGATCTGTATAATAGGATTGACATGATCAAAATGAATATACTTCCGCGACTGCTTTTCCTTTTTTAATCTATACCGGTACACATACCAGCCAAACAATTTGCGTTATGGAACAGATCTTGGGATTCATATGGAAGGGCCGTAAACCCAGAGTTAGATATATAACACTGCAACTGCCTAAGGAATGTGGTGGACTTTCCCTCCCAAACTTAGAAAGCTATTTTAAAGCAGCACAACTACGATATTTAATTTATTAGTATGAGCCGTCGTATGAAGCAAAATGGAAATATTTAGATGTGACGCAATTAAAATTACCACTACAGAAAATATTAGGAGATAAAAAATTATATTTGGAACAGAAAAACAATTTAAACGAGTAGACTAAAACTCCTTTAAAGATATGGTTTGATGAATGCGAAAGCCATAAATCAGGAGCTGACATGAAACAACTCAGATGGGTCACATATGATAAAGAATTTATCCTTGCATAAATAGATGGACGTTATACAAATTGGTTAACAAGGGGGACTGGACCATTTTGCTCAATGTCAGGAAAAGAAGGATTACATAGTTTTGAAAAATTAAGAGATGTCTATGGTTTGGAAAACCAAGATTTTTTCAGATATCTCCAAGTTAGGTCCTATTTCAACAGTAACATAAAAACTACAGAAGAACATAGTGGAGGCCTAGTCCCCCTTATAATAGAAGCTTATAAAGGTAAGATTAAAAATAAGTTGATAGAAACCTTGTCAGAATCTACAATCACTCAAGTATCAATCAACCAATTATATTAAAATTAAGTGGGAAATGGAGGCTAAAGTCAACATATCAGTGGAAAGTTGGTTAAATATATGTGGAACACAGATGAAAAGTACTAGTTCAGGTTACTGGAGGGAATTCACATGAAAATATTATTTGGTTTTTTATAACCCCCAAAATAAAATACAAACAAAAAGGTCAACCGAGAGATGGACACTGCTGGAGAAACTGTGGGGAAAATATGGCAGATCACTTTCATATATTTTGGAAATACCCAGTAATCCAACCATACTGGAGTGAAATGGTTGAATCAATTTACTTGGTGACTGGTCTCTAATTAAATTTGGATTTCTGTACTGTGTATTTGGGCGATATCCCATCAGCAGTCTCCTTAAGGGACAAATATTTGATAAATATCCTGTTGTGAGCGGGTAAAAAAGCTCTTACCAGGAAGTGGCTGGAGAAAGAGCCCCCAACAAAGAAAGATTGGATAGGAATAATGGAGGAAATATACAGAATGGAAAAACTTGCATCTCTTTTGAACCTCAAAATGGACCAATTTCATAAAAACTGGAGGAAGTGGGAGAGATTTGTTGAAGGTAGCAATGTGGGATGATGGGTGGTGGGTTATATCACCAGAGTTTAGCTAAATGTTTTCACGCAACCACTGGAAGAAGAAAAACCTGCTAAGGACGTGGCCACTGCTTTTAGAAGGCACCTCATAAAATAGACTGGAAATACCCTTCAGAACATCACCAGGGGTGGACTGTAAAGTGCTACGTGGATTTCGGCAGTAGCACAAAACCTGAAGACATGGGACCTAAAAAGAGGTGGAGGGGAGCTCCCCCAGACCGGGCAGATCTGATGGTTTCACTGTGCCAAAATGTTATTGTCAGTGTTTATTATGTTTTTTGTTTTTTTTATGTGGATGAATGTCATAACTATAAAACTTTCAATAAAAATAAAGTATAAAAAAAATGTTTATATCAACTTCGTTTAATTTCTAAGGCACAAGAATTTAAGAATCTAAGACACCAAGAACCACCAACGCCTGAGGGCATCAGCCACCAGCAGGGAGTGTGGTGGGGGAAGAAAGGCCTCCATACTTTGGAGGGCCTGAGATGTTCCCAGAGAGGTGGAGTCTAAGACCCGACCTGACATATAAACATAGAAAAACAGGCACACAGAGACACAAACGTGCATTCCCCACCCTCATGCACGCATTTACAAATACTCTGCACTCACCCAACGTAAAGACAAAGACTGTCACTGCCACTGTACACACAATCACACTCCCCAAACATACTCTGTACCCCAGGTCCAGGTACCCTCGCCCCCAGAGGGGGAAAATGCACCTAGACCCAGGAGATGTTTCCCTTTTCCCTGGGTTGGAGACAAGCAGACCATCCCCAGTTCCACAGTAGCAGGGAGGCCCTGCATCCCAGACCCCAACCAGATGGCCTACTCCTCCTCAGCCCCGATGGCTAACACAGTACGGGGTGTGTGAAGACCCCATACCTGCCTCCGCCCACTCATATGTAGTGTTCCTGCGTGCGGTTCTAAAGTGCATTTAAAACACGGGAGGGCATGGTGCTTCCTGCCAAAGAGCAGCAGCTATCAGCCAGCCCCTCCTGAGAACCCTCAATGTCTATATGCATTTAAAATTGAGATGTGGGCACCGGCACTAGAGGTGAGATTGAATACACAGACCGTCCTCTGTACGCCGTATAACGTGCCCACCCCCAAGGCCCTATATGTGTGTGTTATGAGAGTGCGAGTTATGTGTGTTGTGATTCAGAGTTATGGATGTTTTGCACTGTGTTTTTGTCTGCCACACCAGAGGGTCACGTAGTTTGTGTACTGTATTAGTGACGTTATGCGAGTTACAGGTGGAGGCTGTCCATTGGTGGAGGACTGGGAGAGGCTGGCTATAAAAGAGGACCCTTCTGAACTGGCACGCCCCCGCCTACTTCTTGTTCCCAATGAGCTGTGCATGTGGCTGTGTGTGAATCTGTGTTCTGGAAGCTTTTGCTGTGTTGTAAATAGTTTTGTTGTAAATAGTTGTCAATAGTTGTATTTGGTAGCTGTAGGGGTGAGAAGCCATTTTATTTTGGAACCTTTTCTCCTGTTTTTGGTTAGGGAGGCAGGTAAGAAACCTGTATTTTTCTTTTGGGTTTTTAAGCCAGTTGCATTTCATTTCTAGAGTTTTGTTTGTTGTTTTGGCCATGCTCAACCTGACGCCCGCTACCTTTTGGGACTTAATAAACTGACTGGCTGTTGTAAATGTGTGGCAGCTGTTTTTGGTTCATTTTCCTTGAGAACAGGAAGTGTGGGGGCATTTTTCTTTTTTCTTTTTTTAATTTTTCTTGTGTTACACACCGGTTTCCCCTGGGCTGGGGTGTAACATGTGGATGTCTAGGTTGTGGAATAAAATTGAGGCACAGGTGGCAAGAAGGGGACAGAGGGGGAATGCCTCCCCTGCACCCTGGTGACACACCTGCACCCCAAGGCCCTGCATGTGTGGGTGGGTGTGGTGGAGCGGGAAGAGGGAGCCAGTCGGGGATGGGGAGGGAAGGGCTACTTAGCAGCACCAAGCCCTACAGAACCCGGGCAAGCCCACCTGACCCCACCGCAGAGGAAACTGTACCCACCCCATCATCCAATCATCTCCCAGACTACACAAGACAATAGACACCCAGGTTGAATCCATTCTCCACCTCTCCTATGTCTCTCCCCCACCTGAGGAGTGAACTCCTGGAGAGCAGAGAACTCCTGCAAGGATGTAACAGCCTCCCCACTAGTTGAAGAGCTGAGTGTCTGAATGTCATATTTCAGACAATTTGATAAGTCTTCACATATCTCACGCCAAAACGTCTGAACTGGTGGACAGAACGAAAGACCTTTGATGTAATTGGCCGGTGTATTTGCTTGACAGTGTGAACAGCTGTTGGAAGATGTAAAGCCCATCTTGAACATCCGATGACCTGTATAGTGCACTCTATGTAGTATTTTGTATCCTACTAATTGCAGACTGGGATTTCTAATCAATTGAAAGGTTTTTAAGCATACCTGAGACCAGAAGTTTTGGTCTAAGATGACCGATAGATCCAATTCCCACGTTGCAATAGGAAGGGATATTGATTCATCTATTTTGGAGAGTGTCCTGCATATTTTAGACAGTAATTTGGGGGTTTGAGATGAAGGAATTGTACCACACTTGGTGGTGTTTGTAATTCAATTTGATTAGGTTTAAATTTCTTTTTTTAAAGAGCCATTATTCCGTTTGCACTGGATTAATGAGAACTCAGTCATTTTTAGAAATTCTCACCATGCTGTCTTAGAAGAGTTGATGTTGATGCTTTTGGAACATATATGTCGTTTGATGTTTGAGCTGAAGAATGGTAGGTATGAAATTTCTATTATATTGTGCCTGTTCCACATCTAGCCAAGGCTCATCTAAAAAATTATGTTTTAACCATCCTGAGATGAGGTGAGGCCTGTTGGCTAAGAAGTAGTGTTGAAAGTTAGGCAGATCTAGTCCTCCTTTATCCTTGGTCCTTTGTAGAGTTTTTCAGCTGATATGTGCAGGGATAGGGGTGGGGGATTACCTTTCCAAAGGAATTTAGAAATATACCAAATCCAGAGATCTGAACCAGTCTTGTGATGGTTTACTCTGGATCATTAAAAATAAATAATACTTCTTATTTTTGGCAAGACCATCATTTTTATAGTGGCGACCCTTCCCATGAGTGATATGGGTAAAGATTTCCATCAAGCCAGATCGTCTTCTACTTTATTTAGAAGTGGGATGTGGCTTAATTTAGTTAACTCTGCAAGCTTAGGAGAAACATTAATACCTAAATATTTAATATTTCCAGACTGCAGTGGGGTAGAAGAAGAATTATGAAAGGAGCAATTAATCGGAAGAACTGTATTTTGGATTTTGACCAGTTAATTGAATAATCTGAGACTCTTGAAAAAGAGTTTATCAATGCATTTTAGAAACCAGGTAACATAAAAATAATTTAAATCAGACACCAAACTCACATCAGTTCATGTTACTAACAGCTCACCTCTCTGCAGCAGACACAGGCTGGGATTTAAAATGAATGGACCAATCTTTAGACCAGTCACTCTGTAAGGACACAGAGCTGGGTGGAGGTCCAGGTGGGCTCCTGTGAATAATGATGGAGCAGTGATGTGAGTGCTGAGCTGTGACATGGAGAAGAGTCATGGACAGTTAGAGATGGTCATCTCACCTCTGAGCTTTGGTCTGGCTCTCATGTTCCCCACACAGAGTGCTTTTAGAGGGAGGAACTCCCTCCTCTCTGTCCTCACACTGATCCATGCTGCTCAATTCAGCTCACACACACTTTCTACCTGCAGAGGAAACACAAATCATTCATGTGCACATCAACTGAAATCCTCCTTTCCATCATGTGTGCTGTCCAAATATCAGCTGCTTCTTTCCTGCTTCAGTGTCAGCTGAATGCAGTCAGACAGCAGTGTGAAAATATTTGGTTTCATCAATCATCTATATATACAGTCATTTTATTTTTAGGGACAGACAGGAAACAGCAGCACAGCTGTGTGTGACTCTGATAGAGAGACGGTGGTTTTGTTGAAATAAAAACGCACACAGCTTGTTGTGTGAAGAAATCAAACATGAGCTGAACAAAGAGTAAAGACAAACTGTTAAAGGAGGAAACAAAGCAAACTTACAGTTTCTTCAAACACACCAACAAAAACCTCCACTCCACAGCTGGACATTAACCACGGACACACAGGTGAGCTGCTTCCTGGAATGAGTCGGGACTCCACCTGAAGCAGGACAGGTGGGAGGGAGGAGGCAGATTTTCAGATCAGTTTCTGACTGTTTACGTTTGTGTTTACAGATTTAACATAATACAGTTACCATTTCCCATTAAATTATAAAACTATTTTTTATCAGTCTGCAAATTGACAGATATCAATAAAGTTCTCTGAAAAACTCTAATTCAGTCTGAAAATTCACATGAATTTCAAAGAGCTGATTTTAATTTATTGAATCTTTGTCTTCATCTTAATGCGTTATTCATATCTTTAAAATGATCCAGATACCTTATAAACAAAAGCTACTTACAGATGATTTCCTGATGCTCCTGAATGCAGCACAGGGAGGAACTCTACAAGTTACGATAAACAGCCCAACAGTGTTTAAAGTACAACTCGGAGCAGAACAGAACAGCAGTAAATCCAGTAATACTATTATGGAGTATTTCTAAAGATCTGATACTGATTCAGTTGAGACACAGAAGCAGTTTTTATTATTTGAAATAGTGTAGAAATATTATTAAATCATAATGTTATAAAAACATGATTTTTGTTCACACTGTCCAGCATCTTCACGCAGCACATCTAGGAGGTTCAACACAGTTTGCTCAGAAGCCATGAAACAAAGCCTGCAAAAGTATTTTAATATTTATAATTCAGATCAGAAACTGTGGATCTATTCTGCTGTTTATAAAGAAGAAGAAAATATGTGGCAACACCATAAGGAGACAATAAAAATAATCGTATTTTCTAAATATTAAGAACAAGAAAAAGAGTTTTAATCCAGTCAACATGTGTCATGAGTCATTCCATGGGTGGAAACATCACTTCCTGTTGGGGCGGAGCCAACTCTTTGTGATGCAGTTTTTATAAAATCAGACTTGTACATGTTTAATCTGCATCTAAACTCCACCTGTGATAAATAATAATCGATAAAACCAGCTGTGACCTCTCTGTAAGTCTGTGAGTATAAAGACTCAGAGCTCAGAGTCTCTCCACTCGAGCTCAGGACACATTCAGAGAGTCAGTGAGGGGAGAGCAGCGGCTCCTCTCCACCTCCTCCACAAACTGATGGAGGCAGGAAAAACTGCCTTCAGTCATCAGGAAGAACAACGACTCTGAGTTCAGCTGCTGACCATCAGCTAACTCTGCTGCTGCTCTCATTCAGACTCTGATCACAGACTAACAGGTCACGGCGGACACACTCGGCCTCGTTGGTCCAGCTGTGAGTCCGTTACCGTGAACTATGGAGCGGCAGATTTGTGCTGAACTAAGCTGCACACAGCTGATGTTAGTCAGGAAAACATTACACTTGCTAACATTACCTCAACATGGAGCTTCACAGGGAGACAATCAGCATCAGTCAGAGACACGAAGTTCAGGAAGTGAAAGTAAACTTTGAACAGGAAGGAAACACCCAGAGAGGTGTTTGACAAACACTCTGTGACAGCTGCTGTTAGAACAGATGTTACCATCATGTTAACAGATCCTGCAGCATCATGTGTAAGCTTTAAATAGTCTAATCTTCACTGGAACAGTGCACATACCACATTTACTGCTCAGCATATTCACTTGTGTAGACATTAAAGTGTCATTGTGTATAAATGTCCTTAGTATTTCACCACAGACTTTAAGAACCGTACCAGACACAGAAGTCAGGAAATATCTAATCCTGGTCATCCCTACATCTGGTAATGAAAATATTATTTGCTTTATAATTAATGTTAAACTCTAAACCATGCTGAGACCCTCAGTAACTGTTGAAGGCCAGAACTATATGGACAGAAGATCACTGAATCATCTCAGATACAGTATCACCAGTTATACATCCTTTAACACAATCATTTAACAGCTTTGATGAATCATTAAATAAAAGGGGAGACAAACCAGTCCCCTGTCTAACCCCATCACACACATTAAAGGGGCCACACACACAGTTACCCCATTTTATGTGCATGGACTGACGAGCATACCAAAAGGACAAAGATCTGACCAAAGACTTAGGAACCCCTCTGTTGCAGAACTTAGAAAATAACTTCATGATTTACATTTAGAGGCATCAATAAAACACATAAAAACTGTAGAATTGTTCCTGTTATACACATTCAGAATCTCCTTCAAAGCATAAATACACATGTCTGTAATATGTTTAACTCTAAACTGGTTATCAGAAGTGAAGACAAAACGGCCCAACATAGTCAAAGACCTTGGACACAATACCAAACAGGGCTACAGGCTGATAGTTATCCCTGCTGTTTATTTTACTGGCTTTGTCTTTTATGATAGTCAATAGAACTGAGTCCGACAGAATCCCATGAACTCAGAAAACAGATAGCAGAGGACAGCAGATTTCAAATGTTCAGCAGATCTGTTATTCATCCCACGTCTTATTGTCTGTTAATGTTCTATTTACATCATAAATTCTTCCTTATTATCATTTTCATCCACTCTAAAGGAGGAACTTCTGACACAATTAAATAGGTCACAGAAATGTTTCTCCGTTTTCTCTTGAAGGGAATTTGATGCCATTGTGTTTGAATTCATTCCTTCTGATAAAACATAAGAGACACTTAAAATTAACATTTGTTGTGTTCAAACAGAGGACCATATTTCTGCTGCCCTGACTCCACCCATGCTCTAAAAGACCTTCTAGCCTCAGCATGAAGCTCTTCAACATATACATCCCAGCCTGGTTTAGCTTTATACATTTTAATCTTACACAATGACCTGCTCAGTAAACTTAAGGACTTCACAATGTTTTCATATAAAGAACACAACTCATGTTGGGGGTTTTTGATTGCTTGATTGATTGATTTTACAGTTCACATCATTACAGCTGCATCTTTTGGTAGCTCAGCCTTACTCATCAATATGTCAGAGTGAGTAGAATACAACACAAGATCAGTGAGGTTAGATCAATCCATTTCCCTTCCATTATATTATTATTAATCCATTTCCTTTCCAATGTGTTATCAGTCACAGGCAACACAGTGGGTAAGTTGTCCAAATTTACAGATAAAGGGTCATGAGCAGTAAGAGCAAGATCATAATTAATGTTCGACACTAAATGTCACGGTTCTGGGTTGGTGACCCAGTGTTTGTGTTTTTCTGGTTCAACTCATATTCGAGGTGAAGGTGCCCCTGTGTCTCTAACATCCTCTCAGTGTTGGGATGGTGAATGAAGGAGTTTTGTGCAGTTCCAGCAGAGACGCTAAAGCACAGCAGTGATTGTGTCTAAACAGACAAACATGAACTAAATGCAGTGAAGCTGCTGTTTGTCTGAGTGTAATCAAATGTCTGAGGGAGCTTACTGCACAGGAACATTTACGTTAATGTTTTCTTGGCTAACATCAGCTGTGTGCAGCTTAGTTTCAGCACAAACAGCACAAATCTGCCGTTCCACAGTTCACGGTAACGGACTCACGAGGCCGACTATTAACCACTCTCCCGCTATTTTGTCTGTGTGCGCGGATGTGTAAATTATTATTACCACTTTCCATCATTGATAAATCATTTGTAAAAGATGTCTGTTTATAGTTTAGTTTAAACAAAAAAAACTCTGTAGTTGGACAGTTTTATTTTTGGACTGGTGTAAAAATTCTTGCTGGAGGTTTCTATAGAGGTTTTGCACTTGACATCCGCCAATTTGGACGTGATAACTAGTAGAGAAAGAGAAACCAGAAAGAGAACCTGTTTTAGTTGTAACTTTACTGTTTCACATAAAAGAATGTGAAAACAACAACAAACAGGATAACAACTTTAAGTTACTTGAATTTTTAAAATCACCAGCATCTGGTGAAACAATATTTGATCATTTAAAATTTTTATTTTCAATTTCCCTTTCCAGTTATTTCTTTCTCATCTTCTTCATCCTCCTCCTCACCTTAAGTCTCACTCTTTAACTGAAGTTATAGTTCTAACATACGAAATCCTACATGAACATCCTTATTTAATCTTGGTATTGTCACATTTAGTTATTATTGTCAGATTGTACATGGGACCCTCTAGACAGCTAACAAGAGATGGCTAACCAGCAGCATAATGTTACAAGCTAACGTCATGCCAGCTAACATTAGATGATAGCATCATAAAACGTTTAACTACTTTCCCTCTGATCAACAGTTTGATTACATTCTCACATCACAAGTTTATTTGCTAAGTGTGAGTCTGCCCATGTTAGATCCACTTCAAAAAAGTTTGTGAAATGATGCTGCTGACTTCAGAGAGGGTTCACAGTGAAATAAAAGAGGAAAGAACATTACCTTCATATGGAGCTTCACACGGAGACGATCAGCATCAGTCAGACAATTTTGAGCATGAAGTAGTGATGTGTTAGTCGCGAACGAAACGGCTCTGAAGTGAACGAGCGAGCCGGTTCCTTATTGGGATCCGTGTTTGTTTGTTTTTTCTCTCTCTCTCACCCTCTCTCTCGCACTTTTTTTCCGCTTCACTCCGCACGCGAGCCTTGTGCTTTGCGCTGGGCAGAGGGGGGAGGGGCGGTAGTTACACTCGTAGCACAGGAACGGAGCGGGAGGGAGAGAGAGAGAGAGCCAGGGACAACAGCGTCACATTAGAAAGGTATAGTAATCATCCACAACTATTTTCAGTTGCGGATGATAAAGGATTCAGAAAGTTTATTCATGCAGGCCCATATGACAGAGAATGTGCATCTTCTTTTTGTTTTCATATTTTAATTTATATTTAATTGTGCTGTGGTTTGCAGTGTTTTGTGTTGTTTCACTTTAAATTTGTTTAAAAGGAAAAAGCTGAAAATTTAGATAGTTAACAGTTGAAATGTAAATAGTTGGTTTTTGTATATTATAGTTTATTTATCACATTTTATGTGGAGTGAATAAATAAAAGTATATTTACGGTACAAATTCCAAAGCACGTGAAACCTACAAAACACATAAAAACTCCAAAACACAACGGAAGTGCTCCAGGATGCTAGGGGCAGTGTTGAGCTTTTGTTACCTAGTGGCTACACAAGCCAGGAAGTACCAACTACCTGATTTGGTGTGTGGTAGTAACCAGTGTTGGGCAAGTTACTTAATTATAATCAATTATAGTTGACTTCTTCAAAAAAGTAACTGAGTTAGTAACTGAGTGACAATATTCTAAAAGTAATTAATTACTTGAAAAGTAACTACTGCGTTACTTTAAAAAAAAAATTAACCCTCTGGGGTCCAGGGTATAATTGGCCATTTTTCACTACTTTTGATGTTTCCTCCACATTTCACCTTTAAAAACTATTTGCTTTGCCTTGTTTGGTATCATTCTTTTCAGCACAACCTCACGTGTTTGAATTTACAGTTATGTTTTCATATTGACATACTGTATTAACACAATTGATCTAAAATCAGACAAAAACATAAATTCCAAGTAGAAAGGCAAACATGTTTATTTAATCATATTTCATAACTTTAAATGCAAATATAAATTGCCAATTTTAAAATTCTATGCACAAGTTTTCCAAACAAAGTTACTTGCAGCCATTTACCCTTTACCCTTTTTTTATAACCATTTCAAACTATTTACAGAACAATCAGCTGTTCTGCATTTAATAAGGTGCCACACACTATAAAGGAGAACATCACAGCCTGATACCTGCAGGTCTGACAGCAGCAGGTGTATCACTGCTGTTTCTACCTGGAGACAGCAGTCACCTCATTGTTCTGACACACAACACAAAACTATCCACAACACTACACAAGACAACACATTAACTACACACTCCAAACATGGTAAAATGAAATGATAAATTACAGATATATGTTAAAGGTTTTATAATAGCCTCAATGACTCTTTTAACCACTATCATATCAATATCATTACAGTCGATAGATTTCTGATTTTTACATTTTTTGACAATTTCAAATAATTCATTTTCATCAACGGCTGTGAGAAACATAGAATATGGATTTCTGTCAATCAGTGTATCCGGTTTTTCCTGTGCTTTCCCAGGATCAGTGATTGCTCTTGCTAAATTTGGTCCAGCTGTTACAAAGAATTCATTGAGACTATTTGCCACAACATCCATATTGTAGTCTTCATGGTCATTACACATGAAATACTTGGGATAGTTCTTTTGTCCAGTCCCACGTTTTATAAGACTGTTCAGTATTTCCCGTAATCTTTTAATATTATTTCTATTTATATCTAATTGCTTCTTATAGTATTCCTATTTACTATATCTAGTATATTAATTAACCTATTTTTTTTATATCTTTTGTATCTGATTTCAGCATCTTTATTTCTCTTTCTTAAGAAATCTCTGTATAGAGCATTTTTCTTTATACATGCATTTTGCAGACCTTTTGTTATCCATGGACAGTCCATATATTTATGTTTCCTACTATATTGCTTTATTGGACAGTTGGTAATTTACAATAATGTAAATATTCTAAGGAATCCATTATACACACTATTAACGTCATGTTCTTGATATGTTATGTTCCTTGATGTCTCAAGATGGCGCCGAGTATGGCAGCCTCATCGCGAGCTCCCCCAAGCAACAGCTGTTTTTTGTGTTTAATTTTACTTTTCCCTTATTTTTTCACGAGTAGCACATGTCTCCTTGTGTACTACCGACAAACCTTACTGGACATAAAAGACAGACTTTCTCATCACTTTCCGGAGTTCAAGTTTTGCAACACGGACCCTCCGTTCGCAGACCCCCCATTCATCTCACCTGAGACGCCTTTGTTCTGGGCCCGTGGAGGCCGCAAACGCCGACGCAGAGGGAGAAGATCTGGCGTTCTGGTTCGACTGAGACGGCACACTAACAGACCACCATTACCCAGTTTATTACTGGCCAATGTGCAGTCTCTGGAGAACAAGTTGTGCGAGCACTTTGGGCACGGATCTCATTCCACCGAGAGATGCGGGACTGCTGCGTGATCTGCCTCACAGAAACCTGGCTATCGGACAAGGTACCGGACTCAGCAATACAACTACCGGGGTTCTCTGTGCACCGCGCGGACAGGTCACAGGATCTTACTGGGAAAAGCAGAGGCGGTGGTGTGTGTTTCATGATCAACAACAGCTGGTGTGATTATGCGAACATGCACCCGGTCAAATCCTTCTGCTCACCGGACCTGGAGTACCTGATGATTAAGTGTCGGCCATTCTGGCTACCGAGGGAATTTACAGCAGTGATTATTACGGCTGTTTACATTCCCCCACAAGCCGACACTGACCGAGCACTCAGGGAACTGTACAGCGCGATCAGCAGTGAGGAAACCGCACACCCAGAGGCGGCGTTTATCACGACCGGGGACTTTAACAAAGGAAACCTGAAGAAAGTCTCACCAAAACTACACCAACACATCCATTTCAATACTCGTGGAGACCGGCTACTTGACCACTGCTACACCTCTTTCCGGGATGCGTACAAAGCCCTCCCCCGCGCCCCATTCGGCCAATCAGATCACCGCTCCATCCTGCTCCTGCCCGCCTACAGGCAGAAGCTGAAACAGGAAGCTCCAACCATGAGGGCGGTGCACCGTTGGTCGGACCAATCGGAGTCTACGCTGCGGGACTGTTTTGATCACGCGGACTGGGAAATGTTTCACGTGGCTGCTAATGACATCAATGAGTACATAGACTCAGTCTGCGGATTTATCAGAAAATGCATGGAAGATGTCGTCCCATCCAGAACAGTTAAATCCTTCCCAAAATAAAAACCCTGCATTAACAGAGATGTTCGCACGGCACTGGCAGCACAGAGCACCACTTTTGCCTCCGCGAACACATCGGACTACAAACATGCACATTACCAACTTCGGAAGACGATCAAAGCAGCCAAACCTGAGTACAGGGACAGGGTGGAGCAACAGTTTGACAACCCTCGGAGTATGTGGCAGGGACATGATCAGAGACTTCAGAGGGAAAACCAGCACACCGCAGACCACGGCCTCTCTGTGTGAGGATCTAAACTAGGGCTGCCACGATTAGTCGACTAGTCACGATTACGTCGACTATCAAAATCGTCGACGACTAATTTAATAGTCGACGCGTCGTTTGAAGCTTTGTAAGATCCCAAAAGACGCAGGAATAAGTAGTAGTATTTAAGAATGTAATAACAGACTGAAACAGAAGATGGCAGCACTGCATGTACAAGGATGCCAGCTGCCGTTAAACCCCAAAGAAGAAGAAGCTGTGTCCCAGAATTCATAGCGCGGCCCAGCTCAGTTTCCAACAATGGCGGCAGCTAGTTAGTTTTAATATTACTAATATTAATATTATTCTTTCTGGGTCACAAAATAAACGTTTAACATATTTTCAGGCGAGAATGTAGCTGTGTAAACCTCAAATATCTGCTCAGTTTATCAAGACACCACATATTTTCAAAACCGCTCCGACGTTTTCGGAGGCGTCTGTTACCCACCTCGGCTAGCTCAATAGCTAGCCGGGGTTCAAGGCACACTAGAGCCGGTGGGAACACCGGACTCCAGGCAAATCGTTTTAAAACCCACCGCCGTCTTTCGCTACTCAGGTTAAACATGATATACAAGATAGATAACTTAAAAATGTTATTGTTTGGCTTTTTTTTTTAGTATTTTATGTGTTCCTGAGTAAATCGGTTTGGCTGAGATTAAAGTTATGGTTTTTACACAGCTGAATAAACGTCAAGCAGACAACTGATTATAAGAAGTGTGAGATGCTCGAGAATATACTCCGGTGTCCTGTTATATTTTAGATAGCAAGGAGTTTATTAAACTTCACTGAAACAATCTGCAAATTTCATTAAAATTTAATAAACTATCATCTTGTCTTTATTTTTTGTTAGCACATACCTTAACCCTTTAAGACCTACCATAGAACCAAGTCCGCCAGACCTTATATTATATATTTACATGCTGTAGTGCCATTTTTTGGAGCATTTCAAGTTGCTATACATCAATACAACCATTATAGCCCAAATTTTAATAATATGTATGCATTAAGTGCATAGTGATTACATAAATTGCAAAAAAGTGCAATAAACTACAAAAAAATTGAAAATCGTTTTTGTTTTTTTAACATATATTTCTAGTTAGAGAAATTTAAGAGGCTTATCCCTCAAAACTGTAAATACAAAAAAGTTGCACAAACTAGTTTCCCACCACAGGAAATTTATTTGAAGTGTCTTCATAGTTTTATTTTTGAAATACACCAATTTTCATATACTGCAGGAAAAACGAAAATAAATATTATTTGCAAATTTGCAAAAAAAACAGCATATGCATCAAAATAAACTATTTCCAGCAGTGCAATATGAGTCCTAAGCATCCCAGAAACGACACAGAAAGTCATAAAGTCAAACATAACTTTTAAAAACACCAGTATAGGGTCATAAGGCCACGATGGTAAAAAACTACATTTCCGCAAAATGACGTCACTTCCGGTTTCGGGAAGGTCATGGCGGACATGCGACAGTTCACGCTGATGGACGTAGGAAGTGTTTTGAACAGCTGATCGGATCGGCAAAGCGTTTTTCTGGAATTTTATGTTTTTGTTGCTGCAAGCGCTTTTTATGCAGTTTTTGCAAAGCTATATGTAGAAGGAAACTGTGACCTAGGACGAGCTGATGGCATAAGATGTAAGTACAACTTCTCTAGTTTCATATGCAAAAAAAATTATTGCGCTAGCTTACGTGGTTGCAGAGCTACTGGGATTTAAAAATAGTTACGCAAAACGTAACGTGTCCGCTCCGACCGGCTTTAAAGGGTTAAACACTTAAAGCTGTAAGCTGTATATAAGAGCAGATGCAATAAGCTGTACGTTTTACGTCCAATGGATGCATGATCTGATTAGTCGACTAATCGCAAAAATAATCGGTGACTAGTCGACTATCAAAATAATCGTTTGTGGCAGCCCTAATCTAAACGTATTCTACGCTAGATTCGACACAGCGAACACCATGAGACCGGACAGTGTGCGCACCGCGGATGACGTCAGTGCGCAAACTGTGTCTGAGGAGGATGTGCGGAAGTGCTTCAGGAGAGTGAACGCACGCAAAGCTACTGGTCCGGACGGGATTCCCGGCCGCGTCCTCAAGTCATGCGCGGCTCAGCTGGCTGGAGTGTTTACACACATCTTCAACCTTTCCCTCTCTCTGTCTGTAGTCCCAGCCTGCTTCAAAATGGCCACCATCGTCCCTGTACCCAAATCCTCCACCATCTCCTCATTGAACGACTGGCGACCTGTAGCCCTGACCCCCATCGTCAGCAAATGCTTCGAGAAGCTGGTCAGGGACTTCGTTTGCTCTTCACTACCCGACTCACTGGACCCTCTACAGTTCACATACCCCCACAAAAGGTCATGATGATGCCATAGCCCTGACACTCCATGCTGCCCTGTCACACCTGGAGAAGAGAGACACATATGTGAGAATGCTGTTTGTAGATTACAGCTCAGCATTCAATACCATCGTTCCCTCGAAGCTGGACAGGAAACTGCAGGATCTAGGACTGAGCAGCTCCCTCTGCAGCTGGATCCTTAACTTCCTGTCTGACAGACACCAAGTGGTCAGACTGGGCAGCACCACCTCATCCCCCATCACACTGAACACTGGTGCTCCACAGGGGTGTGTACTGAACCCTCTCCTGTACTCACTCTACACCTACGACTGCACGGCCACTAACAACTCCAACATCATTGTGAAGTTTGCGGACGACACTACAGTGGTGGGTCTTATCACCAACGGTGATGAGACGGCTTACAGGGAGGAGGTCAGCGCCCTGACCCACTGGTGTCAAGACAACCATCTCACCCTCAACGTCGCAAAGACAAAGGAGTTGATAGTGGACTTCCGGAGGTACAGAGGAGTACACACCCCCATCACCATCAACGGCGCTGCTGTGGAGAGAGTGAGCAGCTTCCGCTTCCTTGGTGTACATCTGGCTGAGGATCTTACGTGGTCAGTACACATAAACAAAACAGTGAAGAAGGCGCAGCAGCGCCTCTTCTTTCTCAGGAGACTGAAAAGATTCGGCATGAGCCCCTGCATCCTCAGGACCTTCTATCGCTGTGCCATTGAGAGCATCCTCACTGGATGCATCACCACCTGGTACGGCAACAGCACCGCTTACAACCGCAAAGCTCTCCAACTCTGTTGCTTGTGAAGCTCGCACACAAGAATTTCACTCTCATGTACTGTTTCAATGTACCTGCACATGTGATGTGACAATAAAAGTGATTTGATGTGATATACTTCACCCAAGTTCTGCTTCAGTAAATCTTTTTTAAATGCATTCATTCTTTCTTCTGTTCTTACTCACCTGTGCTCTTTTTTTACTGTCCATTTAATTGATCTTGTAATTCCTATCATAGATTGTAAAATTTGGAAGATGGTCACTTATGTCGTTAATCAGGAGTCCACTTACAGTCTTATTTTCAATGTCATTTGTAAAAACGCTATGAGAGTTGCACAATGTGATGTGATCCTGGTGGGTCTAGTAATTTTAGGGAATAGGTTCATACAGTACATTGTGTTTATAAATTCCTCAGTGGATATATGTTTATTTGGGTTTATGAATAATTACTCAATATGTATCAATATTGAGATCTCCAGAAATGAAAACTTTTTTGTGAGCTATTTAAATAAATGTTTCTTCTATCCAGTCTTTAAATGTCTCAATACTACTACCTGGAGCTCTGTATATACAGCTAATGATTACATTTTTACTTTTTTCTTTACAAATTTCAACTGTAATACATTCCAGTACATTATCAATCACCATCATCATCTTTTCCACCACATTAAATTTCAAGAATTTGTCCACATACAAGGCCCCTCCTCATTCTCCTTTGTTTCGCCTAGTTATAAATGTGAATTCATCACGCTACTGTTCAAAGTCTGTTCCTTTTTCCATATTGATCCAAGTTTCTGATAAGGCAATGACACTAAATGGATGTGAAAACTGGTTAAGATATTCTTTGATATGATTAAAATTAGCATAGAGACTTCTGCAGTTAAAGTGGATAATTGATCATTTATTCTCACTTTTAATCCTCTGATTGTAGTCTTCATTTGTATAGTAGTGGCAGTTGTTATTGATAGATGAGAAGAAGTTGTTGTCTGGATCTATTTCATATTCCAAGTCCTGTGTATTGTGATCCATATAGTTCAATTTTTTTCAGTTCCAATTGATCATATTCTGCAACTGTCTGACTGATGCAGCTGTTTCTTCCAGATGTATCTGAGTTCTTCCTTCCAGTGTGCGTCATAAGTGAGTGTGTGGTTGTCTGTTACATTGTTTGTAGTCCAGATCATATTGCTCACTGATATTTTTCGAGATCCGCCATGTTTTTAATGGTCAGAACTTTGGCTTCCTCTGGTGGTCCGTTTAGTTTAATGAATACAGTTTGTCGTCCAAGTGCTTTGAATTTTTCCCAGCTTATTAAGGTATCGTGCTTTTTTGGCAATTTCAGCATTGTGTTTGGTTAGATGTTCATTGATAACGACATTAGATCCTTTTAATTTCCTTCCTTGTTTCAGCAGCGTGTTCTTATGCTTTCAATTTACAAAACTTTATATAATAGCCGGTTTGTTGCCGTTCCTCCTAGGTAGAGGGTGGCATGCTTCGACAGAGTTACAGCAGGAAAGCAGTCACCAGTTGTTCCGTGAAGCTAATGTCAAGCTCTCCAGGTTCCTCATTGCTGTCAGCGGTCACCGCCTGAGCGTATGACCGTGGTTTAATATGGAGCCCAGTGATGATGATGTCGTTTATCCTGGAGTATTGTTCCAGGTCAGCGACCCTACTTTCCAAGTATGCAATCTTTTTATCCTTTTCTACATTTTGGATGCGGATGAGCTTTACCTCCTCCACAATTTCAATGATACTTTTCTGCTGCAACCTGATAGTGGAAATTCCCTCCTTTAGGAAGACAAGAGACTTTTTAATGTCCTCAACTTCCTCAGCTGTCGGTGTCCTCTTCGGCCCCATTTATTTTGGTAGCAGGTTCAGTCAGCTGTTTCCTTGGTCAGCTGTTAGCCTTGTCAGCTGTTAGGCTGGTAGCATGTTGGCTAGCCTGCAATTACCTCGTGAACTTTGTTAGTCCCTTCCAGTATCCTGTATCAAAGTCTCGCGTACTAACCGAGAACGCATGGGAGTACATACCCGCCGAGAACGCGAGCACGGACTCGCGATTTGTACAATTGGAACACCTGCGTACGTGATGATGTCACAGGTCCGGAGTTTTTACTGCCGTCCCCTCTTAATTTAACTGTCAGTAACATGTTATGAAGCTTAACTTTAATCACAGCCAAACCGGTTTACTCAGGAACAAATAAAACACTGAAATAAACCAAACATTAACATTTAGAAGTGATCTACATGACTTATATATCATGTTTAACCTCAGTAGTGAAACCTCTATTAATAAAAATAGTGTACATGTACATACGTGTACATACCTTAATAAAAACAAGCAGGTGAGATGTTAGAACGCTTTTATTTCTATTCTAGTGGACACTCAATACTATAGACAGCTGCTGGAGTTTCTTAAACCTGAGTAGTGAGAAGACCGCGAGCGGGGGGGGGGTTGAAAACGATGTGCCGGGAGTCCGCTGTTGAGTTTTGGACAAAATGCATTCTGGGATATTTAGCTGTACCAAGTCCACACCGATGCATGCTCGATAAAACGGGCGGATCGAGAACACATCCGGGACTTTTTCGCGTTCTCGGCTTGATGCGTACTTCGAATTGGAACAGTACTTGGTCTCCGACTGATGACGTATCACGAGTACACGAGAACGCAAGTACGCACAAGTACGCATATTGAGAAACGCCCTCAGTCACCTGACAGCAGAGATAGCGGTTGCTCTGCTACCTGCTTTGCTAGCTGCTCTGCTAGCTAAGCTAACTCATGTTAAAGGTCAAAGAAATTAAGTGATTCTGCTGGGAGTGACGTCAGAGACTAGCAGCATTTAGTGACTCAGCATTATATTTAATCCTTATTATCTGCTCCTCTCACCTCTGTTTACCTCTGACAACAAGAACATTTAGCCAACAGTTTACTAACTTTGGTAAATTATGAACAGGCATCAGCGCGGTCACCTATACTGTCCTTTAGTGCTGCAGCAGCAGGAACACCAGTTAATCTGAATCTCTTTTTCTCTCTAAAACAAAGTGACAGCAGACTGAGTCAAAGACAGAAACCATTAAAACACTAAATATTCACCAGCTTTGCTTCCTGATCCAGGATTCAAAGAGGATGTTGCACTTACTCAACTTCTTCTCATGAACGTCTTCAATCTGCAGCTCTCTGCTGTCTGGACCAGGTCTTTGTAAAAACAGAGAAAATCCTCTGCTTCTTCTCCGTCACCAGTCCTCTGTGTCTGCAGGCTGCGTCACATTAAACACTTCACACAATCAGAGTCTGAAGCTCGCAGGTCAAACACACTGAGAAGTGTTAAGCTGTTAAGTTCCATACAGATCGTATAAGTTAGTAAACGTTAGACACATATTTTGTTCAAACACTTTAGACTCTTGTAAATGTGATAAGCATCCAGTTTCTCTTTTTTGAGTGAATAATTAAAAAGAACAAACAGAGTGTTTCTATATGGAAATAGTTTCTTGTAATAGACTGAATTGTTGCTCCCCAGTGGTAAAATACAGAAGTGCCTGTTACAGGGCTAGTTCTTGGTTGACCAACATATAACAAAAAAAGGGTAGCTTGTGCACCGCTAAGAAAAACAACAAGTTTGTGTGTGATGTCCTGTTGTTCAATAAAGCACGTATCCACATCCTTCTGTCCTGATCTTTTCAAAGAGCCTAATCCAGAATATCACATTTCTGATTCATCTTCAGTCCATCGTCTTATTAACCTGACATTCAAATTTCTGAGGGGGAACTAAATGATTCCTACGTCATTTCTGTTCTCTCTGTATTCAAGCGCAACATTTGGGCTTCTGCTGTGTTTCTATTTGATAACAGTGTTTTAAGTAGTTTAACAAACCCAGTCTTACATGTGTCACTTTATACTGGATCCCAGTAAATTTCATTCATTTCTGATAAAGTCCAATGGTGTTTATTTATCTGTGCTTAGAGAATTAAAGGCAAACAGTGTTCTCTAAACTTCATTTATAACTTTAATATATTTCAGATTTCTGCGCTCTGCTTTGATTCTGTGCCAGTAGCTCCTTAATATGACTTTAGTTTAATCAATAATTAACCTGCAACAGGTTTCTGCTCTGACTCTGCCACACCGAACAACCCTGAGAACAAATAATATGATGTGAGTGTGTCTGCAGGATTCACACTGTGAACATTAAACACCATAAAAGACTCACAAGTTCCTGCTCAAAGGTCAGCTGTCTTTAGATCAATCATTAATTTGCAGCAGGTTGTGGCCTGATGTGTTTGTAAGAGTTTCACTTTCAGGAGAAGATTTCAATGAGTCACACAAATGTGAACTACAAAGTCTGTGATACACAATTTACTGCAAACTGCATGAAATCTGAGCCTGAAGAAATACAGACTTTTGCCTGTTGTGGTTGTGACAGCTGCTCGTAGGAGAGTTTGTTTGTAGGAGGTGGAGATGTTCTCAGAACGAGTGCGTAATCGTCTCTTTGTGTAGACGCTAAAAGCTGTGAGCCAAAACTCTCTGCTCTGAAACTCTTCACTCAGTCCTCACGCTGAGAGTTTAGAGACCAGCTGAACTTCTTGTTCCTCCATAACACTGTTTTCATGAATCAGAGCAGAAATGAGCTGCTGTTTCTCAGCAGTGCGCACACAGAGAGCCACTTCTCTCTGCTCAATCTGAACAAATCAAAGTGAAACGTCTGTGAAAACGCAGCTGCTAATGAAACTGTGTCAGATTAATGCCTCAATGTTTCACTGTCAGATTAAAAAATAAATAAAAATGATTTGAAGCAAGCAGTAGGCAGATTTTCACAATAAGAGCACTTTGTTTTTAATTCAGTTAATGTCAAACTGTCATCAACAACTCTGTGTTGTCTCTGTCTCTGAGCAGATTCAGGCTGTCCTCAAATAATAAAGGCTTTTTATTACTATCATACTTTTCATTAGTCTCAAGGTTGCTGATTATAAACAGAATTATTAAAGTTTTTCTCATTTCAGGCTGAAAATCAACATGAATTTGGTTCTAACCAAAGAAGCTCCTTTAATGTGTGTCATTAAAATCCTCACACAGACTTAAAAAGGCGACATTAACATTAAAATAAATGAATGAAGCTTCAGCTGAGAGCTTCAGGCAGTCATCATAAGCAGTTCATAGCAGTCACAGCTCTTAATTACGCAGTTTCCTTGTTCTGTCACAAACACACAACACTTCCTGCTCTCTGATGGATCTGATTGGCTGTTTCATTCACAGGAGGTCAGGGCGTCACACAAACAGCTTTAACTGCACAACGACACACTTTAAATCATCTACAGACAAACCTGTGTGTTTGATTTATGAATAAATAATAATTCCCGCAAAGTAATGACGTGTTTGTGTTTCCTGTTACAGTAACGCTTGTTCATCTGTTGCTCTCCTACACTTTCCTATAAATAAAGGAGAAAAAGTCCATTTAGTTTCCTAAAGCTCAGAGTTACACTTCACATTCCTGCAGTCACATCAAAAAGCTTCACTTTGGTCCAACATCTACATGTTAACATAAAACACAGAGAGACTGCAGAACATCTGGAACATCTGCACTTTGACCCAAACTGTTATATCCAGAATATTTTCTACATATTTCAGACATGAAGCAAACTTTTAGTTTGATTTCTTTATTTTGAATGGAGCTCTCTGTCTGTGCTGATTTGTCGCCCTCTGGAGGTCAAAACACAAACTGCATGATGTCACTGTAACCACCACAGTGACAGGAAGTGTTTTTAAATGATGAAACATGTCAGTGATGCTGATAGTGTGTTCATCACAGACGTTCAGGCTTCATGTTGACATGAATCAAAGTGAAAGCAGAGAAACTGGAATGAATCAGGTGTTGTAGAAGATGGAGAAACAGGTTGGAGAGAGGATGCTGCTCCTTCTTTGAGATCAAACATGTCGTGTTGTTCACGTCCTGTCAGCGTGATGCAAAGAAACCATGGAAACAAAGTGTGAGTCAAATCAGTCCAAAGTAACAGAGTGAAGAGCAGCAGATGAAGCACAGAGGACACAAAAAGGAAGGAAAGAAGGAGACAAGGTCCATCTGTGTCCTTTCAAACAAACAAGCATCAACGTCCAGAAACATGAATCCACATATTTATACACATATTTATTTAATGAGAATAAAACAAGAATATTTATAATCCATCAACAATAATCAGGCCTGGGATCCTCCTGGTTACAAACAGGGTCCAGGACTGGGACACTCAGGTGGATCCTGCAGGGTCTGGTTCAGGAAAAGGTGGAGACCAACAGAAACAGTTTTAGTAGAAAGGTATGATTTCATTTATTTGAAGAGATCAGAGCACTATTCTGATTATTAAGCTTCAGTCAAATATACTAATGCGCACGGCGCCGTGACACTTAATGATCTGTTATTGTACATTTGTCACATGTGTGTATTTGTTGTTGTTGTTGCTGCCATGATGCATCACATGGGACCATCACACTACCACCACTATATGTGACTGTTGCTATGAGGCTCCTTTTCATTGATGCTGTGTTAGTTTCAGATGTAACAGGACTCGTCAGAAAGCTTTTGTCAAATCAAATCAAATCACTTTTATTGTCACATCACATGTGCAGGTACACTGGTACAGTACATGTGAGTGAAATTCTTGTGTGCAAGCTTCACAAGCAACAGAGTTGTGCAAAAATACAATAACGTAAAACAAGCCAAATATAAAAATGGCTAATCTAAAAAGTAATAAATATATGTACAATATATAAAGGTATATACATTACTGAATGTGTGTACTAAATATGTTTTTCTACGTGTGTGTGTGTGAGTGTGTATATAGTGTGTATATACATGTTTTACAAATGAAATAAAGTAAACAATAAAATAAGATATATAGAATATACAGAGGTTGGTATGTGCAAAACAGTGGCATTAATGTACAGTGTGGAGTGCATAATGTTGAAGTTCCAGTAGTGAGGGTGAGGTGTCTATGAAGTGTTCAGCAGTCTGATGGCCTGATGGAAAAAGCTGTCTCTCAGTCTGCTGGTACGGGACCGGATGCTGCAGAACCTCCTTCCTGATGGAAGTAGTCTGAACAGTTTGTGGCTGGGGTGACTGGAGTCCTTGATGATCCTCCCCGCTTTCCTCAGGCACCGCTTCCTGTAGATGTCTTGGAGGGAGGGAAGCTCACCTCCAATTATCCGTTCAGCACACCGCACTACTCTCTGGAGAGCTTTGCGGTTGTAAGCGGTGCTGTTGCCGTACCAGGTGGTGATGCATCCAGTGAGGATGCTCTCAATGGCACAACGATAAAAGGTCCTGAGGATGCGGGGGCTCATGCCGAATCTTTTCAGTCTCCTGAGAAAGAAGAGGCGCTGCTGCACCTTCTTCACTGTTTTGTTTATGTGTACTGACCACGTAAGATCCTCAGCCAGATGTACACCAAGGAAGCGGAAGCTGCTCACTCTCTCCACAGCGGCGCCGTTGATGGTGATGGGGGTGTGTACTCCTCTGCACCTCCGGAAGTCCACTATCAACTCCTTTGTCTTTGCGACGTTGAGGGTGAGATGGTTGTCTTGACACCAGTGGGTCAGGGCACTGACCTCCTCCCTGTAGGCCGTCTCATCACCGTTGGTGATAAGACCCACCACTGTAGTGTCGTCCGCAAACTTCACAATGATGTTGGAGTTTCTAGTGGCCGTGCAGTCGTAGTGTAGAGTGAGTACAGGAGAGGGCTCAGTACACACCCCTGTGGAGCACCAGTGTTCAGTGTGATGGGGGATGAGGTGGTGCTGCCCAGTCTGACCACTTGGCGTCTGTCAGACAGGAATGTCTGACAGACTTGTCTCATCAGTCCACAGAGTCTTTCCCAAACGGGATCATCAACATGTTGTTGGACACTGTGAGACCATCCTTTGTGTTCCTCTTGGTCTGCAGTGGTTTTCTCCTTGGACTCCTCCATTGATTCTCTTTCTTATTGTTCAATGATGACCTTAACTGAGGCCTGCAGCTCTTTCATGTTGTTCTGGGCTCTTTGTGAGCTCCTGGATGTCCATGTGCTCTTGGAGTCATGTTGGTGCCACTGGCTCCTGGGAAGGTTCCCACTGTTCCACACTTTCAGCATTTGTGTCTAATGGCTCTCACCGTGGTTCAACAGAGTCCCAAAGCCTTAGAAATGGCTTTGAACCCTGTGCAGACTGACAGCTGTGACTCTGTCAGCTGATTGTGTAGATGGTGGCATTATGTGTTGCTGTTTGACATCTTTCAGCCTCTTTCTCACACGGTTCTGTAGAAGTTGATGAGTCTGTTGATCCAACAGGTCTTCTAGTAATCAGGCTGAGTGTGTTTGTCAAACAGCTTGTATGAACTGTTCAGTCTGATGGAGCCTCTGAAGTGTGTCAGTGAGCTGTTGGAGTAAAGCTTAGACTTGGACCTGGTTGGTAGTCGTCATAGATCTGGACCACGGCTGGCTTCAGGTCGTCCACTGGGAGCTCCTGGATGATCTCTGTGGTTGATGGTGTGTCCTTTGATAACTGGACGAGACAGAAACGATCACAGACACAGTTTGTACCAAAGATCATCATCTGGTGTCCCCACTGTGGACGTCTCTGACCTCCTCTAAGGACACCAGAACAGGATCTTCCTTTGGTTCAACACGACTCACCAGGAGGCCACGTTTAAGCTGTGATGACATCATCACAGTGATCACATGACGTGTTGGTAGAGTCTAATTACTCACACTGTGGGGAACATCCAGGACCACCATGTTTGTAGTTTTCTCCTTCCCACTGTAGCTGTGTTTGAACAGTGTGTGCACACATGCTCTTCATCCACCCACAGAGACTCCACGCTGGTACAGACTCTCCTCTAACCTGTCACATACTTACAGGGATGGATTTCCACAGTCAGTCTGGCTCTGGCAGATCCACCTGTGGGCTCCACCTGTGGACTTTCACACTGAGAGTGGGGACATCAGCAGGTGTTGGGATGTTGTAGGTGCACAAACCTGGGAAACAAACAGAACCAATCACAGCTCAGTGCAGCCTGCTGTCACTTTTCTACACCGTGACACTTTTATATTTGTATCTCTATATTTATCTATTTATCTTAATATTTATCATCAATATCTGTGTTTCTCATTTTCTATCAGTGATGTTTGTTGTGTGTTTGCTGCTCCGACAGCTCAGTTTCCCTCTGGGATGAAGAAAGTTTCTCTGATTCTCATGTAGACACAAATTGACTTTATTGATTTTTAATTTAGTGTAAATAGAATTGTACTGTGTGCAGTTCTTACTGTCAGCTCTAATGTTGTCTATGAAAACACATTGATTACATGTGAAAATGCTTCTTTAGTGTTTTATAAGTACAAAGAAACAAAGAAAGCCTGTTTGACACCAACCAGGACCTGGTCACATGATGCTGTCACTGAGCTGCACTGAAGCAGCTTCACCTCCAGCCTGGATTTTCCTGACACGTCCTGCAGCGCCTCCTCCTGGTGGAGCAGTTTGTTGCCCTGATCAAATGTCAGCTGACTGCTAGAGCCTGAACTGTCCCTGTGCTCCAACCTTCAGGACTGAACACCAGAGTGGAGCAGAGAGCCTGAAGAGCCTCCACTGTGTCCTACAGGATGGATTCATGTTGACATGAAGTTCTAACTGCCTGTGTCACTTCAACACACTCTCACAAAGAGTTTCTAACCTTCACTTCCTGGTTAAATAAAGGTTAAACACGTTAAATCTGTTTAACAGAGATGATCTCAGAGAAACAAAGTAGAGAAATCACAGGTAGAAACTTACAGACTGCAGCTGAGCTGTTATTTACAGGCTGTTACGTGTAGTTGGTGCACAGAAGGCTGTTCTGTTAAAACAACACATTTTTAGACCAAAGTCAATTTCATCTTGTAAATAAAGAATAAAAACATCCTGCCTGCTAAAACAAGTCTGCATATCTGAGAGAAAAGCAACAACATGAAAGCTTCAGGATTATTTCTTCTGATTTGGTCCAAGACTGTAGATGAACTCAAAGATGAGCTTCATGCTGTTCGGGTGGTGTCGTACCTGAGTGGAGGAGAAGCCTCCGTAATAGTTCTGCTGCCCAGTCAGCCACCTGATAATACCAGAGGCATCTCCCAGATCCTCAGCAGTCGGGGAGGCGCTGAGTTTGGCCAACAGCACATAAGAACTGATCTCCACTGACAGGGAGGCTGATGTTTCTGCTGCTGTCTGAGACCAGCAGAGGAAACCTCCTACAAACACAATAACAGTCACAGTGATGCTAATAAAGCCTGAATGATGTCCTGCTAAAGGATGACTCACCTTCCCTCACTGCAACTGTGTCTAAGTGCTGCAGAAGGTGAGCGCGGGTCTCCACGTCTCCTGCAGGTGAACACAGAGGCCAGCAGAGCTGTAGCTGCTGCTCAGGTCACTGAGAGACTCCTGAGACAAGCCAGGCTCTGGATCATCACAGGATCCTTTAAAAGATCACAACAAAGAACTTTAATGGACAAACACAAATCTCCTTTCATTAAACCCAGTGTGAGAACAGAAGGAGGCAGAGTTCCTGATTCAGTGACTCGAACAACAAAGACAAAACTCCTACACACAAACTTTAACAATGTGGTGTTTGCTGTACAGCGAGGAATGCCCAGACCTCTACATCGGAGACCAAACAGCCACTTCATAAGCGCACAACATAGAAGAGCCACCTCCACAGGACAAGACTCAGCAGTCCATCTGCATCTAAAGGTCAAAGGACACTCTTTCGAGGATGCCAACGTTCACATTTTGGACAGAAGGACAGATGGTTTGAAAGAGGAGTGAAAGAGGCCATCTATGTCCACTGTGAGCGACCATCTTTGAACAGAGGCGGGGCTTACGACACCAACTGTCTGCCATCTATAATCCAGTTTTGAGATCCTTCCCAGACACCTTAACGCCCACTCACATTCTGGGCCATCTGACCTCAGGAATTCACATGATAGGGTGGGACCAGGTTTCACAATGAGCTCACCCGAAACTCTGGCTGATTAGGACCCACACCCGCTTTCACACCTTGGCTCATGTGATTAGGTAGAGGATCATCAGGGGGTCCTTTGTCCCCTTTGGGGGGGAAACTCCCACTAGGTTTAAATCTGGGACTCTCCACCATTTGAGACCCACGCCCACTTGGTTTTTGTTTTGTTTTTTTAAGTGTTTGTTCGAAAAAGTATTCATAAAAACCCATGTTATTTGTGCCTTTCTGAATACTGTATTCGGGTTCGGCTCTGCTCCTAGTTGGGATTCTTGTCCTTTGCTGATGTATTGTGCAGCCATGAGGAGCCTTAATAATGCAGCTGCATTATTTATCCACCATAACAGAGGTTAGTGTTCAACTCTGTCACCACTCTGGCCACATGTTGCCACACTTGTACTTCCAGCTCTGAGCTG
Organism: Pelmatolapia mariae; assembly: GCF_036321145.2. NCBI lineage: Eukaryota > Metazoa > Chordata > Actinopteri > Cichliformes > Cichlidae > Pelmatolapia > Pelmatolapia mariae. Next base: position 36,247,614 of record NC_086229.1, read on the forward strand.
CTGCTGCTCAACACGTTACCTTTGTAATTATGTCTCCAAGCAGCATCACAGCTTTCAAAGAAGAAGAAAAGCTTTATTTCCTGATAATGTCTGATGTGCTTGTACCAGATTTAAAGACTGGTAGTTTGAGGAAATCCTTTCAGAAACATATTTGCTTGCACAGAGCAGTGAGCCTTCTTGGTTTCCTTGTAGATTAAAACAGGAGTGATGAGGTACGCGGTGCTGCACGGCTGTCTATGGGATGACCTGTACATCAGAACCAGCCCAGACCCAGACATCTACCAGCACCAGTACAGAGCCTTTATCTCACATGTCTGAGCATTCGTTCACCTTCATCTGTTTGTTCTTATTGACGACTCTTCATCCAGACCTTAAACACAGTGGGTGTGTTGCTGGGAATGGGAGTTACCTTATGGAGCTGTTATTGCAGTAAAACTGTTTGTGTGTATTTCAATCCATTCGCAGATCTGACTCAGCAAAAATGTAGCAAATGTCACATGTAAGAGGACAGCCAATGAAAAAGCTGGGTGAGTTGTAACTAATAACTTCGCTGACACAGTCAGATACATGCCTGTTTTTATGGCAGGTTTATTTGGCTGTTTTGAAAAGGATTTTATCCTAATAACTCAGTTTAACTATCACAAGAATGAAATGGTGCAAATGTAAAATCCTTGAGGCTCTATTTTGAGTAACTTTATGATTGGCTGCATGTGATGTGGGGACATGTGGCTAACAAACAAACATAACTTAGGCTGCATGTAAATGGGCTCTGTGCAGCTTTGAATCAGCTCCTGTTGGCCTCCAGCTTCTGGAAACACTTTGTGGAGATTAGGAATTATTTTACTGTTACTATTCATAACCATTATTGTTTCTGTTGCACCATTTATCATTATCATTTCAGCAAAGCATTTATTGAAGCGGTGGATGTTACATTGAAGTCTGTATTCCAGGTATTATCATAATCATATGATAATCTCTCATTGCAGGTGCGGCTGTATTCATGTTATTCACATTGCATTTTTGTGCTTATCAAAGAGTTGAAGCTCGGTCGATTAATTGATGGTCTGAAGCTTCAGCGGCGCGATGTCCGACTGATCTATTGAGTAAAGTGACCTGGAGTTATGAAAGAATTGCATACATGCTTACAATACACCACATATTATATAGAAACAGCAATAGAGGCCTGTGGGTTCAGCAACCTGCAGTGTTAGAATCTGCCTGGTAACAGGTGACTCAGAATAAGTCAGGAAGTATGCTTCTAAAGTGTCTTTTGTTTGTCGAGTGAGGTCATGCACCGAGGTCAGGACACACATAGTTTGCCTGCACACACATACACAGTATATAGACTTGTTTTGCTCGAAACTGCATTAATGTTGTACCTGCATACGTGACAGTTAGTTCTAGAGTAAAGTGCATTAAGTGAAATAACAGGAAGCATCGGGCGGAGGAGCAGAGGAAGGAAATGTTCTTTTTTAAGGTGTCCAAGGTTGGGATTACTGGAACTGATGCATGTTATTTAGCTGCTTGACGCATGACGTCCGTCATCAATGTTATATTATAAATACAACTGCTGATGTATTGTTCTGGGGAGATCAGCTTTGGAAGTGCGATAAGGCTCATCTTCCCCACATATATGTGTTCAATAAAATCACTATTTTGACATCTACTGGGACTCTGCAGTCGTTTGTCTTTTCCTCAAATTGCGAATCAGGACAACTTCCAAGCAGAGCTGCCGCTTTGCAAGCCCGACTGGGACCAGTTCCCACAGCAGGTGGTCCCATCATGTCAGTGGTTGCCGTGTGGGTGAGGAAAGGACTCACAGGTAGGTGAAGGCTGGTGTTTATTATCAGGAACACAGGATGACTGGCTGAGCTGAAACGACTGAAGCGAACACACGTACAGAGTCGAGCACATTAACATCAACACTGACGCTGAGCAGAGAGACACTGAGGGTTTAAATACACTGATGATGATGATGATTAGGGACACACAGCTGAACTGAACTAATAACACACAGGAAGCAAACATGGAAACAGGAAATGTGAATAAAGTGAACATGAAACAAGTGCAAACACTGGGCGAACACCAGGAACCCGACACACCAGTGACACCAGGAAGTAACTGTGCCACGTCATCAATGTGGATCCATGAAGACTGAATGATTTCCTGATATATATTGTGATCAAATCACTTCTGTATGAACTGTGTGTTTCCAGCTTTATATTCATTAGATATGAAACCTTGATGCTTGTTTGAAAGGACACAGATGGACCTTGTTTCCTTCTTTCCTTCCTTTTTGTGTCCTCTGAGCTTCATCTGCTGCTCTTCACTCTGTTACTTTGGGACTCTGGTTCTCCTACAGACACATGGGTGGTGCTCTCCACCTGTAGATGTAGCAGCAGCTGGTCTGGCTGAGTTCCTCTGACTGTCTTTGATTTGTGCTTCCAAAGTTTAACAGGAAAGTGAAGCGAGACAAAGAGCAGGAAGAAAAGCTGAGTTTCCTCTCTGTGTCACATCCACAGTGTCTTTAGATGATGGAGTGACTGCAGAGAGAGTTCACAGCTTCACTGTTTGTGCCCTTTAGATGTGCACTTATTCCAAATATGCATCATCACTGCTCAGTGAGCAGGATGGAGGAAAGAAAGCATCCAGTATCTGTGCTCGTTCACACTGAACAAATAAGATCACATATGTGTACATGTAGAGGCTGCACTCTCATTAATATGAGCTGTGCTTCATGTTAATAAGCAGCACAGCTCATATTATTATTATACTGTGTACACAGTATAATATTAATATGAGCTGTGCTTCATGTTAATAAGAAGCACAGCTCATATTAATATTATACTGTGTACACAGTATAATATTAATATGAGCTCAAGCTGCTCTTCAAGCAGCTCGTCTTTACTTTCATACTCAGAGTTTTACTGCAGCAATGAATCAGAGTTTCAGCTTTTTAAACAGACTCGAGTGATGAAAACACAGAAATCTGAAGCTCACAGGTTCACCTGTTCACACCTGCTGGCAGATCACCTGTCAGCACTTTCATGTCATTAATCTCTGATGTTGATCCTCCAACAGTTACAGACTGACGGATTCTCCTGCGACCTGCTGACATCATCCTGAACACAGTAAAGCTTATTTGTAAGGCAGCTGCAGGTCTGTGTGACGTGTTGAACACAAACAGGAAGTGGATGCAAGTGTGTCACACTGTGACCTCTGAGGACTCACAAATGTTTCAATCCAACACAAACACAAATCAGTCTGATTACATGTTTGACAAAAACCTGAACAATGACTGATCTAAGGTCTAAACTTCACTAACATCTCTCTGCATCGTTTGGAGGCAGAGGAGACGTGCTGGCTGTATAGGAATTTCTTTCAACTGATGTACTAATCACATTATTTTATTGTATTATGCCTTGGTGCCACTGGATTTTAACATGTCTGACACCCATACTGTAAGAGGGAAGTTAGGGGGGAGCAGACCACTCCACAGGAAGAGTCTTTTGTCTCTGCAAGGACTCTGGGAGGTAGCAAGGGAGTGTGAACCTTAAGGTGTGAAACAGCTGTGTACTGCCTTTTGTTCCTGGAGAAGGTATTTAAATGAGAGCCATGCTAAGGCTCAGAGAGACTCTGCTGACCCTGCCCCGTGGTCCTGCAGGCTCTCCACCAAGCTTGGTTGTCCGTTGTCTCTGTGTGCTTTAGATTAAAGAATGTTGGCTACCGCTCACCGCTCATCTGCAGGCTTTATTTAAGTGGAAAAACTTCCACAACAGAATGGCGCTGTGAGCAGGGTGGTCCGTGTGGTCACTGAACAACGGTTCCGTGGACGGGCTGATCACCCCTGAGGGAAAAGGTACCTTTGTCCTACCAGCTGTTGAAGCGAAGGAAATGGAGGAGTCACGGAGCCGTGTGTTTCAGCCACCACCGAGACCATCGATTTTGAGGGGACTCTTGCAGATGGGTGAGTGATAGCTAACTTGTAACAAGTCATGAGAGTTTTGTGTCTGGCTGAGGAGGTGAGTGTTTTGCAGCCTTCGGGGAGCTCAAGAAGGTGAAAGTGTTACGATCTTCCAGGGCAAGAGCTCCGAGGGAGTCTTCGTGTAGAATCACGGAGAGTCTTCGTGTAGAATCACGGAGTGACATCTCTAGCGTCTTCTAAAAGATCCTAACTTCTTCAAAGGAGACTGTGGGTGGCGGTGTTCGTTCCTTGGTCCGTAGAAGGCAAGGAACCTCACGGGGGACGCCTCGTGCAGTAATAGAGAATCTAGATTCCAGGGGCAGTCAGTGGAGCCGGATTAGCGGCTCGAGAGGCGACTGCGGCAAGCGCTCCACCGGGCGGCCAGGGACAAAACTCAATGTGTGACTGTATGGTAAGAACTGAGTAAATGTGTGTGCAGAGAATGGTTGTGTGGGAAAAGTTGTTGTGTGTGGAGAAAAAAAAAAAAAACAGAGAAAAATGGGGTTCAAAATTTTGAAAATGGGGAACAAAACAAGAAAAAAAAAAAGAGAGGAGTGTAGAAATGTGTGTAAAAGTTGTTTCCAACTAGCGGGAGAGGGTGGTACTGCAGACCACCAGCTCCCCTAGGGTGGACACACAAAAATTTCTTTTTTAGCAGACTTGATAAAAATAAGCAATAAAATAGGAAGAGAGTAGAACAACTAAAATCTCTCTGGGTTTTTAAGAAAGGGGACTTCAGAACCAGAGAGGGGAGACGTGTGCTTTAAGCAATGAGAACAATGATCAAAATGTCTCAGTGTGTCACTTGCAGGTGAAGAGCAGACCCGGATCAATTTTCCACGTGCAGCAGTCGGAAGAAAATTATAGGTCAACACCATTTAGAAACACTCAAGCCAAGTTCTGGCTGAATTGTTTTACAGCTTAACTTCCATGTGTGTCACCCTGAGAACACAAGCTCCAAGAATCTCTCCCTGAAGACAAGAAATGCAGTTCCAGAACAATGAGATGGATATTAAGAGCTCACAGCAGTATCCTGAGCAGTGAAGAAAAGGTTCAGCAGCTGTGCAAGACAGCGACAGCAAGCAGAAAAATGGCATCATCATGACTGGATGGATGTGCATTTCCAACGAGCTGCAACTTCACTGTGTGTGAATGGACCTTTGAAAAGACTGCCTGAGTTGGACATTTGCTACTTTTGGAGCAAAATGGCAAAATGAGACAGTGGAAAACACAGGACAAAGCTGAAAGACAACTGACTCTCACTGGACTGCTGCAGGGGGGAGAGATGAGACCACAGTGGAAGGAGCAAGGAGAACATGGCTGTTCTACTATGGGAACTGAAATTTGGGTTTAGGAAACTGGGAAGAAAAAAAGACTGCCTTGCGTGGAGAATTGAAAAGAGTCTGGAGCACCGCAAAGAGGAGAGGTACACAAAAATTACACAAACAGGAAAATGCATTAATCCTACTAACACAAACACACACAATGAAGCTCATGAAGACCAAATAGCATTTTAAGCATGCATTGCTGTTACCATCATCTTGTCCGGTTCACTTAGTGGGTTAAGAAGTGATACATAGACTAGTGAACTAGTATTATTTTGGGGAAGGATGATTGAATCATTGCAGGGGTGAACAGAATGCTGCAGGGGGGTCAGATGAGTGGGGACTAATAGATTATTGAGTTTCTTGTTTCTGATGTGTGGGGGAGGTCTTATCATAACACACATCTGGTTACATGGGGGAAAACAAAACTCATTATCTAATAGAATATTGTTGTGTGAGGTGTGTGACTGGTGGATGAAAGTTTTGGGGATTTTGCATTTTATTTTGGTACCACTTTGAAACTGCCAATTAGTTTTCTTTTGATCTATAATTCTGAGAGTATGCTTAGACAACTTCTAAAAAGAGGCCTTCATATTTTTTGATTTTTAGCAGTGCACTGAGATTTTTGTTTGGCAATTTTCTCTTTTCAAGCAGGCCTGCAAGATCGGGATCGAAAGCGCTACACAACATGTTGAACAATCGCAAGTGAGTTTCTCCAAAAAATTAAAATGGGCTCGGGAGAAAGCCACTTATTTGGGACAATCAGAAAACAAGTCCCTGCCAAAAAGGATTCAGCGATGTAATCCAGTCTAAATTCTTTTTTTTTGAAATGACGTCATTGCTGGCAGTAGAAACTTATTGCGTCACGAAAGGTTCTACTGTCAGCAAATAAAAATGGGGACTGACTGGACTGACAAAAGCTTTTACTGACTGACTATGCAAGATTGCACCTCCACCTTGACCTGACAAAAGGGTGGATGTATGTATGTATGTTTCTTTTTACAGGAGCAGAAAGTGACTGCAACAGGTTGCATGGGCTTTTGGGCCGTGCCGACTTAACCTTTTAACTGCCACTTTCTGTGTCTTTGAATTTACCAGCGGTGTGTTATTCATGACCTTGTATTGTTTACAGTGCAGAGGTCACTGTGAGAAAGTGTGCATACAGATGCGCTGCGCTAACATCTATTTTTCCACAGCAGAGGGCTAATCATATGATCTAATCACATGATTTACAGCAGGACACACCGCTGGCTAATGTTTTACCTTTTCTTAAGACAGGGCCTGGAGTGAAACTGCTCCAGGGGAGAATCCCTGGGAATTTTTAAGTGACAATGCACAACTTCATTGTGCATGTCTAATTGTGCTAAGCTGACATAGGGCAAGAGAGGGTTTTCCGTGGAAGCTTTCATTTTAAATTGCAGAGACCGTGACATGAGGGATATGGAAGGATTGACGCAGATGCAGACCACGACCGGGAGAGAACGCTTCAACAGGACCAGTGAGAAGCACAGACCATCTGCAGGACAGCAGACAAACGACAGTGGGCTGCACCACTGGGCTTCCAAAGGATTGTCACGAGAAGATTTTGAACAGCAAAATCTTAAAATAAAATGAAAGAGATTTCTACGTTGACGCTGAGGAAGACAACTAAGGTGTACGACGTGCTCTGCCTTAAATCTACAGCTGCGTTGGAACAGAAATCGAGGGATGGAGAGAGCGTGCCAAGCTCCAAAAGTGACAGCGCAAGGAAGATCAGCGTTGGAATTATGGCACAGACACCAGGAGCCATGACCGGGACTGGGAATGACCACCTAATGCTGTTTCACTTTGCCATGCAAAGTACTTTGACACTCTGGAGAAGACCTTTCCTCTGTATCATTGTTGTTGCCATTTGCATGTGAGAGCTTAGATTGGGGGGAAGATTAAAGATGAACAAAGGGTGGTGGGAGAACCGTGAAGTGAGGATACACAGTGTGAAACTCCTTTAAGTGTACAATAATGTTGATGTGATATACAGAATGTCAGGAAAGAAATTCTGGTTTTAATGTGATTCTTGATTTGAGAATCAAAGGGTTGGATTGTAATGGAATTTCTTTCACTTATGTATTAATCACATTATTTTATTGTAATGCCTTGGTGCCACTGGATTCTAACGTCTGACACCCATACTGTAAGACAAATGGTGGGGGTCTAGTTAGGAAGTTGGGGGAAGCTGACCACTCCACAGGAAGGAATCTTTTGTCTCTTCCAGGACTCTAGGGAGTGTGAATTTTAAGGTGTGAAACAGCTGTGTACTGCCTTTTGTTCCTGAAAAAGGCCTAGCTCTGGCTCAGACCCTGCTGACCCTGCCCCGTGGTCAAGCAGGCGCTTCACAAACTTGTTTGTCTGTTCTGTATGTTTGATTAAAGAATGTTGGCTACCGCTCACCGCTTATCTGCAGGCTTTATTTAAGTGGAAAACTTCCACAACAAACGTCACTTCAGGTTTCGGGCAGGTAATGGCGGACATACGATAGTTCGCGCTGACATCTATTCCAACGTAGGAAGTGCTATGAACAGCTGATCGGATTGGCAAAGCGTGTTTCTGGAATATTACTTTTTGTTGTTGCAAGTGCTTTTCATGCAACTTTTGCAAAGCTATATGTGGAAAAAAATGGTGACCTAGGATAACCTGGATGCATAAGATGTAAATACAACTCCGGTTTCACATGCAAAAATAAAAATTATTGTGCTAGCTTGTACTAGCTGTTTTATATACTGTTTAAAATAAGCTAAATGTGCTTATAATGTGTAAATAAAGGCTGAAGCAGCTAGCACTGTTAGCATCAGCACCAAGCCCTGTTACATTTATAATAATAATAATAATAATAATAATAATAATAATAATAATAATGATAATAACAATGGATTGGATTTTATATAGCGCTTTTCAAGGCGCCCAAAGCGCTTTACAATACCACTATTCATTCACTCTCACTTTCACACACTGGTGGAGGCAGCTACAGTTGTAGCCACAGCCGCCCTGGGGCAGACTGACAGAAGCGAGGCTGCCATATCGCGCCATCGGCCCCTCTGGCCAACACCAGTAGGAGGTAGGGTAAGGTGTCTTGCCCAAGGACACAATATACACTGTTAGAGCAATGCATTTAAAATAATGATTACAATGCTGTGATTGCAGCCATTCCCCAACTCTCTGTGAATGGTTCTCATGGCCATTGATTAGTGGGCTTTGATCAGTGGGCCTTGATCAGTGGTTGTTGATCAATGGAGAATTTTCATAATTATGATTAATGAACTGAGCTCCCAGCCCATTGTTCCTTCAGTGGGCTGGTTTCAGTCATTATGCAGATGCACTGTTTATAGGGTTGGAAACCTGCAGTCAGCTGAGACTGAAGAAGTCACCTGGATGAGTGACGAAACGTTTCTCCCACAAAACGCTACGTCCAGATGAACAGAGTCAACTTTTGGAGATTTACTTTCCTGGGTGATTGAGCATGCATCAAGACCACTCACTCACCCTTCCCTCCTGCCTCTCAGTTGCTGAAACCCACAGTTTGTTACCATGGAAGAGTCACTCCTTCATCTGAGATGAAGCCTGATAGTCTGACTGATGCAATACAACATTCAGTCTGCACTTTGGTTTTTGTGCAAAGATGATAAGCAGACTAAAGGAAAAATATATGAACTCAGTTCCACCACTATTAAAAAAAGAAAACAGTGTCTGACTCACATTAGCAGCAGATTGTAAGTAAAATATTCTGAAAGTCACTATTTGACTAAATTATTTAGATGAGAAAATATATATTTAACAGATTTGGGGAAATACTAATAAAATAAACAAAATATATGTCAGATTTAGAAATCTTAATTTTTTTTGCTCTATAAAATAGTTGTTTTTATTTTTCAATCACTGATCGTAGCAGTAGGATTTACAAGAAAATAAAAACAAATTAGATTGAGTGAAAAAGTACATTTTTGGCACTCTCTGGGCAACTGACTCAGTGACTCAAATGACTTAAAAGACATGATGCATTTTGGTGAGTGACTCATTTAAACTCGATTCGGTAAAAAGAATCAAATTTACCATCAGTAATACAAATCCCTTTAGAGAAAACAGCTTTAAAATATGTTTTGTTAAATTCCAGATGTTTCTTTGCAAGGAAAACTCAAACACTGAAACAATACCAACCGGTAACCTCCTACATATCGAAATGTGGTGTCATTAAAGACTTTTCATTAATACCCAATATCCAGCAAAATATGTAATTTGTACATTTGATTCCTAACGAAATCAAATGTATATATTGTGGAAGATTAGCCAAATTTATGTAAAATGGCCAGTACATGAATGTTTTAAAAAAATAAACAAAACATTTGACTGTGACAAATTTTACACAGTAATTCAGAGTCTAATAATCCACTGAAATATAAATATAAGTTCAGCTAAAAGCTCTATTGATAAGTCAATCAATAATATAATTCACATTTTAAATTATGATATGTGTTAATGATCCTGACCTGAGAGTTTCCACTGCACACTGTGAACTCTTTAGTCCAGCAGACAGAAGCTTCACTCCTGAATCCTGCAGGTCAGAGTTACTCAGGTCCAGCACTCTCAGACTGGAGGACTGGGAGCTGAGGACTGAGCACAGAGCTTCACAGCTTCTCTCTGACAGGTTACAGCCGCTCAGTCTGAAAAATGAAAGATAGTCTATAATACTTTGTTTGAAAAACAAAAGTTTGTTATTATATTATTATATTACATGCCATCTTTTTATTTTTGAAGGAAACCTTAACATACTAAGATACAACATCATATGGATGAACTTGAACAAAATGTTTAATTGGTTGATTTGAAAAAACAAAATGTCAATTGATCTGACCTCAGAGTATTTAGTTTACAGTTTAAACTTTGTAGTCCAGCAGACAGAAGCTTCACTCCTGAATCCTGCACATTTCTGATACTCAGGTCCAGCTCTGTCAGAGTAGAGGACTGAGACCTGAGCGTTGAGGACACAGCTTCACAGTTTTCCACTAAAAGTTCACAGATGTTGAGTCTGAAAATGAAAACATGAACAAAGACTGCTGTTAAAGTGTAATCAGGGTCCAATAACTAATCTTATATTTTAAGAATCCTTGTTGTTTTATGCTGAGCAGATGTGGGACAAAACAACAGTAAATTGATCAAGTTTACCTTTACTGTTTAAATTGCTTGATTTATTTTCTCAGTTACAAACAAAACAAACAAACAAACAAACAAAAGAATAAAGAACACAAATCGGTCAGACCTCAGAATATTCAGTTTGGCTTGTGGACTCTCCACTGCAGCAGCCAGAAGCTTTACTGCTGCATCATTCAGGCTGTTGGTACTCAGGTCCAGCTCTCTCAGACTGCAGGACTGGGAGCTGACCACTGACAACAAATCTGTACAGCCTTTCTCTGACAGGATACAGCTGCTCAGCCTGAAAAAAAAACCAAGAACAACAAAACAATAATATTTATTATCAAATAAAATCTCTTTATACGTTGAACCTAAGTAATCAAATGTGTACAAATGAGTACACTACAATGCACAATTAAATAAAAAAAATTTCAATACTTTAAGTGTAACAGAAGAAAAATATTTCAAATTAAACACAATTATTCTAATGTATGTAAATGGAAACCAGTAAAGAGCAGGTTAATTTAGTGACAGTTGTTCAGTGTCTGCTGGCACAGGCCTGTGAGTACTGCAGTATTACAGTTACTAGAGTACTGCTGGTCACGTTATCAATTCTAATATGTGTGATTACTGTAAATGTAGTTATAAATAATGTATCACATCCTGGACTTGGTGCAGACTCTCGTTTCATTTTCTGTCTCAAAGCTGCTTTGGCTCATTCCCCTTTAAAGCCCCGCTTTCCCTAAAGGCCAACTTTATTTTGATTGGATGATTTCATAAAGCACGCTGAAGGGCAGTGGCCAGTTATCATGAGCTCCATCTCCTCCACCTTCTGGTTTAGAAATGATAACAAACTGTAAACCTCATAAAAACTTGCTTGATGCAAGCTCAGTCATCCAGGTTAGTAAATCCAAAAAGTGGATTCTGTTCATCTGGACGTAGCGTTTTCAGTGAGAGAAACGTTTTGTCACTCATCCAGGTGACTTCTTCAGTCTCAGCTGACTGCAGCTTTCCCCAATCTTATAAAAAGTACATCTGCATAATGACTGAAACCTAATGGTCAAGGAACTGACCTCCCAGCCTATTGTTCCTTCAGTGGGCTGGTTTCAGTCATTATGCAAATGTACTGTTTATAGGGCTTTGGAGTTGACGTCACGCCGCAATGCCTGGTCAACCTGTCCATTGTCCACACCTGACAGTAATCTACTAGGCTGAATATAACACCAGCACTCTCAATAACTCTGCTAACCTCCTAATCCTCGGATCATCTACTCACCCTTGCAGTTCAGTCACGTTATCCTGGATGCTGGTCTTCTTGATTCACTCAGAGCCACATTAATGCCTTTCATCTCTTAGACTTACTGGACCATTTGCCTGGATTCAAAGCTAACAAGCACTCACCCAGGCCTCACCACCTGCCTTCCCCAAGTTGCTTTCCAGCTGCTGACAAGTAAGACATTGAAGATAACCTCCTTCACTTACCACCTCCACCAGAGATCTTTCTGATGCTGCTCTACCTCTGTTACAGTGACTCAGATCACTATCTTTGAAACCAAGACCCATTTCCCGAAACCTACCACAGAGCCCACTTCACCTGACCATAGTTCACAGCTCATGTTAAAAAGTGAAAGTGTCAAGTTCCTGTGTGTAAATAAAGCCTTCAGGTCAAGTAATATTCAGTTCCTTCACCTTTGTCTGTATTTGGGGTTCACCATGTTGGTCTGGCCACACCGAGGTAACAGATTTATATTTGAAAAACAGAGAGACACTGGGGATTGCAATAAAGGTGAGACACAAACCAGACCTTAAAATAAGAACATCTGAAAAAGATGTAGGTGCAGTCTGGTAGCTCAAGTATTTGCTTTAAAAAAAAAAACAGAGCTAAAGTCCTGGTTGTTGGAGACAAGTGAACAACTTGAGGATAATAAACCTGTCAGTGAAGGATCAGAGCTCATGTTCTTATAGGCTGCATCTGGATTGTGCTTTGATTAGTGCTTGCTCATAGGGGGTCATATGATATGATTGTTGGGTTTTTCCTCTGTATTTATTATTGTGCTATCTACTGTACAATATACAGCGCCTTTAGGCGACTTTTGTTGTGATTTGGCGCTATATAAATAAAATTGAATTGAATTGAATTGAATTAGAGTTAAAGACAAAAATATTTCAGAAAGAAGTGATGAACAAGTCCCACCAAGCTGAACTTTTCCTCTTTCAGCACATTCAGCTCTCTGAAAGTGAATGGAAATATGAACTGGATGTCCTGGTTGGCTTTGTCTTCAGCCCAGTCCAGGGTGTATTTCTGTGTTAGGACTGTTTTCCCAATGCCAGCCACTCCCTTTGTCAGCACTGTTCTGATTGGTTCATCTCTTCCAGGTGAGCCTTTAAAGATGTCTTCTTGTCTGATGGTTGTTTCTGGTCTGTCTGGTTTCCTGGATGCTGTTTCAATCTGTATGACCTCATGTTCATCATTGACCTCTGCAGTCCCTCCCTCTGTGATGTAGAGCTCTGTGTAGATCTGATTCAGAAGGGTTGGGCTTCCTGCTTTAGCGATGCCCTCAAACACACACTGGAACTTCTTCTTCAGGGTGGATTTAAGGCTACGATGACAAACTGCAGCAGGAAGTTCTGAATAATAATAATAAAAATACAACTTGAAAAATCATATTTTACAAAATGCTGATGAGAGTTTCTGACCCACTGAGAAATGACTGAACACACTGGTGTCACAAGTGTCTGATTTATCATCTAACAGGTAAGAAGAAATCCTCTTACGTCTCTGCAGATGGTCAGCCAGCTCCTCCTGCTTCATTCTCCTCAGGAAGTCCACTGTGATCTTCACAAATGCCTCTCTGCTGCTCCTCTGCTCATAATCGTCCCTCTGAAACTCCAAGCAGTGGGGCTTATTTGGATTCAGAGCCTTCTGGATCTTCTTCAGCTCGTTCTTCACAAAAGTGATGATGTTGTCCTCCAGCAGCTGGAACAGAATATTTTATGAATGACTCACCACTCTGAACTTCAGTCTACACAACATCCACTTCTTTACGATCAAGGAGCATATCATCCATGATCTCCTCACCAATTGTAAGTCTGACTTTATCTCATTAACTGAGACATTCTCCACAACTCCATGATCCAAAAACGTTGATTGTGTTCATAATGCAGTGATTTCAGTGGGAGAAACATTTCACTGGTGTTCAGAGCTGAACTACCAACAGGTTGATGATTGAAGCCAGAAACTTGGAGATGTTTCAGGTGACTGAGTTGATTATATAGACAGCTGGTCTTCAAGGTTCACTCTGTTTACACATACAAATCAGTATTTAAGGTTTGACTCTCATCATCCACTGGAGCACAAACTGGGCGTCATCAGGACGCTACAACACCGAGCGAACACCATCCCCACAGACAGCAGCCAGGGAAGCAGAAGAACATCAAGAAGGTCCTGAGTAAATGTGAACGCTGGTTTGAGGGCAGAGTCAAGGAGGCCATTCATGTGAGAAGGAAAAGACCATCTCTGAATGGAGGAGGGACCGAAGGGTACATCTGTCACCATCTTACAATGATGTGATTGCAGCCATTCCCCAACTCTCTGTGAATGGTACTCAGGACCATTGATCAGTTGTTGTTGATCAATGGTCCTGACAATATGCGTACCAATGATCAATGAACTGACCTCACAGCCCATTGTTCCTTCAGTGGGCTGGTTTCTGTTTATAAGGTTGGAAACCTGCAGTCAGCTGAGACTGAAGAAGTCACCTGATGATGATGATGAAACATTTCTCCCACTGAAAACATCCAGATGAACAGAATCAACCTTTTGGGATTTACTTACCTGGATGATTGAGCATCAAGACACAACTCTGTGACTTTTCTCAGCTGAATAAATCCTCTCCTCCAGGTTTGTTTACATCTACCAGCCCTGTGGCTCTGCCCAGGGACAATAATCTATGTGAGAGGTGGAAAGTCATACAGGTGTCTGCTCCTGCCTTCAGTTATTTTAATCCACTGTGTGTCAACTGGCTGAACCTACTCCAACTGTCTACTGTCCCCCTAAACTCAACAATGACTTAGTGATCTATCCATTCTCTGACCAAACACATCCTGCTGCAGGATCATAGCAGCACACTGATGATCCCACTCACTGTGAACAACACATTTGGACCTGATTTAGCTGCTCTGGTTTACACGTGAACTTTGACTGCTGTCACCAACTTGAGAGGCTCTACAGAAAAACTGGACTTGTCCACAAACAGATGTATAAAAATCATAAACTACATTACAAGGACAGCATTGCTCAATCAACTCTAATTATTACTGACATGTTATCTCTTCTTAAGGTACAGACACTTAAACCTGCTGCTTTCAGTGAGAAGTCAAATGTCTGAATATGAGCTGGAAGCTGCTGAGAGTCCTCCTTCTCATAGGGTTTACTTTCTCTACTACTTTCACTATAAACACGCCCCTTTCATGCACCTGCAGAGGGCCACCAGCAGATGGAGCTGTCTTAAATAAATCCACTTGGATAGTTAGCTGTAGATGATTTTCTCAGTATGATTGTAGGATTTTGAGTTACTCTTTAGATTTATTTAAACTCTTATATTGCGCACAAGTGTTGACCGACCCATAATTTCTCTGTACTTTTCATAAGAGCAGTCAGACTTTCAGCTAGTTTTTCTTTGCTCTGCAGGCTTTATGAAGGTGTGTCAAAGTTGTTCTTTGGCTGCTTTTTAAATCATTTTCAGTCCTCGTACAGGAACACTCTTCAAGCTAGTGAAGTGGGTGTGTAACTCTTAGAAGCTGATTGGCTGCTTTTTATGGGGGCTGGGTCTTTGGAAAGTGAACCACAGTTTTAGTAACACACCCCGAACTGCACACTTTAACAAAAAAACATGAGATTTTAACAGTAATGTAAAAATCCTGTGATTCATTGATATTAAGCACAAACACATCTATGGCCCCGTTTCCATTAGTAGCTGCTCAGATCGACTCACCACAGGTCGCCACGAGTCGACTGGATCCACTGGTTTCCATTACAGTTGAGGACCACCTAATGTGGTCGTCTCAATACAGCCGAGTGTCTACTCATATCATTAGTAAGTGCTAATGCTGCTAATTTCCATCATATTTCTCATTTACAAAGTTATTGAAGAAACAATTATTCAGCTTCATTCCCACTGATCTCAACTACAAACTGTTTCACTTTGGTTTTTGTTTAAAGCCTCGAGGTTTAAAACGTTTCCCTGTGATCAATGTTCCCTCTAATGTTTCATGTGTCTGAGCGAACACACAAACTATAAAACTATAAAAACAGTTTGAGAAGAACTATAAAAACTATAAAACACACAAACTATAAACACACAAACTCCTCCCTTGGACCACTGTGAGCAGCAGCAGATGTGTGCACTGTGGTCACAGCAGAATCCAATCCATCCAAGTTACATGGTTTATTAAAATAATCAAATTACAGCATTTACATTTATGTTAGACTACTTTTAATTAACTGCTTTAGCCCACTTACAATGAAAATTTTAAAAAATCTAGTTCATGACCTGTGTAGTAACACTACTGGAAGTAAAAATATGAATATGAGTCTGTGGTCTGGGAGAGAGTCCTGTAACTCTGGATGCAAAATAGAGTAAATAATGACCAATGTTGCGCAATTAATTATATAGTTACTTCTTCAAAAGGCTAAAACAAAGTTTTTTGCAGCTGTTTACCTAAAAATGCAGCCAAGGCGTTTTTAAATAAACATTTCAAACTATTTACTGAACAATCAGCTGTTCTGCATCAAATTTGATGCCACACAAATTATTTGTGCCACTCCAAAAAATAATTTTTGTCCACTATGAGATAAAGGAGAACAACAGCCTGATACCTGCAGGCCTGACAACAGGAGATGTATCACTGCTGTAACACCTGTAACATTCAGCAGTCGCCTCATTGTTCTGACACACAACACAACTATTGACTACACTACACACTAACTACACAAGATTTGTGCTAAACGTGGCAAATCTCTCACATCTCAAAACACGTCAGTTCTAAAACTTCCTCCCGTTTCTTAACAACTAGATGCCCTGTTTTGATTGGTCCACATGGTGCATTTTTCGACCAATAGGAATGGGTGGGGGGTGTTTTGGTTTCATCTTTGCTCACAGGCGTAGAGTGCTTTCCAGCGTTCTCCTTATAAAACGCAGTTTTTACCGTTTCTTCCCGCAGTAAATATGAACAACAATATTATTCAGGAAGAAAACCAAACAATCAAACAACTCCAATGGTTTTACACGTTGTCATCAACGTGGCTTCGCTGCTTTGCTAAAACACCAGTGTGGGCACATAAGGACGCTGTCAGAGCCTGTGAACCACGTTGATTAGCTGCGTATATACGAATGTGAATCGCATCATTGGCTGGACTATGAGATAAGGAGGCATCGTTCTAATCCCATTTCAATTCAGGTGGATTTTTTTTGTGTGCAGCGCAGATTTTCTGTGTGCAGAGACCGTGCCAGCACTGCGCACTTGCGCACGCGTGCAGCATAGAGGGAACATTGCCTGTGATCACATTTGCTCCGTCTGATTTTAAAGTTTGTTTCTTTTAGTCCACAGAGTCCTTGGTGTTCTGAAAGGGACCTATAAATAAATGTGTTATTATTAATATTAATAATAAAGTAGTTGTTGTACATGTACAGACCATAAATATAGAGTCCAGCTGTGTTTGATGCTGCTGGGCAGACTGACCACTGGGAACCTCTGAGCTCTGCTGGTCCACTCTGTGGAGGAACCATGGACACAGACACACACGCACACACACACACAGATGTGACCACTTTTGATTGTTGAAAGTTTGAATTTAGCCTCTAAAAGCTGTGTTCAGTCACTTTTGCTGCTTCCCTTGCTGCATCTGTATTTTCAGTGTCAGAGATCAAAATGATCAATAATACAAATGATACTCCAGAGTCCTTCCACTGTTGTCCTGATCACTGACACTTCTTTGTTGGGTTTTAAACTCTGAATGACTTCAAATGTTTTTCTAACTGAACTTTGTTTCTAAAGTTAAAGCCGTTTCTCAGTAAATGTACTTGTGTGTACTTGTGATACGTCATCATTCACAGGTCAAGTACCTTTAAACTCAAAGTATGTATAAAGCAAAGTGTGTAAGTTCATCTCTGAATGTTTGTGATTCCTGCGTTAAGCTTAACAACCGATATATGAAGGTCGGACGTCTGTGCGTTGCTGTGAGTCTGTTTGTTTCTTAACCAACCTGAAGCACAGTTTGTTTGTTTGTTTGTTTCAAAGTAAAACTGTAAACACACTTTTTTTCATACTTGTGTTTAGTTTTGTATGGAAATGATGCAAAATTCAGTGTCAGGTTTATAGTGATAGAAACAGCTCACACTGACACCATCCTGATGAAAGATGAGTGCAGGAAAACCGTGTTCGCATTTATTTGCAATGCTTTCCATGTGTGAATGAGGCGAGTATCAAAGAGCTCAGAGGAGAAAAGCTCCATACAAGAACCATTGTTCCCAGTATTATTCCAAACTGTTCCAGCCTATGAAGCTGAACGCTGTGTGAACAGCTGACCTGTGTCATGTGACCAAGAACACAAACACGATCTACTGTCTCCCCTTCCTAACAATAATCTCTGAGTATCTGCTGTGTTTGTGGAAACACTCCAACACACACCGCTGCACATATGAACATGTGTGTGAAACAGAGCTGACATTAAACATGATGGAGGATTTATTCACAAACACACAACAACATTTACACACACATTACCTCTCTGCAGGACGACACACGCCTGATTTAAAGTAAATATCAGCATCTTTAGACCCATTTAAAGTCAACAAGTTTCTTCTACTGGTGTAGAAGAAACATTTTACTTCAACCATTTTGAAGAGACCAAATCAGACATCTTTCATTCAGTTACTTTCTGCTTTAGTTCACATTAGAATAAAAAGTTTTTTACATGTTTCACTTCCTGTTTGCTGAATTTTATTTTCAGTTGTTTAGAAACCAGAGATAGTTTAAATAGGATGAATGATGTGTTTGCACTGCAGTTTATATCCAGCAACATCAAGTAGTTAAATCAAAGAGTTCATGTTACTAACAGCTCACCTCTCTGCAGCAGACACAGGCTGGACTTTAAAATGAATCAGCCGATCCTTAGATGTGTCACTCCTTAAGGACACAGAGCTGGGTGGAGGTCCAGGTGGGTTCCTGTGAATAATGATGAGCCAGTGTGAGTGCTGAGCTGTGACATGGAGAAGAGTCATGGACAGTTAGAGATGGTCATCTCACCTCTGAGCTTTGGTCTGGCTCTCATGTTCCCCACACAGAGTGCTTTTAGAGGGAGGGACTCCCTCCTCTCTGTCCTCACACTGATCCATGCTGCTCAATTCAGCTCACACACACTTTCTACCTGCAGAGGAAACACAAATCATTCATGTGCACATCGACTGAAATCCTCCTTTCCATCATGTGTGCTGTCCAAATATCAGCTGCTTCTTTCCTGCTTCATCTCAGTGTCAGCTGAGAGAATGACAAACCCACTATGTGTCAACATTTGATGGATGATGACTCAGAAATGTGAAATGATATTGACCTAAATCTGTCTTGATGATAATAACAAGCTTTGATGAGTTGTGACTCTCTGAGGTGTTACTAGGATGTAGAAATACTGGGGCTCAGCCCTGAAATCTTTGCTATTTTCACTTGATAACAGCATCTGTTTAAAGTTACTGAGTGCTCACAGCTAAAGGCTGCAGTCAGCTGTGTTAGAGCGTCTTTCACACAACGATCCTTTAATAAACACTCAGAGCTCTAACTCTGTGCTGTTGTTGCTGCTCTCATTCACAAAGTGCTCAATTACATTTTTAACTTGTGTATTTAGGGAGCTCTTAGCCTTAGCTTAGCGTTAGCATGCTGTCTGGCTAGCTTAGCGTCAGAGCTTTGTGGGTGTCGTGTGTAAATATTAATCACAGTGACAGAAAAACACTGCAGCTGAGCTGTGACGTCATCACGTACGCTGCGTCCTCTGTGCTCTGAGTGAACTCACAAAATACAAACTACAAGTACACAAACACGAACGTAGAGTGAGGACACACTCGGCCTCGTTGGTCCAGCTGTGAGTCCGTTACCGTGAACTATGGAGCGGCAGATTTGTGCTGAACTAAGCTGCACACAGCTGATGTTAGCCAGGAAACATTACACACTGACTATAATGGAGAGACCGGAAACACACACAGTTTGTTGTGTGAAGAAATCAAACATGAGCTGAACAAACAGTAAAGTTCCTAAAGACAAACTGTTAAAGGAGGAAACAAAGCAAACTTACAGTTTCTTCACACACCAATAACAAGCTCCACGGCACTAAGTTGAGGAAAGCGAAAGTAAACTGAGCAGGTAGAAAACACCCAGAGTGTCCAGCGGGATATTGCGGGATTGTGATATTACCTTATGCCATGTTATACCCCTGATTAATGATTGTGAAATTATTATGTAGTTTTAGGTTGCTTTATTTCTCCTGAAGAGGTGATAACTATTAGATTTATTAAACTGGTTTGTATTAGATTAGACTGCTGATATATTGTGAATGGATGATATTGTTTTGTGTTGCATTATACTGCTGTAGGTCATATTATATCCCCTTGTATGGATTGTGTGATGTGTATGTGGTTTAGTTTCCATTATACTTCTGAGTTAAAAGAATGTGACCATTATTAGATTTGTTAGATAGGTGTGTATTATCCTGTACCATTGATCTGCTGTGAATGTGTTACACTGTTTCTTAACATTTTATACTGCTGAATCATGAAGAGAATATTGTGTGCAGAGAGTCAGGGCCTTTCTGTCCAGATAGCAGAGGAAACAGACCACATTCCACAGGAGTTTTATCCACCACCTTGTTGGAAGCAGATAAACAGGGAGCCGAGGTCATAACGTAGCCGCCGTATGAGAGAAAGAGCGTAAATGTTTAGGCTTTTATGACTAGGTGGGGGCCACTAGAGGCTATAAGAGTTTGAGCAATGCTCCATCATTTCGAGATCGATGCTGTCTGCGTACAGTATCCATCTCCCGCACGTGTGCATTAAAATCTTCGTTTGACCTTGAACCTCCCCCACCCTCATTCAGATCTGGCCTTTGGAACTATTTTGGTCTTCATGTGAAGTATGACCCTAAAGGTAAGCGCCTCATGGATAAAACAGTATGTCGGATGTGCCACGCAATGCTCAATTACATGGGTGGGAACTACTGCGTTAACGCAGTTTGCTCGTTAGCGTGTTGACACCGTCCAGCCCAACGCACGGGGCGATCCGCTGTAACTCGTTAACGGAGATTTGCCGCGCTGTGGCGTTAACGTCATTCTAACGAGATTAACGCTGACAGCACTAGTGGGAACACAATGAATATGACTACACATTTGCGCCGACATCATCCTAGTGCAAAGACAAGTGGAAGCAGACAAAAACAACAAGCACGCATGCTACAAACTTTACCCGAGTCATTTAGACAGCCGTTAGCACATGATTCTCCTCATGGGGACCTGATATGTTTAATATGCTGCTGAGAATATACCCCAGAGGAAGCATATAGTATAGCTTTTATTTTGGAAAGAGCCATTTCTCTGTAATAAACTCTCTTTTCCAAAGATGAGTGATTTCTCGATCAGATAGATTTATTTTTTTTTTACTTTGTTGTTTCAGCAACATGATGATGTTTGGTGATGGAAACAGTCTCATCGATGTTTCCATCACCAAACTAGAGAAACTAGTAACTGCATGCAGTAGAGTTTAGCACAGCTGATCTCTGTGATGCATCAACAGGAACAACATGTTGTTAAACAGGACTGTATGAAGAGTCTGACTCACACCTGAAAAATGAGGCTGTCACACCTGCCCTGCAGCTTAACCACTCATATCAGTTTGAGCCCAAACACGGTCACATGATCAACCAGGCCAATGCGCCCAGATGAACGTCTTCCTCATAGCATTAACTTGTTCCTGTTATCAGATTTGTGAGCAGCAGCTGAAACTGCCACATGATTAAATGTTTAACAAACTGTTTGATTCCAGCCAATCAATAATCATGAGGATTTGTCTTCAAACACAAGAGCTGAATGTGTGGTTACATTGTAACCTTGGTTCTCTGAGTGAGAGACTCTCTCTCCCCTCTGTTACGTATGTAACATAATATAACAGAGGGGAGAGAGTGTCGCTGTGATGGACAACATCAGGTCAAAACAGAAACAAACAAACTG
The DNA here is from genome assembly GCF_036321145.2 of Pelmatolapia mariae. NCBI lineage: Eukaryota > Metazoa > Chordata > Actinopteri > Cichliformes > Cichlidae > Pelmatolapia > Pelmatolapia mariae. Next base: position 36,269,329 of record NC_086229.1, read on the forward strand.
TTAAAGGAGGAAACAAAGCAAACTTACAGTTTCTTCACACCGAGACACCAACAACAAGCTCCACTGTCCCACTCTGATCCTGTCTCCTCCTCTTTTATTCTTGCTCGGAGCTCTTTTTGGGTGGGTGTTTCTGTCTCCACCCATAGGAATGCATTGATACACTGTTGATAACGTATGACACAAGAGCAGACGTGTTACAGAAAACAGAAAAATAACATAAACAGCTAAATAACATAAAATAAACAGAATATTTATTAATATGTTTAATTTATCTTTAAAAACTTTTCTGCTTCTCAAATCCTTTGTTCAAGTTCAATCTAAGGAGCCTGGAAAGAAAAGTGTCTTCATTAAGTTTCTCAAAGAAGTCCATGATCTGTAGGCTCATGAAAATTCATTTTGTTGTTTTTTGAGCAGAAACACCAGAGTGTAGAGCAGGAAAACTATCCCAGCAGGACGTCTCTGTTGGGGAAATATCCCAGTTATTCCCCTGAGCCTCATTAGTGAACTGAATCAGAGCTTTTCATCGATCCTACAGGTACTAACATACATGATCAGCAGCACATGGAGAACACACTTTAACATCTGCAGCAAATCCTGTGTTTTATGTTAATGTGACCAACATCTTGTGTTGAGTCTTTGAAGATGAGAAGCCAAACACAGACAGTGGATACATAAGGAGTGTTTATTCAGGGCTTTAATACGACTGAACTGATGCTTCACATCCTGTTTAGAGACGATCGACTAACACAGGCTCAGTCCTCACTCATCACACGGACTTCAGTCACACTGGGATCAACAGAGGAGACTGTTCACCATCACAGTTCAGCAACAATAATCAGACCTTTTCTCTGCCTGTCTTGGTGAGGATCACATGTTCTGACACACAAAATATCTTCTGCTTTAACTTGTCTCTCTTTTTTAATTTGGTTGTCGTGTTTTTTACTCTTTATTCCTGTCAGTGTCAAATATGAGAGCAAACTGTTTTGTGCAGGAGCCAAACCAAGCTGACCAAGAGAACCTATAACACCACCAGAATTTATTAGCCAGACTTTACTGACAGATTTATGTGCAAGTAAAGCTGTTTTTTTAATGACGTTCACTGCGTTCAGCCAAGGAAGCATTCGTTCTTGGAAGTTCACCAAACTAGTAAATCCAGTAACTGCATTCAGCAGAGTTCCAGTTTGTAGCACAGCTGATCTCTGTGACGCATCAACAGTAACAACAGTAGGGGTGGGCCATAGAAACGATATACAATAGAAACCATAAAAATTTGGCCAACGGTAGAGATTTTGACTATACCGCGATAACGCATGTTGATGATGTCATCAACATGCGCCTGTTTTGGTCGAAAGCATCACAGTGGCTACAACCATTATCATCTCTCATTATGCCGACAGTCACAGCTAAGAGATGAAGCACATTGGAAATATGGGGAAAGCCAAAAACTGCGCTACCTCCACTTCCGTAACATTGATTCATTAATGTTGAATTCTCTCGCACCTGCTCAGTTTGGCCTGTGTACAACATCTATGAGACTATGAGCTATGAGACTGCATTTCTCCCTGAACACTTCTGTTTTCATGGATGCCTGGATGTTAAACTTCATTGTTACACCTGGTAAAGTTTTTAACTCTCAGTGATAGTTTGGCTTTGGGGCCTGAAGGGACGGAGTTTTGGACCCAGATTACTCCGTGAAGCTCCTCACTACGGTAGCCGTAATGCTCTGACAATCCATCAAGCAGTGCATGGCTTACCAAAGCTGTACTAAAACATTTTTAACAGACTTCTGCATGCCAAAATCGGTTCAAGGTCAGTAAGCACAACCAGAATTCATACATAAGGCGCACTATCAATTTTTGAGAAAGGCTATATCGGCTATATCGCCCAGCCCTAAACAACAGGTTATTAAACAATATTAAGTACAGCTGTATGGACACTAATAAGGGTTCAGGAATTGAGGAGGAAGACCAAAATAATGACCACTGATCCGGCCGGGTGCAATTAGACGACATTTTAATAGTTACACATGCGGAGCCCCAACACGGTACAGATTCAGTGTTGGACTGACTTGCAAACATCAGCACAAAGGCTTTATACGGGTGAAACAGTACAGTCCCCCTCCCCTCCTGTTGTCAGGCAGATTTCAATGCAGCATACGTCAAATCAAAACCACACCCGTTCAGTTAACTTTGAACACAGTTTTTAAAAAAGAACATTGTCTTCGGCTCGACCCCAGGTGCTTCCTGTCACCATCCTGCCCAGGCTTATCTTCTGGAACATCAGGTCCACGTTCTGCACAAACTGTCACTCATGCACAACTTTGCAGTTGCAAGCAAAACATAATGAGTCTACTTCTATGTATGTGTATGTGTGTCAGCTTCTGCTGCCCTTTATTTCATCCTTCACTTCATCAGCTAAGCCTCGTAACCTTTCCACTAGACAGAAGGCCAGCATGTACTGAAACTATGTGTGTGTATGTGTGTATGTCTGCACATACACGCTGCACCTTAATTGACCTCAGCTTAAGCAACCAGGCTAAGGCCATCCTGTGGGTAATGATCTTGACTTCTATGTAAAATGTATAAAACAAATGTTTCAATCTAATACAACCCCTTAAAGCTTAAATCAAAGATAAATGCCTAATAAAACACCCTGCTCTTAACTTGCACTTAGACTCTGGTTTCAGTTTCGCTTCTGCAGAAGCATGCCTTGCAGAAGTGTTTCCTCATTTTGGAGTTACTCTACGTGGGGCCTTTTCTTTCACCATGCAGTCTGCATACAAACATTTAAGATTATAAATTCAACTTAACAGTTTGAAGTGGTTATAACTGGACCTGTAATAAAGACTGATCTAATACCAATATATTTGAACATCTGAATGCAACATCACTATTAATAATGAAATGGTAACGATGATTATACTAATAGCGGCAAATAATAGCAGTAAAATATTTCTCCTCCTGACACTCCCTCTCTTGTGGTGGCCCTCGAAGAGGGTCACCACACACTTATAACGTTACTCTGACCCTCTCTAGAAATGCCAGCTCCCCCTAAGAACACTCCATGGGTAAAGTCAGGTTCTTCCTTGGTCCCTCTCTCGTGGAAATCTGGCCTCCTGCAAAGGATAGAAAACACCTTCTCCTCCTACGGCTCTAACTTACTCTGTTCCTCCAGTGCTCTCTTTATTCAAACCTGATTCAACCTAATATTACTCAAAACATGAACCTAATTTCGTCTTCGTATTCGTAACACTACTCAGCCTTTGTAAAACTCTTAAAGCACTGCTTGCACGTCTCTGCAGGCGCTTCCTGTTGGTTCCCCTATTTTCCCTTATCTGATCATCCACATCCTGTACACAAAACTGTCGCTGCTGCTGCAAGTGCCTACCTCTCATCTAAAGTCACCTATCACCAGAAAATGTATAGAAAATCATTATAACTGCTTATTCTACTAAAGGATCAAAGAAAAAACAACCACTTTAATCACTAAGTGTAAGAACATAGTTAATTGCTCCTAAATAAATTTCATCATAGCTAAAAGCTGAACTCTAACTGTATTTTAGAACTCACATTTCCTGTGTTATAACCTGTTCTTGGTATAACATTTTATTTCATTTTGCTGCTCTTAATGTCATGATACACTCTAATTTATACTTTATCAGACTTAACCAAAATACATAAACTTCCTCCCTTTGCTTCTGTTTTAAACAAAAACTTGGTCACTTCAACCAGCATTTGTTATTCTGTAACTGCATTTTATATAATAAGACTCATTTAGAGCTGCATGTGTTATCTCAATATTTTTCAGGTCACCCAGTTTAGTTGCAAGCAAACCCCTATTTAGTTCCTTCTTTCTGTCACTTGTTATTGAACCAACTCAAATTCAGTTAAAAGCTAAAGGAATTTCAGGCCCTTGGCCTCGCCTATGTTTAACTCATGTGTGTGTGTAAGCGTGAATGCTGTTTATCCTTCTGTTGCTCCAAGTCCCCCGCAATATATCGACTGAGACATCCCGTTCGCCGAAGCTTATGACCTTAGATGGACTGAACATTCAACTCTGTTAATGAGCACGATTGCAATGTGTAAGAAAAAATCATTTCTACATATATAATCTCCAATATTATTCATTTGAGTCAGTGACACTTTTAACACTCTCTTAATATGCTCTGTCCTCTACCCTAGAGGACAGAGCTAAAATCTTCACTAGTTTTCCCCAAATTATCTAAGCATATCTTTTATTCCCAGAGTTTCCCTTTAAGTTTGGTGTACCACTTCTTATGGGCACCATTTATCTTCTGAACAGAATACAGTTCATTTTACTCCTTTAGCCTAAACATGAAAACAACAATTCCTGCCTCAGTTTTACCATATCTAAATTATCACAAAAAACCCATAATTATAAACTCATCCTAAAACCAATTTCAAATTAAATCCCCCCTTTTTATTTGGACTTCACATGTGTGTCCAAATAAAACTCAAAATGTGTCACCTGTACTTAAAAATTAAAAGGGAAAAAAGGGTTAGGGTTATCATCTCTCCCAACACTTCAGCCATCCTCCTCCCAGGTATTTTGCTCCGGCCCTAAAAACCTGTGTTTAGGGAATAAAATCAATTTAATCATCATGACCCCTCTCCTCGACTCCTTGCTCCAGTCGAAATCTGGATCCTTGGAAATTCCTAGAACCAAAACCTGTATATTAATTTCAACTTCGCATTTCATACTCCGTTTACCCCCTTATGATCCAATCTGTGTTATAAGAAAGAAAGCCCAAAACATCCCAATTATCAAACAAAAAGATTATAAAAAACAAAAATAGCAGAAATAGCAGCAAAATATGAAACACTCATTTCATGAGTTATATCAAAAAATCTTTCCCCTATAACATCAAGCCTCCACCCAAAAATATAATGTAATCCCATAATCTAACCCCCTTTAGAACAGAAATTCCCTCAAAGCAACTCAAAAATCAGCATCCCCACAATTAAGTCTCCCCCTTGTCCTGCTTATGACAAAAGCAAAACAAAGCATCCCATTCATCCCCACCAGTCACTCACATTCATTCACACGCATTCACACATGACGTTTGCTGATATCGAGCCTTCAAATAATCAGATACTCTACATCAGCAACATGAGCTCATTCATTTATTTTATCTCGTTTTACTTTTTAGGAAAATAGTCCTTTAGGCTTTTAACTGGATTGAATCGCTACAATCCTTTTAAACAGAGACCCACAACCAATCAGGTCCCCAGAAGTAGCCCTCTCCTCAGTCAATTATAATCCGGAGAAGCCCACCTTATATTTTTGTTCTCCCGAGAATTTTGTCAGCGCTGCTCACCCTCTTCCAGGCCTGCTTCAAAACAAAAAATGAGAAATAGAGAGCTGCTTATTAGCTCATCAAAGTACAAAACTATGGGCCCTTTTCGACATGTCCATGTTTATTAAACTCCTTCTATTAAAATAAAAACAACAACCTCACAAATCTTAACCAATCCCAAATATCACCCGTTCAACACACCGAAAACCCCGTCAACCGCTGCACCGTTTTCCACACAACAATAGTCCCCCTTTACAACAACGTATCATTACCAAATTATAAATTCCCTGTCCATATTTCCCCCTCTCAACAATCCTGACCACCATAATCAATTATCCTGTTACTTTACCCTTTTATATTTTGCCATATAATCCTCAACAGCCACCGCTCCCTCTCGAACTGAAAGCCTCCGAGACACAAACACAGGAAGTGTCTCTGTCACTCACTCACTCCAGCTAATTTGCATAGTGACTCACAGCTCAACAGCCAACTTGACAAGAGAAATACATGTTTAAACCTTATCACATTATTGAATTATATTCATTTTCTTTCTATACTAATCACTGGTTTGATCACTCAGTACGAGAGCACTCCTAAGTCACTCTTATAAACACTGCTTTAATCACTTTTCTTTTGTTTTTTTTTTCATCTATTTTATTAAACATTCACACCATTCTCTCACTCATCCAGTTAGCAAGCTGATTAAATTGCATGTGTTTGTGTTCTTAACCAATCAATATCTACGCATTTATCCTCATAAGCTTGCCTTTGTCTTCTCAAAATTAATGCATTTTCTGTTTGTATGTATGGTTTTGCATATGTTGCTTTGCCGTATTTCAGACTCCTTCACAATTCTCCACTTTACAGTCAGTTTTCTCCTTCCCTCAATTACTACCCCAAACTTTTCGATTCCCACCTTAAATAACAGCCCTCCTGGTCTTCAGCCAGCAGTTAGGGCTTGCTTTCGGGTTCCTGGACACATCATTCTGTCAACAATTCAACCACAAACTTGCCTTAACATATCCATTGATGTTATGGAGTTAAATCAGGGCCATAATGTTTGTTTAGTTAAAAAAAAATTTGAAATCGAAAATATGTAAACTGAAAGCAAAAGTCACATTTTTAGAGTGAACTTTGAAAAAGAAAGGGTTGGATTTAAAATAAAATCAAACGTTTTGAATATTTGTATTAACTGAATCTTTTTTTCATTATTATTATTTTTTAAAAATCTATTCAGTCTCAGATTACATTTTTTCAGATTCAGATCTTTTAAATTAATGTACAAAAAAAAATTCTTCAGGTTCGGATTTTTCTCTCAGCTTCAATTTTTTTTTTCACTTTCAGATCTCTATTTTTCAGTTACAGACTTTTGGCCCTGTTTTGGCGTGGTGGGCGTGGCTACACACAGAGGGGCGGGGAATCATGAGTGACAGCAGACCACTGCAGGCTCAAGATGGTCCATTTTTCATGTTGCCTTCAGGAAACCTGGGAATGAACATAATTTATCAAACACCTCCTGCACTGTATTATTTGATAATGTTTAGAAAACATGTCATGCATAACTGCTAAAACTCAGTTACTAAAGCTCTTTCAAGCAGTAATGTGTACAAATTACGCCGTAACTGATCAATTATGAGACGTTTTCCCAGCCACTACGTGAGAAGTGGTCATTTCCCATGCTCTCAAAGTAGCGCGCATTGTATCGGGTGGGGGCTGCTGTTAACTTGTCCCTCAGTGAACGATGGCGTCGTCTTCCAACAACACTGCTGGCGCGAACAATCAGGTGAGTGTTCAAGTTTGAAACAATTACACTGCAGTCTGTGTTTTTTTATTTTATAACGTTTTTTGCTGAAATGCTAGCTCAACAGAAACGCCTCGCTATCATTTCGGCTGAAACTTACTTCGAAAAGTAAAGTAATATTAACAATTTGATCCTTCCCCCAAAATATGGAAAACATTTTAAAAGACTCCATAAGTAATCGGGCTTAGGATGCAGTCTTCTTTCTCAAACCATGGTATCGGGGGAGTTTTAACAGTACTTTAGAAAATCTGGTATCGAGGCCGATACCGGTATCGGTGCATCCCTATGTTTAACATATTTCATAATTTCTGTTATGTTTTACCTATTTTTTTTTTTTTTATATATGTGTTTTTTAGAATGTGAACTACAATTCTACAGTGGAAGCCGCTGCACAGAATCTTATTACTGTGCTCACTCAGAATCTTTCTCAGGGACAGCACCAGGCAGCACAGGGAGCAAGGCAGGAACAGGGACCTCCCTCTGTAGATCAAGAGATGGCAAGGTTTTAAATTAAATATGAAAGAAAAATATTTAAAAAGTTTTTAACCTTTTTGGTGTGTTATAACTGTGCTGTCATTTTCATGTATTCTTCTAATTCTGTTCAGATCTTTCCCTGGTTTCTTTGGAAAAAAAAGTTTTCTTGGAAAACGAAAGATGCATAATCCAAGGATCCCTGTGACACCACCTTTTAAAGCATGGAAGCCAGACACTATCTCTACTTTTAAGATAAGGTTTAAAAATTTACTTTTTGCTAAAGCATATAGTTATGGCTGGACCAAGTGACCCTGAATGCTCCCTTAGTTATGCTGCAATAGGCATAGGCTGCCGGGGATTCACATGATGCATTGAGTTTTTCCACTATGTGTTAATAGACCTCTCTGCATTAAATCATATCTGTTATTAATCTCTGTCTCTCTTCCACACCATGTCTTTATCCTGTCTTCCTTCTCTCACCCCAACCGGTCCCAGCAGATGGCCGCCCCTCCCTGAGCCTGGTTCTGCCGTAGGTTTCTCCTTCCCACTGTCACCAATGTCCTTGCTCATAGGGGGTCATTTGATTGTTGGGTTTTTCTCTGTATCTACTATTGTAGGACCTACTGTACAATATAAAGCACCTTGAAGTGACTGTTTTTGTGATTTGGCGCTATATAAACAAACTTAAATTGAATTGAAGAGAAGAGAAGAAGACCGATAGGTGACTCTGTATGAGGTGCCGTAAGGGACATTATCACGGAAACGCTCTCACACACACTACTGAAATGCTCTCACACACTACTGAAACACTCTCACACACACTACTGAAATGCTCTCACACACACTAATGAAACGCTCTCACACACACTACTGAAACACTCTCACACACACTACTGAAATTTTACCTCTCACACACACTACTGAAACACTCTCACACACACTACTGAAACGCTCTCACATACACTACTGAAACGCTCTCACACACACTACTGAAACGCTCTCACACACACTACTGAAATTTTAGCTCTCACACACACTACTGAAACGCTCTCACACACACTACTGAAATGCTCTCACACACACTACTGAAACGCTCTCACACACACTAATGAAATGCTCTCACACACACTAATGAAATGCTCTCACACACACTACTGAAACGCTCTCACACACACTAATGAAATGCTCTCACAAACACTACTGAAATTTTAGCTCTCACACACACTACTGAAACGCTCTCACACACACTAATGAAATGCTCTCACACACACTACTGAAATGCTCTCACACACACTACTGAAACGCTCTCACACACACTAATGAAATGCTCTCACACACACTAATGAAATTTTAGCTCTCACACACACTACTGAAATTTTACCTCTCACACACACTACTGAAACGCTCTCACACACACTAATGAAATGCTCTCACACACACTAATGAAATGCTCTCACAAACACTACTGAAATTTTAGCTCTCACACACACTACTGAAATTTTACCTCTCACACACACTACTGAAACGCTCTCACACACACTAATGAAATGCTCTCACACACACTACTGAAATGCTCTCACACACACTACTGAAACGCTCTCACACACACTACTGAAACGCTCTCACACACACTAATGAAATGCTCTCACAAACACTACTGAAATTTTACCTCTCACACACAACACTACTGAAATGCTCTCACACACACTACTGAAACGCTCTCACACACACTAATGAAACGCTCTCACTCACACTACTGAAATTTTACCTCTCACACACAACACTACTGAAACGCTCTCACACACACTAATGAAATGCTCTCACAAACACTACTGAAATTTTAGCTCTCACACACACTACTGAAATTTTACCTCTCACACACACTACTGAAACGCTCTCACACACACTAATGAAATGCTCTCACACACACTACTGAAACGCTCTCACACACACTACTGAAACGCTCTCACACACACTAATGAAATGCTCTCACAAACACTACTGAAATTTTACCTCTCACACACAACACTACTGAAACGCTCTCACTCACACTACTGAAATTTTACCTCTCACACACACTACTGAAACGCTTTCACACACACTACTGAAACACTCTCACACACACTACTGAAACGCTCTCACACACACTACTGAAATTTTAGCTCTCACACACACTACTGAAACGCTCTCACACACACTACTGAAATGCTCTCACACACACTACTGAAACGCTCTCACACACACTAATGAAATGCTCTCACACACACTACTGAAATTTTACCTCTCACACACAACACTAATGAAACGCTCTCACTCACACTACTGAAATTTTACCTCTCACACACACTACTGAAACGCTTTCACACACACTACTGAAACACTCTCACACACACTACTGAAACGCTCTCACACACACTACTGAAATTTTAGCTCTCACACACACTACTGAAACGCTCTCACACACACTACTGAAATGCTCTCACACACACTACTGAAACGCTCTCACACACACTAATGAAATGCTCTCACACACACTAATGAAATTTTAGCTCTCACACACACTACTGAAATTTTACCTCTCACACACACTACTGAAACGCTCTCACACACACTAATGAAATGCTCTCACAAACACTACTGAAATTTTAGCTCTCACACACACTACTGAAATTTTACCTCTCACACACACTACTGAAACGCTCTCACACACACTAATGAAATGCTCTCACACACACTACTGAAACGCTCTCACACACACTACTGAAACGCTCTCACACACACTAATGAAATGCTCTCACACACACTACTGAAACGCTCTCACACACACTACTGAAATGCTCTCACACACACTACTGAAACGCTCTCACACACACTACTGAAACGCTCTCACACACACTAATGAAATGCTCTCACAAACACTACTGAAATTTTACCTCTCACACACAACACTACTGAAATGCTCTCACACACACTACTGAAATTTTACCTCTCACACACAACACTACTGAAATGCTCTCACAAACACTACTGAAATTTTACCTCTCACACACAACACTACTGAAATGCTCTCACAAACACTACTGAAATTTTACCTCTCACACACAACACTACTGAAATGCTCTCACACACACTACTGAAACGCTCTCACACACACTAATGAAACGCTCTCACTCACACTACTGAAATTTTACCTCTCACACACACTACTGAAACGCTCTCACACACACTACTGAAATTTCAGCTCTCACACACACTACTGAAATTTTACCTCTCACACACACTACTGAAACGCTCTCACACACACTACTGAAATGCTCTCACACACACTACTGAAACACTCTCACACACACTACTGAAACGCTCTCACACACACTACTGAAATTTTAGCTCTCACACACACTACTGAAACGCTCTCACACACACTACTGAAATGCTCTCACACACACTACTGAAACGCTCTCACACACACTAATGAAATGCTCTCACAAACACTACTGAAATTTTAGCTCTCACACACACTACTGAAATTTTACCTCTCACACACACTACTGAAACGCTCTCACACACACTAATGAAATGCTCTCACACACACTACTGAAATGCTCTCACACACACTACTGAAACGCTCTCACACACACTACTGAAACGCTCTCACACACACTAATGAAATGCTCTCACAAACACTACTGAAATTTTACCTCTCACACACAACACTACTGAAATGCTCTCACACACACTACTGAAACGCTCTCACACACACTAATGAAACGCTCTCACTCACACTACTGAAATTTTACCTCTCACACACACTACTGAAACGCTTTCACACACACTACTGAAACGCTCTCACACACACTACTGAAATTTCAGCTCTCACACACACTACTGAAATTTTACCTCTCACACACACTACTGAAACACTCTCACACACACTAATGAAATGCTCTCACACACACTACTGACATTTTACCTCTCACACACACTACTGAAATTTTACCTCTCACACACACTACTGAAATGCTCTCACACACACTACTGAAACACTCTCACACACACTACTGAAATTTCAGCTCTCACACACACTACTGAAATTTTACCTCTCACACACACTAATGAAACGCTCTCACACACACTAATGAAACGCTCTCACTCACACTACTGAAATTTTACCTCTCACACACACTACTGAAACACTCTCACACACACAACTGAAACGCTCTCACACACACTACTGAAACGCTCTCACACACACTACTGAAATGCTCTCACACACACTACTGAAACGCTCTCACACACACTACTGAAATGCTCTCACACACACTACTGAAACACTCTCACACACACTACTGAAATTTCAGCTCTCACACACACTACTGAAATTTTACCTCTCACACACACTAATGAAACGCTCTCACACACACTAATGAAACGCTCTCACTCACACTACTGAAATTTTACCTCTCACACACACTACTGAAACACTCTCACACACACAACTGAAACGCTCTCACACACACTACTGAAACGCTCTCACACACACTACTGAAATGCAGTCACGCACTCCACTGAAACCAGAGGCATTTCCGCTGAACAGGAAGTTGCTTCCTGACAAGGAAACTGATGGAAAAAGTGGTATATTTCAAAACACTACAAGGATGTCTACTGTTTCCCCTAAGCTTTTTATATTGGCAACTCAGTTGTTAACACTGTTAATCAAAAATTCTAATGTCATACAAGGAATATCAATTTTTAATAAAGACTTCAAAATAAGTCAATTCACAGATGATACATCTATTTTTTTTTTTGAAAGAAAATTTGTGGTAGAGAAAACAAAATTTTCTCTAAAGCTTCTCGTTTATCTCTCAGTATCAAAACATGTGAACTTCTCCCGATTCATACAAGCTGTGACTCCTCAATAGCTTTGGTTAGAGTTGAACCTAAAGTTAAATATATAGGGCTGATAATATCTAAAAAACCCAATTAGCAGAGAAGACACCAATATTTCTAACTGTATCATGGAGATGAAAAAATCACTTAGCCACTGCTTAATCAGAGACCTCGCTATTTTTGGCAGAAACATCCTATCTAAAGCTGAAGGCATCTCCAAATTAATTTATCCTTCTCACTCTCTATATATCTCCTCTAAAAGCATTAATAAGGCTAACACAGTTATTTTCGATTTTTTGTGGAGGAATAAAACCCATTACATTGAAAGATCTCAGCCTGTGAAGGAATACAATAAAGGTATCAAAACTCCAGAATTAGAATTTTTGGTTGGCACGCTTAGAATTAAATGGTTAAAATCCTGTCTGTCACAGCCAGACTCTACTTAGCTCCACATCCCATGATCCTTGTTTAATAAAATAGGAGGATTGGACTTTATTTTGAAATGTGATTTGGAGGTAAATAAAATCCCCATGAAGATATCAAACTTTCCAAAACAGAATTTGCATTTTTGGGAAAATGAGATTTACCCACAACTTCTCCCCATAATTCAACCTTATGGAATCATAGGGTAATAACACTTAATCAAAAATCAATTTTCAAGAGTGACTGGTTTAAACAAAAAGATTATATTCATAACAGATTTGTTGGATGATAATGGTGTCATTCTAAGTTACACAGACTTTTCAGAAAAATATTGTCTAAACTGTTCTCAAAGAGAATATAACAAATTTTGTGAACTGGTCCCACTGCCTCTGCTTCATTTGATTAAAAATTTTATGATATACAATAATTTCTCATCAGTGCTCCCAAATTTATTGCTAGGGCAATGTCAGCTGTTTGATAAAAATGCAATAAGAAATTTATTAGTAGTTTCTTCAAAGACAAAATATTTCATAGTTACAACAGAACGGTTACATTGCATGGTTCTAATTTAGTTATTTCATATACTGGATAAAGCATACCAAAAATTTATGAAATAGCCTATTGTACCTAAAGTTAAAGAAACACACTTTAAAGTAATAAACAAAATTAATCCTGTGGCAGAATTTCTAAAAAAAAAAGAGATTTGGCTTTGAGGTGGATCAGTGTTCTTTTTGTACTGATGAAAATGAAACCCTAGAACATCTTTTTTTTCTATGCCCTATCACACAATGCATTTGATGCAATTTAAATTGGATTTCCCTAAATATTAATGATGTGCCACTATTTGAATTACATAATAATTTTTTTATATGGATCATCTAGCATTGAGTGTCTCAGACATTATTAACATCATCATACTTTTGAGTAAATATCATATCCATTGTGCTAAATGGAGGAACGCTAAGCCTTCTCTCCCTGGTTTTATTGATGATTTTAAGATATTTTTTTCTTTGCTAAAAAAGAAAAAAAAGCACATATGCCAAAAAAAAAAAAACAACGCCTTCCTGTTCAACTGAAATGCCTTGTTTTTTCAGTAGTGTGTGTGAGAGCGTTTCAGTAGTATGTGTGACAGGTAAAATTTCAGTAGTGTGTGTGAGAGCGTTTCAGTGATGATGTCCCTTACGGCACCTCATAACTCTCAGTGATTCCTCTGCAGTGAATCCACAGAGTCAAGCAAACGTAACTGTAGTGGTAAACTTTTCCACAGCATTGGTGCAACAGACTGAAAGGCTCTGTCCCCTTTTGTCTTCAGTCGTGTACGGGGAACAACCAACAGACTCTGAGTCTGTGAGCGGAGATGACGAGCAGCAGTGTATTTTATAAGAAGCTTGGATAAATAATCTGGGGATTGGACGTTTAGCGCTCTGTATGTTAAAACAAGAATTTTAAAGTGAATTCTAAACTATATTGGGAGCCAATGTAAAGAATATAAGATGGGAGTGATGTGAACACGCTTGGTAGAACGAGTTAGTAGTCTGGCTGCTGCATTTTGTATTGCCTGGAGGCGAGAGAGAGATGATTTATCCAAGCTAGTAAACAGGGAATTACAGTAATCTAAGCATGATGACACAAATGCATGAATGAGTTTTTCCAGTTCAGCTGAAAAGACCATATGTCGCAGTTTAGAGATGTTTCTTAAATGATAGAAACAGGAACGAGACAAAGATTTTACACGAGAGTCAAGGCCCAGAGAAGAGTCAAATATTACTCCGAGATTTCGAATATTTGACTTGACAGATGGACAGAAGGAGGCAAGAACCTGACTGATTTTGGAATGTAGCTCAGGAGGAGCTATGATCATGGTCTCGGTCTTGTTAGTATTTAGAACAAGGTAGTTGCTTGAAAGCCAATCAGAAACCTGGGTTAAGCACTGGACTAGGCTGGACAGCCTATCCAGCTGATGAGGCTTAACCCTTTAAGACCTACCATAGAACCAAGTCTGCCAGAGCTTATATTATATTTTTACATGCTGTAGTGCCATTTTTGGGAGCATTTCAAGTTGATATACATCAATACAACCATTATAGCCCAAATTTTAATAACATGTATGCATTAAGTGCATAGTAATTACATAAATTGCAAAAAAGTGCAATAAACGACAAAAAATTGAAAATCGTTTTTGTTTTTTTAACATATATTTCTAGTTAGAGAAATTTAAGAGGCTTATCCCTCAAAACTGTAAATACAAACTAGTTTCCCACCACAGGAAATTTATTTTAAGTGTCTTCATAGTTTTATTTTTGAAATACACCAATTTTCATATACTGCAGGAAAAGCGAAAATAAATATTATAATGGAAATTTGCAAAAAAACAGAATATGCATAAAAAAAAACTATTTCCAGCAGTGCAATTTGAGTTCTAAGCATCCCAGAAACGACACAGAAAGTCATGAAGTCAAAGATAACTTTTAAAAACACCAGTATAGGCTCATGAGGCCCCGATGGTAAAAAACTACATTTCCGTAAAATGATGTCACTTCTGGTTTCCGGCAGGTCATGGCGGACACGCGATAGTTTGCGCTGATGGACGTAGGAAGTGTTATGAACAGCTGATCGGATCGGCAAAGCGTGTTTCTGGAATATTATGTTTTTGTTGCTGCAAGTGCTTTTTATGCAATTTTTGCAAAGCTACATGTGGAAGGAAACTGTGACCTAGGACAAGCTGATAGCATAAGATGTAAGTACGACTCCTCCGGTTTCATGTGCAAAAAAAAATTATTGCGCTAGCTTACGTGGTTGCAGGATTTAAAAATAGTTACGCAAAATGGAACGTGTCTGCTCCGACCGGCCTTAAAGGGTTAAAGGACATATGGAGCTGAATGTCATCAGCATTAAAATGATAAGACAGGTCACTAAAAGATTGAATGATACCAGCTAAAGGAAGCATATAAAAAGAAAATAATAATGGACCTAAAACTGAACCCTGTGGAACCCCACAGGTCAGGGCAGCAATGTCAGTAGTGAACCTGTCAGTCCTAACAGAAAAGGTCCTGTCTGATAAGTAGGAAGAAAACCAGTCTAGGGCAGAGCCAGATATACCAGCCAAAACCTTGAGCTTGTTAAGTAGGATTTTGTGGTCGATGGTGTCACTACTAATAAGATGGCACCTGTTCAAGATGGCGGCCAACCAAACCGGTTTGAGAACCAGTTTGACCGGTTTCGTGCATGTGTATGCGCGTTCAGGTGTGCTGGGGGGTCATGCGAGTTCATGTGTGGAAACACACAGGGGTTAAAGAGGTTATATGAGTTTATAGGTTTATATGAGTTCATGTGTTTTTGACTGGTTTTTAATTTAAACAAACCATAGGGTTTTTAATTAAACTATTTTTATCACTTTGGTATGTCTCAACATTCAGTTATGCAAACATATGTGTCCTTAAGAGCACTTCTTTGTTTTGCGGGCGGTGTGGAAGGCGTTTTGCTTCGCAGTGCACATTAACAAAGCGGGGATGCTTTTTATTTACATCTAGTCAAAAGTGGTACTAATTGTGTTTTAACCACACTAATTTTATCATTCTGACAATGTCCCAGCAGCACACAGCGATGCAACCATTTTATTTTAAAAACGGCACAAATGCGAATTTCTTCTGAATGGGTAATGTCAGCCTGTTCACAAGCGTTTCATTTAATAAAACCACTAGTTTTAATTTAACTAGTTTTACGCATCTACTGGGGTTTCTTTCAAAGGTTGATGCGATCATTTTATTTAAAAATCGGGATTTCGGAATGTTGAACTAAGCGGGAGACAGAGCCAGCTAGTTTTTAACACAGTAAATGGTCACAAATAACATTCAGTCCCTTTAGAAAATAAATGCTATAAGCAGGCAGTATCGCTCTTTTCAAACTAATTGTGTTTTAATCACACTCATTTTGTGATTCTGATGTCACAGCATACAGCGATGCATGCCTTTTATTTTAAAAACGGCACAAGTGGGAATTTCTTCTGTACGGGTAATTTCAACCTGTTCACAAGCGTTTCATTTAATCAAACCACTAGTTTTTAATCTAATTAGTTTTACGCATGTACTGGGTTTCTTTCACGGATTGATGCGATCATTTTATTTAAAAATCGGGATTTCGGAATATTGATCCAAGAGGGAGAGAGGGCCAGCTAGTTTTTCAACACAGTAAATGGTCACAAATAACATTCAGCCCTTTAGAAAATAAATGCTATAAGCCTAATTCTAAAACACGCTGCACATGATGTCACCTTTTCACCCAAAGCAACCAGTATCGCTCTTTTCAAACTAATCCTGTTTTAATCACACTCATTTTGTGATTCTGATGTCACAGCATGCAGCGATGCATGCCTTTTATTTTAAAAACGGATCAAACGGGCATTTCTTCTGTAAGGGGTTTCATGGTTTCAGAGTAGTTTTTAACACAACAGATGGTCGCAAATAACATTCAGCCCTTTAGAAAATAAATGTTATAAGCAGGCAGTATCGGTCTTTTCAACAGCCGGTTAATTGTTTGAAATTTTTCAGGATTGCAAAAGCCCACTGCGGGTATCATTTAATTGTTGTGATTCCTTAGGAAAAGGTAAAAGCCGACAGGTGTACCGGTCAGGTGGGGACCCCGCCTATTGTCTGAAGTATCGGTTCATTTGTAATTCCTTAGGAAAAGGTAAAAGTCCCGCAGATGTACCAGTCATGCAAGTTCTCGCCTATTTTCTGAAGTAGCCAGCAACAGCGGACCCTTAGGCCTATCTTGGTCAGTTACACGGGAGCTCCCCAACTGCGTGCCCCACCCTCATTGTTTTAAACTTGTACAGCAAGGTGATGCCCTGCAGGTGTATCGCCCCCCAGACTTATCGGCAACCCAGCTACTGTTTTGGAAGCACCCGGTCCTATATGAAGAGTTCCTCAGAGCCTGAGACCCTCGCCATTTCGCGTCAGGACCAGCGCCAGTGCAGACCATTTTCTACCCACACAGAGCGTTTCTGACCAGCCGGCGTTGCTTATGCATAAGAGAAAAGCGACAATACAACGCGGTTCTCTGCTCCAAGACATCCGCGGTCCTTTCACACGGTAAGGATGTGTGTTATAGCCAGCGCTTCATAAATGTCTGTCTGGCAGCGTAGATTATTTAAACTGTTTTTAAAACGTGACTCGTTTGTTGTCCAAAAAACATTTCCTCTAAATTTGCAAAGTTACTGATTTAAAAATATATATTTTCGAATTTTTAGTTGGATGTCGAGCATATTTGTATAGCAAAATTCACAGTGGTATAACCATAAAAGATTGTGCACCAATGCACTCTAATGCAAGCCTTTAAACTGTAAGCTGATAAGTGCATGAAGTATACCTCAATAGCTGAAAAGAGTCTGCATCCATAATTTGTGGATCTATTGATTTGTTTTTAATGTGGCACTTTTTTCACGAACTGCAGATGATGAAATCCTCTTTATTTGAGAAAGTGTCCCTAAGCTACTGCGGCTCATACTTACTGAGTTCCCTAGCTACTTCTTTACTATGTCAGTAAACTTTTTGAACAAGGCAGGTATCATAGATTTAAAGACACATCTTAATTGAACCAAAGGCAAAAGTTGGAATGAATTATATGTGGTTGTTCATATTAAAGCCATCAAAGAGTGAAAATCCAAAAAGCTGCTGCAATCCTTTGTATTAATGATCTCTCTTCCTCCCTCTCTCTCTGCGTTGTTGTTCTTGTGTGCGTGTGTGTGTGCGTGTGTGTGTGTGTGAGAGAGTGCGTGTGTGTGCGTGTGAGTGCGTGCGTGCTCGCAGAAGCAGACAGGAGCTTTTTTTTTTTTTGAATGCATCTCCAATCAGCTTTTTTTTTTTTTTTTTGTAACAAGAAGTGTAACTCATACATTGCAATAAATGCATTCTGCTACATCTGCTAACGAGAGAACATGTTTTTTCATCATAAAGACTGTGATATGAAGCATTGTTAAGGTGTCACCTCAGTAATGCTGCTGAGGGAAACAAGTATTGACTCATTTCTTTTTAAATACATGACTTAAAAAAACTAAAATCTAATTTCAGGGGTTTATTGTAAGTTTACAGAATATAACAGCTGGAAAGACGATGAGTTTTACTTCTCACTGTCCGTGTTATGTTTTAGTATCCATTAGCATGTATGCTACTTTGCTCTGTGGACTGTAAAATGTTTCATTGTATTCATGAAATAAACCAGACTTTCAATGCCTGAATCTTTTACCGTTTTTCTGCTTTTGTTCACCCCAAGTTGACAAAACCCGCAGACATCCTGAGTTTACTCACTAAAATGTGGAGCAATCTCAGTGTATTTAGCTGCTTTTACCCTAAACACAATCAGCTGACTGAGAGAAATGTCTGTAGTCCTCACTTTGGTCATTATGAATGTTGAAGGAGATTTGTTCCATAGACACCTTATTTCCTACACTTAATCCAACACTACTATGTTATATTTAAACCCAGATTCCTTTTATAGATTGCAGTGAAATTTGTTAAGCCATTGCTTAATGGGACAGATGTACAAGTTGCTCTTTACTAGCACTTTGTAGATAAGTTTGTTGCTGGACAATAAAGCTAGCAGTCTCACATTCTCTTTAGATTTTTGAAGTTTTGTGTGTAATGGTTTAGTCTCGCACACCTTACCCTTTTCTTCCCAGTATCACAACAGTATGACTCTCAAAGTGCGGCTCAGTAAACAAACAAGGACTCTGAATTCAGAACAGAAAGATACAGTTGGACGATTAATGATTGCGTTTTTTTTTTTTTGTTTGTTTTTTTGTTTTTTTATGATGCGTAGTAAACTACCCCCTCTTCTTCTTCTCTGTGTTGATGTTGTTCTTGTGTGTGCGTGAATGCCTTAGAAGTCAAAGTATACATTAGCCATACTTACAAAAAACATTTTTTAATTTCATTTAGAAGTGAGATTCTAAGTTGTAAGAAGAAATCTTATGCTCAGCCAGGAGTATGTTTCCCCACTTTTACAATGCTAAGATGTCAAATCCGTGATCCAACAGATGGTTTGTCGCATGCGGGCAAGAAGGGCAAGCCATCCCTTACTCACACAACCTCACACACTATAGATTTTTAAAGTTCTTTTGTACAACAGTTATAACTTCTACTTTAGTTTTTTTTACTGGGATATTTATTGTCAAACTATGCAATTTTCCAAATGTGTGTGGAGTAAAATGTTGTGACCAAGAATCATTCAGGATTAACAACACAAACTGTTTTGATAGCAGAAACAGTCTGGCTTATAGTTCCCATACTTTACCACTAGTTTTACAAACACATTCTTCTTCATGTCTGTTTACATGGTTTTTATGAAACTGGTTTTCATTTGTACAACCAACGTCTAACTTTTCTTTGCTCCCCAGTATAAATGCAAGAATTTTGCAAGCTTTATTGAAACTGTCACAATTTAACACTCAACGCCATAAACAGAGTTGATCCATGTCTCTGTGGACACTGTTTCATACATCAACAGCTCTGAAAATCACTTTTAAAGTAATGTAGAACATGATCTCTCTCACTCTCAGCGTCTCTAAAAACCCAGCAAACTGACAATCACCTCTAAACAAGGGGGGGTTAGTTTATAGGTTTTCTTTTTGTTTGTTTGTTTGTTTGTTTTTGTTTTTTATCAGGCGCAACACCATGTAACGCATGGCTGTTAGACTCTTTTACCAGACCATGTTGCTAGCCCAACCACCAGGCTCAGGGTTTCTGACCTCTAACCCTGGCTGCCAAATGTGGCTCTGACCCTCTTGGGCCTTTTCACCACCGGACTAAGTTTGTAGTCTCACCTACTAATATTATTTTATTATAGCACAATATTCAGCTTGGTTAACTTACTACTTTGACTTTCTTACTTTGAGCACATTTCTGAGCCCATCAGTATTTCTGACACTAGCAGCTATACTTCTGCTTAAGTAAAAAAATGCCCGTACTATCGGTATATAAAGCTGTCTGTAATTCTTGAACAATTCATGCAAAAATTATACATTAAACCTGCACCACAGCTAACTCTTCTTAATAACCAATAACATGTGTATTTCTTAGATCTAGTGATACAGCCAAAACACTCTGCGTGCATAATGCTATATTCTCTCCCAGCGTACCCTTGTCTCACAACAGGGTGATTCCCAAAGTACGACTCAATAAACAGAGACTCTAAAACCAGAACAGAAAGATAAAGTTGGAAGATCAAAGATTAAGGTTTGTGTTTTTATAGCATAAAGTAAATTGTCCCCTTGTCTTCTAGGCCTTGGCGTGCGTACCTTAGAAGTCAGATTATACATTAGTCATACTTCCAAAAACATTTTGAATTCCATTTATAACTGAGATGTCAAGCTGTTTTTCAGAGATCTTATGCTCACCAGGAGCAAGTATCCCCAACTTCAAAACCTTAAAGTGTCAAATTCACAAACCCAACATGGGCTCATTCAACACAGGGGCCAGAAGTGCATGTCACCCTTTACTGACACACTGTAAATAAGTTCAATACAGGGCAACGCGGCTAACAGCCTTGGAAACGCTTTACATGAAATAAAACTTTTTAGAAAACCCTTTACAAGAATAAATGTGATGATGTGTTTTACCTGAATCAAATGTATTTGTTTGTTTACTTGAAATAAAACTTATTTTGGAAACCCTGTACATGAAGTAAAAAGTATCGTGTTGTAAGTTCTGGCATTAATATTTCCAGCTGATAAGGAGACGTATTGCATTTCAAACACTTCATATCCTACCCGCCCTTTAAGATCATCCCACTTCCAGATCAAGCCCCACCTTCTGTTATTTTAAAACAATACCGCCGTCTCATTCCTCCAAAACCTTTTTTATCTCAAAACAGCGAGAAGGATGGACTGTGCACCCCTGCGTCACACTGAGGAGGAGGACAGTTCCTCGGACGAGGGCTCTTTAGTACCTGACACGCCCGGTTACTATCGCCCCTTGGAGAAGCAGCAGCAGCAAGCCATCGAGCTTGACGGTCGGGCTTCTTCTTTATTCATCGATACCGTGAAAACAGCTGTGTATCACCTAGTCAACCTAGTAATCAACAAGTACCTCACTGACGAATGCAGTGGCTGTAAGTTCGATCACCCCAGCCAGAGACAGCATGAGTGTCTGCAAGTGTTGGAGGATGACTTTTACGCTGAAAATTATTATAGCATCCGAAAAAGACTCCTCACCCCTCGTTTCATTCCTTCCATTCAACGTCTGCTGATTGCCCGCAACATCAAAATGGACGATGTCAAAGTCCGCACGGTGGCGGAGACTCTCTTGCACGAACTAAAAACGGTAAAGAAAGTCTTTGACGCCATCGCCGAGGCATACGACAATCTGGTGGGGTTGGACGTGGTGAAAATCGGACAGCTACGGTTGGTCACAGAGTGTTACAAAGGAGGCTGCTAATGTTTTCTCTGAAACACTGATTCTTTCCAAAAAAACCCAAAAAACGTATTGAACCGTATCTTTCAAACAGCTACCCTGCTTATTTTTTTCAAACAAGCATCCAGATTTTTCTTTTTAAAATGTGTAACCTGCATTTTACCACATTTTTAAAAGCATGTATCCTTTTTTAAACATAAATTTAAAACATGTATCCTGATATATGGTCACCCTTCCAAGGCCCTGAGAAATTACCCAAATCACTATGGGATAAGGATGGGGACTTACCCTCTGTACCCACGTAAACGGTGATGAATTGTGAAGCTACAGTTCTTTTCTGTAAAAAAGCATTTTTATTTTGTATATAAATAAAATGTTGATGTTATGCGACGGGATTGTGTGCTTCAATTTTACTTATAATGTGCCAAATCACTACAATGGATGGCTCAAGACGATGCCGTCCAGAGCAAGGATCTTGTTAGCCACAGTGTTTCCAAGATTTTCAAGTCCCATTACAATAACCTCAGTTTTATCTGAACTTAGTAGCAGAAAATTAAAGCTCATTATCTATCTAAAACATCCCAACTGTTTAACCAATAAAAGTGGGTATCATCTGCATAGCTGTGAAAATGTATGCTATGCCTTCTAAAGCATGTATAATGTAAACAGAACTGGTATTAGCACAGAAGTCCTTGGAGCTTCATAATTAACCTCAGTGTGTGTGAAGAGGACTCTCCATTTAATGATAGCTGTAATAAAATGTTATGGTCAGCGGTATTAGATGCTGCAATTTGGTCTAGCAGGAAAGATTTCAACATTTCAATATGATCGAAGGCTGAAAACTGATTAGATTAATTTCTGATTACCTTTTCTGTGGTTCTTCAAGTTTGCAACATCGAACATATTAAAGGATGATTTAAGGCTGTTTTGGAGCTTAAGGTTCACAGAAAAGGTAATCAGAAATTAATCTAATCAGTTTTCAGCCTTCGATCATATTGAAATGTTGAAATCTTTCCTGCTAGACCAAATTGCAGCATCTAATACCGCTGACCATAACATTTTATTACAGCTATCATTAAATGGAGAGTCCTCTTCACACACACTGAGGTTAATTATGAAGCTCCAAGGACTTCTGTGCTAATACCAGTTCTGTTTACATTATACATGCTTTAGAAGGCATAGCATACATTTTCACAGCTATGCAGATGATACCCACTTTTATTGGTTAAACAGTTGGGATGTTTTAGATAGATAATGAGCTTTAATTTTCTGCTACTAAGTTCAGATAAAACTGAGGTTATTGTAATGGGACTTGAAAATCTTGGAAACACTGTGGCTAACAAGATCCTTGCTCTGGACGGCATCGTCTTGAGCCATCCATTGTAGTGATTTGGCACATTATAAGTAAAATTGAAGCACACAATCCCGTCGCATAACATCAACATTTTATTTATATACAAAATAAAAATGCTTTTTTACAGAAAAGAACTGTAGCTTCACAATTCATCACCGTTTACGTGGGTACAAAGGGTAAGTCCCCATCCTTATCCCATAGTGATTTGGGTAATTTCTCAGGGCCTTGGAAGGGTGACCATATATCAGGATACATGTTTTAAATTTATGTTTAAAAAAGGATACATGCTTTTAAAAATGTGGTAAAATGCAGGTTACACATTTTAAAAAGAAAAATCTGGATGCTTGTTTGAAAAAAATAAGCAGGGTAGCTGTTTGAAAGATACGGTTCAATACGTTTTTTGGGTTTTTTTGGAAAGAATCAGTGTTTCAGAGAAAACATTAGCAGCCTCCTTTGTAACACTCTGTGACCAACCGTAGCTGTCCGATTTTCACCACGTCCAACCCCACCAGATTGTCGTATGCCTCGGCGATGGCGTCAAAGACTTTCTTTACCGTTTTTAGTTCGTGCAAGAGAGTCTCCGCCACCGTGCGGACTTTGACATCGTCCATTTTGATGTTGCGGGCAATCAGCAGACGTTGAATGGAAGGAATGAAACGAGGGGTGAGGAGTCTTTTTCGGATGCTATAATAATTTTCAGCGTAAAAGTCATCCTCCAACACTTGCAGACACTCATGCTGTCTCTGGCTGGGGTGATCGAACTTACAGCCACTGCATTCGTCAGTGAGGTACTTGTTGATTACTAGGTTGACTAGGTGATACACAGCTGTTTTCACGGTATCGATGAATAAAGAAGAAGCCCGACCGTCAAGCTCGATGGCTTGCTGCTGCTGCTTCTCCAAGGGGCGATAGTAACCGGGCGTGTCAGGTACTAAAGAGCCCTCGTCCGAGGAACTGTCCTCCTCCTCAGTGTGACGCAGGGGTGCACAGTCCATCCTTCTCGCTGTTTTGAGATAAAAAAGGTTTTGGAGGAATGAGACGGCGGTATTGTTTTAAAATAACAGAAGGTGGGGCTTGATCTGGAAGTGGGATGATCTTAAAGGGCGGGTAGGATATGAAGTGTTTGAAATGCAATACGTCTCCTTATCAGCTGGAAATATTAATGCCAGAACTTACAACACGATACTTTTTACTTCATGTACAGGGTTTCCAAAATAAGTTTTATTTCAAGTAAACAAACAAATACATTTGATTCAGGTAAAACACATCATCACATTTATTCTTGTAAAGGGTTTTCTAAAAAGTTTTATTTCATGTAAAGCGTTTCCAAGGCTGTTAGCCGCGTTGCCCTGTATTGAACTTATTTACAGTGTGTCAGTAAAGGGTGACATGCACTTCTGGCCCCTGTGTTGAATGAGCCCATGTTGGGTTTGTGAATTTGACACTTTAAGGTTTTGAAGTTGGGGATACTTGCTCCTGGTGAGCATAAGATCTCTGAAAAACAGCTTGACATCTCAGTTATAAATGGAATTCAAAATGTTTTTGGAAGTATGACTAATGTATAATCTGACTTCTAAGGTACGCACGCCAAGGCCTAGAAGACAAGGGGACAATTTACTTTATGCTATAAAAACACAAACCTTAATCTTTGATCTTCCAACTTTATCTTTCTGTTCTGGTTTTAGAGTCTCTGTTTATTGAGTCGTACTTTGGGAATCACCCTGTTGTGAGACAAGGGTACGCTGGGAGAGAATATAGCATTATGCACGCAGAGTGTTTTGGCTGTATCACTAGATCTAAGAAATACACATGTTATTGGTTATTAAGAAGAGTTAGCTGTGGTGCAGGTTTAATGTATAATTTTTGCATGAATTGTTCAAGAATTACAGACAGCTTTATATACCGATAGTACGGGCATTTTTTTACTTAAGCAGAAGTATAGCTGCTAGTGTCAGAAATACTGATGGGCTCAGAAATGTGCTCAAAGTAAGAAAGTCAAAGTAGTAAGTTAACCAAGCTGAATATTGTGCTATAATAAAATAATATTAGTAGGTGAGACTACAAACTTAGTCCGGTGGTGAAAAGGCCCAAGAGGGTCAGAGCCACATTTGGCAGCCAGGGTTAGAGGTCAGAAACCCTGAGCCTGGTGGTTGGGCTAGCAACATGGTCTGGTAAAAGAGTCTAACAGCCATGCGTTACATGGTGTTGCGCCTGATAAAAAACAAAAACAAACAAACAAACAAACAAAAAGAAAACCTATAAACTAACCCCCCCTTGTTTAGAGGTGATTGTCAGTTTGCTGGGTTTTTAGAGACGCTGAGAGTGAGAGAGATCATGTTCTACATTACTTTAAAAGTGATTTTCAGAGCTGTTGATGTATGAAACAGTGTCCACAGAGACATGGATCAACTCTGTTTATGGCGTTGAGTGTTAAATTGTGACAGTTTCAATAAAGCTTGCAAAATTCTTGCATTTATACTGGGGAGCAAAGAAAAGTTAGACGTTGGTTGTACAAATGAAAACCAGTTTCATAAAAACCATGTAAACAGACATGAAGAAGAATGTGTTTGTAAAACTAGTGGTAAAGTATGGGAACTATAAGCCAGACTGTTTCTGCTATCAAAACAGTTTGTGTTGTTAATCCTGAATGATTCTTGGTCACAACATTTTACTCCACACACATTTGGAAAATTGCATAGTTTGACAATAAATATCCCAGTAAAAAAAACTAAAGTAGAAGTTATAACTGTTGTACAAAAGAACTTTAAAAATCTATAGTGTGTGAGGTTGTGTGAGTAAGGGATGGCTTGCCCTTCTTGCCCGCATGCGACAAACCATCTGTTGGATCACGGATTTGACATCTTAGCATTGTAAAAGTGGGGAAACATACTCCTGGCTGAGCATAAGATTTCTTCTTACAACTTAGAATCTCACTTCTAAATGAAATTAAAAAATGTTTTTTGTAAGTATGGCTAATGTATACTTTGACTTCTAAGGCATTCACGCACACACAAGAACAACATCAACACAGAGAAGAAGAAGAGGGGGTAGTTTACTACGCATCATAAAAAAACAAAAAAACAAACAAAAAAAAAAAAACGCAATCATTAATCGTCCAACTGTATCTTTCTGTTCTGAATTCAGAGTCCTTGTTTGTTTACTGAGCCGCACTTTGAGAGTCATACTGTTGTGATACTGGGAAGAAAAGGGTAAGGTGTGCGAGACTAAACCATTACACACAAAACTTCAAAAATCTAAAGAGAATGTGAGACTGCTAGCTTTATTGTCCAGCAACAAACTTATCTACAAAGTGCTAGTAAAGAGCAACTTGTACATCTGTCCCATTAAGCAATGGCTTAACAAATTTCACTGCAATCTATAAAAGGAATCTGGGTTTAAATATAACATAGTAGTGTTGGATTAAGTGTAGGAAATAAGGTGTCTATGGAACAAATCTCCTTCAACATTCATAATGACCAAAGTGAGGACTACAGACATTTCTCTCAGTCAGCTGATTGTGTTTAGGGTAAAAGCAGCTAAATACACTGAGATTGCTCCACATTTTAGTGAGTAAACTCAGGATGTCTGCGGGTTTTGTCAACTTGGGGTGAACAAAAGCAGAAAAACGGTAAAAGATTCAGGCATTGAAAGTCTGGTTTATTTCATGAATACAATGAAACATTTTACAGTCCACAGAGCAAAGTAGCATACATGCTAATGGATACTAAAACATAACACGGACAGTGAGAAGTAAAACTCATCGTCTTTCCAGCTGTT
The DNA here is from genome assembly GCF_036321145.2 of Pelmatolapia mariae. NCBI lineage: Eukaryota > Metazoa > Chordata > Actinopteri > Cichliformes > Cichlidae > Pelmatolapia > Pelmatolapia mariae. The sequence goes on from NC_086229.1 coordinate 36,296,769, forward strand.
ATATTCTGTAAACTTACAATAAACCCCTGAAATTAGATTTTAGTTTTTTTAAGTCATGTATTTAAAAAGAAATGAGTCAATACTTGTTTCCCTCAGCAGCATTACTGAGGTGACACCTTAACAATGCTTCATATCACAGTCTTTATGATGAAAAAACATGTTCTCTCGTTAGCAGATGTAGCAGAATGCATTTATTGCAATGTATGAGTTACACTTCTTGTTACAAAAAAAAAAAAAAAAAGCTGATTGGAGATGCATTCAAAAAAAAAAAAAGCTCCTGTCTGCTTCTGCGAGCACGCACGCACTCACACGCACACACACGCACTCTCTCACACACACACACACGCACACACACACGCACACAAGAACAACAACGCAGAGAGAGAGGGAGGAAGAGAGATCATTAATACAAAGGATTGCAGCAGCTTTTTGGATTTTCACTCTTTGATGGCTTTAATATGAACAACCACATATAATTCATTCCAACTTTTGCCTTTGGTTCAATTAAGATGTGTCTTTAAATCTATGATACCTGCCTTGTTCAAAACGTTTACTGACATAGTAAAGAAGTAGCTAGGGAACTCAGTAAGTATGAGCCGCAGTAGCTTAGGGACACTTTCTCAAATAAAGAGGATTTCATCATCTGCAGTTCGTGAAAAAAGTGCCACATTAAAAACAAATCAATAGATCCACAAATTATGGATGCAGACTCTTTTCAGCTATTGAGGTATACTTCATGCACTTATCAGCTTACAGTTTAAAGGCTTGCATTAGAGTGCATTGGTGCACAATCTTTTATGGTTATACCACTGTGAATTTTGCTATACAAATATGCTCGACATCCAACTAAAAATTCGAAAATATATATTTTTAAATCAGTAACTTTGCAAATTTAGAGGAAATGTTTTTTGGACAACAAATGAGTCACGTTTTAAAAACAGTTTAAATAATCTACGCTGCCAGACAGACATTTATGAAGCGCTGGCTATAACACACATCCTTACCGTGTGAAAGGACCGCGGATGTCTTGGAGCAGAGAACCGCGTTGTATTGTCGCTTTTCTCTTATGCATAAGCAACGCCGGCTGGTCAGAAACGCTCTGTGTGGGTAGAAAATGGTCTGCACTGGCGCTGGTCCTGACGCGAAATGGCGAGGGTCTCAGGCTCTGAGGAACTCTTCATATAGGACCGGGTGCTTCCAAAACAGTAGCTGGGTTGCCGATAAGTCTGGGGGGCGATACACCTGCAGGGCATCACCTTGCTGTACAAGTTTAAAACAATGAGGGTGGGGCACGCAGTTGGGGAGCTCCCGTGTAACTGACCAAGATAGGCCTAAGGGTCCGCTGTTGCTGGCTACTTCAGAACATAGGCGAGAACTTGCATGACTGGTACATCTGCGGGACTTTTACCTTTTCCTAAGGAATTACAAATGAACCGATACTTCAGACAATAGGCGGGGTCCCCACCTGACCGGTACACCTGTCGGCTTTTACCTTTTCCTAAGGAATCACAACAATTAAATGATACCCGCAGTGGGCTTTTGCAATCCTGAAAAATTTCAAACAATTAACCGGCTGTTGAAAAGACCGATACTGCCTGCTTATAACATTTATTTTCTAAAGGGCTGAATGTTATTTGCGACCATCTGTTGTGTTAAAAACTACTCTGAAACCATGAAACCCCTTACAGAAGAAATGCCCGTTTGATCCGTTTTTAAAATAAAAGGCATGCATCGCTGCATGCTGTGACATCAGAATCACAAAATGAGTGTGATTAAAACAGGATTAGTTTGAAAAGAGCGATACTGGTTGCTTTGGGTGAAAAGGTGACATCATGTGCAGCGTGTTTTAGAATTAGGCTTATAGCATTTATTTTCTAAAGGGCTGAATGTTATTTGTGACCATTTACTGTGTTGAAAAACTAGCTGGCCCTCTCTCCCTCTTGGATCAATATTCCGAAATCCCGATTTTTAAATAAAATGATCGCATCAATCCGTGAAAGAAACCCAGTACATGCGTAAAACTAATTAGATTAAAAACTAGTGGTTTGATTAAATGAAACGCTTGTGAACAGGTTGAAATTACCCGTACAGAAGAAATTCCCACTTGTGCCGTTTTTAAAATAAAAGGCATGCATCGCTGTATGCTGTGACATCAGAATCACAAAATGAGTGTGATTAAAACACAATTAGTTTGAAAAGAGCGATACTGCCTGCTTATAGCATTTATTTTCTAAAGGGACTGAATGTTATTTGTGACCATTTACTGTGTTAAAAACTAGCTGGCTCTGTCTCCCGCTTAGTTCAACATTCCGAAATCCCGATTTTTAAATAAAATGATCGCATCAACCTTTGAAAGAAACCCCAGTAGATGCGTAAAACTAGTTAAATTAAAACTAGTGGTTTTATTAAATGAAACGCTTGTGAACAGGCTGACATTACCCATTCAGAAGAAATTCGCATTTGTGCCGTTTTTAAAATAAAATGGTTGCATCGCTGTGTGCTGCTGGGACATTGTCAGAATGATAAAATTAGTGTGGTTAAAACACAATTAGTACCACTTTTGACTAGATGTAAATAAAAAGCATCCCCGCTTTGTTAATGTGCACTGCGAAGCAAAACGCCTTCCACACCGCCCGCAAAACAAAGAAGTGCTCTTAAGGACACATATGTTTGCATAACTGAATGTTGAGACATACCAAAGTGATAAAAATAGTTTAATTAAAAACCCTATGGTTTGTTTAAATTAAAAACCAGTCAAAAACACATGAACTCATATAAACCTATAAACTCATATAACCTCTTTAACCCCTGTGTGTTTCCACACATGAACTCGCATGACCCCCCAGCACACCTGAACGCGCATACACATGCACGAAACCGGTCAAACCGGTTCTCAAACCGGTTTGGTTGGCCGCCATCTTGAACAGGTGCCATCTTATTAGTAGTGGTGTCAAAGGCTGCACTAAGATCAAGCAAAATGATCACAGAACAAATTGCCTGCATCAGATGCCATTAATAGATCATTATACACTCTTAAGAGAGCGGTCTCTGTAGAGTGCTGCTTTTGAAAGCCAGACTGAAAAGGGTCAAGAATGTGTAATTTACATAATAGAGACCTGAACCGATTTTCAACAATTTTTTCAAGTAATTTACTTAAAAATGGCAATTTTGAAATAGGTCGGTAATTACTAGTAGAGCTAGGATCAAGATTCTGTTTTTTTTTTAACAGAGGAGTTACCTCAGCATGTTTAAAATAAGATGGAACACAGCCTTGCCTCAGTGAACTGTTGATGATGGATAGTAATGTGGGACCAATGCTGGTGATTGACCCAGACAGGACAGAGTGAGGTAATATATCTACAGAGCATGATGAGGATTTCATTTTACCTAAAACTATAATTAAGTCATTTAGTGTGATTGGAGAAAAGGAGGTAAATGATCCGAGACAGCAAGGGGTATCTTCATAAGGGGAGGCACTGATGTCAGCTGACAGCAGAACAATTCAGTGCACTAAAATGAGGATCAGAGTGTTTGCTGAGGAAATACACTGGTCCCTTAATAGTTTCAACATGAAATATTTAAAAACAAATATATGCTCCACTGTTTGTGTGACAGAGGCAGATATTTCTCTGTGTGCATGTGGAGAAATCTGCTGTTAAATCAGAACATGAATAAGTTTCAGGTGGCTTTAAAACACATGAAAACAATGCTGCACTCACTCAGATGACAAATGTCATGTACAGTAACCACATTAATAATAATAACGATGCATTGCATTTATATAGCGCTGTTCGAGACCTTCAAAGTGCTTTACAACTGTAGCAACATACAGTTGTAGCCAAAGCTGCACTGGGGCAGACTAGAAGAGAGGCTGCCATATCGCGCCATCGTCTCCTCTGGCCAACACCAGTAGGTGGTAGGTGTCGTGTCCAAGGACACAACGACCAAGGCAGATAGAGCAGGGGATCAAACAGGTAACCTTCCGGTTACAAGATGAGCTTGCCAAACCCCACCAACACTGACACCAACAGGAGAAAAACAGCCTGCAGCAAAGGCAGGGAGATGTCCTTTCCAGCTAAACAGAAGAGGAATATAAAGATAACGAAGGTCACAGTTCTAATCAGTCATATTTCATTCAATACAGTTGTGTATTGACAGATCCAGGGTCAGTCCAAATCATCAGCAGTTTGATCCACATATGGATTGAAGTGCATTTGTGAAAATGTTGGACTGTTCCTTTATCAGTATCTAACAGTAATGTGTATCAGAGCCATGTAATGTCCATGTGTGCATGCTGACTGTGCTGCTCTGACCCCCCTCCTCCTTTCAGGGTGGAGCCTGCTGGAGTCCGATGGTTGAGACCAGGTCTGAGGAAGTGTAAGTGTGTTTTTAATGGGATTCATGAAAACAAAGCAGCACACATTCAACCATCTTCATCATTCACATCTCTGATGGATCAATAACTGCAGCTGGATTGTGTTTGTTCTCTCCATCAGATTCCTGTCAACTCACAATCGACACAAACACAGTACACACAAACCTCCAACTGTCTGACAACAACAGGAAGGTGACACACGTGGAGAAGGTTCAGTCATATCCTGATCATCCAGACAGATTTGATGGGTTTTATCCTCAGCTGCTGTGTAGAAATGGTCTGACTGGTCGCTGTTACTGGGAGGTTGAGTGGACAGGAAGCATTCATATATCAGTGAGTTACAGAAGAATCAGAAGGAAAGGAGTCAGTAAAGACTGTGTGTTCGGATGGAATGATCAGTCCTGGAGTCTGAGCTGCTCTGATGATGGTCCTCAGTCTCTCAGGCACAATAACAGAACAACATCCATCTCCTCCTCCTCCTCCTCCTCCTCTGTCTCTAACAGAGCAGCAGTGTATGTGGACTGTCCTGCTGGCACTCTGTCCTTCTACAGAGTCTCCTCTGACACTCTGATCCACCTCCACACCTTCAACACCACTTTCACTGAAACTCTTTATCCTGGGTTTTGGTTCTGTCCTGGTTCCTCAGTGTCCCTGTGCTGAGTGGAGTGTAAAGAGTGTCTCCCGTTAGAGAAACACTCTGACTGTTGAACAGATAGTTCAGTCTGTACATGTCTGTCTCTTTCACTGACAAACATGTTTTCAGATTCATGGATTCAATCAGTTAATGTTTGAAACTCTTCTAAATGATTCCTTGTAAACTTCTTCCTCTTCAGTCCTTTAAAGATGGAAGCTCCCATTATTCCAGGATCCAAGTGTGGGTTTTCTGTCTTTTTACACTCAAAGTTTCACAATGAATATCAATATGTTGTTCTTCTCTGAAGCTCAGTTCACAACCAGCTCCTCTGCATTTTCAACATGTCTGAGCTCATTAAAATGAATCCGACATGTTTCGATCATGGCTGAATACGTGGACATCCAATAGTACTCAGTGTAACAAATGTTAAAGACATTCAGCATCTCTCATGTTTCTGTCATTCTATAAAAAACATCTGCTTAAAAAACTGATCCAATTTAACCAGTTTAACACATGGGCCAGCACAAGGCCAGTTGCAGAAACACTGGTGGTCCTGTGCTAGCCCAGAACAGTTTCAGCTCTGGCCCCAGATGTCAGACTAATGTGTACCTTTACCAAGCCATGTATTTACAACTAGAGAAATACTCTAATTTTGCAACAGAGCGTTTTTTTAAATCTGCTTTTCTAATTGTTCTGGGTCCTGCTCCAGGAAAAAACTTCAACAAACTCTGAGCTTCAAAATAAAATCATTCGATGTGAGTTGTAGAAAAGAATCATTCTAATAAGTTTAACCACTCTGTCATCATATACATATATATATATACATGCACATACACACACACACACGTATATATATATATATATATATATATATATATATATAGATGAACAGGCACATGGGTCAATACATGAGCGAGGCACAGAAAGGGATTGGCAAGAATACCAGAGGCGCAAAACACCAGCTACTGGTAGACAGAACAGTCAGCCGAGACTGCAAGACCAGACTGACCAACCTGTGCACAGCCTGGATTGATTACAAGAAGGCCTATGACTCAATGCCCCACAGCTGGATACTGGAATGCCTAGAATTGTGCAAGATCAACAGGACCCTAAGAGCCTTCATCAGGAACTCAATGGGGATGTGGCACACAACACTAGAGGCCAACTCCAAGCCCATAGCACAAGTCACCATCAAGTGCGGGATCTACCAAGGAGATGCTCTGTCCCCACTGCTGTTCTGCATAGGCCTGAACCCCCTCAGTGAGATCATTAACAAGACTGGCTACGGATACCGACTACGGAACGGAGCAGTTGTCAGCCACCTCCTGTACATGGATGACATCAAGCTGTATGCCAAGAGTGGACGAGACATCGATTCACTGATACACACTACCAGGCTATACAGCAATGACATTGGAATGTCATTCGGACTGGAGAAGTGTAGTCGGATGGTAACAAGAGAGGGAAGGTAGTCAGAACTGAGGGGATTGAACTACCAGAAGGCAACATTGCAGACATAGAGGACAGTTACAAGTACCTGGGGATCCCGCAAGCGAATGGGAACCATGAAGAGACCGCTAGGAAAGCTGCAACCACCAAGTACCTGCAGAGGGTCAGGCAAGTCCTGAGGAGTCAGCTGAACGGTAAGAACAAGATCCAGGCCATCAACACCTACGCCCTGCCCGTGATCAGGTACCCTGCTGGGGTAATAGGCTGGCCAAAGGAGGAGATAGAAGCCACTGACATAAAGACAAGAAAGCTCCTTACCATGCATGGAGGGTTTCACCCCAAGTCCAGCACCCTGAGGTTGTACGCTAAGCGGAAGGAAGGGGGCCGGGGACTAGTGAGTGTCAGCACCACAGTCCAGGATGAGACAAGAAACATCCACGAATACATCACGAAGATGGCCCCAACTGACAGCGTGCTCAGTGAATACCTCAGGCAGCAGAAACCCAAGAAAGAGGAGGAAGGCGAGGAACCATCATGGAAGGACAGGCCCCTGCATGGTATGTACCGCCGGCAGATAGAGGAGGTGGCTGATATCCAGAAATCCTACCAGTGGCTGGACAAAGCTGGACTGAAAGACAGCACAGAGGCACTAATCATGGCAGCACAAGAACAAGCTCTGAGCACAAGATCCATAGAGGCTGGGGTCTATCACACCAGGCAAGACCCCAGGTGCAGGCTGTGTAAAGATGCCCCAGAGACAATCCAGCACATAACAGCAGGGTGCAAGATGCTAGCAGGCAAGGCATACATGGAACGCCATAACCAAGTGGCCGGCATAGTGTACAGGAACATCTGTGCCGAGTATAACCTGGAAGTCCCGAGGTCAAAATGGGAGACGCCCCCAAGGGTGATGGAGAATGACCGAGCTAAGATCCTGTGGGACTTCCAGATGCAGACGGACAAAATGGTGGTGGCTAACCAACCGGACATAGTGGTGGTAGACAAACAGAAGAAGACGGCTGTAGTGATCGATGTAGCGGTTCCGAATGACAGCAATATCAGGAAAAAGGAACACGAGAAGCTGGAGAAATACCAAGGGCTCAGAGAAGAGCTCGAGAGGATGTGGAGGGTGAAGGTAACGGTGGTCCCCGTGGTAATCGGAGCACTAGGTGCGGTGACTCCCAAGCTAGGCGAGTGGCTCCAGCAGATCCCGGGAACAACATCGGAGATCTCTGTCCAGAAGAGCGCAGTCCTGGGAACAGCTAAGATACTGCGCAGGACCCTCAAGCTCCCAAGCCTCTGGTAGAGGACCCGAGCTTGAAGGATAAACCGCCCGCAGGGGCGTGCTGGGTGTTTATACATATATCTATATCTATATCTATATATATATATATATATATATATATATATATACACCTAATTATAAGGCGCATTAAACGCCTTATAATTTTTGCTATGTAACTTTGCACTGTCCACTTTCTGCTGTAACAAAAGAAATTTCCCACGTGTGGGACTAATAAAGGTTATCTTATCTTATATTAATCACTAACCTCGTATTGTGGATTGATTTTCTTAGTTGTTCTACTGACTGAAGTTTGGTCGGTTTACAGCATCCTGCCATGCGATTGCATTTGTCAAAAACCAACTGTTAGGATCCCTGGGTCATCGACCCAGTGGTTTGTGTTTTGGTTCTTTGAGTTTGTTATTTCATTATATTCTAGTTTTGCTTTTTGGGTTTTTGGATTATTCTTAGTTTGGGTTCTCTGGGTGGGTTCTGTTAGAGTTTTAGTGTTCTGGTTTTCTGTCTGTGATTCTGAGTTGCTGTCTCCCCTGTTTGCTGTATCCCCACGTCCAGTCAGTGTCTGTGTCTGCCCTGGTCCCACGTCTTTGTTCCCTTTGTTATAATGCCTGCCTGTGAGTCTGTGTTATGTTTCCTGTTTTACTTTGAAAGTCCATGTCTCATGTTAGTGTATCTGGTTTTGCTCTCCTTGTCTCGTTAGTCCTGATTTGCCCCAGCTGTGTTTCCCTCCTGTTGCCCATTCCCTGATTGCTCCCTCTGTGTATTTAAGCCCTGTGTTTTCCTGTGCTCTCTGTTGCAATCTACCGTTTACTATGCTGTGTGTTTCTGTCTGCTTGCCTGAGTTTATTTTGCACTTTGGAAGTTTGTTATTTTGAGTTCAGCATTAAAGCTGTTTTTGAGTTCACCTTTTTGCCTCCGAGAGTCTGCACTTTGGGTCCTCCTTACCACCACTCCTGCCTGCACACAGCCTACACCTAACACCAACAGGAACTTTTATTGAGTGAAAAAAATGGCATTCATCCTCCAGCTTCACTGTTCATGTTATGCTAACATAGCTGTGTTGCTAGCAATCACGTACCACAGCATTATATACCAGCTATTTCAACTTCAGTAACCCTACAAACTGTTTAGTTTACTGTTTTCATTTATGTTGGAAGTGTTAGCAGAGCTGCACATTTTATTTTTTTCCAGAAATCTCTCAGTCAGAACATGGTATATCATGCTTGGCTAACTAGCGAAACCAGCTACCTAACTTCCTGCTAACTTCTAACTTCATAAGATTTAATACATCCTGTTTTCATGGATGCCTGGATGTTAAACTTAATTGTTACACCTGGTAAAGCAGCAACACCGATCATTTTATTAAAGGTGAAAGACAGTTTTTTTTTTTAGTCTCAGTGATGCCACAAGGATCGTTTGACTTTGGGACCTGAAGCGGATGGAGTTTTGGACCCAGTTTATTCCGCGAGGCTTCTGACTATGGTAGCTGACTATGGCCTGGTAGCTCCGACAATCCATCAAGTGGTGCGGCTTTGTAGCTTACCAAAGTCGTACTAAAACTGTCATGCTGGGGCCACCAGCACAATGGACCAGACTGAGGTGCAGACACCACACGGTGGTTTGGATATTAGATACAAAAAACAAGACTTTTTTTCAGCCAGCAAGGTGGCAACGACAAGAAGGAAAAATAGAAAACTAAAAAACACATAAACGAAGAACAGAAAGCGAGAGGTACAAACTGACCTCTGAAATTACTCAAACACACAAATGTGATGTCACACTCTGGTGATTAGCAACTGAGATTAAACGCACTGTGCAGCGACAAGCAACTCTGGGTTACTAAATATTAATTAATTACTGTGACAAGAAACTGCAACTCAGATGACTAAGGTACTGAGGGTCAAATATACTGTGGTATCAGAATACTCAGTATTACTAGATGCAAAATTAATATATACTGTAGCACTATGCACAGGGGTGGAAGCTATGAAGCTCAATTAAAGCAATTCACACAACAGTCACAACTTGAAAATAAAAAAAACTCTACAATAGACTGTGGTAGGGCCCAATAGAGAAGGAGTCTCTGTGACCGACTGTAGAAACAGCCAAGGAACACGACACTGGGTATTTTCCAAAACTGCGGGGCAGGAGAAGGCCTGAAGAACTAAGCTCACTGAGTCATTCTTGCAGGCAGAGGCGAGGTTTGAGGCGGCAAGATGGTCCAGGTGAAACCTAACCGATTGATTGATTGATTGATTGATTGATTGAATCTTTATTTTGAACATGTTAAAAAAGTACAACAACATAGAATTCAAAGAGACAAATAAACAAAGCAAAACAAAAGGAAAACGAGCAACCACAACTACAAATAACTTTCATGTTCAAAAAGGAGCAGGAAGAAGCATAAGCTTATTTAGTCCCACCCCTTTTCCACTATGTAGTAATGAATAGACTACAGAAATACCTCCTTGCAATTACATTATATTTTATGTGTATTTTTTTTTTATTAATTTATATATATATATATATAAATGTATATATGTTTCTATCTATCCATACCTACGTATATACACATACACACATATACACATTTTCAATAACCCCAGTAACACCTCAAAGGATACACAACCTACAGATATATATACCCATACCAACATACCCGTGCACCCACACACACATGAAAATATTGGACAAGAACACCCTATCAACTCTCTACCTCCTCCCTGTACCCTGTAAAAACCATATCCTTAAACCGCTTTTTAAACTGCACCATGCTCGGACATTGCTTCATATCTTTACTTAGTCTGTTCCACAGCTTCACTCCACACACAGAGATGCAAAAACTTTTTAATGTTGTGCGGATACAAGGATGTTTTAAATTTAATTCCCCCCTCAAATTGTATCCCCGTTCCCTTTTAGAAAACAGTTTTAGAATATTGTCAGGAAGCAGGTTATTTATTGCTTTATACATAATTTGTGCAGTGAGAAAATGAACCAGATCTGTGAATTTTAGAATTTTTGATTTTAAGAATAGTGGATTTGTATGATCTCTGTAACCAGTTTTATGGATTATCCTTATGGCCCTTTTTTGTAATATAAAGACTGATGATAGCGAACATTTGTAGGTATTGCCCCAAACCTCTGCACAGTAATGCAAATACGGTGCAATCAGGGAACAATAGAGAATGTGGAGTGATTTGTGGTCCAGAATGTGTTTTACTTTACTCAAGATTGAAACACTTCTTGAAATTCTGTTATGTATATGATTTATATGAGACTTCCAGTTTAATTTATCATCTACAATCACACCAAGAAACTTACGTTCAAGTACTCTTTCAATTTCCACACCATCTATATGAATCTGCGCTTGTGCCTTTCTAAGGGAATTCCCAAATAAGATTATTTTAGTTTTACTTAGATTTAGAGATAGTTTGTTCCTGTTAAACCATTTTTTAATTTTGCAGATTTCTGAAGTAACTGTATCCAGCAGTTCCTTTAGATTCCCCCCAGAACAAAAAATATTTGTGTCATCTGCAAATAATACTAATTTTAATATATCAGATACCTTACAAATATCATTTATATAAATAATAAATAATTTTGGACCCAGTACAGAGCCTTGTGGAACACCACAAGCAATGTCCAAGCATGATGAGGAATGGACACCGAGCTTCACAAATTGTTTCCTATCACTTAAATAATTTTTCACCCAGTGCAGTACAACCCCCCTGATCCCGTACCGTTCTAGTTTATTAATTAATATGTCATGATTGATTGTGTCGAATGCTTTCTTGAGATCCAGAAATACTCCAGCTGCATACTGTTTCTGATCTATAGCATTTGTAATCTCCTCAATCGATTCGATTAATGCCAGAGATGTTGATCTTTTTGATCTGAATCCATATTGACTGTCAGAGAGTAATTTATATTTATCTAAGAATTTGTCTAATCGTTTATTAAACAGGTTTTCTAGGATTTTGGAGAATTGTGGTAGTAAAGAAACCGGCCTGTAATTTGTGAAGTGGTGTCTATCCCCAGTTTTATACAGCGGCACAACTTTAGCTATTTTCATTTTGTTTGGAATTTTTCCAGTCTGAAATGATAAGTTGCATATATATGTTAGAGGTCCTACAATTCCTTCAATGACATTCTTGATGATTATCATGTCAATATCATTACAATCAGTAGATGTTTTATATTTACACATGTGTACAGTGTCAATTATTTCTTTTTCCTCCACTGCTGTGAGGAACATTGAGTTAGGGTTCCTATCAATCAGGCTTTCACTACAGTCAACTGATGGCAGTGACTCAGGAATTTGTTCTGCCAGATTTGGTCCAATATTTACAAAATAATGATTAAAGCTGTTGACCACATCAGCAGTGTTTTCCATAATATTACCGTTGTCAATAAAATATTGAGGATAACTTTGTTGTCCAGAATTATTTTTAATGATACTGTTTAAAACATCCCATATTCCCTTCATATTATGTTTATTGTTGTTCAATGTTTTACTATAATACTCCTTTCTACATACACATATAATATTGGTCAACTTATTTTTGTATTTTTTATATTTATTTTCAGCATCTTTTGCTCTTTGTTTTAGGAATTCCCTATAGAGTGTATTTTTCTTTTTACATGCATTTTGTAAACCCTTAGTTCAGATTCAGAACCGATCGCTGTGAACAACTGGGCAGGGAGGCAGGCAGGTGAGTAGATGTCGAACGCCGTGAGTAGACCAGCAGCTGTGAGGGGAGGAAGTAAAAGCTAGACCTCCGTGAGGCTGTGGGGTTAGCTGACATTCCGGCAGTGAGTGTTAGTGAGCGCTGGTCTTAGAAACCCGCGGGTTGATTACTCACAGGTGCGCTGAGAGATTAGGTGCCATGACTCAGCCCAGTGGCAGATTCAATGACATATTGGAAAATCCACTACTCACTCCGGACCATGAGAAAAACATTTTTTGATAGACTTTTGAGTGCCGTGAACCACATTAAATTGGTTCAAAGGCACTAAACACAACCAGAATTCATACATAAGGCGCACTGGATTATAATATATATTTTGTCCCACAGGATCTTAGCTCGGTCATTCTCCACCACCTTAGGGGGTGTCTCCCATTTTGACCCTGGGACTTCCAGGCCATACTCTGCACAGATCGAGTGTATACTATGCCGACCACTTGGTTATTCCATGTATGCCCTGCCTGCTGATGTAGCCGGATGGGCTACTCGCCTTTCTTTTTCTCTCTCCCTTGCTTGCTCTACCGCCCTTGCTCTCTCCTGCGCTCGCTCTCTCAGCTGCTAAACTAGGTTAATTGGGAAGCCACCTGCATATTGATTGCAGGGTGGTGTCAGTCCGTATAAAGTTAAGCCGGTGTTCTCCTGGTTTATTCCTCCGTTGCGTTTGGCAAAAAGCAGCAGTCAATGCTGGCACACCGCGATGGATTGATCAGTAAGCGAGTAGATCATATGGCAGCTACAGGTAGGCTCTCGCTTAACTTCCGATTCCCTCAGAGTACTAGAATCTGTAGTAATATAGTTTTTGCGGCCCTGTGGTAGCGCGGCAGCTTCTGTTTTACTCCAGCGTTGTGGAGAGAGGTCCTCGAGTTAACTCCACCAGTGCAGTATAGTGCCTCTAGTCCTGGGGTAAGCTGTTAAAACTATTTTTATTAGCATCCACAATTACCGGAGGCTAAGGATCTGCTGTCTGCTGTCTTGTCTTGTCGTGAAACTGTTTTTATTAAGTGGCCTTACCTTTTTCTGGTTCGCCTGGTTTTATTCCATTTTATTCTGAATTGTTGCTTGTACCCACACCTCTATGATCGGGCTGGAGCGATCCTCTGCCCGAGTGTCATGCTGGGAACCTTAAACTGCCTCAGTTGTCGATCTCAGCCTGTGGGGAGCCAGACCGGCCTGTAATCGAGGCCTGGACAATTATCACCAGCACGAGTTGTAGATTGACTCGTGGGGCGTAAGCCTTCCAGTTTGCTGTGTGTGTGTGTGTGTGTGTGTGTGCGCGCGCGCAGACACAGCACGCAGTTTTTCCATACTCGTCCTGATTCTTTTTGAACTCTCCGAACTCGATCAGCTTCCCTGAAACACAAAAATGACAAAATTCACACCAACCGGAAGTTAAAGATGCTCCAGACACCCTGGAGGTCTTTAATGTCTCACAGGCTGCAGTTTAAATAAAGCACACTGACTCCACCTTGTGGTACAAACTGGTATTACATGAGTCCATCCTGCCATATTTTATCCTCAGCATAAATGTTTGGGAGACACACTCATCATAACTCAACTCCACTGTGATCAAGCTGCATTTTAGGATGTCTTGATGCATTCTCAATCATCCAGGAAAGTAAATCTCCAAAAGTTGAATCTGTTCATCTGGACGTAGCGTTTTGTGGGAGAAACGTTTCGTCACTCATCCAAGTGACTTCTTCAGTCTCAGCTGACTGCAGGTTTCCCCTTGTTGATCAATGGTCATGGGAATTTGCATAATTATGATTAAGGAACTGACCTCACAGCCCATTGTTCCTTCAGTGGGCTGGTTTCAGTCATTATGCAAATGTACTGTTTATAAGATTGGGGAAACCTGCAGTCAGCTGAGTCTGAAGAAGTCACTTGGATGAGTGATGAAACGTTTCTCCCACAAAACGCTACGTCCAGATGAACAGACTTTAAATTGAGCACATTTTAATGACGCCATTGCAAATTAATCAGATTATACAGTTTTTAAAGGTCTCACCAGCCGCGAGCTTAGCCTCGAAGGTCTGACAAGAAACAAAGTGATAGTCCCGACCACTCTGCTCGCCCTTCCAACGGCTCTGTGTCATGTCTACAACACACACACACACACACACCTACACACCTACACACACACACACACACACATGTCTGGTTTGCTATCCTCGTGGGGACATCCCATTGACATAATGCTTTCCCTAGCCCCTTACCCTAACCATTAAAAATGAATGCCTAACCCTAACCCTTACCCTAAACCTAACCATAACCTAATTGTAACCCTGACAGTAAAACCGCATTTTGAGTGTGAAAATTGCTTTCAACCCCGAGGGGACCTGGATTTTGGTCCCCACGGTGCAGAAAGTCCCCACCAGGATAGTAAAAGTCAGATTTTGGTCCCCACCAGGATAGTACGAACCCGTACACACACACACACACACACACACACACACACACACACACACACACACACACACACACACACACACACACACACACACACACACACACACACACACACACACACACACACACACACACACACACAGAGAGAGAAAGAAAGAAAGACAAGTATAAAGCAAAAGACAAAGAGGACAAAACAAAGATCAGAAACCTAAACAGCAAAGGGCGGAATATCAAAGCAAGCAGGGGGCGCCATGAAAATGAAACTAGAATATCAAAGAAAACAAGTGGAGACAAAAATAAGTAAGAGAAATATAAAAACAACCAAAGACAAACACAGACCAAACAGGACGGGATGTCAAACCAAGTAGGAGGTGCCATGAAAACAAAGAGAAAGAATAAACAAGTAAGAAAAACAGAGAAAACAAAGTGCGGAAAAAACAAGAAAGAAAGTAAGAAAGAATTTTTGAAAAACACAAACGGAAAACCTAAAAGTAGGGGGAGTTAATGAAAAGTATAACAGCCAAGAGAGGCAGAACAGAAAAAAACCCAGACAAAAACACATTGGGCCAGTCTGAGGAATACGAAAACACGTCAAAACGTCGCAAAGGCCCAAAGAAGTGCACTAAACCCAAGACATGGTTCTATCACTGATCACTGAAACTACCTGAAGTCTGCCCTGATGTCCAGGTAGGACAGACTGCAGTGAGTTTAATAAGCTGTGTTAGATTACACTTAGAGGGACAGCTTCATCTGTCAGACAGGATCTATGATGGTTTGATTACTGCATTTAACAGAGTTCATGGTTGAAACAACAAGAAGACTCTGCAGGTGCACCTGGAGCTCTGTCATTAGATTTACTGCAGAAACTGGATCAAACTGGATCCAGCTGGAGCTCTTCTTGGGATCCAGGGTGCAGCAGGTCTGTGCTGAGCACAATGAATAAAGCCAATAAGATGTCTCTGTATGAGGAGGCGGGGTCACAGGAGGTTAACAGAAACTCTGCAGCAGCATCATCAGCTCACATGGAAACTTTCCCCATGGTTCACCAGCTCTCACACAACATCAGCACCAATGATCCACGTCCTTATAAACCTCTGAATCAGGTCCTGAAGCAGTGACGTCCTGAGTGAAGACCTCACTGATCACATGACTCTGGTCACCTGGACTCAGTGTTTCTGAAGCAGTGTGCTGGGATTTTAAAAATACGCGGCTGCTGCCTGATGTTGGGCCCACAGAGGAAGACGACTCACTCACTCTTCTTCACTTCCTCCTTAAACATGTGGAAGGAGAGCAAAGTGCTGCCAGACTCTTATTTCTGACAGGAACAGAAGAAACCACGCAAACTCTTCCAGTTATTCATCTTCATCACAATCTATTTATTTATTATGGTGACTTCAGTCTGAGGGTTTGAAGTTTCCATGTCTGTGCGATGTGTGGTGTGAAGGCTGCTGGTTAAACTGGGACTCACTGTTTAAAGCACTGAGTGCTCATAGAGAGACGCTCCATGAGTCCCAGTACAGACTACAAACATGGTGGAAACTTAGCTTTGATATCCACACACTCTGCACGTCTGTGAGTAACTGTGATGAAGATGTGCAGAGATCTGTGTCCAAACAGGAGAAAGACTGTAAAGACTCTGTGCTTCTAACAGCCTCTGTTAACATATGTGAGGCTGTTTGTTGTTGTTGCCATGGAGCTTTTCACTGTTTGGGTCAGCAGGTCATGTGATCAGGTTTGTTCTGCTCGACGATGGTTCAGTGTCAGGGTTTGTTTGCATTCATCAATAAATATCTAAATAAATCAAAGACTCCATGTTTTTTCTTTCATCATGTGACCTCTGCTCATCCATCTCTGTGTGTATCAGGATACATTTAGTTCATAATACACAGAAAAATCAGAGTTATTACCTGTAATAAATGTGAAAGATTCCTGCAGTGATAACCAGGCAGGACTGAAACACATCACAGCTGTCACCACGGTAACAGCACCGTCGATCCACAGGTGAGGGGAGGAGCAAAAAGAGGGACTTTCACCATTTTATACTAAAAACACTCGACTAATGTTTCTAATATGAAACAAATAAGCCCACATTAATGTGAGCATTTATTAAATAATAATAATAATGATTTCCTCCTGATCTCATTTCCATAGCAGAGAAAACTGTGGTGTATATTGAGGTGGAGGGTGTGGTCTATGGCTCAGGTGTAGAGTGAGGGTGGGGTGCACCACAGCAGCATGCTGGGACTGCTGAGGGTGGAGGAGGGAGTGATGATGACATCAGAGCTGCAGCAGTCAGCAGCACAGAGACCAGTGAACACACAGTCTGTTCATCTTTGCATAGATACAATATATAGCACAATATTGAATGACAGAGACGCTGTGTGAGCTTCCACAGATACACTGACGTCAGCATCCAGAGTCCTCCTGCTGCTCCCCCCTCAGAGCCCCGTGATCAGCACCAACACATTCAGTTAGATGACAGAGTCCAGCTGCAGCTAGAATCAGCTCTGTGAACAACAGCACAGCGTCAGTGTTTCACACTCAGTGAAAGGAGGAAACACCAGAAGAACACCATGTGTGCTACGTTTCCCAGGACACACTACAAACTGCACAAATACAGCACGTGGAAGGACCTGGAGCTGCATTTAAAGAGAAAAGACAGCGTGATGTCCTGTATGGACAGGTGGAAGGAACCATGTCCTCAGCTGAAACACTCGTGTTTGTCCACAGACAGGAAACACAGCAGGAAACAAAGAAGCTCATGGATAACACACTTCCTGTCAGTCAGAATGAGGCTGGAGCCAAACACAGAAAGGTGTTTTTGTCCAGATGAGCCCAGAGAAGAAACACGAGTGTTCACAGACATCAGAAGCTCAGAGAGGTGAAACATGAGGTTGGAGTCCTCGTCAGCATCCAGAAGAGCTGCTGTGAAACCCTGAGTACTCATGACAGACTCTGATGGCACAAACACATCATGATTCAAACATGAAGACAAACATGGAGCTCCTGATCCTCCTGCATGAGAACAAGCTGACATGAGCGCTGTGTCTGAGAGTGTCTCCCTGTCACAGTGACAAGAACACAGCTGCTGCTCACAGTCATTAAACTGACCTGAGGTCAGCTGCTAGCACGTCTCTGTGCTCCTTACATATGAACCATGTGACCTCACATCAGTGCTGTGGATGACTGTAGTCATAGAAGAGTAGAGCTGTAGCAGGTGGTGTGAGGAGGAGGAGGAGGTGGTGTATTCTAGTTAACGCAGTACTGAAACACTCCAGCAGAGGGCGCTGTTAAGTCCTTATTGTAACACAGTTACTGTGTGCAGTTATACTTCATACATAATCTGCACTTATTTCCATCAGACATGCTGTCAGTAAATGATTGTTTCTATTGATTCTACTTCCTGTTGACTAGTTTGATGACAGTGAAACAATCACAGCTGATTGTGTGATGATGTCACTGTTACATTCAGTGTGTGTGACATCATGTTAGTGCAGCTGATAACAGCCTGGTTCTGTTAGAAACACATGAACGTGTCCATAGATCAGTGTGTGTTTAACATGAGAGCTTCAGCCCTGCTGATGTGTTCAATAAAGACATGCAGGAAAACTGATGAGACTCTGAAATAACTCTTTATATTTATAATGTAACTCTGCATCAAAAGAACAACAAAGGATCCCAGACAGCTTTATGTGAACAAAGACCATGTTTCTGTGTTTCTAACAGTTTGACATTATTAGGAAACAGACTGCAGTGAACAGGATTTATAAAGAGCTTATATATAAAGATATGACAGCTGTTTGTTGATCACTCTGTGTTTGGACCTGATCAGTCCAGCTGTTTACTTGAAATATGTTCATTTACCTGTGACGTTATATTTATGTTCTTGTCTCTGTTGAAAAACACATTTTAATGTCCCTCAGATTTTTCTCCCAGATGAATAAATATAAAAATGACACAAACTGACTGCAGCTACTTTTTGTCCTTTCTGTCAGAAACCTTCATGTGACTCATGAGAGACACGTTTCAGCTGTTTGTGACAGATCAGAGGCCAACAAGTCATTTATAACACTTTCCATCATTGTTTAGCACAAACACATGTTGACACAGCAGCGGGGCCGCAGTGAGAGTCAGAGCCAGGAGATAAAAACTCCTGTTTGACCACAGCCTCACTTTGTTCCTGCAAACACTTCCTGTTGTTGACTGGGTGGAGTCAGGAAGCCAGCGAGGCCCTGCAGGACTGAGACTGCAGACTGGGACGTGCTCTGTGATGGAGATCAACAGCATCACTGACTGTTTCTGTGAGGACACCATCATCCCAGCAGGGCTGTTTCCCAACAACAAGCCTGGACCATCAGAGACCTGAAGCTGCTGCTGAATGAAAGAAGAGGATCTTCAGGTCTGGAACAAGGACGAGCTGAGAGTGTTAATAACGTTACTAATGTTCAGTTACACTTTACTAGGTCACATCTGTGACACACGTCACTTAAATAAAGAAGGAAATATTGGCTCTGTTTTATCTGCTGGGCCCAAAAGTGACTCCCCGTATTTAAACTGCTATGAATAACTTGTTGGTCTATAATATGTGAAACATGTGTCAAATGTCTCCATCATGAAAGATATCAGGTCATCTTGAGCCACAAAAACATTCCTATCATGAGATAGAAGCTGGAATCAGTTTGTTGCAGACGTTTATATATCCCATATTTATCCAGTTAAAGTCACATTGAAATTCAAAAATGTCTTTTTAAGAGTCGTCTGTCCAAGAGGAGCAGAAACAAATATAACAACAGTTATTTAAGCTGTTTTAAAGGCCACAAAGGAGCAGATTGGTTATAATGCAGCTGCTTCAGAGGAATAAAGATGAAACACTGGTTTTATTTCATGTGTAACACCTTTCAATCATGTGTTGACTAAAGTCTATTGACCAGTATAAGTAAAGACATCACACACACACACATGGAAACACTGAAACCTGTTTTTGGTGCAGCAGCGGTCCCAGCTGCTCGCCTTTATCTAGACTGGGTCGGCTGCTTATCTCAATATAATCAATGTTTAAAGTTCTCAGTGTTTCTGTGTTGCTTCGTATAGGATCTCCCAGCATCATCACTGTGCTGTCCAATCATTGTGTGCTAGGTTACCCTTATAGTGCGATGTGTGTTTGCACAAAGAGAAGCATGTGTGTCAAATATAAGCACAGAACAGAAAAAGCTGCCAGTTTCTTCTATTTAGAGTCAAGTTAGTGTTTTGTGTCTTTGTTTGAGGCCTAATGTCAAGCAGAGGTGTGTGTAACTGCACTGCTCTGTTATATGTGTGAAATGTGTGCTTCAGCATCATCTTCGTCACTGCTGATTCCTTTGTGTCATCATGTGTTGAGAAGAGAGAACAGTTATAACGGAGGAGCAACAGGAAGCCCTGAAATCTGCATCAACAAGGAAGTGTTGGCTCACCAGTGATCCCAGCAGAGCCACTGGTTTGGCTCCAGTTGTTCTAGATTCAATGATGTTGTTCCTACAGATACATGTTAGCATCTTTATTGTAGTAAAGTCTTGTAATGTGAAGCTAGAAACAAGGCAGGAAACAGCTCCATGATCTGATCTTAATGATGTTGTTTTTATTTCTGTCTTTCAGAACTGGATTGAAACTATCAAAGGTCTAAAAACAGCCTCAACCCTCCCAAAGACAAACTTTACACACGTCATCTTTCAGCTACAATCTTTGTTGCAGGGATCTTCTGCCAAACAAGGCTGAGAGAAGATTTCTTACAGCTGTCATGTTGATGCTGTTTCAATCTTTGGGCAAACACACTCATATATTAGGGCTGATATCAGGGCTGCACAAGTTCTTTGTGATCATGAATAATAGAAGTGTGCCTGTTGAAGATCATGTTTGCTACATGATTATATGTCCTGTTATTGTTCTGTATTATATTCAGCTTTCAGCATCCTTTCCCAGCCCCTGTTACACCATCCATACAAAGCCAATCTGACTGTGAGCCAATGTGTTTGATAGTTTGTGTTGGATCAATAGATTTGACAGACTTGGTTCTCATCCAGAGGGAAACAGTCCAAATTCAGATCTAATGAAATGATGGAGGCTGTTTCCTACCACGGTGCTAATGTGGGACTAACAAGGCTCATGGTCTCCAGCAGACAAGCGCCTGGAATGAGGTGAGCTGAGTGTTGCTTTGGTGGGTCTGTGCCCACGTCATGCATCAGGATTCATATTGGCAATAGTTCATATCTCTGTTCTTTAGCCTTCATCACAAAGCTGTGAAGGAAAAACAAACATCTAACAGGATTTGATGGATGCAAAGTCCACTGAGCTCTTTGTCATTTACAAACTTGTCCAACCAACAAGAGCACAGATGAAAAACACAGTGACACTTAAAGGATTTTGCCATATATGAGCATAGATTACTTTCATATAGATTTGCAATGCAGGCTTTTGGTGAGCCGCTGGCTTCTGTCTAATAATCATCTCAGCATTTTACAATAGAATAGCTCTTTATTAGCTCTTCATTTATTGTTATTGGACATGAAACAAGGAAGCTGTACAGCAATACAGGAAAACTCCTGACATGCATGGAAGGTGTTGCAGAAAGGGGAAGTTATATGTCTGTTATATGTCTGTTTATAGCTATTGATCATTAATTTGATGCTGCTGATGTCTGCTGCTTTGTATTGATGAGGATTTTTCATTGATATCCAAAAAAAGACCTATCTTTAAAGCCCTCCATGGTCAGACTCCTGCCTGTATCAGAGATGCTGACTCCATGAGCCGCTCGCTGCCTCAGATTTTCTGGCGTGGCCTCGTTAATGCTCCCAAACACTCGTTTAGTCACTAAAGCTGATCCGGCCTTTGCGCTCAAGATATCATGACTGGAATTCCCAGCCTGAGGATCCCAGAAGATTTGAAAACCAGAAGAAATTGCTGAACATCACGAAGAAACAAGAACAAGATGGCAGCTTTAAATCCTCTGAGGAAAAGCAGGGAAGTGAAAACAGGTGAGGGCGCTGTGGGAGTCAGGTGACTGAGAGGTGGAGTGTGAGGACACCTAGTGGCTGGATGAGTAGTGACAGCAGGTTGAGTAAAACAACACAGATAGACAGACAGAGGACAGAGATCAGCACTTCCAGATGGGGAACTGACCCACCACAAACCAGAGACCAGTGAGTCTGAGAATCATGATGGAGTCTGTCCTCTGACTCCATTTACCTGCTTTGTCTCTGCTGTGCTTCCTGTTTCACAACAACATTTCCTCCCACTTAATGTCAGCAGGAGACCCTTTGACGAGCTGCTCTCACATGACTGATTACATGCACATTCTGTTGTCTTATGATAACTCTGAAACAGAAAGATCTGCAGCATCACGTCATGGTTCCATGGTTGTGTGTTGACACTTGGAGTTATAATTGAATCATGTTACTCTGCTGAAAGCAATGATCTCAAAATTCACTTATCAACTAAACTGAAAACACATCAGAATAATGGAGATTTTGTTCATGATGCAGTCGTAATCAGCTGATCAGGTCTGTGGTAAAAACACTGTTTCGTTTCTTGTTTTACTTTGAAAGTTCATGTCTCATGTCAGTGTGCTCAGTTTTACTTCTCCCCTGTCTCGTTAGCCTAATTTCTCCCAGCTGTCTCCCTCCTTTTGCCCAGAAGAAGGATGGGGGAAAAAAGGGCAAAAAAAAAAACACAACAGAGTAAGCAGACAAAAAAATACATATATCAATCACCTGGATCACCTGTTGAGAAAGAAAAAAGAAAACAAGCAGAAGAAAATGAGGGTAATAGAATAAACAACATCACAATGATATATGGGAATATGACAGTAAATACTAAATGTTAAACATTATAATAATGTTAATCGACAGCGCAATATAATAAACAACATCATCACAATAATCTATGTGAATATTATTGTGCAGCACGTAAGATCGACAGCGCACAGTGTGCTTTGAGGTAGGAGCCAAAAAGGGTGTAGTTTGTGTGTGTGAGCACCCGTGTGTACACCTGTGAGCATGGACGCGCTTGATTTTTTTTAAAAAGGTTCCTTCATGTAATGATGTAATTATGTAATGATCTGCTAGAGGGTGTGGGGGGCCATTGCCCCGTCCTCCAGGGCATGAACCATCTCCCACTTCTTCCATCGCCTGAATTCCCTCTCCTGGGAGGAAACGGCATCCACTTCACCGGCACTCCTCTCTGCAGCCAGATGCTGGTACTCCTGAACAGCCGGTTGCAGTGAGTGAAAAAGACACTTTTTCTGTTTCTTCGGACCATGGGACTAGTTGGCCATCACTGTCGCCTGCAGTTCCATCATCTACTGTTTCCGCACCGCCATCTAGTGCATCACCCTCATCGTCGTCATCATCCTCGCCTGCGGCAGCCCCGTCGTCATCATCCTCACCTGGTCCTGCGGTTGCTACATCGCCGTCTGATCCAGCTCGGCCTGGATCACCTCACCTCTGCCAGCCACTTTCCAGGCCTCTGGCGGGACGTCATCGCCGTCGAGGGCGGCCCCCTGAATGAGGTCGCTGCTGCCACTGCCTTCCACGCGGCCAGCCTCCGGACCTGCTCGGGCGCCGCCACTGCCGTCAGCACGGTCGGTCACTTGAACTGCCTCGTCGCCGCCGCAACCTTCCCTGCGGTCGGCCTCCGGACCTGTTTCCTCGCCGCTGCTGCCTCCCACGCGGTCAGCCTCCGGACCGGTTTCCTCGCCGCCGCTGCCTTCCCCGCAGTTGTTTATTCGTTTAGTCGGTTTAATATTATTAAAGTTTTATTAAGCCTTAATAACATTTAAATAGGTCAGTGAGAGCAAAACTTTTTTTGTCAAACCTATGAACATCTTTTTTTTCTATTTTTAACATTTTAACATGAGTTTAAGGAGGTGTTATTTTTTTATGACACACAAAAATGAACTTGAAAGACATACTGTTCTTAATCCATCTTAATGTGATGTCTGCCCAACCCTTACAGCGGTAACAGCTTCTCCTCCTCTAGAAGGGATTTCCACAAGATTTGGAGTGTTTATGGAAATTTTTTAACACTCTTCCAGAAGAGCAAGTGTGAGAGCAATTGGATGAAGAGTCGTGGCTCAAAGTCTCCACTCTAATTCATCCCAGAGGTGTTCTTCCACACCAAACTCTTTCATCCTTGTCTCTATGGACTTTCTTCACTGGTGCACAGTCATGTTGGAACAGGAACAGGCTATTTGGCTCAGTTTGAGCTTTGCCCTCATGTTCTTATTATCTGTGTGGAAAAAAGCTAACTAATGTTCAAATCTTCGACATTACTGTAGCTGCGTTTTTACCCCATCTACAGGAACAGTCAGCTGACTGTGACTCAGTGTTTAAGTGATGATGTTTGAAATTCAGGCTGATGAAAGTGTTTGAATTTAAAATGGCTGTAATGTTGGAGCTGTGAGCTGGAGTAAATCCAGTCTGCTGCGTGGAAACAATCAGCTGCAGTTTGTACATCGGCTCTTTTTCTGCAGACCAAGCATTTATAGAATCAGTTGAAATTTTTATATTTATAGAATAATGATGCATTTCATGCAAACACGTTTGAACTTATTTCATCTAAATGAATGCGTAAAATCAGCTCCAAACAAATCATTAAAGAGGAGCAGTTCACTGTAGTGAGACAGGAAGTCAAAGTTTACAGTTAAAACAAGTAGAAGAACAAAACAAGGCGCTGATAAAGTGTAACATGAGTTTGTCACGAAGAGGCTTCCTGCTCTGCAGCAAACTGTTCACTTCAGATTGGATTAATGACACAGCTCAGCTAAAAACAACTTCTGAGTGTTTCTGTGATCTGCAGTGGAACCAGGTTAAAGTGTCACTACAATAGAAACATCATTTTAATGCTGCACTCAGTAACAGGACAGAAAGCCTCCAAGAAACATTCCTACATGTTTCTAAAGTCCAGACTCCATTTCTGCTTTTGCTTCATCCCAGTTTCCCCACAAACACCTCCCTTCCTGCTCAAAGTTTCACTTCACTTTCCTGATCTCAGTGTCAGATGATTGTTTCCAGCACAAAGCTGCTGCTCCATAGTTCACAGTAATGGAATAACTCTGCTGATCGTCTTTGAATCCTGGAGCAGGAAGTGACGCCGGTAAATATTTGGCTTTTAAATAAGATTTTTGTCTTTCACTCAGCCTGCTGTCACTGTGTTTTAGAAAGAAAAGGAGATTTCAGATTAAAAGGTGTTCCTGCTGCTCCAGCACTAAAGGAGGTGACCGCACTGATGGCTGTTTATAATTTCACCAAAGCTAATAAACTGTTGGCTAAATGTTCTTGTTGTTAGAGGTAAAGAGAGGTGAGAGGAGCAGATGATAAGGATTAACTATAATGCTGCATAACTAAATGCTGCTAGACTGTGACGTCACTCCCAGCAGCATCAGCTTATTTCTTTAGTCTGACCTTTAACATAAGGTAGCTAAGCTAGCATAGCAGCTAGCAGTTAGAGTATGAACTCTGTAAGCAATCAGCTTGGTCTTGGTGGTTACCTGATTTTCATGTTCATTGGTTTAGATTTGATTACATTTCCCTCCATGTTCCAGATGTTGCATGTTTATTAATTTCATCGTATCAAACAGAAAAACAAAGAAGAGGTTTATTTCTGAGGTAGCTGTCGTGGAGTCACTAGTTTGTCTCTGAATCACTGAAACAACTTTTTATTGTCTGGATGAAAATCTCACTAAACTCATTTCTTAAACACCTACACCCCAAAAAAATAGGGGCAAAAGGGAGGTGATCTTGTTTAATCTGTTATAACATGGGGTCAAAAATAGGGTGACCATATTTTGATTTCCAAAAAAGAGGACACTTAGCTTAGTCATGAAGAACTTGCATAAAGAATCATAATTAACATATTTAAACAATGCCTTTTCTGTGCGGTTAATAATTTTTGAAATAAAATATGTCATATAGGCTTTTACAAGTCAATAAGTGCAAAAAATAAAATAACTTAAAAACCTCTGGAATTAAATAATGGTACAGAAATAATGCCTCATCGGCATAAGAAAAATTACCAGTACTGGGTCGTATGAGGGCTGGACTGGGACAAAAAATCGGCCCGGGCATTTTGACTAGAGACCGGCCCACCAGGTATTATAGGAAAAGCCATAAAGCCTTTGAATGAAAACAAATGCTGTTGTGACGGTGATGTACAGTCTTGTTGGTATATGCATGATTTCTATACACCTTACATCAGATGAAAACTTTGGTTGTAAGATTCATATAATTATTTGTGAAAAGCCTGACATTTTAAGTGAGAATAAGAAAGAAAAGTATTTCTTTGAGCTCCCCTTTCCCTGTTAATGTCCTATCTGCCCTCCTGGCAAAAACTTTGCTAGACCCGCCCCTGCACGGTTACCAGCTGTCAGCTACATAGAAAAGGATGCTGGTGTTATTTCGTTATTTTACACATCGGCCAGCATATGGCCAATCCACCACCTTTCACTGTTTATACTGTTACAAAAACAACAGCAACAACAACAACAAAACCATTGGCCTGCAAAAACGAACAAATGCCCGGTATGCCCGATGGCCAGTCCAGTTATGGTCGGTACAAGGGAAATTTCTTTAGCACTTCGTCTGAAAAGGTGCACTTGCACTTTGGGATCTAGTTAGCCTTAGTAACTGCTGATCATCAAAAGGCTATCAGCTCCCAGCAAAGATAACGGAGGAAATCGGGATGGTAAGTTAATTTCTTTTCTAGTGCATTTGCGCTGCTGTGCATTTTTTGTGCATTTCAATTGTAGGAGTCAAAAGAAAATTGTTTTATTGCTACAATATATTTCATAGCATTAGCATAGCATTAACAATATTACATATAGCTTTAAGATGGCCTGGAGGCATTTAAACACACTGACACCATATTAATCTTTATTACAGGTGCAGTCATAACCGTTTTTACATTGTTATATCTCTATACACACATTGCAGTTCTGTGCTCATAAAGAGTTGAAGCTTTCCCAGGTAATTAAAGGTCACAAGCGTCATTCGGCGTTATGTTCGGGTGATCCATTGGTTAAGGAGCCGGGAGCTTAAGAAAGATTGCACACATGCTTACAAAACACATATATATATTGTTACGGGTTCGAAATTGAGGATGAGAGTAAAACAATGATGGTCCAGAAGAGGTCAGTCAAACAATTGATTTTAATGAATGCACGCCGCGTGGGGAGATGTGAACTGCAAAACATCAGTTGTAAATCCCCACCCAAAATACACTTCAGATTGCTTTTATAACATCAGGGTATTGTAACGCCCCCTCTTGCTTTTACAGTCACATAATTTGCATCTTAAGAACATTATTTGCCTCCTCTACAGATAAGGATCAATTCTAAGAGATAAACGCAGACACAGAAGTTCCTCTTTCTGGCATCCTCTTCCGAATATGGTGATGATCTCAGGCCTTTGAGGTCACCACGAACTTGTCCTCTTTTTGTCACCTGTTACTAGGCAAACTCAAATGCAACAAGAAGCTGAATACATTCAGGCCTTTGCTCAGCTACTATTTTACTGTATCAATATACTCAGCATATAAGCTTTGATATATATATTTAACTCAATCATTTTAAAGTGGTTATAACTGCACCTGTAATAAACATGTTAATATTTGATTATGATAACACCTGTAATACAAGTTATAACATAATGCCAGCAGCTTCAATAAATGCTTTGATGAAATGATAATTAATGCAATGATAAGGATGATGGTTATATACAGTCCAGCAGTAAACTAATTTCTTTAATTCTACAATATATATACCACATATAACCTAGAAACAGATTTGAGCAGAGGCCTGAATGCATTCAGCTAACATGCTGCACTAGAGTTTTCTTGACAACAGGTGACGCGTGGAGAGGACCAGCCCATGGAGACCTCAGAGGCCTGAGACCATTGCCTTGTTTGGAAGAAGATGCCAGAAAGAGGAACCTCTGTGTTTGCATTTAATTCTTAAAATACATGAATGTTCTGAACATGCAAATTATGTGCTTGTAAACGCAAGAGGGGGCGTCATAATACCCTGATGCTATAAAAGCAATCTGAAGTATAATTTTGGTGAAGATCGTTGCTGATGTTGTGCAGTAATTGTCTTCCCGCTCGTGTACTCAATAAAAGATTGCTTTGACCCAATCCTTCTGGACTGTCTTGGTTTTGTTCTCTCCCTCAATTTCGAACGTGTAACAGTCATGGCTTGTTTTAGCTGTGTTTTGATGTTGTAGAAATTGTTCATATCAGATTTTAGCTTAGGTTAACACCTGCAGCGATATTTACACCTCATGGCAGCTATATTGTGGAGTTTTTGTCCTGCTCGCCTGATCACTTTGCAAACACTCTCAGCAGACTTGAATGACATCACTGACCGCCTGACAGAATTTATAGTTTATGATGGCAGTAACAAAGACATTCTCCTGGATGAAGATATGAATGGGTTATAACAATGGAAAAGGACCGGGCATCTTTAAAGAAAAGGGATGTTAATAAAGCAAATAATAAATTTGTTAAGATGTTTGTTAATAAAAATGTTCACACAATTTATCAGAAATAACAGAACATAAACCACATAAACCTACAAAATGCTTATTTAAAAACACTTCAGTTTGACAAATTCTTCCCAAAGAACCTGAAAACACAGTGACACTATTTCACCTGATGTGGATCATGTGACCTGGTTTCTAGGTTACACGACAGGTCAGAGGTCAGCGACTGTAACTCAGTTACTTCTGTTAATGTGAACTCACTGAGTGTTTGTGGTTTACCTCTCAGACTGACTGAAGATGATGATGATGGAGGAAGAGGAGGACAGAGCAGAGTCTGCAGGATCCAGCTGTCCGTCTGTGAGGAGTGACCGGTCCAAAGATCTAACTCCACACTTCAGTGGTGAACCTGGACCAACGAGGTCAGAGAGCTGAACTCACTGAGTAACAGAAATAATTCTGCACTGACATTATAATCAGTGTTGATTCTGGTTGATTTTCTGACTGTGTTTGTGAGCTGAGAGGAAATGAAAATGAATTTGTAACAAAAATCAGTTTTGTCCGGTTTTCCTGTAAAAAGCTAAACTCTAATCTAAGAGGATGTTACTGACAGGAAACAGCTGCATCATCTGCAGTCTGTGTGATCACAGCTGCTTCAATCATGTTTGTGTCTGCAGAGGTCAGAGGTCACAGTCTGCAGGGTCCAGCTGTCCGTCTGTGAGGAGTGACTGGTCCAAAGGTTATAATCCAGACTTCAGTGCTGAAGCTGGACCAATGAGGTCAGAGAGCTGTGATGACTCCTTTACATGTTTGTGTTTCCTGGATAAATCTGACCTGAAACATCCTCAGATTGTTACAAAGATTCATTAAAAAGAAAACAATGAAAGAGAAAAGATCCAAATGTTAGACTTTTGCTGTTTGAGGACAGTGATGCTCATATCTGTGGGGAAAGTGTGACCTGAGTGGGTTCATGTTTGTCTTTAAAGAGCTGCTCTGATTCTCTTTGTGTCTGATCTGTTAAACAGTCTGAGAGGTCACACAGAGACCCAGCAGCTAAAGATTTCAATAGAGGATAAATGTTGTTGTTGTTTTTCAGCTGTGAAAAAATAATACAATTTTCTGAACTTAAGAATTTATGATGCTGGAAAAAACATGGAGACTATAACACAACGGATGATCTGATATCGTCGTGTTGGTGTTGTTCCCAGATCATCATCAAAATGTTGTTCCAGGTTCAACATTGCAAGTGAACAATCACATTGTTGTGATGTTATTCTTTTGCGCGCCATTCCTGCATTTATGAAATTCCAATGTTGCAAGGACAATATCAATTCTGCTTAGCGTTTATTAAAGGGTTATAGGGAGGGTCCGTTGATCGGCGGACAGAGGCGGTTTCTCACACCGTAAGTACAGTTTTTTGTTTTACGGCGGTTTTTCCCGAAGTCGCAAAATTATGACGTCACAACAATCTGATTGGTCACTTGCAATGTTGATCCTGGAGCAACATTTAATATGATGATCTGGGATCAACACCAACACGACGATATCAGATCGTGCATCACACAACATTTCCACTGTATTCATAGAATGACTGTAAAACTGTCAGACATTCATTAAATATGTAAAATGTCCACAGAAACATCAGAGGGTCAGATGTGAAGCACTCAGTGATTTTGATCAAATGACTCATCAGTTATTGATCTGTACTACACTGATCTACCACGTTAGTAAAGCTGGTGTTCTGGTGGTGGAGGGAGACCTCGGATCATGTTCTGGTTTTGGAGCAGTGATCTGCTGATGGTTCAGTTTAATGAGCTTCTTCAAAATCATCTCTGACATCACCACTGAAAGGACGTCCATGAAAACAGACTGAAAATTACTAATATGTTCACAATCTGAGAGTTTAAAACTTGACAAACTTGATTCAGATGAAGTTATTTGAGTAGAAACTCCTGGATCTTTACCCTGTGTGGATCTAATCCTTCATGGTTCCTCCACAGAGTGGACCAGCAGAGCTCAGAGGTTCCCAGTGGTCAGTCTGCCCAGCAGCATCAAACACAGCTGGACTCCATATTTATGGTCTGTACATGTACAACAACTACTGTTACATCTATTCTGTTCACAGTCATCTCCATGCTGCTCTTTGTAGACCAGTGGATTGTCAGTGTGTCCAACATGGATCTGATGTTTGGCTCCATGATTTCAGTCCGATTGGCTCATTCATAAAGTATTCTGTTCCAGCTGCTGGAGGACAACATCATCACTTTTGTGAAGAACGAGCTGAAGAAGATCCAGAAGGTTCTGAGTCCAGATTACCCAGAATGCTTAGAGAGTCGGAGGAGCAGCAGCAGAGAGGCATTTGTGAAGATCACAGTGGACTTCCTGAGGAGAATGAAGCAGGAGGAGCTGGCTGACCGTCTGCAGAGCAGTAAGAGGATTTATCTAAAGATTTAAAGTTTTGGATAAAGGGAAAATTTATTAATCATTCAATGACTGGAAATATATCCTTTGGATAATTTGATTGATGTTTTTTTTTCTATCGGTTCTTTTAGGAACTACCATTAGGAACTTCCAGTGGAGTAAGTGTGAACTCAAATCTGCACTGAGGAAGAAGTTCCAGTGTGTGTTTGAGGGCATCGCTAAAGCAGGAAACCCAACCCTTCTGAATCAGATCTACACAGAGCTCTACATCACAGAGGGAGGGACTGCAGAGGTCAATGATGAACATGAGGTCAGACAGATTGAAACAGCATCCAGGAAACCAGACAGACCAGAAACAACAATCAGACAAGAAGACATCTTTAAAGCCTCACCTGGAAGAGATGAACCAATCAGAACAGTGCTGACAAAGGGAGTGGCTGGCATTGGGAAAACAGTCTTAACACAGAAATACAGCCTGGACTGGGCTGAAGACAAAGCCAACCAGGACATCCAGTTCATATTTCCATTCACTTTCAGAGAGCTGAATGTGCTGAAAGAGGAAAAGTTCAGCTTGGTGGGACTTGTTCATCACTTCTTTACTGAAACCAAAGAAGCAGGAATCTGCAGCTTTGAAGACTTCCAGGTTGTCTTCATCTTTGATGGTCTGGATGAGTGTCGACTTCCTCTGGACTTCCACAAAACTACAATCCTGACTGACCCTAGAAAGTCCACCTCAGTGGATGTGCTGCTGATAAACCTCATCAGGGGGAAACTGCTTCCCTCTGCTCGCCTCTGGATAACCACACGACCTGCAGCAGCCAATCAGATCCCTCCTGACTGTGTTGGCATGGTGACAGAGGTCAGAGGGTTCACTGACCCACAGAAGGAGGAGTACTTCAGGAAGAGATTCAGAGATGAGGAGCAGGCCAGCAGGATCATCTCCCACATCAAGACATCACGAAGCCTCCAGATCATGTGCCACATCCCAGTCTTCTGCTGGATCACTGCTACAGTTCTGGAGGATGTGCTGGAAACCAGAGAGGGAGGACAGCTGCCCAAGACCCTGACTCAGATGTACATCCACTTCCTGGTGGTTCAGGCCAAAGTGAAGAAGGTCAAGTATGATGGAGGAGCTGAGACAGATCCACACTGGAGTCCAGAGAGCAGGAAGATGATGGAGTCTCTGGGAAAACTGGCTTTTGATCAGCTGCAGAGAGGAAACCTGATCTTCTATGAATCAGACCTGACAGAGTGTGGCATCGATATCAGAGCAGCCTCAGTGTACTCAGGAGTGTTCACACAGATCTTTAAAGAGGAGAGAGGACTGTACCAGGACAAGGTGTTCTGCTTCATCCATCTGAGTGTTCAGGAGTTTCTGGCTGCTCTTCATGTCCATCTGACCTTCATCAACTCTGGACTCAATCTAATGGAAGGACAACAAACAACGTCCAAGCGGTCTAACTTTTTTAGAAAAAAAGAGTCTCTCCACCAGAGTGCTGTGAACAAGGCCTTACAGAGTTCAAATGGACACCTGGACTTGTTCCTCCGCTTCCTCCTGGGTCTTTCACTGCAGACCAATCAGACTCTCCTACGAGGTCTGCTGACACAGACAGGAAGTAGCTCACAGACCAATCAGGAAACAGTCCAGTACATCAAGAAGAAGCTCACTGAGAATCTGTCTGCAGAGAAAAGCATCAATCTGCTCCACTGTCTGAATGAACTGAATGATCGTTCTCTAGTGGAGGAGATCCAACAGTCCCTCAGATCAGGAAGTCTCTCCACAGATGAACTGTCTCCTGCTCAGTGGTCAGCTCTGGTCTTCATCTTACTGTCATCAGAAAAAGATCTGGATGTGTTTGACCTGCAGAAATACTCTGCTTCAGAGGAGGCTCTTCTGAGGCTGCTGCCAGTGGTCAAAGCTTCCAACAAAGCTCTGTAAGTACATTTGTACTCATGTCTTTTATTTATAACATAAACAGTGTAATGTGTGATGGACCCTTAAAAACTTCAACATATTTATTTGCATGATTATCAGCACTAAATACAGTATGTTATAGTTAATGTTTGATAACATCAGTAAATGTCAGAGTGTCTAAAACATATATGGGTGTCAGCTTTTATCAAAGTCATATCCAGAATCATCCTGTATATAAAATTTATTTATACAGCAGCTTTCACGGGTCAAAAACCACAAAGTGCTTTACAATAGAAACAGGCAATAAAAAACACAGAAGATAAAGAAAAACCATTAAACAGCAAACACTGAACACCATACAGCTCAAAACTAGTTAAAGAATAAATGAATAAATGAGTTAGTGTGACCAGTAACAGCCTTTGACTGGAAGATCTCAGATGTGAGAAGATTTGTAGGATTGTCAGAAATATAGACTGGGACTAAAAGTAAGGACTAAAACTTTAAATAACGCCTAAAATGAACTGGTTACCAGTGTGAAGAGATTAAAGTGGAGCAATGTCCAGTGTATTTGATGTGCTGGTTAAAAGCTTAGCACCATCTTTCTGTACTGACTGAAGATTTTCAAAGACTGTGATGGAGCCATAGGCGATCAACTCCCTCATTCCTCCTCTGGTCTTATTGCTCAGCTGAAGAGTTCACTTCTATATGTTACAATCAGCATCACCAGTACTGTTCCAAGGATCTGCAGCTGCTGACAGATTTAATCATGCATGCTTGATTGTTTTTAAGTCTCTCAGGTCAGATGAAGTCATATTCTTTATGAATTAGCATAAGAGGTCAATAAAAATTCTAAGCAAATCAAGATAAGAGTTTATTCTTGTTTTTACTAAATGTATGAGCGAGAGGGACCTTTTTAGTCTAAAGTTATAATCATCTGCCACATTTCTAATCTCTTTACCTCGTGCACTTTTAAAACATTTTCTGTTCCCCCAGACTGAGTCTCTGTAACTTGTTGGAGAGTTCATTTAACTTGTCATTTGATAACAGTTTGTTATCAAATTACAGTTTTCAAATTGTGTTTTTATTTTGTTTTTGTTTTTTAGGCTGAGTGTCCCTGATCTCTCTGAAAGAGGGTATGAAGCTCTGTCCTCAGTTCTCAGCTCCCAGTCTTCTACACTGAGAGAGCTGGACTTAAGTAAAAACAACCTGCAGGATCCAGCAGTGAAGTTTCTTTCTGCAGGACTGAGAAGTCCACACTGTAAACTGAATACTCTGGGGTGAGATCAAGTTATGTTGTGCTTTTCATCAATTGACAGAATTAACCAATAAGAATCCACTAAATGGGGAAAAAAAGTCAGTTAAACATCTGTAATAGTTTTATGATAATTTAATGAGCAGAGAGAGTATCAATAATCAATAAGATAAGATAAGATAAGATAAGATAAGATAAGATAGAACTTTATTAATCCCTCGGGTGGGTTCCTCTGGGAAATTCGGTTTCCAAAAAAGCACAACACCGACAGAAGTTACAGAGCGTGCGGAGAATATTATATATACATATATATACACATATAAATACAGAGACATATATAGATAAAGAATAAAGAATACGAAGGGGATAAATAGAATAAATAAGAATAAAAAATAAAAATACAAGTGAAGAAAAAAATAAAAAATAAAAATACAAGTGAATTGCACATTTCAAATATTAAAGTGTATTGCACTGTTGACTATTTAACAAAGTATTGCACAAAAAGTATTGCACACAGTGAAGTGAAGAGGCACTACAGCTTCGTTGTTCCCCCCTCCTTTGTCCTCCTGTTTCTCCTCCCTCTCCCCTCCAGAGAGGAGTTAAACAGTTTGATGGTGTGTGGGACAAAGGAGTTTTTAAGTCTGTTTGTTCTTATCTTGTGGAGAAGCAACCTGTCACTGAACAGACTCTTCTGTTTGTTTATGGCCGTGTGCAGAGGATGCCCAGCATTGTCCATAATGTCCAGCAGCTTTTTTAGTGTCCTCTTCTCTGCCACTGACACCAGAGTGTCCAGTTTCATGCCGACCACAGAGCTAGCCTTCCTGATCAGTTTCTCCAGCCTGGATGAGTCCTTCTTTGCTGTGCTGCTCCCCCAGCACACTACAGCATAGAACAGTACTCCAGCAACCACTGACTGGTAAAACATCCTCAGGAGCTTCCTGCAGATGTTAAAAGACCTCAGCCTCCTGAGGAAGTACAGTCGGCTTTGGGCTTTTTTATACAGGTGCTCTGTGTTGCATGGCCAGTCCAGTTTATTGTCCACCCACAGCCCGAGGTACTTGTACTTGTTGACCACCTCCACCTCCTCCCCCTCTATCTGAACCGGCACTGGACCTTCTCTGGACCTCCCGAAGTCCACAACCAGTTCCTTAGTCTTTGAGGTGTTGAGCTGCAGGTGGTTTGTGTTACTCCAAGTGACAAAGTTCCTCACCAGACTTCTGTACTCCTCTTCCTGATCATCCAAGATACACCCCATGATGGCTGTGTCATCTGCAAACTTCTGAATGTGGCATAATTCAGAGTTGTAGCAGAAGTCAGAGGTGTACAGGGTGAAGAGAAGAGGGGACAGCACAGTTCCCTGTGGTGCTCCTGTGCTGCTGGCCACAGTGTCCGACGTGATGTTCTTCAGCCTGACGTACTGTGGTCTGTCAGTGAGGTAGTTGGAGATCCAAGCGACCAGGCAAGGGTCCACCTGCATCCTGTTCAGTTTCTCCTGGAGCAGACAGGGCCGGATTGTATTGAAGGCACTGGAAAAGTCAAGAAACAGGATCCTGACCGTGCCTTTTCCCCCATCCAGGTGTGAGTGAGCTCTATGCAGGAGGTACAGGATGGCATCCTCCACTCCGACACCCGCCTTGTATGCGAACTGTAGTGGGTCCTGGGCATGTTGTACCTGTGGTCGGAGGAGGTTGAGGAAGAGCCGCTCTAAAGTCTTCATGAGATGTGACGTCAGTGCCACCGGTTGGAAGTCATTCAGCTCATTGGGCCGGTTCTTTTTGGGGACCAGGATGATGCAGGATGTCTTCCAGAGGGCGGGCACTCTCCCCAGTCGCAGACTGAGGTTGAAGACTCGTTGTAGCGGCTCCCCAAGTTCAGCAGCACACGCCTTTAGCATCCTGGGACACACCTTGTCTGGGCCTGCTGCTTTCCTGGGGCGAAGCTTCCTCAGTTGTCTCCTGACCTGATCCACTGTGACACAGGGAGATGATTGGGAGGAGGGGGGAGGGGGGGGGGGGGGGGGGGAGAAGATGTCTTGCTGCTGAGAGAGGAATTGGAAAGGGGGGGTGTCATAGTGTCGGGAAGGGGGGGAAGCGAGGGAGGTAGGAGAGTGGGGAGAGGGCTCTGTAGTAAAGGTGAGGGTGGGGGGGTTGTGGGCTGGTCAAACCTGTTGAAGAACTTATTGAGTTCGTTTGCCTTCTCCACAGTCCCCCCCACTGTGCTGTTCTTGGTGTTGTGGCCTGTGATGGTTTTCACACCATTCCAGACCTCCCTCATATTGTTTCTCTCCAACTTCTGCTCCACCTTCCTCCTGTAGGTGTCCTTTGCTTCCCTCCGGCAGCGTTTCACCTCCTGCTGTGCTGCTTTCATCTCTTCCTTCACTTTGCTCCTGAAAGCCTTCTTCTTCATGTTGAGGACAGCTTTGACTTCCTGTGTTACCCATGGTTTGTTATTAGGATAACACCGTACTGTCTTAGCAGGGGCGACCGTGTCCACACAAAAGTTGAGGTAGTCTGTCAGACAGTGTGTCGCCCCCTCTATGTCCTCACCATGTGGGCTCAGGAGCACATCCCAGTCTGTGGTGTCATAGCAGTCTCTCAGAGCATCCTCCTTTTCTGGGGTCCATCTCCTAATGGAGTGTGTTGTGACAGGCTGCCTTTGGACGAGGGGTGTGTATTGTGGCTGTAGATAAACCAGGTTGTGGTCTGATTTCCCTAGTGGGGGGAGGGGGTTGGCTCTGTATGCATCTCTCACATTAGCATACAATAGGTCAATTGTCCTGTTGCTCCTTGTGGGACAATTCACAAACTGGTGAAAAGCTGCCAGAGTAGAATCCAGTGTGGCATGATTAAAGTCTCCAGATATAATAATGAAAGCCTCTGGGTTTTGTGTCTGCAGTCTTGCTGTTATTGTGTGTATTTTCTCACAGGCAGCTGCTGCGTCGGCCCTCGGAGGGATGTAAACACACACATGACTGAACTCCCGAGGTAGATAATATGGCCGCAAGCTAACAGCTAGCAGCTCCAGGTCCGGCCGGCATACCGAAACTTTAACGGAGACTTGTCCAGGGTTGCAGTATCTGTTGTTAACGTAGACAATGAGTCCCCCACCTCTGCTTTTCCTGCTGGCCTGCATGTCCCTATCGGCTCTCACGGATGTGAAACCGCATAGGTCTACGTTAGCCTGTGGTGTTAGCTCGGTTAGCCACGTCTCCGTGAAGATAAACAGACTGCACTCACGGTATAGTCGGTGGTTGTTCAGAGCACACAGTTCGTCCATTTTATTCTGTAGCGAGTTCACGTTGCCCATTATCACTGTCGGGATTGATGGTTTGAATCGCCTCCGGTGATCCTCTTTCCT
This sequence comes from Pelmatolapia mariae, assembly GCF_036321145.2. Taxonomy (NCBI): domain Eukaryota; kingdom Metazoa; phylum Chordata; class Actinopteri; order Cichliformes; family Cichlidae; genus Pelmatolapia; species Pelmatolapia mariae. The sequence continues at coordinate 36,334,125 of NC_086229.1, forward strand.
CGCTCCAGCCTTGCAGCCTCTGTAGCTCCTCTTTATCTCAGATGTTGTGTCGCTGTGTCTTTGTTCTCAGTACCAGCAGCTCCGCTCTCGAATAGATGAAGGAGCTGGTTCCAGAAGTTTTAAAAAGTACATTATCCATCTTGTATCGCTATATCTAAGAGGTATAAGTAGAGTAACTTGAGGAAGGGGAAAAAAGGTTGAAAGCCTAGTCTAAAAAAAAGTTAAAGTTAAGAAAAAAAGTGCAGTGTTGCAGAGCTACTTGGAAAGGCTGTCGTCACTCCAGCGCCATCTTTTTTAGTAATCAATATTTCAGCTACTTTGGTCCCGATTGTTTTTCCCCATGACAAAACAGAGAAAAACCGACTCATAGTGTCTTAAAACAGTTATATTTCTTTTTATTCAATCATCTTCCAAAGAGAGAGACCCCTGCACAGCTCAAACGCCAGTTGCAAGAGCTCTCTAACATTAGAATCAGAAGCTGTGTCTTTTATGGTGTTATTTTGGTACTTTACACGTCACACAGTCTCAAACATCGCTTATATGGAAAGTTCCTCATTTCAGTGTCTTATCTATTAATATGGCTTATGCACTAAAACTTCCTGTTTTTCAATCTGGCTGAACACATTTTGTGAGTCAAAGGTGGCCTTGCTCTACAAGCCTTCATTATTAAAGTACATAAAACAATATAATGAGCAGATCGTGACTCAAGAGTTTGGAGTCCGCCTTGTAATCGGAAGGTTGCCGGTTCGAGCCCCGGCTCGGACAGTCTCGGTCGCTGTGTCCTTGGGCAAGACACTTCACCTACCGCCTACTGGTGTTGGCCAGAAGGGCCGATGGCGCGATATGGCAGCCTCGCTTCTGTCAGTCTGCCCCAGGGCAGCTGTGGCTACAACTGTAGCTTGCCTCCACCAGTGTGTGAATGTGTGTGTGAATGGGTGGATGACTGGGTATGTAAAGCGCTTTGGGGTCCTTAGGCGGGGCTAGTAAAAGCGCTATACAAATACAGGCCATTTACCATTTTACCATTTACCAGATAGACATTAAAAATACTTTTACAGACATTAAGAATTATTTTATTCCTAACAGGTGCTAATGCACTGCCCGGCACATGGAGCCCAATTGACATTTGCTATAGAATACTAGAATTGATTGACCATTGTCAGTTAACAAATGTCAGTGTCATCCATTTGTTGACTCTTAGTAAAAAAACAGGATTAATTGCTAAATCTAATAACTCTTTAGTGCACCCTCATTGCAATTTAAAAACAGTGTTTGTTTAATGTTTATCTGTAATTTTTCAGACTGAGTCACTGTAAGCTCTCAGAGAGAGGCTATGAAGCTCTGTCCTCAGTGCTCAGCTCCCAGTCCTCTAGTCTGAGACAGCTGGACCTGAGTAACTCTGACCTGCAGGATTCAGGAGTGAAGTTTCTGTCTGCTGGAGTGAAGAGTCCACACTGTAAAATGGAAACTCTCAGGTCAGGATTTAAAATTTTCCACTGATGATCATGTTAAACCTGATTTCTATTACTGCATAAACAGTAAATTGATTTTTTTTTAAAGGATTAATGTAGAAATTAGTGTCTGGGGTTTTTAGTGATATTTGTTCACTTTCTGTCTTTCATTTGCAATGAAATGTCCCATCTGCTCCTCTGAGTCCAAAATCTTTATTTTAGCAGTGCTTTATCCACCAAACCTTTTAGGTTAATTCCAGTATTATTTTTTTTACAGGTTTCTACAGAGCTGTTTGTTCAGATATCAGATTTTGATTTTCAGAAAAATTTATTAATAAAAATATGATCAATTGATTATTTCTGACTGAAAAGAGGAAATATATATTTGGTCATAGTGATATGACTCATTGCCTCACTTAAACATAAAATGTAAACAACAATTCAAAACAATAGATTAATACAAAACAGAATTTGACTGTTGAGCTTAAAGTGAGCTTGAATGTTATTCACTTCCTGTTTTATTTTGGTAGTTATCGTCTCTGGTTTTTACTTTTACTTCCTCCCCCAACATTGTCTACATTAATTTCAGCTGTAGAAGATTTTATTGACTGTTTGATTTGTCACTTATTTTAACTATAATTGTTGACTTATAAGCAATTGCTAAAATGTATTTTCATTAAAATACCAAATAATTTATTACTTTATCATCTAATTAGATTATAATTCTGTAAATATGAGTGATAGTGTGTTCTGTGGGTGTTCTTCAGGTTCTCTGCTTCCTCCCACAGTTCAAAAACATGCATGCAAGGTTAACTGGAGATGTGTGATTGTAAGCATAAAAGTTTGTCTGTCTCTGTCTAGCTCTGTTTCTACCTGGCTACATTACCATGGTTACTGATGCTGAACCAATAACCTGGTCTGGATCAGGTTATGTTCAGAGTTTGTGTTTAAAATCAACTCAAGTGCCTCATTTTCACTGATTCTTTCATTTACAGAAAGCTTTAAGTGTGATATAGATTCAGTCATAGGTTAAAAGTAATATTAGTAACATGAGTAGCGAAAGTCCGCGGTGATCTGAAAATGATGTGCCGGGAGTTAGGGTTGTGCCATTCTCTGCGGCTTCAGTAACCCTTGAGCTCTTGGCTAGCTATCGAGCTGGTGGGTAACAGACATCTCCGAAAACGTCGTAGCACTTTTGCAAATATGCAATATCTTGATAAACCGATCAGGTATTTGAAGTTTATACAGCCACATTCTCACCTGAAAATATGTTAAAAGTTTATTTTGTGACCCAGGAACATTAATAAGAGTAATTTTAAAACTTAGGCTACATCCACACGTACACGGGTATTTTTGAAAACGGAGATTTTCTGTTTTCATTTTAAAAAATAATCCCGTCCACAAGTAAACGCAGAAATGAAGGAAAACGCTGCAAGGAACATGCCAAAGCAACAGGTGGCGATATATTCCTAACCGTGTACAAATGTTGGCCAATCAGAAGTCTAGAAGCCTTGGTGGGAAATAGTAAACAAAGATGGGGCATAGAAGCAGAACCGAGTTGTATGTGTGGAGGGACAGTAACTGTGTGTGTATATCTAAGCATTTAAACCCTGCAGAGGACAATTAACAGTAACAGTATTGTAGAAATTCATTTCACCGAAACAATAACGTGGCGCACACTGTGATGTCAAAAAAGGCACACACCTTTGACGCTGCGTTTTCTCCGTTTTCCTCATCCACACGTAAATGCAAAAACGGAGTTTTTGAAAATATCCACCCAGGCAGGTGTTTTTAGAAATCTCTGATTTCAGTGACCGAAAACACCGTTTACGTGTGGACGAAAGGTGCAAACGCATAGAAAAATCTCCGTTTTCAAAAATACCCGTGTACGTGTGGACATAGCCTTAGTAGCGGTCGCCATTACCGGAAACTGGAGTTTGGCCGGGCCGCAATATGAATTCTGGGATATCGTTGGTCACGAAGGACACACCCGACCCATCCTTCAAATTGGGGGAAAAGGAGGACGCATTTGTCGGCTGCATTCGGAGGAGCCCAGGAATTTGGACAGCCTTCGGCGCGTCGCTGTGACGTTATGGGTCTACAAATGTGTCCTCAGGAGGATGCAGCCCATGAATTTGGACACACCGAACCTGCGTGCTGGTAGCACCTTAGCCCAGGGTTTTAATAGTTTTGCAATTTTCATTAGTTTTTATTTTTATTTCGTTTTGACTTCAGATTTTCAATTTTATATTAGTTTTAATTAGTTTTTACCAATTGTTTGCTAGTTTAGTTTATTTTTTATTTTTTTGAAAATCCTTAGTTTCAGTTTAGTTTTGATTAGTTTCAGTTATAGTTTTAGTTGTGTTTGCAATAATTAAGTGTAACAAAATCCCAGTTTCATCATATCAGTCATTCTCTTCTGCTTATCCTTGGGTATGTTGCTATTCCAGCTATCATACCCTGCACCCTGGACAGTTCACCTGTCTGTCGCAGGGCTAACACGCAGAGACAGACAACTCACATTCCCACCTATGGGTTCTTTAAATAAATAAATAAAGGCAGATGAACAACCATTGATACCAGGCAACTATAAAATGTATATCTTGGCCCCAATGAGACTATTAACTCTTGCAGCACCGGGTGTTAAGGCAATTGACTCACACAGTTATGTAGATATCCCAGTCCTGTTGTCTCGGGATGCATCACGCTGCCTTGCCTGGGGTTAGCTTCTGTTTCTGGGGATGAGGGTTGGGCGTGCTCCCTTACCTTCTCCAGGTAAGCTAGGTTAGCCTTCTTGTGTGAGCTTTTCAAGTGCACTTTAAGGTTTGTGGGATTTTTTTCCCTTTAGAAATGTCCCTCATAATTTGTCTCATTCCACTACAAGACACTTGCTTTATCCAAAACACAGTCATATTCAAAGTAATCCCAAATTGGACTCGTGGACGGAGCGGCAACACAGACGACCCGACTGAAGTACTTGCCACCTGCTGGCATAATAAGGCACAGCAAGAACATAACCTGGAAAATACACTTCATTCTCACCCTAGACTAACGTATGACACATACACATCAACGAAAACTAAACACATTTTCTCTATAAATTCAGTTAATTTTAGTTAGTTTTGTGAACGGTCATTTCAGTTTTAGTTAGTTTTCCTTTTATTGCAAAGTCTCGTTTTTATTTTTATTTCCGTTAACGAAAATGTTTTTTATTCGTTAGTTCGTTAGTTTTCGTTAACGATAATAACCTTGCCTTAGCCACAGCTCGGGTGTGACTGAAAAAGAAGTTTTTGTAGTTTGTAAGGAGAAAAAAAACTGAGAGGACTAAGTTAAAGAGAGGCTGGAGAGTAACACAGAGCAGCAATGAATGCTGCTCACACAGTTTAGACAGTTTAGCATCAAATGTTCGCGTAAGTTAGCTCCCAGCTAGCTAACAGAGCAGCTAACTAGCAAACCAGCTAACTTCACCCACAAGCTGCGACTGCGTCTTTCTGACAACAGCGTCAGACACTCAGACTGGTTTTCTGATTTTTTTTTTTTTTTTTTGCCTGTCCCGTTTGGATCTTTTGCCATTAGAATTATTGTCTAAAGGCGAAGAAAGATGCCCAACGGATTTACTTAACCAAATGGACCATCCCAGCCTTGCCGTAATGGTCTATTTGAGTCACCTTTAATTGTTTATTTTATTTTCATTTGTTGTATGCGGGACAGACTTTACTGGGGGAAAGAAAGGGGAGAAGGAAGGAGGGAAAGAAAGACAGCGGGGAAGAAGGACGGGGAAAAAGGGCAAAAAACAAAAACAAACAGAATAAGCAGACAAACAAAAAAAAAAAAAGAAGAATACATATTGACCACCTGGATCACCTATTGAGAAAGAAAAAAGAAAACAAGTTGAAGAAAACAAGAGTAATAGAATAAACAACATCACAATGATATATGGGAATATGGCAGTAAATACTAAATGTTAAACATTATTGTGCAGCACGTAAGATTAACAGCGCACAGTGTGCTTTGAGGTAGGAGCCAAAAAGGGTGTAGTTTGTGTGTGTGATCACCCATGTGTACACCTGTGAGCATGGACGCGCTTGATTTTTTTAAAAAGGTTCCTTCATGTAATGTTCTGCTAGAGGGTGTGGGGGGCCACTGCCCCGTCCTCCAGGGCATGAAGCAGGTGTGGAGGAGATCAAAACTCCAGACATCCAGAGGCCCCCAGAACACAAGAGACCAAGGAAGACCAACAGAGGGGCAGCCGCGCCACTATCCCAGAAAGAGCTGAGGAGAGTCCCAGATGAGGGGTCACTCAGCAGCCGCGGAGCAGAGGCCAGGGGGGGTTGCAGTGACGTGCCAGTGAGCTCCGCCGGCAGCCAGCTGTGCCAGAGTGACCGAGCCCCAGGCCGAGATGCCAAGGGCACCCCACCTCTGAAGTAGCCCGAGCCAGCCCCAGGCTCCAAGCCCCGATAAGCAGCTGCCAAGGAGTGAGCCGGTGTGTACCTGGGCACCCAACCCCGGACACAGAGAACCACCAGCGCACCGATGTCTGAGGGCATCCGCCACCAGCAGGGGAAGTGGTGGGGGGAGATAGGCCTCCAAACCTTGGAGGACCTGAGATGTCCCCAGAGAGGTGGCGTCTGATACCCAACCTGACATATAGACACAGACATACAGGCACACACAGATACAAACATCCATTCCCACCCTCATGCTCTCGATTGCAATTACTCAACACTCAACCAACGTGGAGACAGACATAAAGAGACGCTGTACACACAATCACGCTCCCCAAGCATACTTTAAGCCCCAGGATTAGGTACCCTTGTGCCCAGACGCAGGTGGTGTTACCCTTTTCCCTGCGGTGGAGAGAAGCAGACCGCCCCGACTCCGCAGCAGCAGGGAGGCCCCACACTCCAGACCCCAGTTGGATGGCAAACTCCTCCTCCTAGCCCCCCCGCTCCAGCAGGCCGCAGAGAACGGGGGTGTAGGAAGACTCCAAACCTCCCTCCACCCGCTCATATGTAGTGTTGATGAATGTGTGTTCTAAGGTGCATTTAAAACCCAGGAGGGCATGGAGCTACCTGCCAGAGCAGCAGGTAAGCGCGTAGCCCCTACTGCTGGCCCTCACTGTCTACGTGTATTTAAAATTGAGAGGTGGGCAACGACGCAGGGGGTGAGGTGTACACCCTGTTGGTAATTTGAATTCCGTGTAGCGTGCCCACCCCCAAGATCCTATATGTATGTGTAATGAGAGTGTGAGTAATGTGAATGTTTAAGTCGTGGGATAGAGACAGAGCGCCCCCAGAACCTCACGCCTGTCCCGGATCCACCCCAGGGCAGCCAGGCTACCAGGTCAGTAACCCACGTCCGTCAGCACAGACCCTCCCCTAGCCCCGCTGCACGCAGCCACGAGGAAACCGTCACCTAAGAGCCGACAGAGCAGCTAATTGGCCATGACCGCTACCCCGGTTTGAGCCCCCCAAGGAAGATGCTCCCGGGGAACCCCCCGACGCCCTAAGCCAGTCCCTACCCCCACACCAATCACAACAGTGAAGGTGGGACTAAACTATGACCCCCCACCCCCACTAGGTGATAGAGCTGATCAAAGGAGCCCAGAGCAATTGATCTGATGTGGTGGCAGAGGCTGTATCAAGACTAATGTAATCTAATAGATAATTTCTATATTGGTTAGAATTAAGATTATTTTTATTTTTCCAGTTCATGAGGACTGTTTTCTTGGCTATGCATAGGGCAGTGAAAACCATATGGGCTATATTCTTTTCCGTAGTGACATTATCTAAGCTGCCCAACAAACATACTAAAGGGGAAGTTGGAATGTTACATTTCAGACACTTTGATAAGTCTTCACATATCTCGCGCCAAAACTTCTGAACTGGTGGACAGAACCAAAGAGCGTGGATATAATTGTCCGGTGAATTGGTTTGGCAGTGTAAGCAGTTGTCGGTAGACATAAAGCCCATCTTGAACATCCGATGACCTGTATAGTGCACTCTATGTAGTATTTTGTATTGAATTAATTGAAGACTGGGATTTCTAATTAGATTAAAGGTTTTTAAGCAAATCTGAGACCAGAAGTTCTGGTCTAAGTTAACTGATAAATCTGCTTCCCATTTTGCAATAGGAAGTGATATTGATTCATCTGTTTTAGAAAGCATTCTGTATATTATGGATAGTAATTTGGGGGTTTTAAGAGCAAAAAATTGAACCACACTTGGTGGTGTTTGTAGTTCATCTTGACCCAGTTTAAATCTCTTTTTTACTATGGATTTAATTTGTTGATACTCTAAAAATCTTTTCTTGTTGATCCCATATTGTGTAACTAGTCTGTCAAATGAAATAAATTCTGTTCTTTCTAGTATATGTTCTAAATATTTGATTCCTTTACCACTCCAATCTGAAAAGTTTATCATATTATTGTTTTTGTAATATGTCAGGGTTGTTCCAGATAGGTGTACGTTTGCATGGGATTAATGAAGACTCTGTCAACTTCAGAAACTTCCACCATGCTGTCAGAGAAGAGCTGATGTTGACGCTTTTGAAGCATTCATGTCGTTGCATGTTTGAGCTGATAAATGGTAGATCTGAAATCTCTAGATTATTGCAAAGTGCTTGTTCTACATCTAGCCAAGGTTCATCTAAGAGGGTATGTTTTAGCCATCCTGAGATAAACTGAAGCCTATTGGCTAAGAAGTAGTGCTGAAAGTTAGGTAGTTCTAATCCTCCTTTATCCTTGGTCTTTTGTAGTGTTTTTAAGCTTATACGTGGGGGTTTATTTTTCCAAAGGAATTTGGACATATATGAATCTAGAGATCTGAACCAATCTTGCGGCGGTTTAGTTGGGATCATTGAGATAAATAATTTATTTTTGGTAATACCATCATTTTTATAGCGGCAACCCTTCCCATGAGTGATATGGGTAGACATTTCCACCTGGTTTTCTGAATGTGCCTCTATAAACATGTGCTCTTCATTATTGATGTTTTCCTAATGAACAGAAAATGAGACTTAATAAAATCCTTCTGACTGTTGTTGGAGCAGGTTGGGTCCCGGGTTTGAGTCCCCCACTGTACCACAGTGGCTTCTAGCTTTGTTTCACAGTTTGTAGAACAACAAATAAAACCAAATCCCCCCCCCCCCCGCCCCCCCAAAAAAAAAAAAAACACATCAAATTTTGAGGGTTTTTCCCAAGGATGAGGAAGCAGACTCGGCCCCAAACAGCTGGATATATGGATGGTTACCACAGCAACCACAGCAGTGTGCTCTCAGTATATTTAGTTATATAAAGGTGTTTGTGGTGTGTTGCAGCTGAAACAGCCTCATGTATGTTGACACAGGGAGTGAGAACACTGTTCACAGCAGTCACAGCTCGCTGCCTTCAGAGGCGATCTGATCTGAGTGTTTGAACCACGCGTTGGAGCAAACATCTTCAGAAGCTCCAAAGTGTGGAAACGTCACTGTGGAGCGTCTCATCCCTATCTAAGAGATTTTCTTGCCTCTGCAAAGCTAAGCTTTGCACCATAGTTCGTCAGTCCCAACCAATCAGAGCGCTCCTTATGTCACGTCACATGACTCGTGTGTTTTCCTCTTTGATTAGCACCCAAAGAACTAAAGAAAAGCTAAAAGGACATTCAGCCAATCAAATCCCTCTTAGGAACAGGAACTCTAGAGAGGAAATGGAGCAGAGAAGGAGAATCACCAGTTTAAATGTCCCTTTAAAGAGGCTTTTATTGACTCTTTCTGTTTTCTTTACAGCTGTTTTCACCATTTAAACTGTTTAATATCATATTGAGAAATAACTTTTGGACAGTTTTTCTACATTTACACTAAAATGTGACATAAATAATGACTTTCTGACTTTACTTTGGAGTAATCTAACGACTCAGCCTGGGTATGTTGGACTTGGTGTCCAGCTCCTAGTTTGAGTTCAGGAGACAGACACCCTCTCTACTTTGAAGATCAGCTTCAAACTTTCCTTTTTGATAAAGCTTATAGTTCGAGCTGGTTCAGGTGACCCTGACCCATCCCTTAGTTATGCTGCTATAGGCTCAGGCAGGGTAGATGCTCCTCCTGGAGCCTGTTTTTACTGGGAGGATCTTTGTGTCAAAGGGAGTTCTTCTTTCCCACCATCACCAAGTGCTGGTCACAGTGGATTGTCTGATGGTTGGGGCTTTCTCTCTAATATTGGAGGCTGTTACCTTACACTGTTAAACAGCTTGAGATGACTGTTGTGTGTTGGGAATTGTCACTTTTAAATAAAGTTACATTGAATGGATGTAAATGGATAGATGTTATTGTGACAACCAGAAAATGATTGTTAAAAGATTGATTGTTGTTTTGTGTGTCTGCAGTCTGTCAGGCTGTCTGATCACAGAGGAAGGCTGTACTTCTCTGGCCTCAGCTCTGAGCTCCAACCCCTCCCATCTGAGAGAGCTAGACCTGAGCTACAATCATCCAGGAGACTCAGGAATGCGGCTGCTGTCGGCTGGACTGAAGGATCCAGGCTGGAGACTGGACACTCTCAGGTATGAAGAATGTCTAATAGAGAAGGAAGAGCTGGAAACATTTCATGTGTCCTTCACTCACTTCCTGTTTGTTTCCTGCAGATGATACATGAACAATCACACATGCAGGAATATTTACAGGGACAGACACACTAGTCTAGCTGGATAGTACAGGGAGTCGGTCTGCAGGAACAGTAATGAGAACTGATAAGTCATGTTGAGAGTTTCATTAAAAGTAGACCTACAGTTAGGTCCATAAATAGTTGGACAGAGACAACATTTTGTAACTTTAGATACACTTTTTTAGGTTACAGGTGTATTGTACCTGAGATAGTGGCCACTGTGTACCTAATAAAGTGTCAGCCATATGTATGTTTCCCATGCTGTATGTCCACAGTCACAGTGACTGTCAGTGACACTGACAGAAGGATGAAACAAGGCTGTGAATCATTTCAGTCTGTGTGTGTGACAAAGAGGCAGACAGGAGCAGCTAACATTTGGAGATCGAAGCTTAAATACTGGAAACTCTACATTCACAGCTGAATTCACAATAATTTTTTTCTCAAGTGCACATTTAGCAGCTAATGCTAATACTATTTTCCCTTGCTTTCTACAGCTTGAGCAGCTATTGCTAAGTAGGCCTTTATACATTATAACACAAGAGAAAAAGGTATTAGCATTAGCCTCTAGTGCTTATTCAAATTACCTTTAGCTGCTAACGGCAGCCTACTTAGCATTAACTCCTCACTAATATAATGCTAATTTACATGAAATTATTATTAGCTGCTCATATTGTTATAAGGAAAGAGAAAACAGTATTAGCATTAGCTGCTAATAATTATTCACCCCTAATTAGAATATGCCGCTAAAAGCAGCCTATTTAGCATTAACTCCTCACTTCGTTGTTACCCAACTGAAAAGAGTATTATTATTAGCTACTATCATTTTTAATAAGTAAGAGAAAATAGTGGAAAATTTAAACTCAAATTAGCAGTAGCTATCTACAACAGCGTACTCAGAATTAGCCGCTCACATTGTTAAAAAGCTAGGAGAAAGGGAATATTGTTATAAGGAAAGAGAAAACGGTATTAGCATTAGCTGTTAATTATTCACCCCTATTTAGAGTTAGCCCCTAATGACAGCCTACTTAGCATTACCAAAGAGTTACCATTATCGGATAATGCTAATTCACATCAAATTAGCATTAGTTAATAACAGTAGACTTCATATCATTAGCTGCTGTCATTCTTACAAAGCAAACAGTATGAGCATAAGCTGTTAATGCTTTTTCATCTAAAATTAGAATTAGCCACTAATGGTGTATTATTAAAAAGAAAAGAAAAGACATTGTTAGCATAAGCGGATAATGCTAATTCACATCAAAATAGCATTGGCTGCTAGCATCAGCCTACCTAGCACTAGCTGCAAACATTGTTAAAAGGGAAGGGAAAAGTGTTAGCATTATCGGGTAATGGTAACTCACATCGAATTAGCATTAGCTAATAACAGCAGCCTTCTTAGCATTAGCTGCTCACATTGTTATAATGCAAGTTAAACTGGAAGGAAAAATAGTATAAGCATTAGCTACTCATATTGTTAAAATGTAAGAAAAAAACATTGTTAGCATTAGCAGATAAATTAGCATTAGCTAATAACGGCAACCTATTTAGCATTAGCTGCTCACATTGTTAGAAATCAAGAGAAAATGGTATTAGCATTGGTTGCCAATGCTTATTCACCTAAAATTAGCATTAGCCACTAATGGTAGCCTATTTAGCATAAACTTCTTAATATGAATAAATACAGTACACAACTGTACAGAATAGAATAAAATTAAATAAAATACTATATACAGTAGAATAAAATAGAATAAAATATACAAAAGGATAAAAATAGAATACAAATGCTGTAAACAGCTGAGTAAAAATACAACGATGCCAGAAAAGAGTATTCCACTTAGTGTTATTACACATGTGTGGATGTGTGTGTTTGTTCAGTTAAAGTCTTTGTTGTGGAGTCTGACAGCAGTGGGGAGGAAAGACCTGCGAAATCTCTCCGTCCCACACTGTGGGTGCCGTAGCCTGCCACTAAAGGAGCTGCTCAGTGCTGTTACAGTCTCCTGCATGGGGTTGGAGATTTTGTCCAACAGGGACGGCAGCTTAGCCACCATTCTCCTGTCACTCACCACCTCCATTGGGTCCAGAGGGCATCCTAGAACAGAGCTGGCAATTAGTATTAGCTAATAACGGCAACCTACTTAGCATTAGCTGGTCACATTGTTATAAAGCAAGAAAATATGGTATTAGCATTAGATGTCAATTCCTATTCACCTAAAATTATCATTAGCTACTAATGGCAGTCTACTTAGCATTAACTCCTCACTAACATAATGCTAATTTACATCAAATTAACATTAGCTGCTAGCATCAGCCTACCTAGCACTAGCTGCTCACATTGTTAAAAGGGAAGAGAAAACGATATTAGCATTACCTGGTAATAATTATTCACCTCTAATTAGAATTAGCTGCTAATGGCAGCATACTTAGCATTAACTCCTCACATCGTTATAATGCAAATGATGCTAACTCGCATTAAATTAGCATTAGCTAATAACAGCAGTCTATTTAGCAGTAGCTGCTCACATTGTTATAAAGCAAAGGAAAACGATATGAACATTAGGTTCTAATGCGTAATTGCCTTAAATTAGACGTAGGTGCTAATGGCGGCCTACTTAGCATTAGCAGCTCAGATTGTTGTAATGCTAGGGAAAAGAGTGTTAGCATTAGCCATTCACATTGTTATAAAGTTACGGGAAATAGTGTTAGCATTAGCTACTCACATTGCTAATTCACATTAAATTAGCATTAGTTAATAACGGCAGCCTATTTAGCATTAGCAGATAATGTTGACCTTGGCCCACTGGAAAAGTTAAGAAGTAAAGATTTAGGAGTGTTTCTCAATAGCTCTTTCTCATTTGAGAAACAAATAAATTCTGTTATTACAACCAGCTGTAAGGTTTATATTGTTGATTGTCATTTATGCTTAGAAATGTTTACTCATATATGCTTAGAGTTTTATAATCGATTGCATAATGATAGAGGTTTGATCCTTAGTAGTCTGTAAAGACTCTGTGTGCCTTCCAGAGTGCTCTGACATGCACACACACCTTGGGGTCATGAGAGAGGCCGTACCTTCTCTTACTGATTTATGGTATAGGAGGACACCTACTCTGTGTCTGGTTAAGTATAAGAGCCCTTTGTTAGGGGGACCGCTGGACTGTCAGCACCAGCTTTGGGGAGTCTTCACAGGGTCACATCTGGAACACACACACACACACACACACACACACACACACACACACACACACACACACCTACACTATGCACAGACTGGTACTCTTTGTTCATACCTGTGTAAGACGTCATATGTTAATAAAGTTATGCATATTCATGTAACCTCAATAAAGAGCAGTGTTACGAGGGAGCAGACGAGAGCGACTGAGGTCAAGTGAAGGAACGGCGCTGTCACAGTTCTCTCCCTCATGAATTGTCTGGTTCCAGCAGTGGGTCTGTGCTAGACGACCCATCACCAGCTTTTTCCAGCTTTTTCCACTGGTTACCAGTACGTCGTAGAATCCACTTCCAGTTCTTGTTCCTAGTCTTTAAATCTCTGAATGGATTGGCTCCATCTTATCTGTCTTTAACAAAAATAATCCAAGCAGAGCCCTCAGGTCTGCAGATAAGTAGCTTCTGACCAGAACTAGATGTAAAAACAGAGGTGAGCTTTATCGATCGCTGCAGCCAAACTCTGGAACAGTCGCCCTTCACATCAGGTCTTCACCAACACTCGACATTTTTAAAACCCGGTTGGAAACACATTTGTACTCTGTAGCTTTCAATTCTGACGAGTCTTTATAGTAATTACTGTGTATGTTTCCTATTTTATCTCTACTCTGTGCAGCACTTTGGCTCAAGCTGTTTTTAAATGTGCTGATAAATAAATGTAGATTTCTTTGAATAAAACAGTGGAGCCGAGCTTTGAGCTCAGTGTGTAACAGTGTGTGTGTGAGAGCCATGTAATGTCCATGTGTGCATGCTGACTGCTCTGACCCCTCCTCCTTTCAGGGTGGAGCCTGCTGGAGTCCGATGGTTGAGACCAGGTCTGAGGAAGTGTAAGTGTGTTTTTAATGGGATTCATGAAAACAAAGCAGCACACATTCAACCATCTTCATCATGTCAGGAGTCATCATCAAAGTGTCAATCAATGAACAGATGATGGATCAATAACTGCAGCTGGATTGTGTTTGTTCTCTCCATCAGATTCCTGTCAACTCACAATCGACACAAACACAGTGAACACAAAGCTCCAACTGTCTGACAACAACAGGAAGGTGACACATGTGGAGGTTCAGTCATATCCTGATCATCCAGACAGATTTGATGTTCCTCAGCTGCTGTGTAGAAATGGTCTGACTGGTCGCTGTTACTGGGAGGTCGAGTGGAGAGGAGACGTTTATATATCAGTGAGTTACAGAAGCATCAGAAGGAAAGGAGGCAGAGACTGTTGGTTTGGACACAATGATCAGTCCTGGAGTCTGTGGTGCTCTGATGATGGTCCTCGTTCTATCTGTCACAATAACAGACACACATCCTCCTCCTCCTCCTCCTCCTCCTCCTCCTCTGTCTCTAACAGAGCAGCAGTGTATGTGGACTGTCCTGCTGGCACTCTGTCCTTCTACAGAGTCTCCTCTGACACTCTGATCCACCTCCACACCTTCAACACCACATTCACTCAAACTCTTTATCCTGGGTTTTGGGTCTGGTCTGGTTCCTCAGTGTCCCTGTGCTGAGTGTAAAGAGTGTCTCCTGTTAGAGAAACACTCTGACTGTTGAACAGTTCAGTCTGTACATGTCTGTCTCTTTCACTCACAAACACGTTTTCACATTCAATCAGTTGATGTTTGAAACTCTTCTAAATGATTCCTTGTAAACTTCTTCCTCTTCAGTCACAAACAAACAGGAAGTGATGTCACATGTGTTCCTGTCCACACAGCAGAATGAGTCTATTGCTGACAGTGATGTACAAACAGAGTGAGCATTTCTGAGGCCAAAATAAACTGAGTAGTTCACTGAATGAACACTGTGAGCTCAGTTCCTTCATCATTAGTATGGATTATATATGTATATGTATTATATTAGTATCATATATATCAGGTGCTGCTGGTTTCAGTCATTGTGCAAATGTGCTGTTTGTAAGGTTGTAAAGCTGCAGTCAGCTGAGACTGAAGAAGTCACCTGATCAGTGAACAAACGTGAAAACGTCCAGATGAACAGAATCAAGCTTTTGGGATCAGCCAGCAATGCAGCATCATTGTTGTTCAGGTTCAGAGGTTTGCAGGAATGAACTGATGACCAGAAACAGCTGCAGAGTCCAATAAAATACCAGCTGGAGTTCAGCTGCATTTGAAGAAGTCAAAGAAAAGTAAGGATGGCAAAGGGCGATGTTTTCTTCCAAAGAACTGAAAACATGGTCGATGTAGTGTTCTGTTGCAGAGTGTAGCAACTCTGATTAAACACCAAGCTAAACCTCTGTCAATGAATACAGGAGTCCGAGTAGAGTTGACTGTTTTACTCAGAATCTTCATTTGACAAGCGGTGAAAACTGTGGTTGAAAAGAAATACAGAATAGAAAAAATGATCGTGTTTACATAAATATTGCATCACGAAATAACTAAAAATGTGACCTTACATCTTTGTATTAGCTTGAGCAACAGTGACAGAGGATTTCTTTAAATCACCCTGCCGTTCTTCAGTTGAGACGTCTGAGTCAGAAAACACACAAACACTGCAGAAGTTTTTCACTCGCGAGGGGCAGTCATGGAACGCACGAACTGCGAACTGCGAACTGCGACTGTCTGTGACCTTTATTTATACAAGATTTTCTGTGTGTGTGTGTGTGTGTGTGTGTTACATAGATAACATCACTTCAGTAGCGGGACTTCCCCTTTTCTACATCTGTATGTTCTCGTAAAAGCGCTGAGCTTGGTTTTCTTCTACATCTAAATGTTCAGAACAACAGGATGCGGTTAGTATCTGCAGAATTTCAGCACACAGGTTACTAGACAAAAGGTCATGTAGAAATATGCTTCACTGATAAATATAAAGAATACATTTCATGTAACTGATCAAAACATAATTATCTTCTGACAAACAGTAATGATCATCAAAACTGCCTTTAACATGTAACCTTCATGAATTACAAATAAAATATAGTTTTTAACAAATACCACTATTTATGCCTTTTTAACACCTTTATCATGAAATATATACACTTACGGCGTTGCCTGAACAATGTTCCCAAGTGGATGGCTGTGGATAAGCCTCAGAGCATGACCGCATGTCACTCTCCCTCTTAGAGCAACCAGGAAGAGGAGGTAAACAGGAAATGAACTGTAACCCACCAGGAAGTGAGGTCATTAGCAAGTTCACCTTCAAAATTAAATCTTCTTGACATTTGTAACTCTTTTTACTGTTCCTTTTAACTTAAATACATACAAATTAATTATTTTAAAGCAAACATTAAAGATAAATGGCATAAATGCCTTTGAGGCATCACACTCCCCGCCTGGCCTATGTGAGGCCACTATGAACCTGAATGAGTCCAAACAACAGTCCTTAAATCAGTCCTTAGGCAGAAGAAGAACTACTTCTGCCACTGGCCTTAGGAAGGTTCTTGTGTCACCTTGGTCAGTGGTTTTTACCTCAACCTTTCTCACATGTCCATCCTTCCCAGGAAAGGTTGCTGTGACTATGGCCATTGGCCAGTAGTTGCGGATGGTCTGCTTGTCCCTGAGGAGGACCAGATCCCCAACTTGAAGGTTTCTGCGTGTCACTGTCCATTTTTGTCTTTGTTGTAAGGATGGTAAGTATTCTTTGCTCCAACGGGCCCAAAACTGGTTCGCGAGCGCTTGAACCTGCCTCCATTGTTTTGTGAAGAGGTCCTTATCTGTGAAATCTCCTGGAGGAGGTGGAAGTCCTGATTTCTGTGTGAGGAGCATGGCCGGTGAAAGAATGAAAGGTTGGTGTGGGTCTGTAGACACAGGTAGGAGTGGACGTGCATTGAAGATAGCTGTAATTTCTGCCATTAGTGTTGACAGCACTTCATGGGTTTGGCGACTCCTTTGCTTCAAGAGCATTGAATCAAGGATTCTCCTGGCAACACCAATCATCCGTTCCCATGAGCCTCCCATGTGGGAAGCATGTGGAGGTCTGAAGTTCCAGCTACATCCTTGCTTGCTGAGGTACCCCTGTACAGTATTATCCATCTCCAACTCCTTGCTAGCTACAATGGAGTTGGTCCCACAATCGGACTGAAGTTCCTTTGCAGGGCCTCTGAGAGCGAAGAACCGCCTGAGAGCGTTTATACAGCTAGATGTGTCCATAGACTCAATCAGCTCAATGTGGAAGGCCCTTGAACTCAAACAACTAAACATCATGGCCCACCGATTGCTCTCTGCATGTCCTCCTCTGGTGCGTCTGGTTACAACACACCAGGGTCCAAAGACATCAAGTCCAACGTATGTGAAGGGAAGGCAAACCTTGAGACGTTTCGGTGGTAAGTCAGCCATACGTTGTTCTTCCGGTCTCCCACGCAGCTTCCGGCAGATTACGCATTTGTGTAGGACTGAATTGATTAGTCGCTTACCACCCAAAATCCACAGTCCAGCTGCCCTTACTGCACCTTCTGTGAGATGTCGACCCTGATGTCTCACCTGCTCATGGTGATGTCGTACGAGCAGTAAGGAAACGTAGCTGTCCTTGGGTAGGATTACTGGGTTCTTTTGTTCACATGTTAGTTGAGAATGTTTCAGTCTGCCTCCAACACAGAGGAGACTACTCTCTAAAGTTGGACTGAGTTTATGCAACGGACTGTTTGTGGGCACCACTTTGTTTGCTTGGAGGGCTGACAGTTCCTTGGCAAAGGCTGGCCTTTGTGCTGCTTGCAGAATGACATGTTTCGCTTGAGCTATTTCATCCACAGTACGAGGCAAGCAACACATGTGCCATCCTGTACACCTGCTGTTTTGGTTTGAATGTTTGTGAGATCTTGCCACATGGATAAGGAATGCTACTGCTCGCAGTAGAGAGGTAAAGGTGGAGAAACGGCGAAAGCGATCAGGGGTAAGTACAGGTTCCTTCAGATGAGTAGTATAGGTGCGTACCTGTGGTCGAATCTCTGAGTCATTTCCTGGGTCGATGAGCTCAAACGTCTCACCGGTTTCTGTTGTTTCTGCAGATAACTGATGCAGGAATGAAGGTCCGGTGAACCAAGAACTCTGTGCCAGATGGGATGCAGGCAAAGATCTGGATGCATGGTCTGCAGGGTTTTCTTCCGTGCACACATAATGCCATTGTTCTGGTCTGGTAGATTGTCGGATACGTTGGACTCTGTTATGGACATATGTGTAGAAGCGTTTTGTCGTATTACAAATGTACCCGAGTACCACCTTAATGTCCATGTAGAACCTGACAGCATCCAATTTCAGATCCAGCTCCTCCCGGATGAGATCTGCCATTTCTACTGCAAGGACAGCAGCGCAGAGTTCGAGCCTCGGGATTGTTGGTTCAGACTGGGGTGCTAATTTGGCTTTGCCCATAACAAATCCTACTTCCACTTTTCCATCCTCCTGAATGGCTCTCAAGTAAGCGATAGCCCCAATGGCCATAGTTGAGGCATCTGAGAATACAAACAACTCTGTGCATGCAGCTTTGGTGAGCGAGGTTGATGTGAATGCACATGGCACATGAAGTTCCTTTAGGACTTGAAGAGAATCTCTCCAGGTTTCCCATTTCTTCAGCTTGTCTTCTGGGAGAGGTGCATCCCAGTCAGTCGGTTCCGAACTAAGTTCCCTAAGAAGAGCTCGTCGCTGGATTGTGACAGGTGCCAGCATACCCATTGGATCAAAAACACTATTGACGGTAGAGAGGACTCCACGTTGGGTGAAGGGTTTGATAATAGTTGATGCAGAGAATGTAAATGTGTCTTTTCTGATCTTCCACAGCAAACCCAGGCAGCGCTGCATGGGTGCTGTCTCCCCACTCAAATCCAGATCCTTGATGAGTGGGACACAATCTTCTGGTGGGAAAGCTCCAGTGACTGCTGGACTGTTCGACACAAACTTGTGCAAGCGGAGGTTTGATTCAGCAAGTGAAGCCTGAGTCCGTTGGAGAAGGTCGATTGCTTCTGCTTCAGATGGGAGAGACACCAAGCCATCATCCACGTAAAAGTGCCTTTCCACAAATTTCACTGTGTTGGCACCGTACTTCTGGGCACCTTCAGCAATGGCTCTTCGCAGACCATAGATGGCCACAGCCGGAGATGGTGAGTTGCCAAAGACGTGAACCCTCATGCGGTAGTCGATAACTGCCTTGGTGAGGTCGTTGTCCTCATACCACAAAAACCGGAGGAAGTTGTGGTGCCTTTCATGGACCAAAAAGCAGTGAAACATTTGTTGGATGTCGGCGAGGATAGCTACTCTCTCCCTTCGAAAGCGTAGAAGGACACCCAAGAGAGAATTGTTGAGGTCGGGACCAGTCAGAAGCACGTCATTGAGGGAGACCCCGCAGTACTGAGCGCTGGAATCAAAAACCACCCTGATTTGGTTGGGCTTTTGTGGGTGGTATACCCCGAATGATGGAAGAAACCAGCACTCTTCATCTTCCCTCAAGGGTGGTGCCACCTCTGCGTGACCATTGGCAATGATCTTCTCCATGAATGACACGTATTGTTTCTGCATCTCGGGTTTCTTCCTGAATTGGCGTTGCAAGGATTCAAACCTCTTAACTGCATGCTCTTTATTATTTGGCAAACGTCGCCGTCGCTCCTTGAACAGCAATGGAGCAACCCAACTACCAGCGTCATCTCTGTGGACATTAGTATCCATGATCTCTAGGAAGAGGATGTCTTCTATTGATGGGGCAGGTTTGTTATCATGTTGAGATTGGTTAAACACTGTGTGTCCTAGCATCCTCTCTGGCATTTTGTTAGACTTGCTGAAGCTTGGCTGTGTTACTTTGACCTGCATGAAACTTGCGCAGGGCTGAAATATGGAATGGCGACCACTGTCTAGCACGTGGGTCTTGAATGTGTCAATCGTTGGCTTATGCACATTACCTAGGCACACCTCCCCTATCACTACCCAGCCTAGATCGAGACGTTGTGCAAAGGGAGCGTTGTGTGGCCCGTTAACTTGCTGCCTGACTTTGTGTGCTCTAAGCACGTCTCTCCCAAGCAGCAAGAGTATCTATGCTTCTGGGTCCAGATCAGGGATGTGTTTGGCTATATGGTGGAGATGAGGCTGATGCAAAACTGCACCTGGTGTTGGGATTTCAGCTCGATTGTTGGGGATTTCAGGGCACTCAAGGAGTGGTGGAAGAGGTATGAGAACGTTGCCGTCCAACGACTCTATCTGGAATCCTTCTGCCTTTCTGCCGTACGTTTCGATGACGCCGGAGCATGTTCTTAGATGGTATAAGAGTGGTTTGTTCTCCACACCAAACAGCTCAAAGAACTCTGGCCTGGCTAAAGAGCGATTGCTCTGGTCGTCCAGAATTACATAAGCTTTAATGGCTTTCTGTTTCGAATGTTTGGGGTAGACCTTTGCAAGGCAGATCTTAGAGCAAGAACGACCCCACTGGCCGGGGCCACAAACCTCTGTGCAGCTGGTTCTAACATCAGTTACGTTCGAATCATCTTCTCCCTCCCCGCCGTTCTCTTGTGGTGGTGGAGGAGCCTTGGTGAGTTGAGGTTGTGGGCCAGGGTGCATGGCTGCATCATGATAGATGCTTTCACACTCTAAGCATTTCACGGAAGATTTGCAGTCTTTGGCAACATGTGAAGTTGAAGAACAACACTTGAAGCATATTCCTTTCTGTTTTAGAAAGGCCTTCCTGTCATCGATGGACTTGTTTCTGAATGTCCTGCATTTTTTAAGTGGGTGAGGTTTATTGTGCAATGGACAGTTCTTGTTAGGGTCGTCGTTGATTGTAGAGACATCTGTTTTGTGAACTGCGATAGACCTGTTGGTGTTAAAGCTCTTCATAGGTAATCTTTCTGGTTTTGTGGGGTTTGCGCTGTTGCTCTGACGAATAAAGCTGGGGTCATTTCGCTTCCTTGCCTCATGACACACAAAGTTACAAAAGTAACTAAAGGGAGGGAAGCGACCATTGTTCTCCTCTTTGTACCACGACCCAGATGATACCCACTTCTCCTGGAGCCCATATGGGAGCTTGTCTACTATGGGTCCAATACCTCTGGAGGTGTCTAGATACGACAGCCCAGTGAGGTACCCATCCTCCTTGGCGCCTTGTATCTCCATGAGCAAATCCCCAAGTTCACGTAATCTGATGTGATCTTTGGCCACAATTTTTGGAAAACTGTCCAGTCTCTGAAACAGCGACTGCTCAATCATCTCAGGGGCACCATAGCAGTCATTCAGCCTCACCCATGCCTTGCGCAGAGCCAAACCGGCATCGTTCACGTGCACTGAGCGTATGGATCTTATTTGCTGTCCAGACTCTTTTCCTAACCATTTGGTCATGAGGTCTAATTCTTGTGTTTCTGTAAGTTGAACTTCAGCAACGGTGTTCGTGAATGAGGACCGCCACGCACGGAAATTCTCTGGCTTATCATCAAATTGGTACAGTCCTGACGTAACGAGATCACGTCACGCCAAATACTGTGCCAGAGGGTCTGGTGGTTGTGACACGCTCACTGGAAGCATATGCCGGGGTGTTTGTGACTGAGCACCTATATACGTGCGAGGGTTTGTCCTTTCGATGTCAGTCTTCGATTCAGCTCTGGTCAGTTTAGACAGGTTTGTTGTGGGTGGATGTGTCCAATCATCCGCTTCAGGCTTGGGCTTGCTATTGCTATGTTGGAATTCCGCTAAGCTTGCAGGTGGATGCCATGTTCTGAAACTATCTTCTGATTTTGCGCGGTCTACAGATTTAACAGGTGGGACAGATACTGGTGCAAAGGTAGACTGATTCTGATCATTTTGAGAGCAAACATATTCACTAATACGTTGCAATCTAAGCCTGTCTTCTGACTCAGATTTCACATTTTCTACATTTCCATGCATTTCTGCTACATCTTCTAACACCTGTGCTTCAGCGATGGCTGCGTCTGCTTCACGATTTAATGTTAGCACTTCCAGCTCTGTATCAATTCTAGCGGCTTCCAATTGATTTTGAGCTTCTCTAGTTTTCCTTTCTGCTTCTCTAGCAGCCTTTTCCAGTTTTAATTTAGCCTCCTGGCTAGCATATGATGCTCGTACCTTAGCAGCTTCTGCTTTAGCTCTGGCGCGAGCCGCACTTACAGATGATGCTGATGTCACGTTGCTCCTGGTACTTGATACCGATGACTTGTTGCTTGCTGCCATCACGAACACGTAGGACCATCGAGTGCCGCCTTTTCACTGTAGTGTTCTGTTGCAGAGTGTAGCAACTCTGATTAAACACCAAGCTAAACCTCTCTCAATGAATACAGGAGTCCGAGTAGAGTTGACTTTTTACTCAGAATCTTCATTTGACAAGCGGTGAAAACTGTGGTTGAAAAGAAATACAGAATAGAAAAAATGATCGTGTTTACATAAATATTGCATCACGAAATAACTCAAAATGTGACCTTACATCTTTGTATTAGCTTGAGCAACAGTCATCATCAAAACTGCCTTTAACATGTACAAATCAACCTTCATGAATTACAAATAAAATATAGTTTTTAACAAATACCACTATTTATGCCTTTTTAACACCTTTATCATGAATTATATACACTTACGGCGTTGCCTGAACAATGTTCCCAAGTGGATGGCTGTGGATAAGCCTCAGAGCATGACCACATGTCACTCTCCCTCTTAGAGCAACCAGGAAGAGGAGGTAAACAGGAAATGAACTGTAACCCACCAGGAAGTGAGGTCATTAGCAAGTTCACCTTCAAAATTAAATCTTCTTGACATTTTTAACTCTTTTTACTGTTCCTTTTAACTTAAATACAAACAAATTAATTATTTTAAAGCAAACATTAAAGATAAATGGCATAAATGCCTTTGAGGCATCACAGTCGACGCCTCATTAGAAGAATAATCTGGACATTTGTGAGGAACTCTAACCAAGAAAGCAACACAAGAAAGCAACGTCACACAGATCCAACAGACAGTTTCCATGACTGGAAGTGTTCAGTGGAAAAATGCTCCATTGCATTATTGCATCCTCTCACCACAGGAGGCGCTGTTGGCACCACTGATTGCTGATCATCTCTGATGATCTGATTGATCCTGTGAATAACGGGACTCACTGAACTCTGTGACACAGTGAAGATTACAGAGTTTAACATCTGACTGACGTCACACAGACAGAAGGATGAACCAGTGAGGCACAGAACACAGTTACTGGAGATACTGGATCAGCTCCATGTGAACCTCTGATGGAGAAGCTGCTGACCCAGAGAAACATCAGGACATGACAGGCAGCTGCACTGATCTAACAACATGTAGCAGAGCTGATCTATGTTAGAGGATCTATCACAGCAGCTGAAAGTCCAACACTGGATACCAGCTGAGCCTGTGCTGAGTGTTACAGGAAAAGAAACACTGACACTGGGAGACACAGTGATGCTGACTGGGGCACAGAGCTGAATGATGCAGCATCAGGACACTGTTTCAGTCTGACTGACAGAGAAACCTGTAGCTGCATCTACATGTGAGGCAGAGGCCACACAAGCAGGTTTCTATGTTTCACAGTGACTGAGATCTTCAGTGGGGGTGGACATGCTCCTGTACAGACCTCTGAGGAGAACCAAGGTGCAGTCAAAGAGTCCAGTCTGTCCTCACAGATGTCAACATGTGCTTTCATCAGGTCTGCTGTCAGCTAGCAGGCTCACATCAGAATCACTGTTCCTGAAAAACACAGTCTGTGTGACATCATCAGTCAGCTGATCGTCCCAGATCTGAATGGTTTCTGTCTCTACTGAGGAAGTCAGAGAATCTCACTGAGGTGTGGATCAGGTCTGAGTGAGCTGTGGAGGGACAGCTTTAAACAGTCCACAGGTCTCACGTCCTGCTCAGTCTGGTAGCAGATACCTCGTATTGTTCCAGATGTGCTGACATCACCAGCAGCAGCAGCACAGCTGTGTGATACGATGAATCTCAGTTATTGATCCAACACACAGTAAATACAAAGATCAGGATTTATGAGAGTAATCATTATGAGTCTGAACACATGATCACTGAATGTTAGTCTCCACAATAATAAGCTAACACAAGCAAACACAGCTTTCAGCTCTTATTTTGAAACTTCTTTAGAGAGCTGTGATGTGAGCGTGCCTGGCTCTGAGGCACTTGGGTCAGCCTCTGTTGTTTAGAAGTGTTACAGACTGTGAATGACACAGACCTGTCAGTTTCATGTTTGTCTGTAACACAGCTCAGGGGCTCCATGCTGAACGCATCCATCCAGTGTTATTGATCCAGGACTAATACCAGCATTGGGATCAATACTACACAATCACATGTGTCCACGTGATGGATTTGACCAGCTTTATTCATTAATGATCAATCAACTTATTTACTGCATCTGAGTCCAGCTTCATTTAAATGATCCAACCATGAAAATGACATCAGTCCTACAGAAGCACTTAATGCTAACAGGAAGTCATTTATTAAGGTGGAATAACACAGAGACACAACCACTCACAGTTAACCTGACCCCACTAACTGCATGTGTTTGGACTGTGGGAGGAAGCCGGAGTACCGGAGAGGACGCACACAAACACGGGAGAACATGAAGCACTGAAACAAAGATGGTGGATTTGACCTCAGGACCAGGCGCGTAACTTCCAGGGGGGTTACGGGGGTCATGACCCCCCAATAATCAGATCCAGCCAATATAATTTCATCATTCCAGTTTATAAAATTATGAATTATCTTGATTTTCTTTAATCATTTCAATTATTACCAACAAAATAGTTTCATGTTTAATCATCTAGTAATGGAACCCCGCCTCCTTCGCTGCATACTTGGTATTACCCAACCAGCTTTCTCTACAAACCTTCACTGTTTGCTGTATGTTTGTTAGCGCAGTCGCTGGTGCCAGAGACTGCCAGTGACTTCAGTCTGAGGGTTTGAAGTTTCCATGTCTGTGTGATGTGTGGTGTGAAGGCTGCTGGTTAAACTGGGACTTCCAGTTTTTTTTTTTCCAATAACACACTTCCTGTCAGTCACAATGAGGCTGGAGCCAAACACAGAAAGGTGTTTTTGTCCAGATGAGCCCAGAGAAGAAACACGAGTGTTGACAGACATCAGAAGCTCAGAGAGGTGAAACATGAGGTTGGAGTCCTCGTCAGCATCCAGAAGAGCTGCTGTGAAACCCTGAGTACTCATGACAGACTCTGATGGCACAAACACATCATGATTCAAACATGAAGACAAACATGGAGCTCCTGATCCTCCTGCATGAGAACAAGCTGACATGAGCGCTGTGTCTGAGAGTGTCTCCCTGTCACAGTGACAAGAACACAGCTGCTGCTCACAGTCATTAAACTGACCTGAGGTCAGCTGCTAGCACGTCTCTGTGCTCCTTACATATGAACCATGTGACCTCACATCAGTGCTGTGGATGACTGTAGTCATAGAAGAGTAGAGCTGTAGCAGGTGGTGTGAGGAGGAGGAGGAGGTGGTGTATTCTAGTTAACGCAGTACTGAAACACTCCAGCAGAGGGCGCTGTTAAGTCCTTATTGTAACACAGTTACTGTGTGCAGTTATACTTCATACATAATCTGCACTTATTTCCATCAGACATGCTGTCAGTAAATGATTGTTTCTATTGATTCTACTTCCTGTTGACTAGTTTGATGACAGTGAAACAATCACAGCTGATTGTGTGATGATGTCACTGTTACATTCAGTGTGTGTGACATCATGTTAGTGCAGCTGATAACAGCCTGGTTCTGTTAGAAACACATGAACGTGTCCATAGATCAGTGTGTGTTTAACATGAGAGCTTCAGCCCTGCTGATGTGTTCAATAAAGACATGCAGGAAAACTGATGAGACTCTGAAATAACTCTTTATATTTATAATGTAACTCTGCATCAAAAGAACAACAAAGGATCCCAGACAGCTTTATGTCAACAAAGACCATGTTTCTGTGTTTCTAACAGTTTGACATTATTAGGAAACAGACTGCAGTGAACAGGATTTATAAAGAGCTTATATATAAAGATATGACAGCTGTTTGTTGATCACTCTGTGTTTGGACCTGATCAGTCCAGCTGTTTACTTGAAATATGTTCATTTACCTGTGACGTTATATTTATGTTCTTGTCTCTGTTGAAAAACACATTTTAATGTCCCTCAGATTTTTCTCCCAGATGAATAAATATAAAAATGACACAAACTGACTGCAGCTACTTTTTGTCCTTTCTGTCAGAAACCTTCATGTGACTCATGAGAGACACGTTTCAGCTGTTTGTGACAGATCAGAGGCCAACAAGTCATTTATAACACTTTCCATCATTGTTTAGCACAAACACATGTTGACACAGCAGCGGGGCCGCAGTGAGAGTCAGAGCCAGGAGATAAAAACTCCTGTTTGACCACAGCCTCACTTTGTTCCTGCAAACACTTCCTGTTGTTGACTGGGTGGAGTCAGGAAGCCAGCGAGGCCCTGCAGGACTGAGACTGCAGACTGGGACGTGCTCTGTGATGGAGATCAACAGCATCACTGACTGTTTCTGTGAGGACACCATCATCCCAGCAGGGCTGTTTCCCAACAACAAGCCTGGACCATCAGAGACCTGAAGCTGCTGCTGAATGAAAGAAGAGGATCTTCAGGTCTGGAACAAGGACGAGCTGAGAGTGTTAATAACGTTACTAATGTTCAGCTACACTTTACTAGGTCACATCTGTGACACACGTCACTTAAATAAAGAAGGAAATATTGGCTCTGTTTTATCTGCTGGGCCCAAAAGTGACTCCCCGTATTTAAACTGCTATGAATAACTTGTTGGTCTATAATATGTGAAACATGTGTCAAATGTCTCCATCATGAAAGATATCAGGTCATTTTGAGCCACAAAAACATTCCTATCATGAGATAGAAGCTGGAATCAGTTTGTTGCAGACGTTTATATCCCATATTTATCCAGTTAAAGTCACATTGAAATTCAAAAATGTCTTTTCAAGAGTCGTCTGTCCAAGAGGAGCAGAAACAAATATAACAACAGTTATTTAAGCTGTTTTAAAGGCCACAAAGGAGCAGATTGGTTATA
Source organism: Pelmatolapia mariae (assembly GCF_036321145.2). Classification (NCBI taxonomy): domain Eukaryota; kingdom Metazoa; phylum Chordata; class Actinopteri; order Cichliformes; family Cichlidae; genus Pelmatolapia; species Pelmatolapia mariae. The sequence goes on from NC_086229.1 coordinate 36,361,417, forward strand.
ATGCAGCTGCTTCACAGGAATAAAGATGAAACACTGTTTTTATTTCATGTGTAACACCTTTCAATCATGTGTTGACTAAAGTCTATTGACCAGTATAAGTAAAGACATCACACACACACACATGGAAACACTGAAACCTGTTTTTGGTGCAGCAGCGGTCCCAGCTGCTCGCCTTTATCTAGACTGGGTCGGCTGCTTATCTCAATATAATCAATGTTTAAGGTTCTCAGTGTTTCTGTGTTGCTTCGTATAGGATCTCCCAGCATCATCACTGTGCTGTCCAATCATTGTGTGCTAGGTTACCTTATAGTGCGATGTGTGTTTGCACAAAGAGAAGCATGTGTGTCAAATATAAGCACAGAACAGAAAAAGCTGCCAGTTTCTTCTATTTAGAGTCAAGTTAGTGTTTTGTGTCTTTGTTTGAGGCCTAATGTCAAGCAGAGGTGTGTGTAACTGGACTGCTCTGTTATATGTGTGAAATGTGTGCTTCAGCATCATCTTCGTCACTGCTGATTCCTTTGTGTCATCATGTGTTGAGAAGAGAGAACAGTTATAACGGAGGAGCAACAGGAAGCCCTGAAATCTGCATCAACAAGGAAGTGTTGGCTCACCAGTGATCCCAGCAGAGCCACTGGTTTGGCTCCAGTTGTTCTAGATTCAATGATGTTGTTGCTACAGATACATGTTAGCATCTTTATTGTAGTAAAGTCTTGTAATGTGAAGCTAGAAACAAGGCAGGAAACAGCTCCATGATCTGATCTTAATGATGTTGTTTTTATTTCTGTCTTTCAGAACTGGATTGAAACTATCAAAGGTCTAAAAACAGCCTCAACAAAGACAAACTTTACACACGTCATCTTTCAGCTACAATCTTTGTTGCAGGGATCTTCTGCCAAACAAGGCTGAGAGAAGATTTCTTACAGCTGTCATGTTGATGCTGTTTCAATCTTTGGGCAAACACACTCATATATTAGGGCTGATATCAGGGCTGCACAAGTTCTTTGTGATCATGAATAATAGAAGTGTGCCTGTTGAAGATCATGTTTCTACATGATTATATGTCCTGTTATTGTTCTGTATTATATTCAGCTTTCAGCATCCTTTCCCAGCCCCTGTTACACCATCCATACAAAGCCAATCTGACTGTGAGCCAATGTGTTTGATAGTTTGTGTTGGATCAATAGATTTGACAGACTTGGTTCTCATCCAGAGGGAAACAGTCCAAATTCAGATCTAATGAAATGATGGAGGCTGTTTCCTACCACGGTGCTAATGTGTGACTAACAAGGCTCATGGTCTCCAGCAGACAAGCGCCTGGAATGAGGTGAGCTGAGTGTTGCTTTGGTGGGTCTGTGCCCACGTCATGCATCAGGATTCATATTGGCAATAGTTCATATCTCTGTTCTTTAGCCTTCATCACAAAGCTGTGAAGGAAAAACAAACATCTAACAGGATTTGATGGATGCAAAGTCCACTGAGCTCTTTGTCATTTACAAACTTGTCCAACCAACAAGAGCACAGATGAAAAACACAGTGACACTTAAAGGATTTTGCCATATATGAGCATAGATTACTTTCATATAGATTTGCAATGCAGGCTTTTGGTGAGCCGCTGGCTTCTGTCTAATAATCATCTCAGCATTTTACAATAGAATAGCTCTTTATTAGCTCTTCATTTATTGTTATTGGACATGAAACAAGGAAGCTGTGTTTCTCATTGGATGTTAGTTTCATGTTCATCAGGATCATTTTCTAAAGAGCTGATATTTAGACCATTTACTGCACTGGCTGCACATTCTGTCTACATTTCTCTGTATGTGCTGTGTTTGTCTTTCATATTTCTCCATATTGACACAAACAGTGAACAGCAGTAGATCTACTCTTCATCTGTTTTAGGCCCAGTGAAAGATCTGAAGCAGAAATGGTGTCATTAGGAGAAGAAGAACGGCGAGGAGGCAGCAGCTCTTAAAGATGAAACACAGCAACTTAGCCCTGAGCTCAGAGAGCTTCACATGAAAAAGCTCCTCAAGCAGATCATGTCAGAGGTTTGTCATCAACAGGAGGAACTGTTCATATCATAGAATGAAGGATGCTTGTCAGCTGGATGAAGAAGGTTATTTAATGGCAAACGTTCACATTGAAGTCAAATTGTTGTGGTGTTGAACAGATTCATGGACTGATTGTCTCCAGAATGTTAGAAGAGCTTCAATGAATCATTAGAAACAACTTACAGCTGCACAGTTGTGTCAAACACATCTTTGTGTCATTTTTGTGTTTCTACATGTGACACACGTCTAAAACATGCACACAATTTGAACACAAACAGGGATCATTTGTTCCCACAGCCAGATGCTGAGAGCCATTTCCTTGTAGTCCTGTGTCTATATATATGTACCATTAGATGTTATTGGAATGATTGTCAGCTTTGATAGTTTCATGTATGTTTAGCTGGACGGCTGTTTGATCCTCCACATGTTTAAAGGTGTCCAGTCCTGAGACACTGGGGGTGGAAACAGCTGTGATGTCATTGGACTGTCACAAAGACAGAAGTGCATGAAGTGAGCAGCCAAGGAGCCGCTGATGTTTTGGATTCAACAGCATTTGAAAGGTTGACACAGACACATTTGCACATAGAAAGCTGAATTTGTCATATGCCACAGTGAACTCACTGTTCAGTGTTTTTCAGGAAGCTTCTTAACTGCCTCTGCTGCCAAACAAGCAGCTGATGTCCTTGAGAAGAAGCTGAAGAAGTCTTCAACAACAAATCCAGGAAGTGGACTTTCAAATACTAGATTCACTTTAGACTCACACAAGAAATGACTCAACTAGCTGTGTTTGATTGACTCCTTTGACTCTATGAAAGCTCAGTGTGTGTCTGTACACAGACTGTTGTGTTGGACTATTATTCAGTTGTTTTCAAATGTCTGCATCTCAGTGTAGATGAGGCTGGGGGTCATGGGAGGCCACCATAGCAGTCTCTTCAACATCATGACATCATCATAAATGCTGCTGGACTGTCTGATGGGCTGACGGTGAAAAAGCCGTCGGGAAGGAAACAGAAGACATTTCAGAGGCTGCAGCAGATTTCTTTGATTTGGGGCCTTTTTCAGCTTTATTGGACAGAGCAGTGAAGATAAGTGACAGCAAAGCAGAGGGAGAGAGAAAGGGGGCGTGGTCAGAATCAAAGCCAGGCCAGCTGCTCTCCACCTCGTGGCACATGGTCACCTGCTCATCCTAGTGAGCTCCACCAGCAGCCCTTTCACACAGTTTACACTGTCAAACACTGTGTGTGGACCTCAGCTAACAATAGGCTCCATTTAAGTCTGGACTACATGCTTTTATATTGAGGCAGATTTTTACCTGTTTTTATTCCATCAGCAGCTCAACATCATGAGCAGCTTTGACATAAAGACATCAAACTCAAGCTGACTTTAAACTGGATCTACTTTTAATACAGGGGCTGTCAGTGGTAAGACATTATAAAACACATTGAAGGAATACAAAAACAGTCAGAGTTTTGTTCAGAGAACTACGTGCGCACGGGTGAGTGATCGGGTGATACTCACACCGAGGCTTTGCAGTCAGCTTTATTTATACTCAAGCATGTTTGCGTCACAGACACATGTAGGAAGAGATAACATACAACTCCTTACTAAGCATAAAACATATACGTTCAACTGCTAGTAAGTAACTGGTCAAGCCTATCTTAAGGGAAACAGCGTGCTCTGCATACTGTAGGGCATCAGCTAAGCTTCCAGTATTTTGAGTGACCCAGTGTTTATCTATGTGGGCGCGGACTTTTGGGAGGAGGCCCTTTAGAAACGCGTTTTTTAATTGTTGTTCGAAAGGGGTGTTCACGCCCTCCTCATATGCTATACCTGAGTTTTGTCTGAAAACTGGCCGTAGTCTATCCAGGAAGTCAGAGGCAGACTCGTTTTCATTTTGCTTTGTTTCTCCTATTTTTCCATAATCTGGCCTAGGTGCCAGAATGGTTTCTATCCTCTGATAGACTGGGATTAATGCCTGGATTAAATCATCACCTCTTAAAACCTCCCCGTCCACCCCGATACCCGTGTAATCTCCTCGGACCCGGGCCAGCTTCAGGCCCAATAAGTCCTGGAGCACTTGTAGCATTTCTCTGCCGTTTAACAGCCAATTAGAGCGTATTATGTCTACTGCGTCCCTCCACTGTTGGTGTCCCTCATTTAAAGGGGGAACATCCTTTAGCACATTTTTCCGATCCTCAGCTGTCCACGGTTGATATGTGTATGTGAACGCATTTTGGTCTCTGGGGATCACACCGTCGACCGCAGGACCAGTTGCTCGGCCGAAATTAGGATTTGGTACCTGGATTAACGGAAATTGGCCCAGCGTGGGTGGGAACAGCGGTGGTGGAAACCCTGGAGTGGGTGAGTTTTCATGTGTCTTTGAATTAAGCTGTTGTCTAGCTGCAGCATAAGGGTTTTGTGATTTCACAAAGGGATTCTTTGAGACTGGGGGATAAGGATTTGGTGGTTGCTCACTATCTGGGGGGGCTGAGGCAGGGGGAGGTGGCTGATAAGGAGGGGGGTTTACTGTCTCAGTAGTTGGTTTTTCGCTCTGTTTGTTTTGCTTCTCTTTTCTCTTATCCTCACGCCTTTTACTTTCCTCCTGCCATGGTACAAAAAAGCTCACATATTCAAACATTCGTAAATCCTTTTTCTTTCCGCTAGTTTTTTCTATTTCTTGCTGCAAGCACTTGTGCAGCCGTTGTATTGGGGCGGGGTTACTATTCCCGTCCCAGGCGGTGCAATTAGTCTTTTTGGGGTTTCTCCATCTTTTTGCACTTATTTGACCTGCACCTGGGTGCTTTTTCTCCATCCATTGTTCGTCGGGTGTTAATTCAGGTTTTGTGGATTTGTTGCCCATTTCTAATTTTATTTAGTCGATGCAATATTTATATTTTTTATTTATTTATCAATACTATTTTTATTTATTTATTAATACTATTTTTATTTATTTATTAATACTGCAAACACACACACTGTGAGACGTTCTGGCACTAGAGTCAAAGGAGGTTTATTAAGTCAGCCTTCTACCCTGAACTAAATTCAGGGCGGACTTAATTTTTACGCGTTGATGCGCAACCTTTTCTCTTCCTCACCAGTCAGTACTCACAGGAAAACACTAGGAGTAGTGCAGGAGCCTAGAGTTCCTATTCAATGAAGCACTTAATCCTCAACAAACATACAGCGCGTTTAGAAAAAATCCTATTTTTATTTGACACTCTCATTACCTTTCACTCCCGGAGTGAAATGAAACCACGAGCTACCAACCTTTACTTTTGTTGCGGAATGGGCCCACACAGGGCGAATTATCCCGTCTTACACAGGCGAGCCTTTACGTGCGGGTCCACACAGGGCCCGGTCCACACAGGACGTTTTACAATAGGACACGTCTGTCCTTTTGGTCCACACAGGACCCTTCTACTTTGAGCAGTGTCAGGCTAAAAATCGATTATTCAACGCAAAGTGTTTCTGGCTGCTTTATATTCACCTTCAATGTTGCGCTGTGTTCTTTTTTCCGGCGTCACCGGGTCCTGGCGTCGTGAACCTGTATACGACACTGGCCAGTAGGCGAATCTACGACTCTGGACTTTTCCTCGCTTCACTGGAAGCGGTGGTTTGCAGTGCAGGTAGTCACGACGTCAGGATCCGGCGGCTCCGTCTGTGAATAGTTAGATGATATAATAATATCAATCAACAATCCGGCTCGGAGGACCAATTAAATGTCAGTGGTAAGACATTATAAAACACATTGAAGGAATACAAAAACAGTCAGAGTTTTGTTCAGAGAACTACGTGCGCACGGGTGAGTGATCGGGTGATACTCACACCGAGGCTTTGCAGTTTACAAAATGATGTTTCTATGAGTCAAAAAGCTCCAGATGTTGTTCACAAAGAAAACAAAGATTAGGAAGTTAAACACAAAGTGTTTGGAGCCAAAATGTTCCCAAGCTGCTCTTTTTGAAATGGCAGAGGTACAGTGGTGTCTAACAGCACACTGTGGAAGGCAAACATGTTCTTGTTGGATGAAACTTCATGAATCCTTTGTAGATTTGAGCTTTTGGAGCCTTTCTTTTCTCTTCAGGTGTACAGAGGCTGAGGAGGCAGGTGAAGCAGGTGGAGCTGTTGTAATGCTGGCAGAGGGTGTGTCTTAGTAACTCTGTGAGGTAGAACTGGATCCAACATGGTGGATGTGTTGATGTTGGAGCCATTAAGATTCTCTGCACACTGTAGGATTTCCCTTTGATTCACTGCGGGGGCATTTTGGAGTCTGTCAATGAAACTCTTCATATTTGTGTTTGACACCAGTTTATAGAAACAGACAAATGTGTCATGCTTTTGTTCGGCCTCCACAAATATACACATTTGTTCATTGGTTGGACTTTTTGGAAGGAGACACATTGAAAACCATGTTAATAAGATCTTGTTGTTTCCTGTGGATCCGACACAGAGAGTGGACTTCAGACAGAAAGCGTGGAAGAGATTTTAGAGGCCGTGTGTGGCAACAGGAAGTTTCTGTATGTTTGCTGATCTTCCATGTGGAAAACAACACGTGATGTTTGTGAAGTTCTACAATGATCATTGTTCTGACAGCATTTTGAGTGGGAACAGTTCAAACTGGGAGTAGTGGGAGTTATTTACTGATTGAAACAAGCTGAATGTTTCTGTGCACGATGAAGATCAGCAGCTCAGCTGATCAATGAATTGACATCTATCAGTCATTTCATGAGATGAAGTCATCAGCAGACATTTGTTCTAACTGTGTGATAAATGTCAGAACGTCAGGGCTCTGCTTTAGTCACTACTTGATGATCATTGGCTCATTGTTGAATCACGTGGCCCAGTCTGACCTCTGACCCTTTGCTGCAGGTCTTCTGTGTTATCTCCACTTTCATGTCTGATCTTTTGCGTCTGTAATAACAACAGCTTCTACACACTAAAGCATGTTCAGCTCTTATTTCAGGACAAATCACACGTGTATTTGAAGACAAATCCACATGATTATAGAATATTGATCAGCTGGAATCAAACTGTGTGTGTTTGATTGTGTCCTGTTTAGTTTGTCCTCTTCTCCTTTAGTGCTGACAGTCCCTGTAATACATGCAGTCTATTTATAACTGAACATGATCCTGTAGCTGGGCCCTGCAGTCATTGCAGGCAGATATCTTAGACCTGATCAGGGGAAACACTGGGGGCTCAGTCCTGGAACCACAGCAGCTGTTTAAATTTACTGAGTGTGTTTGACAGTAAAGTGAATGCAAATGTGAGACACTGTGTGCTCACAGCTAAAGGCTGCAGTCAGCTGTGCGTCTTTCACACAATGATCCTTTAATAAACACTCAGAGCTCCATGTTGATGAAGCAGTCATGTGTGAGCTTGTGTGCTGACATGTTGACAGTTTGACTTCAGAGCTTCTATTGAGCCATAATGGTTTTTGAATGGCACAACAAACTGTAACTACAAATGGGCACAACATGATTCATGAGTGTAACTAAGATTTATAATGTCTGTTCTATGATGGTATTGTAGTATTGTAATATTAGACTTAATTCTTAAATTTACAGATTTTTCAATGGACTTTGGTGGCAGTAGATTTGCAGTGAGTGAAGGATAAAACCCCTGTTGTACTGTAGAGCCAGTCTGCTGCAGGACCCTGAATGCATCATAAGTGTACAGGTAAACTCTCAGGTCTGGAGAGTGTGTTCAAACACACAGTGAAGATGAAACGCTGCTTTAATGTTAGTTTCATGTATTTTCAGGTTATTGCTGCTGTTGGATCAGCCTGTCTGTAGTATTCAGAGTATTTACTGCAGTGAAAGTCCTGCATTAGAATCCTCCTGATGTTCATACTGACATCAGATGAAGGTAAACAGTGGCGTGTCTTGAAAATTTTTGTTGGGGGGGCCAGGTAGGGGCACAGATTTGGAAAAGGGTGGCATATGTAATTTGCAGATAATGTTAAAAAAACAATTCTACCAACTGTTAACCATAACTCAATAACCCTATGAATCTAATAATCGAATGCGCTTTTAACTATTATTAGAATGAGGTTTTGACCACTACGGTGCAAAGTTTTTAGATACTGCGCTGATGAAGTAGAAAAGATACAATCAGTGCTCTGTCAGTGTTTATTCAGCGTTCAAGGACAGCAATATTTGCATAGTATCTTTACTGACATATAGGGCACATATGTTTTGGGCAAAAACATTTTTGAATATTGAAATACAAACATTTTTAACATACAATTGGCAAATTAGCCAATGCAAAACTTTATCAGCCTATTAAAAAAAGAAGACAATCTTCTCACAAACTGGTGTTTTATTTTGAAACAGGAAAAAAGTGGGGAAACAAATTTAAAGACTAACATTTGAATAAAACCTGAAAGCAAGTAAATACTTTCTATGCTGCCTTATGGTAAACTTTGGTAATATTGATGTATAAAGAACAACACTGGCTGATGATGAAATACAGTCAGCTGGCATGGTGACACTGCCAGTATTAACCTGCAGGGCTGGACTGGGACAAAAAAAAAAAAAAAAAGGGCATTTTGACTAGAGACTAGCCCACCAGGTATTAAAGCCTTTGAATGAAAACAAATTTCTATAAATTTTACGTCAGATAAAAACTTTGTTCGCAAGATTCAGATAGTTATTTAATAACAGCTAGAATTTTAAATGAGTATAAGAAAGAAAAGTATTTCTTTGTGCACCCCCAGGCCACCCCGCTGGACACGTCACAGAAGGTAAAGTGTTACAGTAGACGTTTAGTACCTCACACTCGACCATGATCACTCTCATCATGAATGTTTGACTGTCAGCAGAGAACTCTGAGGATGTTTGAATGAATGTGGAGCTGAAACAAAGTGTTGACAGATGTTTGTGTTTCAAACAGGAAAATAAGCAGAAATAAATCAGCTCTGAACAAACAGCCGCCTGTCATTATTATTATGGTCTGTGCAGACAAACATGTGCTGTTTATTCACTCAAACTAATCTATTCTGTGTTTTTCTATGTTCAACAGAAAATCTGCGTTCACCAACTCCATCCTCTCTGTTACTGACACGCAGTTTACTGCTGTGTAGTGATGGGTCGTTCGCGAACGAAATGGCTCTTAGAGCCGGATCTTTGAAGTGAACGACGCGAGCCGGCTCCTTATCGCGAGCCCTGGGTTTTTTTTTTCTTCTTTCTCTCACCCTCACTCTCTCTCTCTCTCGCACTTTTGTTTTTCACTTCACTCCGCACGCGAGCCTTGTGCTTTGCGCTGGGCAGAGGGGGGAGGGGCGGTAGTTACAGTCGCAGTAGCAGAGGAACAGAGCGGGAGGGAGAGACAGAAACAGAGCCAGGGACAACAACGTAACATTAAAAAGGTATAGTGATCATCCACAACTATTTTCAGTTGCAGATGATAAAGGATTCAGAAAGTTTATTCATGCAGGCCCATATGACAGAGAATAAGCATCTTCTTTTTCATATTTTAATTTATATTTAATTGTGTTGTGGTTTGTACTGTTTTGTGTTGTTTCATTTTAAATTTGTTTAAAAGGAAAAGCTGAAAATTTAAATAGTTAAAAGTTGAACAGTGACTAGTTGGTTTTTGTCTTATATGATTTATTTATTACATTTTATGTGGAGTGACTAAATAAAAGTATATTTACGGTGGCCCCTAGAGACAAAGCAGCACGTACAAACTCCAAAACACGTAAAAACTCAGAATCGCGTAAAAACTCCAAAACACATAAAAACTCAGGCTACATCCACACGTGCCCGGGTATTTTTGAAAACGGAGATTTCTAAAAAATGCCTGTCAGGGTGGATATTTTCTAAAACTCCGTTTTTGCATTTACGTGTGGATGAGGAAAATGGAGAAAACTAATTTCTACAATACTGTTACTGTTAATTGTACTCTCTGCAGTGTTCAAATGCTTACATATACACACACAGTTACTGTCCCTCCACACATACGACTCGGTTCTGCTTCTACGCCCCATCTTTGTTTACTATTTCCCACCGAGGCTTCTAGACTTCTGGTTGGCCAACATTTTCTACACGTTTAGGAATATATCGGCACGTGTTGCTTTGGAATGCTCCTAGCAGCGTTTTCCTTAATTTCTGCATTTACATGTGGACGGGATTATTTTTTAAAACGAAAACGGAAAATCTCTGTTTTCAAAAATACCCGTGTACGTGTGGACGTAGCCTCAGAAGCACGTAAAAACTCCAAAACATGTACAAAAGACAACAGAAGTGCTCCAGAATGCTAGGCGCAGTGTTGAGCTTTTGTTACCTAGAGGCTACACAAGCCAGCAAGTACCAACAACCGGTGTTTGGCAGTTTTTTTTTTTAATTATTTGAATATATATGAGTGCTTGTGTATAAATACACAAACAATATACATATGCTTTTAATTGTGTAATTCAAGTGATCTGGGTAGCTCTGTTTTGGAAGTTCAGTTAACGCTAGAAATGCGTTTTAGAGTTTGTACGTGCTTTTTGGAGTTTGTACGTGTCTCTAGGGGCCACTGTATATATTTATATATCAACATATATAAATACAACCACTTTTTTTTACATTAGTAATTCCTTTTGTGCATAATTTTATATTATTGTAATAATAAATTAATTAAAGAAACAAAACAACCTGAGGAGTCGGTTCGGAGCCGAAAGAGCCGACTCTTTTTAGTGAGTCGGGCCGAAAGAGCCGGCTCTCTAAAAAGAATCGGAAATCCCATCACTACTGCTGTGGAAAAGCTGGAGAGGGTGGGGGGGGGGCATAACAAAAGCAGAGTGAAATGGAGTGCTGTGATTGGTCAGAATGTTTGTGGCTGTGGGATTGTGGACCCTCTGTCCCACAAGCCCCTCCCTGTTTTTTTCTCTTCCCGAAGTTTTTCTCTCCTGAAATTTGACGCTGATCGTCTCCGTGTGAAGCTCCGTGTTAAGGTAACGTTAGCAGTGTGTAATGTTTTCCTGGCTAACATCAGCTGTGAGCAGCTTAGTTCTGCATCCATAGTTCACGGTAAGGGACTCACAGCTGGACCAACGAGGCTGACCCGCCCTGAGCTCTGAGTGAGGCCGCTGTACGTGACGTGGAAACAGATGTTTCTGCAGAAAAATTGAAACATGCTGTGAATATTTGCTTTGTCATTTCTTTCTCTGCTCGCTCTGCTGTTACTTTCATTTTAAGACAAAACAAAGTTTTTCAGTTAGTCTCTGTGTTTCAGGCTCTGAGTGTTTGTGTAGGAATCTGAATCTGAAAGAGACCAAATTAAAAATGTAAAGTTAAACTAAAGCTGTTTGTCATCGTGTATCTGGGATGAAGTCAGAAAGTTCCTGCGCAGCGTCATTACGTCACTGAGTTATTCGGGAGAACAGCGAGAAACTCCTACATGCAGCTTCACACACTGATGCCAGCGCTGCACAGCTGCAGAGCCTCATCATTTATACTCAGTTTATTAAGTTCAGTTTCACCTTTTAAAAACTTTCCTGTGCACAAATATCTGAAACATTTCTCTCCATCACACATGTGTAGTTTTGAGACAAATGTCACGCTGTCAGCTTCATGCAGCTTTCCACAAACTAAGCCAAGTTTTGTCTTACAGATAAACAGATTGATCAACGTTTTAATTTTTTCCTTAAGGTTTTTTTCTGTGGCTTAACAACAGAGGAACAGCGATGAAGAACTCAGTGCTCTCATTGCTTACATCAGCATCATCCTGTGACTCCAAGCTTTACTTTTCACTCTTTAATATTTTATTTACATTTTCTGAGCAGCATTAACATGAGTTAGCTTAGCTAGCAGAGCAGCTAGCAGTTAGAGTATGAACTCTGTAAGCAGTCAGCTTGGTCCTGGACATGTTACTGACATAAAGCTGCAGCCATGTTTGACCTTTGTAGGACTACAGTAATGGAGGATTTGGAGGCTGAACTCGGCTCTGTGACACTTTTTGTAGTGAACTGATGAAAGCTGTGTCTCAGATGGATGTTAGTCCAACACATCAGACACGACCTCTGCAGCTCTCAGCTGATGTGCACATGAATGATTTGTGTTTCCTCTGCAGGTAGGAAGTGTGTGTGAGCTGAATTGAGCAGCATGGATCAGTGTGAGGACAGAGAGGAGGGAGTCCCTCCCTCTAAAAGCACTCTGTGTGGGGAACATGAGAGCCAGACCAAAGCTCAGAGGTGAGATGACCATCTCTAACTGTCCATGACTCTTCTCCATGTCACAGCTCAGCACTCACATCACTGCTCCATCATTATTCACAGGAACCCACCTGGACCTCCACCCAGCTCTGTGTCCTGTAAGAGTGATGTGTCTAAAGATGCCATCATTTATTTTAAAGTCCAGCAGGTGTCTGCTGCAGAGAGGTGAGCTGTTAGTAACATGTTAGTAACCTGTTTCTCTGTTTGGGATGATGAAGGTGATCTAAGTCTCCATCAGCTTCTGCGAAGGAAAAACAATTTTTTTTCTCTAACAGGATCAATGGGAGACCTGCTGGACCTGAACCCAGCTGTGTTTCGTTAAAGAGTGACCGGTCTAAAGATTTCCCCTTTAATTTTAAAGTCCAGCCTGTGTCTGCTGCAGAGAGGTGAGCTGTTAGCAACATGAACTCTTTGAGTTGGTTGGTTGCTGATAGACAAAGATTGGTTCATGTTAGCTAATTAGTGACATAAGCAATGACTTAGTGGAGAATAAGAACACTGAAGCTAAAAATCTGTCTCACTGTTGTGCTGCTCTTTGCTGCAGCAATGAGTTTATTTAAAAACTTTCACTCTCTGTCTCTTCAGCAGGAAGTGGTTCTGCTTTGTTTGCTGGCTGAGCTAAAACAGGAAAATCCACTTGTTAGCTGTAGTGTTTGTGACGAGGCTAAAGAGGAGAAACAGAGAGAGAGAACTTTATTAATCCATCAAGTTGGTTGCTCAGAGAAATTCAGTTAAACAACAGCTGGAACTAATCAGATACAAGAAGACAGGGAGAACGCACAACTTAACAAAATCCTGTAGAGACACAAGACATGGAGCGTACACAGGCAGGGGCGGTCCTTGGCTGTTTGGTGCCCTGGGCACCATCATGAAAATGATAAAAAGTAAACGCTTGAAATACTTTACATGTAATGAGTCCATATTAACACCCTGATAACGACTGTGTTGAGACTGTTCTTCCCATTCTATGCAAGGCCACCTGGGTTGACTGGAAGACTGTTTACTTAGCCTGGCAGGGTGAAGGACACTGTCTCAGCTGAACTCTGGACACACACACACACACGCACACAGGCATATACACATGCAGATATACACTCATCCCCCCTCCCCCTCCAAACGCCTTCAACGCTTATTCCCCTCCGATGCTGACAATGGATCAAGGAGACCAGCACATAGGCTGCAGGTCCGGATGTACTGTCTACATCGGCTGTCTCTCACCCTTTACCCACCCCTGTTGCTTGTCATGTGTTTCTTTGGTGTATTAAGAGTTTTTCATGTGCTATGTGCAGAGGTGTTTTTTTCTGTTCTCAAACTGATCTCCCTATTGGAGCTCAGTCTGGGGGGAGTTATTTTTTCTCCTTATCTTTCCTCATGTTGTGCTTTTCCATTGTTATACCTCTCTGACCTGTCTTCCCCATGGGATGTTTGTGTAATCTATGTATGGTCGGAGGGTAAGATGGCGCCGCCATTGCGTGCAATAGGTCGGCAGCCTTATGAAATTTCCCCTTGTGGGACTAATAAAGATATATCAAATCAAATATCAAATCAAATCAAATATTATATATTAGTTTGACCTTTTAAGTCGAATAGCAGACAAATCAACAATACAGCTTTTCTCATTTTCTAATTAATGGCTAATTAATATTATGTTGAACACAGTGCAGAAGTGAAATAGATTCTATGAGCAAAAAAGAGATGACGTGTGCTAAAGTCGCAGGTTAAAAGTGGAACAGTGAATGACTGCAGGTGTCCATAAGTTGCAGTTGTGGTGCTTCAGCATCTACCTAGCCTACTGTAGAAGAGAATTAAGGGAAAAACATTTTTAAAGTACCAGGTCATTTCAAATGCAGCATTTCTATCAGCTCAAAAAACATCAGCTGACAAACTATCAGACAAAAGGAAAGAGAGCGAACCTCCCTCAGAGATGGAGAAAGATAAGAAAGGACAGGAATAAGAGAGCTTAAAGGTAAAGACTGCTAATTAGTGTTGGATAAACTGGAAATATAAATCTCCCATTTGTTTTTAAATCATTTTTGTTGATTTTCTGACTGTGCTTGTGAGCTGAGAGGAAATGAAAATGAATTTGTAACAAAAATCAGTTTTGTCCAGTTTTCCTGTAAAAAGCTGAACTCTAATCTAAGAGGATGTTACTGACAGGAAACAGCTGCATCATCTGCAGTCTGTGTGATCACAGCAGCTTCAATCATGTTTGTGTCTGCAGAGGTCAGAGGTCACAGTCTGCAGGGTCCAGCTGTCCGTCTGTGAGGAGTGACTGCTCAAAAGATCCACCTCCACTCTTCAGTGGTGAACCTGGACCAACGACTCCTTTACATGTTTGTGTTTCCTGGATAAATCTTACCTGAAACATCCTCAGATTGTTACAAAGATTCATTAAAAAGAAAACAATGAAAGAGAAAAGATCCAAATGTTAGACTTGGTCATTTGCTGTTTGAGGACAGTGATGCTCATATCTGTGGGGAAAGTGTGACCTGAGTGGGTTCATGTTTGTCTTTAAAGAGCTGCCCTGATTCTCTTTGTGTCTGATGTGTTAAAGAGTCTGAGAGGTCACACAGAGACCCAGCAGCTAAAGCCTGGATCATACTGGCTGCTGTTACTCCATCAGGACAACACTGGACCACAGTGGTGTGGATGTAGTGGATAAATCCCACCATACTGATGCTCAGAGTTAATCACAGGGAACAAAACCAGATGTTACCTTCAGATTGTGACCTTTGGAGTGGACGATGCAGATTTCAATAGAGAATAAATGTTGTTGTTTTTCAGCTGTGAAAAAAAGAATCTAATTTTCTGAACTTAAGAATTTATGTTGGTGGAAAAAACATGGAGACTATAACACAACATTTCCACTGTATTCATAGAATGAATGTAAAACATTCAGACATTCATTAAATATGCAAAATGTCCACAGAAACATCAGAGGGTCAGATGTGAAGCACTCAGTGATTTTGATCAAATGACTCATCAGTTATTGATCTGTACTACACTGATCTACCACGTTAGTAAAGCTGGTGTTCTGGTGGTGGAGAGACCTCGGATGATGTTCTGGTTTTGGAGCAGTGATCTGCTGATGGTTCAGTTTAATGAGCTTCTTCAAAATCATCCCTGACATCACCACTGAAAGGACGTCCATGAAAACAGACTGAAAATTACTGATATGTTCACAATCTGAGAGTTTACAACTTGACAGACTTGATTCAGATGAAGTTATTTGAGCAGAAACTCCTGGATCTTTATCCTGTGTGGATGTAATCCTTCATGGTTCCTCCACAGAGTGGACCAGCAGAGCTCAGAGGTTCCCAGTGGTCAGTCTGCCCAGCAGCATCAAACACAGCTGGACTCCATATTTATGGTCTGTACATGTACAACAACTACTGTTACATCTATTCTGTTCACAGTCATCTCCATGCTGCTCTTTGTAGACCAGTGGATTGTCAGTGTGTCCAACATGGATCTGATGTTTGGCTCCATGATTTCAGTCTGATCGGCTCATTCATAAATATTCTGTTCCAGCTGCTGGAGGACAACATCATCACCTTTGTGAAGAACGAGCTGAAGAAGATCCACAAGGTTCTGAGTCCAGATGACCCAGAATGCTTAGAGAGTCAGAGGAGCAGCAGCAGAGAGGCATTTGTGAAGATCACAGTGGACTTCCTGAGGAGAATGAAGCAGGAGGAGCTGGCTGACCGTCTGCAGAGCAGTAAGAGGATTTATCTAAAGATTTAAGCTGCTGGATAAATGAGACATTTACTGATGTCTTAAGAGACGGACCAACATTTTTTAAAGATTAATTCTTTTTGGAATTAAGTGTTTGTTTCCACTTTCAAATGATGTTCTACATATTTCTTCTCATTCAGAACTTCAAGCTGCAGTTTGTCATCGTAAACTAAAGTCTAACCTGAAGAAGAAGTTCCAGTGTGTGTTTGAGGGCATCACTAAAGCAGGAAACCCAACCTTTCTGAATCAGATCTACACAGAGCTCTACATCACAGAGGGAGGGACTGCAGAGGTCAATGATGAACATGAGGTCAGACAGATTGAAACAGCATCCAGGAAACCAGACAGACCAGAAACAACCATCAGACAAGAAGACATCTTTAAAGCCTCACCTGGAAGAGATGAACCAATCAGAACAGTGCTGACAAAGGGAGTGGCTGGCATTGGGAAAACAGTCTTAACACAGAAATACAGCCTGGACTGGGCTGAAGACAAAGCCAACCAGGACATCCAGTTCATATTTCCATTCACTTTCAGAGAGCTGAATGTGCTGAAAGAGGAAAAGTTCAGCTTGGTGGAACTTGTTCATCACTTCTTTACTGAAACCAAAGAAGCAGGAATCTGCAGCTTTGAAGACTTCCAGGTTGTGTTCATCTTTGATGGTCTGGATGAGTGTCGACTTCCTCTGGACTTCCACAAAACTACAATCCTGACTGACCCTAGAAAGTCCACCTCAGTGGATGTGCTGCTGATAAACCTCATCAGGGGGAAACTGCTTCCCTCTGCTCGCCTCTGGATAACCACACGACCTGCAGCAGCCAATCAGATCCCTCCTGACTGTGTTGGCATGGTGACAGAGGTCAGAGGGTTCACTGACCCACAGAAGGAGGAGTACTTCAGGAAGAGATTCAGAGATGAGGAGCAGGCCAGCAGGATCATCTCCCACATCAAGACATCACGAAGCCTCCACATCATGTGCCACATCCCAGTCTTCTGCTGGATCACTGCTACAGTTCTGGAGGATGTGCTGGAAACCAGAGGGGGAGGACAGCTGCCCAAGACCCTGACGGAGATGTACATCCACTTCCTGGTGGTTCAGGCCAAAGTGAAGAAGGTCAAGTATGATGGAGGAGCTGAGACAGATCCACACTGGAGTCCAGAGAGCAGGAAGATGATGGAGTCTCTGGGAAAACTGGCTTTTGATCAGCTGCAGAGAGGAAACCTGATCTTCTATGAATCAGACCTGACAGAGTGTGGCATCGATATCAGAGCAGCCTCAGTGTACTCAGGAGTGTTCACACAGATCTTTAAAGAGGAGAGAGGACTGTACCAGAACAAGGTGTTCTGCTTCATCCATCTGAGTGTTCAGGAGTTTCTGGCTGCTCTTCATGTCCATCTGACCTTCATCAAGTCTCGAAAAAATCTGCTGGAAGAACAACAAACAACCTCGATGTTGTCTCAATTAATTAGCAAACCAAACCTACAATCATCTCTCCACCAGAGTGCTGTGAGCAAGACCTTACAGAGTCCTAATGGACACCTGGACTTGTTCCTCCGCTTCCTCCTGGGTCTTTCACTGCAGACCAATCAGACTCTCCTACGAGGTCTGCTGACACAGACAGGAAGTAGCTCACAGATCAATCAGGAAACCGTCCAGTACATCAAGAAGAAGCTCAGTAAGAATCTGTCTGCAGAGAAAAGCATCAATCTGATCCACTGTCTGAATGAACTGAATGATCGTTCTCTAGTGGAGGAGATCCAACAGTCCCTGAGATCAGGAAGTCTCTCCACAGATAAACTGGCTCCTGCTCAGTGGTCAGCTCTGGTCTTCATCTTACTGTCATCAGAAAAAGATCTGGATGTGTTTGACCTGAAGAAATACTCTGCTTCAGAGGAGGCTCTTCTGAGGCTGCTGCCAGTGGTCAAAGCCTCCAACAAAGCTCTGCAAGTACATTTGCACTCATGTCTTTACTTTAACATCCAACTGTGTCAGTAATTTATTTCACAAGGCTTTCTGTCTTTGTGTGAATGTCTATTCCATCGTTTTGGAACTGTAACCTCTTTGATGCCTCCAGAACTCGGTGTACTCGAGACGCTGAATCCACCATAAACTCTAATTGTCACTGCTGGTGTTACGAGCTTGAGGGTCCTGCGCAGGATCTTAGCTGTTCCCAGGACCGCGCTCTTCTGGACAGAGATCTCCGATGTTGTTCCCGGGATCTGCTGGAGCCACTCGCCTAGCTTGGGAGTCACTGCACCTAGTGTTCCGATTACCACTGGGACCACTGTCACCTTCACCCTCCACATCTTCTTGAGCTCTTCTCTGAGCTCTTGGTATTTCTCGAGCTTCTCGTGTTCCTTCTTCCTGATGTTCCTGTCATTCGTAACCGCTACATCGATCACTACGGACGTCGTCTTCTGTTTGTCTACCACCACTATGTCCGGTTGGTTAGCCACCTCCATTTTGTCCGTCTGGATCTGGACGTCCCACAGGATCTTAGCTCGGTCATTCTCCATCACCCTTGGGGGCATCTCCCATTTTGACCTCGGGACTTCCAGGTTATACTCCGCACAGATGTTCCTGTACACTGTGCCGGCCACTTGGTTATGGCGTTCCATGTATGCCTTCCCTGCTACCATCTTACACCCTGCTGTTATGTGCTAGATTGTCTCTGGGGCATCTTTACACAGCCTGCACCTGGGGCAGGGCTCTAGACTAACTTTTTGACATGGGCGCACCGGTACGCCTAACTTAAAAAATTTAGGCGTACCGGCACAAAAGTTAGGCGTAACGGCACAAAAGTTAGGCGCACTCAAATTTTTCAACCGCTTCGCTTAACACCGCAGTTTTACATGTGCACCTTCTTTGGGGGGAGGTCCATACAGACAATATTAATTTCTAAATTATTAACTAACAATGTTGTGCTTAAAGTGCTTTGTCAATATTGTAGAAAATGTTAAACTTAATCATCATCTTGGCCTCCTCTGACGACCTGTTTGCTGTTGCATGCTGCTGAAAGGGAGTGGGGAGAGAGGACACTTGGGCGGTGCATTTATTGCAGCATGAAGCGTGTTTTCTGGATACACTGCTGCTTTTTCAGCATTCAAAGATTGATGGCACTGTGTCAGAGCACTGGCTATGAATTTCAGACAGATCAGGCCTTAACTTAACAAAAAAGTTATCAATAGTTCTTTTCATCTTTTCTTATTACCCACAGCTACATCCACTTCTGTCAGGCCTAGGCTGCTCACTAGGGCTGGGTATCATCACTGATTTCTATAATCCATTCGATTCCGGTTCTGAAAGTCCTGATTCGATTCAATTTAGCCTCAGACAGTCAGAAATATTATAATTCTGATCATTTATCAGTACTGACACTTGTGAGACTTCATCAGAATTGTGAACATCACAGCAGATGCCTTTGTGTAAAAGTAACTGAGAATAAAACACAGAAAAACACGAAGGAGATTTTCCTGGTCTGGCGTTTTATAGCAGATAACCTTAAAAATATTCTGCAATATTCTGCAATTTTGCATAATTTTAAGAAGTTTAAATTTCTTCAGTATTGAACAGCAGAAATTAGGCTTTCTTGTCGGACGTCATTTACATGAAAAAAGAAAAAGACAGCGCTGTAAACAACGGTAGACTGGTGGGTAATAAGCGGATGAATAATCCAGAAAACAGAGATTTGAGACGGGAAACTGTTCTTGAAGTACACACAGGGAGCTGTGTAGGAAGTGTAATTTTTATCGTGGGGAAGCAAAACAGCAAAAGTCAGAGGGAATTCATGACGACATTGATCAAATGTGAAGCGCAGTTTGCTGCTTCTTTTTGGCTCGGCGAATTTTGGTTGGAGAGACAAAACCTGCAGCTCAGAATCAGCGCAAAAAGACGGAAATACAGCGCGGACCCGACGCATCAGAATCGCTAAGCTCCGACAGCGTGTCCGTCTGCGGGCCGTCCGGTGAGAAAGCCGAGAAAGACAAAGCTGATTCTGATGCGTCGGGTCGCTCTGTGTTTACGTCTTTGTGTGGAATCCGTTAATGAATTGATATCGCCTTATTAAAGCTACTCACCTCCCTCTTCTACTTGCACTTTCCACTGGACCACGGCCAATCAGAGAGGTCCCGCCCCTGACTATCTCTGATTGGTTTAGTCCACGATAGGGGCATAATGTGTGTCTGCAGTTGACAACATGGAAAGTTGCAGAGATTTTTTTTTGTTACCCAAACAGGTGCGACCAAATGTTGGTAACAGTTGGTCGCACTGGTGCGACCAAATGTTTTTTTTAGTCGCACCACGGAAAAATTTGGTCGCATTTGCGACCATATTGGTCGCACTCTAGAGCCCTGTGGGGTCTTGCCTGGTGTGGTAGACCCCAGCCTCTATGGATCTTGTGCTCAGTGCTTGTTCCTGTGCTGCCATGATTAGTGCCTCCGTGCTGTCTTTCAGTCCAGCTTTGTCCAGCCACTGGTAGGATTTCTGGATATCAGCCACCTCCTCTATCTGCCGGTGGTACATACCGTGCAGGGGCCTGTCCTTCCATGATGGTTCCTCGCCTTCCTCCTCTTTCTTGGGTTTCTGCTGCCTGAGGTATTCACTGAGCACGCTGTCAGTTGGGGCCATCTTCGTGATGTATTCGTGGATGTTTCTTGTCTCATCCTGGACTGTGGTGCTGACACTCACCAGTCCCCGGCCCCCTTCCTTCCGCTTAACGTACAGCCTCAGGATGCTGGACTTGGGGTGAAACCCTCCATGCATGGTAAGGAGCTTTCTTGTCTTTATGTCAGTGGCTTCTATCTCCTCCTTTGGCCAGCCTATTACCCCAGCAGGGTACCTGATCACGGGCAGGGCGTAGGTGTTGATGGCCCGGATCTTGTTCTTACCGTTCAGCTGACTCCTCAGGACTTGCCTGACCCTCTGCAGGTACTTGGTGGTTGCAGCTTTCCTAGCGGCCTCTTCCTGGTTTCCATTTGCCTGCGGGATTCCCAGGTACTTGTAGCTGTCCTCTATGTCTGCAATCTTGCCCTCTGGTAGTTAGATCCCCTCAGTTCTGACTACCTTCCCTCTCTTTGTTATCATCCGACTACACTTCTCCAGCCCGAATGACATTCCAATGTCATTGCTGTATATTGTTAAGGTTCAAAAACATAGGGAAGTAAATACAGGCGGAATGCAAGTAACCACACTGGTCCAAAAGGTAAAGTCAGACGATGATTTTAATGAAACACGCAGCGTGGGAGCTGAACACTGTACGCCGACAGTATCAGGTCTCATCGCCCAGACTTCAAAATACAATTTTATATGCATCAGAGTATATTTTGTGACGCCCCCTCATTGTGTCAGTACATCAGCTTCAAAACCACAAATGTTCCGTTTGACAACTTGAGACACAATTAAAAGGACACTGGCTTCCATCTTCTCCCCGGTGGTTTCCCGCAAGCCCGCTCAGCTCTCGCCTCGTGCGCCTGCTTCTTCATCAAACAGTCACGTACACCAACATAAAACTGCACTCTAACAAAACATGCTTAAACTTTCACCTACTAAGGATCCCTCTAACCAAGTGTGTGTGTGTGTGTGTGTGTGTGTGGTTACGTGTATGTCTATGTGCTAACCACAATCGCACCCCATTTCACCTCGCCGACTAGCTCCTTAGAAAAACTTTCACTCAGACTCTTGTTTTGGTTTTACTTCCTGCAAAGCATATAACTTCAAAAAACATGTAACTTCCTGTCTTATTTTGGCACAGAGTTACTCTCTCACACTGCAGTCTGCATATAAACATTTAAGATTATAGATTCAACTCAACAGTTTAAAGTGGTTCTTACTGGACCTGTAATAAAGCTTAATTGGATGCCAAACTGTTTAAACATCTAAATGCAATATCACTATTAATAAATGCGTCAATGCAAATGCTTGTTATATGATTATGATGCAATAGCAATAGCAAAATAATGAAACTAGAAACAGTAAAATGAAATAATAAAAATGGCAGAAAAATAACACCTCAATTCCTCACAATATCCTGGTAGTGTGTATCAGTGAATCGATGTATCGTTCACTCTTGGCATACAGCTTGATGTCATCCATGTACAGGAGGTGGCTGACAACTGCTCCATTCCGTAGTCGATATCCGTACCCAGTCCTGTCAATTATCTCACTGAGGGGGTTCAGGCCTATGCAGAACAGCAGTGGGGACAGAGCATCTCCTTGGTAGATCCCGCACTTGATGGTGACTTGTGCTATGGGCTTGGAGTTGGCCTCCAGTGTTGTCCGCCGCATCCCCATTGAGGTCCTGATGAAGGCTCTTAGGGTCCTGTTGATATTATATAGTTCTAGGCATTCCAGTATCCAGCTGTGGGGCATTGAGTCATAGGCCTTCTTGTAATCAATCCAGGCAGTGCACAAGTTGGTCAGCCTGGTCCTGCAGTCTCGGCTGACTGTTCTGTCTACCAGTAGCTGGTGTTTTGCGCCTCTGGTATTCTTGCCCATCCCTTTCTGTGCCCCGCTCAAGTATTGACCCATGTGCCTGTTCATCTTAGCCGCTATAATGCCTGAGAGGAGCTACCATGTAGTACTGAGGCAGGTTATTGGTCGGTAGTTGGAGGTGACCGGTCCCTTTAACGGGGTCCTTGAGGATCAGGACCGTCCGACCTTCGGTTAGCCATTCTGGGTGTCTCTCGTCAACTAGCAGCTGGTTCATTTGTGCTGCCAGACGCTCATGGAGTGCAGTCAGCTTCTTCAGCCAGTAGGCGTGAACCATGTCGGGCCCTGGTGCTGTCCAACTCTTCACACTGGAGACCCTTTCTTGGATATCTGCCACTGTGATGGTTACTGGACCCTGTTCAGGGAGGTTTGCTATGGTCTGCCCTCAGATCCACTAGCCACTGAGCATTGCTGTTATGGGTTGCGTCCTTCTCCCATATGCTCTTCCAGTATTGTTCTGCCTCCAACCTTGGTGGTGCTGTTCTGCTATTGTTCCTCTGCCACTGAGAGTACATCTTGGGTGGTTCTGTGGAGAACAGCTGGTTTATTCTCCTGCCTTCTATCTCTCTGGTGTACCTCCTCAAGCGGCTGGCCAAGGCTGTGAGTCTTTGCTTGGCAGTTTCCAAGGCCTCAGGTATGGACAGCTTCCTGTACTTCTTAGGCACCTTCTTCATTGCGCCTTTCTTCAACTCCGATAGTTGGCTAACCTCCCTCTGTGTTACCTTGATCTTAGCCTCTAGCCTCCTTCTCCATGGAGGGTACTACCCCTTGTGGCTGTTCAACTTGTAGCCAAGCATCTCACTGATTGCTGCTGCCGTATTGTAGATGTGTAAGTAGAAATAGATGATCTAAGTGAGAACATGAGCCTTTAGAAAGGGTCTTCTAAGGCTGCTGCCAGTGGTCAAAGCCTCAAACAAAGCTCCGTAAGTACATATGTGATCATACCTTTACTTTTTAAATGTTTATTCTAGATAATACAGGTGGGAACAACTAAAATAAAATATCAAAACTAAACCAAAGAAGTAAGGACTGCTGATGTCTGAAAAATCTATAAAACTATTACGTAATCATCTGTGCTCACTTTGTTCGATACTGAATACATTACAGCAAAAATTGTTCACGTTTCTGAAATATTTCTGGATGTAACTGTTACCAAAGCACCATCTAGATCTGGCCTGTGGTTGTTATCTAAGTGATAATGATCAATTCTACTAAAACAAATATAAAATAAAGAAATTTGACATATTTTGTTGATACCAATACTGCTGTTCTCTCGTCACTTCTTCTCCTCTGTTTCTCTCCACGTGTTGCTCTGCATCAGTGCTCAGTTTCCTGACAAAAACAAGATTAAATATTGCTAAAAATAATAGTATCTCATTACACTTCACCATAAGTGTCTTTTTTAAATGGTTTATCTGTTATTTTTCAGACTGAATCACTGTGACCTGTCAGAGAGAAGTTGTGAAGCGCTGGCCTCAGGTCTCAGCTCTCAGACCTCTAATCTGATAGAGCTGGACCTGAGTAACAATAACCTGAAGGATTCAGGCGTGAAGCGTCTGTCTGAAGGACTGAAGAGTCCACACTGTACACTGGAAACTCTCAGGTGAGATCAAGCATTGTTTATTCATCAACTGACAGAATTGGCAAATTAATAATAAGGCAGCCCTCTAATAAGAGGAGATGTGGAGGTCTTCTGAAGTACAATATACTCTTAGGTTGACAAGTTCTAAAACAGGAAGTAGTTCTTGCGAACTGCTTCCTTCGTTATTGTCTAAGTAGAAACCTGATGGTAAAATAGTGATGAGTTTGCAGAGGTGAATTCACTGAACCAGCAGTAAATGAATGTCCAAAACTACGCTTCATGTTTAAAGAAACAGATGATCAGGGGGATTTGTGTTTACATCTTGTTCATCTGCTGTTCTAGCTGTTTGGTGGTTGTTGAAATGGTTTTGTGAACTTTTAGCTGAGATTCTGACATTTCTGTAGATACTACACATGTCTAATTACTTTGTATAGCATGAATGCCCATAACGAGGTTTTTAACAGTAAGAAAAGTTTATGTAGTATTCAAAACTGAATTGTACATTTAGTCTTTTTAAAGGCAGCAGTTTTTATTCAGTGTTTTCATAAAAGCCTTATTTTTTATCCATTTACTGCTATTAGGAAGAACACACGTGAGGTTTAAGACCTGGACGAATTTGAAACCTTTTGTCCTCCACAATGGAAAATGGGTGGAAATAAAAATGGGTATCACTCTATCCAGCTCCTGATTTTATCAGTTCTACTCTCAGCGTCTCCTATATATCTCCTATATAAATGTTGCACTCAGCTTTGTTGTCTCCAATATCACTGAAATGCAGCCAGATGCTGCTCATTTTGTTTTTTCACTCTTTCCTGACACGCTTGCATTTCAATACAGCTCCCCATTTCTCTGTGTACCTGGTCTCTACCACTACCCTTGCTGTCTATGGGACATTTCTGTCTTCTTTCACATAATGGTATGATCCCAGTCTGTCTCTTAAAGTGTTTGGCCACATGGTTTGCTCATCAGAATAAAATCTCAGCCGTGCTCACATTGATTATCAGCAAGCCTGAAAATTCATCAATATTTGACATATGAAATTATCTCAAGGGCTGGATTTGGCTCATGGGTCATATGTTTGACACCCCTGGTTTACACAGTTTGGTATTCAATGTACAAGTGAGTTAGCTCTCAGCTAACTAGCAGACAAGCTAACTGCTGGGACTGCATCTTCCTAACAAGAGCATCAGACTCTCAGACTGGTTTTCTTTGTGGATGATGATGTATTCTCACACTGATCCTTCATGCTGATGCTGCCATCCACCCACTGCTCCTGGATTCCTCATCATCATCTCCATCAGCCCTCACAATACTCCACTTTCATCAGCTCCATGTTCAGGAGCCTGGATGGACAGTAATTCTTTCCATGGGTTATGGTGGGACATTGAGAGCTGAAGTCAAACAGCAGTGAGAAATGAAAGACGGATTCATTTCTATTTAGTCTTGTGATTTGCAGCTTTGTTCAGAGCATTAGAATAGAATAGAATAGAATAGAATAGAATAGAATAGAATTAGGGCTGCACGATTAATCGTTAGAAAATCGCGATCTCGATTCATACTTACGTGCGATCTCATTTCCAAATGACAACGATTTAAAAAAAAAAAAAAAGAAAAGAAAAGAAAAAGAAAAAAGAAAGACGACGACGATTGTACCGCATTTTGATCCGGGACATAACCTGCATGAAAACAAGTGCTCACTCTTCCTTCTCAACAAATGACAAGGGCGGAGCCTTATACCACGTGATACAGAAGCTGTTGCGTGTGATGCTCAAATTGGCAGGGAAAAAACAACGGAGAGCACGTCAGGGATGACGAGAAAGTGACAGGAGAAAATCTGTCCCGGTCAACCACCCAAACATCAATAACGGGAACCTTATACAGCGCTTCCCTATACACGTCGAACTCCCGCAGGCACAAAGAAATTACGGAGGCTATTACTTATCACCTGATCAAAGATATGGCTCCCATCAACACTGTGCAAAATGAGGGATTTAGGAAAATGATCAACACCCTAGACCAGGGGTCGGCAACCTGCGGCTCCGGAGCCGCATGCGGATCTTTAGTCCTTCTACGGCTCCGCGTGGTTTGGGGAAATAAATAATTTTTTGTAAGTAATTAGCTAAAGTCTATTTTATTTATGTTAGTTCATTTTTTTTAACTCGTAGTTCTAAATTGGAAGATTGTGATATTGAAATATAAATATAAAACTTATATTCTATTAGTTTTTGATCGATCAAAATAAGCGTCACACTTGCGGAAGCCGATATACCCGCCGAAACGCCCGCCAACCCCAGGTAGGCCAATTATGGATCTTCGGATCCACATTATGTCAGCAGCTGTTCTCCAAAAAACAAACAAAAAAAAAAACCACGTTCAGGGCTCACAGACGACAGCTTACAGTCGTGCGTAAAGATGAAAGTGACTTCGTACAGCCCCGATCGTACAGCAGACGCTGTGCGCAGAGGTTCAGGAGCGGAAGTCCCATTGTAAACATATCACAGCAGACCCGACTATGTTTCCATGAACACGCTTTTCAGCATCTTTTTATTGACCACTTTTCACACACGGCTGCTTTACGCATACAGCCAGTGTTAAAGCTCGCAGCCCGACACACACCAACACAACAGCATAGGTGGCACAGACGTTAAGGCGGCGAGGCGAGATTGCGGGTATCGCTAAGGTGCGTCCGCCTCCCCTGCAGCGGCGCTGCAGTCCACGCCCCGCCACACATATTAACCAGGTAAAATACATACTTAGGCGGAATTTTGCAAAGTTCAAAATGTGTTAATTACATAAATAAAATTTTCTCTGTAGCACTTCATGCATTTAAGCAACACACCTTAGTTGTTCACACAAAGCATAAAGGTAAAAAAAAAACAATATATACAGTGTTACGTTCATTTTAGATGTCAAAAAGTATTTGCAGCTCCCAGAGTTTTCTTTTGTGTGGAAATCGCGTCCAAATGGCTCTTTGGGTGTTAAAGGTTGCTGACCCCTGCCCTAGACAAACGCTACACAGTGCCGTCCCGCAACTATTTTTCTATTGTTGCACTACCTGCTCTATACACGCAGTGTCGAGCAACGGTGGAGACGGAATTTCAAGCAGTACAACATTTTGCGGCAACGACAAAATGTGAGGCATTTATTGTTTTTATGTTTATTTAATTTTTTTATGTTCAGTTTCAACTGTTACGAAGTTGATTTCTGGTAATAAGTGCAATAAATATTTATATTGGAAAAGAAAATCGTGAGAGAATCGTGATCTCAATTCTAAGCAAAAAAATCGTGATTCTCATTTTTTGCAAAATCGTGCAGCCCTAAATAGAATAGAATAATCCTTTAATTGTCCCACAAGGGGAAATTTGGTTGTAACAGCAGCCAAAAAGATACATATACAAACAAACAGGACCCAGAACAGAACAGAAACATACACAATTTTTCTTACATATTTACAATGGACAATGGTTACTATAAACAGAGTATTGTACAGTTTTTAAATTAAATAAAAAATATATACAGATAAGAGGCAAACCCAGGTTGTAGTGTGAAACGGTTGATTAACTTATTGCGAAAAAGTAAACATCTATGATTGTTGGGAGCAGTTCTGATTGTACAGTCTGACAGCTGCAGGGAGGAAGGACCTGCGGAAACGCTCCTTCATGCATCGAGGATGCAGCAGTCTGTCACTGAAGGAGCTCTGCAGTTCAGCAACATTTCCATGCATGGGGTGGGAGACTCTGTCCATCAGAGATGTTATTTTGGCCAGAGTCCTTCTGTCTCCCACCACCTGCACTGGGTCCAGGGTGCATCCCAGAACAGTGCATCCCCTTCCTGATGAGTTTATCCAACCTCTTCCTCTCAGCTGCCGATAAACTGCTGCTCCAACATACCACACTGTAAAAAATGACAGATGCCACCACAGAGTCATAGAAGGTCTTTAAAAGCGCTCCCTGTACTCCAAATGACCTCAGCCGCCTCAGCAGGTAGAGTCTGCTCTGACTCTTCCTGTAAAGAGCATCAGTGTTGTGGCTCCAGTCCAGTTTATTATTCAGGTGAACACCCAGGTACCTATAAGAGTTCACTATCTCAATGTCCACTCCCTGGATGTTCACCGGTGTCAGTGTGGTGGGTCTGCGTCTCCGGAAGTCCACCACCAACTCCTTGGTTTTCCCGGCGTTGATCAGCAGGTGGTTCTGCTGACACCAGTCTACAAAGTCCAGAGTCCACTGTCTGTACTCTGAGTCGTCCTCACCTGTGATGAGGCCGACTATGGCAGAGTTGTCAGAGAACTTCTGTAGGTGGCAGCGTGGGGAGTTGATGGAGAAGTCTGCAGTGTAGAGGGTGAAGAGGAACGGTGCCAGCACAGTTCCCTGTGGGGCCTCCGTACTGCAGACCAGTGTATCAGAGACACAGCCCTGTGATCTCACATACTGTGGACGTTCTGTGAGGTAGTCCAGTATCCACTGGGACATGTGGTGGTCCACTCCTGATAGCTCCAGCTTGTCTCTCAGAAGTCGTGGCTGGATGGTGTTAAAAGCACTGGAGAAATCAAAGAACATGATCCTCACAGTGCTTCCAGCATTAAAGCCCAGCAAAGATTACCGAGGTCATAGAGTCACTGATGAAACCTGTGTGCTTATAGAAACTGAAACCAGATGAACCAGAATAGAAGGACATTAAAATGAAGTGTCAGCTACAGAAAGGCAAAGCTGTTCAGTTGTTGGTGTGAGTTATTTAAATGGAGGATGGAGTCAGACTTTAAGCTGCTGGACTCAGTCACTATATCCTGTTCTCCTCATAGAATCTGGATACACAGACTCACCTGTGACACAATGACACACAGTGTGGGCTACACACACATTAGAAAGTGGATCAGTCACACTTGTACAATCATGAACACTTTGAATCACCATTAATGGCATTGTTACAGCAACATTGAATCATGAATTCAAAAGTAGTGTATTGTGTGCTTATTTTAATAGTACTGCAGTATGAGAAGTGCAACATTCAGTCTGCAGAAACAAATCAGGTGCTTTTTAACAGCAGTATTCCCTTTAACACAGTAGCAGTCTGTCAGTTTGAGCCGAAACATGAATCTAATCCAATCAAATATCAAATCAAAGTTATTTGCCTATTTTAGCTTTAAATTAATTCAAATTCAGTTTAAAAGTTTTTATGCAAACTAAGGAATTCAGGTTCAGATTTAACGTACTCATATTGAGTTTGTGATGGCACAAATTTGTGCCCATACCACACATTCATATGGGCTTTTTTTTTTACGCATAGAGCGTTTAATTGGCCTCTGGCCCTATAAAATCTGTAACTTTGGTTTCTTTTGGCCAATTTACATGATTGACTCCTTTTAATTGTTTGATCCAATAGGATCACAGTAACAATGCCACGTCCACGTCACTTCAACCAATCAGAAGTTGCAAGGCCAAACCCCACGTGGGTGAAGGAATTAGTTGTATAAGCACTTTGAGTGCTCAGAGTAGAAAAGCGCTATATAAGAACCAGTCCATTTACCATTTACCATTTACCACGTGGGCCCAAATTGACTGCATGTGGCATCTGTCCAGTCACGTGTCCGAATCTGTGCCTATAATGGCGGTTATTGACGGACTTGGCTCTAGTGATGGTAAATTTGATTCTTTTTACTGAATCGAGTTTTAATGAGTCACTCACCAAAGGGAATCGGGTTTTTGAGTCATTTGAGTCACTGAGTCAGTTGACCAGAGAGTCCAAAAAATGGACATTTTCACTCAAACTTAATTTGTTTCACTTTTCATGTATATCCTACTGCTAAGATGAGTGATTCTAAAAGAAAACAACTATTTTACAGAGCAAAAAAGACCAAAAAAATTCTAAAGGGAACATTTATTTGGTTTATTTTTATTTTATTAGTATTTTCCTTAAATGTGTCAGTTGATGATACACCCTCTGGTGCCCCTGGACACATCTGTGAAACACTGTGAAACAAAGCTAGAAGCTAGAAGCCACTGTGGTACAGTGGGGGACTCAAACCCAGGGCCCAACCTGCTCCAACAACAGTCAGAAGGATTTTATTAAGTCTCATTATCTGTTCATTAGGAAAACATCAATAATGAAGAACACATGTTTATAGAGGCACATTCAGACCAGTGACAACAGTCCATTCACACTGACCTCCACCTTTTTAAATGTGAGGAAACACATCATGGTTCTGGTGCTGATTTGGTATTTGGGACAGGTGATGATTTTGAACTCAGTCTGAGGTTTGATTACACTGAACCTGCACTGCTTTCTCCTCTTTATGACACATTTATACCCAAAGTCTCAGCTGGATAAAAAAGAACGAGGAAAAACACATTTGTTGAGAGAATTGTTAACAAATGTGGTGAGTGTTGTAATTGTTACAGACAGAATTATGATTTATATGTGTTTGACTGATGTTAACACAGCTACACAAACACCTGAAACTGATCAAATACAACCCAACATATTAAACATAAATATGTTCCACTTACCATAACTTATACTGAGGGTTCATTATGCTCAGTGTCTCAATACTGGCATGTTAAATAGAAACAAAGATAAATATATTGAAGTTAACCACTATAATGAATCAGAAAATAGAATAACAGTGATTCTAATAACAGCCTCACTTTGTAAAAAGTCTGACCTTGGATGTGTGTGTGGTGCAGGATGTGGGTGAAAGTTACACAGATTATGGGGATAAGAGCTTCTTTAGGCCTGACTGTGCTCATCCTACCTCCATCCTTCCTCACCACTAAATCAGCATTAGCTCAGTGTAGGTTAGTTACATAATCAAACTCATTTCATTAGTTTTTGTCATTTTTACCATTTGATTTTGCTCCTGCTGGATTTCCTTAATATAATTTCATGGAGCCCCACGCTCTCCGGGGGCAAAAGGAGGAGATCTCGTTTATTTGGTTATAACACGGGTCAGAGATATACGTCCCGACATATGTGGTATCCACAGAAATCTCAGCTAAAATCTCATAGAAACCATTTGCACAACCACTAAACACAACGAAAATTAGCCATGATTAAAAGAGCGGTTACGTAAATGTGCAAAACAAAAAAACCCCAGAAATTCTCCAGACTTCATGTAACCGGCTAAAGAAAGGCTAGTTAGCTTCCAGAGCTATTGCTGATTCCAAACACCAAGTTTCACCACATCTGACAAAAATTCACTGAAATAGCTGCAAAAGAAGACCACAAAAACACACAGCGGCGCAAATGCACTAAGACACAAACTGGCTTACCGTCCCGATTTCCTCCGTTATTTTTGCCGATAGCATCATGATTATCAGCAGCTACCACGGCTAACTAGCCGAATCAGAGCCAAGTAGTGATGCGCGAATCATGAACGAATCGTTCAATACTCGATAATCACTTTACTGACTCATGAATCATGATCCACAAGCCCAACGGACTCACTGACTCATCCCTGTTGCTGTTAGCAAACTAATTTCATTGGTAGAAATATATCTAGCTTATAATTAAAATTGTGGAGAAAAACAGAACATCCAGAGTAGAAGCACACATCAAGACAATAGCTCCTCGGTACACAGTAGCATCGCTCTGCTAACATGCCAACAGCACATTTGAGCTACTCACCCCCTCCTTTCCTGTGCTGAATCGTAGCGTAAGCGAATCACTCAGACGCGCTTACCCCCTCCCTCCTGTGCTGAATCGTAGCGTAAGTGAATCACTCAGGACTCACAAACCCCCTCCCTCCTGTGCTGAATCATAGCGCGAACGAATCACTCACTCACTCACCCCCTCCCTCCTGGCTCACAGCTTCTTCTTCTTGGTTGGCAACCAATGTTAATGCGCATTACCGCC
Source organism: Pelmatolapia mariae (assembly GCF_036321145.2). Taxonomy (NCBI): domain Eukaryota; kingdom Metazoa; phylum Chordata; class Actinopteri; order Cichliformes; family Cichlidae; genus Pelmatolapia; species Pelmatolapia mariae. The sequence goes on from NC_086229.1 coordinate 36,393,312, forward strand.
CCCTGTCTCACAGCTCAGTGGACATTTAGATGAGAAAATATATATTTGACAGTTGCCTCCAAGCAGGTAATCCATCTAGAGCTTACTGTGCCTTGGGAAGACCGTATGGAGGAAGCCCATGAGAGGAAGAGGGCAAAGTATTCCGAGTTAGTGGAGGAGTGTCGGAGTAATGGCTGGCGGGCAAGATGCCAACCTATCGAAGTGGGTTGTCGAGGATTCGCGGGTCAATCCCTTTGCAGGGCATACAAAATGCTAGGCATCGCAGGGGCTAACAAGCGAAGAGCCATCAAGTTGGCCACCAACGCAGCAGAGGCAACGTCGAGGTGGCTGTGGATCAAAAGAGGAGAGGAATGGCATGTAGGGTAGATGAAATATCTTCTTGTAAGTCACTAATCCACTCCCGTCTTCTACCATCAGAGTTGTCCTTATGGTTTTCAACTAACATGCTATAAAACTGGGACACCAGTCTTTTACCAAAATAGTTTTTTGTAACATGCGTTTATAGGATGGAGAGTGGGGGTTGATGCACTGAGTTGTTTAAGTGTGCCAGAATAAAACTTCTAAGTTGTAAATACTTAAAGAAGTGTTTCTGTGGAATATTAAACTTTGCCCTTAATTCACTGAATGACATTAGAGAGTATTCCTCATATAAGTCCTGTAATTTTGCAACGCCCTTGTTAAGCCATTCTTTAAAGCCCAAGTCATTCTTAGCCAGAGCAAAGAGTTCATTACCCCAAATTGGGGAGAAACAGGACAACCTTGGAGAGTCATTCAACATTTTTTGTACTTCATGCCAAACAACAACAGTGTTTTTTACAAAGGGATTAGTAGTAGTTTTCTTTAAAGTTTTAAAGGGTGCTGAGTATAGATAGCTATGTAATGACAAACCCTTTGAGGACATTTTTTCAATTTCTAACCAGGGAAGGAAAATATCGTTTGAAAACCAAAACATAGTGGTCCTCAGCTGAGCAGCCCAATAATACCATTCTAAATTTGGAAATTGTAGCCCTCCTCTGTCATATGGTAAATACAAGAGGGAGAGTCTGAGTCTTGGCTTCCTATTGTTCCAGATGAAATTAGAGAGGAGCTTTCTGGTCTTGGGAAAAAAAGAAGGAGGAGGGGCCAGCGGAATTGACTGAAAGATATATAGAAATTTAGGTAATATAGTCATTTTTACTATGTCTATTCTTCCCAGTAAAGAAAGAGTCAATGATATTAATCTAGTGATCTCTTCCGACACCTCTATTACCATGGGCTCATAATTGGCTAAACTAAGATCGCTTATCTTGGGGGTTACTCTGATGCCCAAATATTTTAATCCCTCTGTGGCATTCACAAATGGATGGGACACAACTGGTTTCATCCTCTCATTTACATTTAAAAACGTAATGGATGATTTTTCTTTATTCACTTTGAACCCAGAGAAACTGCCAAATTGATCAAATAGCTTCAGGAGAGATGGTATTGATTCTGCGAGGTGTGATAGAAACACAATAGTATCATCAGCGTACATTGCTGTTTTGTGTAGGGTCTCCCCGATCTTAATACCATGGATTGAAGGATGTGATCTAATTGCTATTGCTAAAGGTTCCATGGCTAGTACAAAAAGCAGAGGTAAAATTGGAGACCCTTGTCTGGTGCCTCGAAAAAGCTCAAAAGGATGAGAGATGAGATTATTGGTAGATACCATTGCAACCGAATCAGCAAGTAAAATTTCAACCCATCTACGGAAGTGATCACCGAATCCAAAATGCTTAAGCACCTCAATTAGATAGGGCCATTCAACTCGATCGAATGCCTTCTCCGCATCGAGTGATAGTATTGCAGTATCAGGTGACTCTTCACATTTGTGGATTATATTGAGAACTCTCCTCACGTTGTGGAACCCCTGACGATTTTGAACAAAACCATTTTGGTCTCCATGTATAATGGCTGGAAGAGCCTTAGCTATGATTTTGGAGTCAGAATTTAACAGCGATATGGGTCTGTAAGAACCGCTTTCGGCTGGCACTTTGCTTGGTTTTAAAATGAGAGTGATCAGGGCACTACGTAATGTAGCAGGGAAGCAACCTGTTTTAAAGGATTCCAGATAAACATCTAATAATGGGGGAATTAATTTTGCTTTAAATAGTTTGTAAATGTCTATCGGAAGCCCATCAGGACCCGAAGCCCTACCTCCCCTCATGTTCGTAATGGCATCAGAAACATCATTGAAATTTATTTCTCTCTCCAATTCATTCTTATGAAGTCATCTATTCTTAATAATACATCAGATTGTGCAACATAGTGTCATCTTTTGGTTGTTGGTAAACATTTCAGTATCCCTAACTGTTGTGTTGGGAGTAAACCAGTAAAAAGCAACAAGTTGTGAAAAATACAAAAACACAAGCAAACAACATAAATCTGCCATAAATGAACCCCCTTAGCTGTCAACCTGAACGAGACAGCCCCTCGCCTTACCCCGCCTTCCCCCTGACCTTCGGGTGCAGTTAAGTGCACACGCTGATCCATCGTAAACAAGGGAGCAGCTAAACCGAACCGAGCTGACATTATGGTCAAACAAAACCAAACCACCTGGATAATTGCGTCTCCTGACAAAAATATATATTCTACATGAACAAGTATGCATATAATGATCATTACAAACTTTCTTGCAGCATAGCTCTCATCCCGGAGAGCCGACTGTATGGCGAACAACCAACACTCCAAGACACAAATGAAAGTCCAAACAACGAGTGGACGTGGCCATTTATCTATAAGGGGTAAATAAAATGCCCATTACATCTGAGGAGAATGAAGGAATGGTAAACCAAAGTAAACACACAAAAAAAAAATAATAAAATACTCTCCCCCAAAAAATTAACAGCAAGGATAAGCAATATTGGCCAGTAAATCCAATAATTTCAAATTACAGTTGTTATGGGCAGATAGTAAAGGATTAGACAGTTCCCATAGATAATCCGTTATATCTCTGTGTGCTGCAAACCTTGGATAAATTTTTCCGCATCTGCTGGGGTCTCAAAGACATGCGTAAGTCCATCAGATGACACTCGTAGCTTCGCCGGGTAAATTAATCCGTAACGTAAGTTCATCACCTCAGCTGCTGTTTTACCCGGTCAAAGCCCCTCCTTCATCGGTGGAGATCTGTGGAAAGATCCGGGAAGAACATGACCTCTTGGCCCCCGCAGATAACTTTCCCTTTGGTCATAGCCGCTCGCATCACCCGAACTCTGTCTTGGAAGTTTAAAAACTTCACGATGAGGACTCTCGGTGTGGGTGGTCAATTGGGTTGCGTCCAGTGAGCTCTTTCGATGAGAGGTTGTCTCGGGAATGTCGCTGGTCCCAGCGCTTCGGGGAGCCACTTCTCTAGGAAAGCCACCGCGTCATTTCCTTCTATTTTCTCCGGCACATTAACTAGTCGTAGGTTGGATCGACGAGAACGGTTTTCGAGGTCCTCGAGTTTGTTCATAAGGAGAGCCACTTGTTTAACTAGCGCCTCTCTCTTGCCTTTCTCTGAGTTAACGGTGTCCTCCACGCTGCTAATGTGCTTCTCTGCCCCCTCCATGCGCATCGAGAAGTCCTGCACGTCCCTTTTAACATCTTGGACCGCTGTCAGGACCACATCAATTTTTGTGGAAAAGTCACTTCTGATCCCATCGAGTATTTGAATAACATCCAAGTTGTGGGCCATTCCAACACTCACGTCGAAGAGACACCCAGAGCTAACATCACCTGCAGAGTTAGCTTGATTGTTAGCACTTGAGACGTCGTCTTCCTCACTCGGAGAAGAGTGTGCTTTAGATTTATTTTGTGCTTTCTTTGCCGGCATAATGTCGATAATAACTCGCTACAAGCAGTAGTTGTCACTGTTCACGCAGTTAAAGGACAGTTTTCAGGAACTTACTGAAACATCACCAGGAGCTCACAAAAATACGTGTGCCTAGTTCAGCAACATAACCACGCCCCCCAGGAGATTTAAACTGTTTAATATCAGATTTAGAAATAACTAAACTAAACGACTCAGCCTGGCTATGTTGGACTTGGTGTGGAAGCAGCTCCCAGTTTGAGTTCAGGAGACAGACACCCTCTCTACTTTGAAGATCAGCTTCAAACGTTCCATTTTGATAAAGCTTATAGTTCGAGCTGGATCAGGTGACCCTGAACCATCCATTAGTTATGCTGCTATAGGCTCAGGCTGTTGGTGGACTTCCCATGATGATCTGCTTTCTTCTCCACTCCCCTCTTTTCATTCCTGATGCTTTAATATGTCACTACTGCATGTCCTTAACTTTTGTCTTCTCTCTCCTTAGCTTGTGTTGTGTTCTTGTCTCTCTGAGCTCATCTCTTCTCTTTCCCCTCACCCTGCAACCAGTCATGGTAGATGCTCCTCCTGGAGCCTGTTTTCACTGGGAGGCTGTTACCTTACACTGTTAAACAACTTCAGATGACTGTTGTTGTCACTTAAAGTTACATTGAATGGATGGAAATGGATCGATGTTACTGTGGCAAACAGAAAATGATCGTTAAAGGATGAATTATTGTTTTGTGTATCTGCAGTCTGTCAGGCTGTCTGATCACAGAGGAAGGCTGTACTTCTCTGGCCTCAGCTCTGAGCTCCAACCCCTCCCATCTGAGAGAGCTGGACCTGAACTACAATCATCCAGGTGACTCAGGAATGAAGCTGCTGTCGGCTGGACTGAAGGATCCAGGCTGGAGACTGGACACTCTAAGGTATGAAGAATGTCTGATAGAGGAGGAAGAGTTAGAAACATTTCCCGTGTCCTTCACTCACTTCCTGTTTGTTTCCTGCAGATGAGACATGAGCAATCCCACATGCAGGAATATTTTCAGGGACAGACACACTAGTCTAGCTGGATAGTACATGAATATTTATGTAGGGGTCTCCAAGCAGTCTGTTTGCAGGAACATTAATGATAACTGATAAGTCATGTTGAGAGTTTCATTCAAAGTAGACCTACAGTTAGGTCCATAAATATTTGGACAGAGACAATTTTAGATACCCTTTATTAGGTGACATTTGTAACTGAGATAGATGCCACTGTGTACCTAATAAAGTGTCAGCCATGTGTGTGTTTCCCATGCTGTATGTCCACAGTCACAGTGACAGTCAGTGACACTGGCAGAAGGATGAAACAAGGCTATGAATCATTTCAGTCTGTGTGTGTGACAAAGAGGCAGACAGCACCAGCTAACATTTGGAAATGGAAACTTAAATACTGGAAACTCTGATAAGCTAATGCTGCTAATGGGCTGTGTTAAAATCAATATTTCATTCTCATTCTGTTGTTTGACAACAATAACAAAAAATATGTACTTGAGAACAATGGCAGCCTACTTAGCATAAACTCCTCAAAACATTGTAACCCAGGGGGAAAGTGTATAAGCATTAGCTACTATCATTGTTAAAAAGAGAAAACATTGATAGCATCATCCAATAATGCTAACTCACATCAAATTAGCATTAGCTAATAACAACAGCCTACTTAGCATTAGCTGCTCACTTTTTATAAAGCAAAGGAAAATGGTATGAGCATTAGCTGCCAATGCTTATCTACCTAAAATTAGCATTAGCCACTAATGGTAGTCTATTAACTTCTTAATTTTAAATGAAGTTAATTAATACTAAATAGGCTTAATTGAATGTTAGTGTTAATATTAGCTACTGATATTGTTAAAAAGTAAGAAAAAACATTATTAGCATTAGCTGTCAATGCTTATTAACTTAAAATGAGTTTTAGCCACTAATGGCAGCCTGTTTAGCATTAACTTTTTTATGCTTAATTAAGTTTATTAATGCTAAATAGGCTTACTTGAAGGGAAAATAGTGTAAGCATTATCTACTGATATTGTTAAAATTGTTAGCATTAGCGGATAATGCATATTCATTACAAATTAGCATTAGCTAATAACGGCAGCCTGATTAGCATTAGCTGCTCACATTGTTATAACGCAAAGGAAAAGAGTGTTAGCATTAGCTACTGATATTGTTAAAAAGTAAGAAAAAACATTGTTAGCATTAGCAGATAATGTTTATTCATTACAAATTAGCATTAGCTAATAACGGCAGCCTACTTGGCATTAGCTGCTCACATTGTTATAATGCAAGGGGAAATAGTATTAGCATTAGCTGCTTACAGTGTTATAGTGCAAGAAAATATGATATTAGCTTTAGCTGCCAATGGCTATTCATCTAAAATTAGCTTTAGCCACTAATGAAAGCCTATGTAGCATTACCTTTTTAATGCTAAATGAAGTTAATTAATGCTAAATAGGTTTAATTGGAAGGAAAATAGTGTTAGCATTAGCTACTGATATTGTTAAAAATAAAAAAAAAAAACATTGTTAGCATTATCGGATAATGATAACTCGGGTCAAATTAGCATTAGCTAATAACGGCAGCCTTCTTAGCATTAGCTGCTCACATTGGTATAATGCGATGGAGAAGAGACTTTTTTCTCCTCTGATATTTCCTCCAATGACTGGAGATATGGTGTTGATGAATGTGTCAGAACTAATCCAAAGATATAACCCTTGCAATCTGGAGAAATGGCATCATCCAGTCTGTCCTGTTTCCATCAATCACTGTCTGGTTGGCCTCAGTCATGAAGCATGACGGGGCCAGACAATAAGGTCTTTAGAGAGGCTCATCTGTGCTGTCTTTCCTCCATCCAGGACCTGTAAAGGTCCAGAATGAGGGACAAACACATCTCTACAGACCTTTCACATCATGGAGATAAACTGTTCACATTTCTTCCTTCAGGCAGACGATACAGAGTGTTGTTAACAAAAAAACAGACACCACAGACAATTCATTCCCCCGGGCTTTCACTTTGATGAACACTGTGAATGTTCATGTGTATGAGAGCCATGTAATGTCCATGTGTGCATGCTGACTGCTCTGACCCCTCCTCCTTTCAGGGTGGAGCCTGCTGGAGTCCGATGGTTGAGACCAGGTCTGAGGAAGTGTAAGTGTGTTTTTAATGGGATTCATGAAAACAAAGCAGCACACATTCAACCATCTTCATCATGTCAGGAGTCATCATCAAAGTGTCAATCAATGAACAGATGATGGATCAATAACTGCAGCTGGATTGTGTTTGTTCTCTCCATCAGATTCCTGTCAACTCACAATCGACACAAACACAGTGAACACAAAGCTCCAACTGTCTGACAACAACAGGAAGGTGACACGTGTGGACGAGGTTCAGTCATATCCTCATCATCCAGACAGATTTGATCTTCTTCCTCAGCTGCTGTGTAGAAATGGTCTGACTGGTCGCTGTTACTGGGAGGTCGAGTGGAGAGGAGCCGTTTATATATCAGTGAGTTACAGAAGAATCAAAAGGAAAGGAGACAGAGACTGTGTGTTTGGATTCAATGATCAGTCCTGGAGTCTGTGGTGCTGTAATGGTCATCCTCAGTCTGTCTGTCACAATAACAAACACACACCCATCTCCTCCTCCTCCTCCTCCTCCTCCTCCTCCTCTGTCTCTAACAGAGCAGCAGTTTATGTGGACTGTCCTGCTGGCACTCTGTCCTTCTACAGAGTCTCCTCTGACACTCTGATCCACCTCCACACCTTCAACACCACATTCACTCAAACTCTTTATCCTGGGTTTACGTTCTATTCTCCTGGTTCCTCAGTGTCCCTGTGCTGAGTGTAAAGAGTGTCTCCTGTTAGAGAAACACTCTGACTGTTGAACAGTTCAGTCTGTACATGTCTGTCTCTTTCACTCACAAACACGTTTTCAGATTCATGGATTCAATCAGTTGATGTTTGAAAGTCTTCTAAATGATTCCTTAGTTTGTATGAACCTGAAAACTGTGACATCCTGGTGAAGAATCTGCTGGGATTCGGTGACAGATATTAGATTTGCTTTGATTTCAAACTTTGAGAAGCTGTTTCATTGTTTTTCTTTATAAATAAAAGAGATCTGTGTCCAAACAGGAGAAAGACTGTAAAGACTCTGTGCTTCTAACAGCCTCTGTTAACATATGTGAGGCTGTTTGTTGTTGTTGCCATGGAGCTTTTCACTGTTTGGGTCAGCAGGTCATGTGATCAGGTTTGTTCTGCTGGACGATGGTTCAGTGTCAGGGTTTGTTTGCATTCATCAATAAATATCTAAATAAATCAAAGACTCCATGTTTGTTCTTTCATCATGTGACCTCTGCTCATCCATCTCTGTGTGTATCAGGATACATTTAGTTCATAATACACAGAAAAATCAGAGTTATTACCTGTAATAAATGTGAAAGATTCCTGCAGTGATAACCAGGCAGGACTGAAACACATCACAGCTGTCACCACGGTAACAGCACCGTCCATCCACAGGTGAGGGGAGGAGCAAAAAGAGGGACTTTCACCATTTTATACTAAAAACACTCGACTAATGTTTCTAATATGAAACAAATAAGCCCACATTAATGTGAGCATTTATTAAATAATAATAATAATGATTTCCTCCTGATCTCATTTCCATAGCAGAGAAAACTGTGGTGTATATTGAGGTGGAGGGTGTGGTCTATGGCTCAGGTGTAGAGTGAGGGTGGGGTGCACCACAGCAGCATGCTGGGACTGCTGAGGGTGGAGGAGGGAGTGATGATGACATCAGAGCTGCAGCAGTCAGCAGCACAGAGACCAGTGAACACACAGTCTGTTCATCTTTGCATAGATACAATATATAGCACAATATTGAATGACAGAGACGCTGTGTGAGCTTCCACAGATACACTGACGTCAGCATCCAGAGTCCTCCTGCTGCTCCCCCCTCAGAGCCCCGTGATCAGCACCAACACATTCAGTTAGATGACAGAGTCCAGCTGCAGCTAGAATCAGCTCTGTGAACAACAGCACAGCGTCAGTGTTTCACACTCAGTGAAAGGAGGAAACAGCAGAAGAACACCATGTGTGCTACGTTTCCCAGGACACACTACAAACTGCACAAATACAGCACGTGGAAGGACCTGGAGCTGCATTTAAAGAGTAAAGACAGCGTGATGTCCTGTATGGACAGGTGGAAGGAAGCAAGTCCTCAGCTGAAACACTCGTGTTTGTCCACAGACAGGAAACACAGCAGGAAACAAAGAAGCTCATGGATAACACACTTCCTGTCAGTCAGAATGAGGCTGGAGCCAAACACAGAAAGGTGTTTTTGTCCAGATGAGCCCAGAGAAGAAACACGAGTGTTCACAGACATCAGAAGCTCAGAGAGGTGAAACATGAGGTTGGAGTCCTCGTCAGCATCCAGAAGAGCTGCTGTGAAACCCTGAGTACTCATGACAGACTCTGATGGCACAAACACATCATGATTCAAACATGAAGACAAACATGGAGCTCCTGATCCTCCTGCATGAGAACAAGCTGACATGAGCGCTGTGTCTGAGAGTGTCTCCCTGTCACAGTGACAAGAACACAGCTGCTGCTCACAGTCATTAAACTGACCTGAGGTCAGCTGCTAGCACGTCTCTGTGCTCCTTACATATGAACCATGTGACCTCACATCAGTGCTGTGGATGACTGTAGTCATAGAAGAGTAGAGCTGTAGCAGGTGGTGTGAGGAGGAGGAGGAGGTGGTGTATTCTAGTTAACGCAGTACTGAAACACTCCAGCAGAGGGCGCTGTTAAGTCCTTATTGTAACACAGTTACTGTGTGCAGTTAGACTTCATACATAATCTGCACTTATTTCCATCAGACATGCTGTCAGTAAATGATTGTTTCTATTGATTCTACTTCCTGTTGACTAGTTTGATGACAGTGAAACAATCACAGCTGATTGTGTGATGATGTCACTGTTACATTCAGTGTGTGTGACATCATGTTAGTGCAGCTGATAACAGCCTGGTTCTGTTAGAAACACATGAACGTGTCCATAGATCAGTGTGTGTTTAACATGAGAGCTTCAGCCCTGCTGATGTGTTCAATAAAGACATGCAGGAAAACTGATGAGACTCTGAAATAACTCTTTATATTTATAATGTAACTCTGCATCAAAAGAACAACAAAGGATCCCAGACAGCTTTATGTGAACAAAGACCATGTTTCTGTGTTTCTAACAGTTTGACATTATTAGGAAACAGACTGCAGTGAACAGGATTTATAAAGAGCTGATATATAAAGATATGACAGCTGTTTGTTGATCACTCTGTGTTTGGACCTGATCAGTCCAGCTGTTTACTTGAAATATGTTCATTTACCTGTGACGTTATATTTATGTTCTTGTCTCTGCTGAAAAACACATTTTAATGTCCCTCAGATTTTTCTCCCAGATGAATAAATATAAAAATGACACAAACTGACTGCAGCTACTTTTTGTCCTTTCTGTCAGAAACCTTCATGTGACTCATGAGAGACACGTTTCAGCTGTTTGTGACAGATCAGAGGCCAACAAGTCATTTATAACACTTTCCATCATTGTTTAGCACAAACACATGTTGACACAGCAGCGGGGCCGCAGTGAGAGTCAGAGCCAGGAGATAAAAACTCCTGTTTGACCACAGCCTCACTTTGTTCCTGCAAACACTTCCTGTTGTTGACTGGGTGGAGTCAGGAAGCCAGCGAGGCCCTGCAGGACTGAGACTGCAGACTGGGACGTGCTCTGTGATGGAGATCAACAGCATCACTGACTGTTTCTGTGAGGACACCATCATCCCAGCAGGGCTGTTTCCCAACAACAAGCCTGGACCATCAGAGACCTGAAGCTGCTGCTGAATGAAAGAAGAGGATCTTCAGGTCTGGAACAAGGACGAGCTGAGAGTGTTAATAACGTTACTAATGTTCAGCTACACTTTACTAGGTCACATCTGTGACACACGTCACTTAAATAAAGAAGGAAATATTGGCTCTGTTTTATCTGCTGGGCCCAAAAGTGACTCCCCGTATTTAAACTGCTATGAATAACTTGTTGGTCTATAATATGTGAAACATGTGTCAAATGTCTCCATCATGAAAGATATCAGGTCATCTTGAGCCACAAAAACATTCCTATCATGAGGTAGAAGCTGGAATCAGTTTGTTGCAGACGTTTATATATCCCATATTTATCCAGTTAAAGTCACATTGAAATTCAAAAATGTCTTTTCAAGAGTCGTCTGTCCAAGAGGAGCAGAAACAAATATAACAACAGTTATTTAAGCTGTTTTAAAGGCCACAAAGGAGCAGATTGGTTATAATGCAGCTGCTTCACAGGAATAAAGATGAAACACTGTTTTTATTTCATGTGTAACACCTTTCAATCATGTGTTGACTAAAGTCTATTGACCAGTATAAGTAAAGACATCACACACACACACACTGAAACCTGTTTTTGGTGCAGCAGCGGTCCCAGCTGCTCGCCTTTATCTAGACTGGGTCGGCTGCTTATCTCAATATAATCAATGTTTAAAGTTCTCAGTGTTTCTGTGTTGCTTCGTATAGGATCTCCCAGCATCATCACTGTGCTGTCCAATCATTGTGTGCTAGGTTACCCTTATAGTGCGATGTGTGTTTGCACAAAGAGAAGCATGTGTGTCAAATATAAGCACAGAACAGAAAAAGCTGCCAGTTTCTTCTATTTAGAGTCAAGTTAGTGTTTTGTGTCTTTGTTTGAGGCCTAATGTCAAGCAGAGGTGTGTGTAACTGGACTGCTCTGTTATATGTGTGAAATGTGTGCTTCAGCATCATCTTCATCACTGCTGATTCCTTTGTGTCATCATGTGTTGAGAAGAGAGAACAGTTATAACGGAGGAGCAACAGGAAGCCCTGAAATCTGCATCAACAAGGAAGTGTTGGCTCACCAGTGATCCCAGCAGAGCCACTGGTTTGGCTCCAGTTGTTCTAGATTCAATGATGTTGTTGCTACAGATACATGTTAGCATCTTTATTGTAGTAAAGTCTTGTAATGTGAAGCTAGAAACAAGGCAGGAAACAGCTCCATGATCTGATCTTAATGATGTTGTTTTTATTTCTGTCTTTCAGAACTGGATTGAAACTATCAAAGGTCTAAAAACAGCCTCAACCCTCCCAAAGACAAACTTTACACACGTCATCTTTCAGCTACAATCTTTGTTGCAGGGATCTTCTGCCAAACAAGGCTGAGAGAAGATTTCTTACAGCTGTCATGTTGATGCTGTTTCAATCTTTGGGCAAACACACTCATATATTAGGGCTGATATCAGGGCTGCACAAGTTCTTTGTGATCATGAATAATAGAAGTGTGCCTGTTGAAGATCATGTTTCTACATGATTATATGTCCTGTTATTGTTCTGTATTATATTCAGCTTTCAGCATCCTTTCCCAGCCCCTGTTACACCATCCATACAAAGCCAATCTGACTGTGAGCCAATGTGTTTGATAGTTTGTGTTGGATCAATAGATTTGACAGACTTGGTTCTCATCCAGAGGGAAACAGTCCAAATTCAGATCTAATGAAATGATGGAGGCTGTTTCCTACCACGGTGCTAATGTGTGACTAACAAGGCTCATGGTCTCCAGCAGACAAGCGCCTGGAATGAGGTGAGCTGAGTGTTGCTTTGGTGGGTCTGTGCCCACGTCATGCATCAGGATTCATATTGGCAATAGTTCATATCTCTGTTCTTTAGCCTTCATCACAAAGCTGTGAAGGAAAAACAAACATCTAACAGGATTTGATGGATGCAAAGTCCACTGAGCTCTTTGTCATTTACAAACTTGTCCAACCAACAAGAGCACAGATGAAAAACACAGTGACACTTAAAGGATTTTGCCATATATGAGCATAGATTACTTTCATATAGATTTGCAATGCAGGCTTTTGGTGAGCCGCTGGCTTCTGTCTAATAATCATCTCAGCATTTTACAATAGAATAGCTCTTTATTAGCTCTTCATTTATTGTTATTGGACATGAAACAAGGAAGCTGTGTTTCTCATTGGATGTTAGTTTCATGTTCATCAGGATCATTTTCTAAAGAGCTGATATTTAGACCATTTACTGCACTGGCTGCACATTCTGTCTACATTTCTCTGTATGTGCTGTGTTTGTCTTTCATATTTCTCCATATTGACACAAACAGTGAACAGCAGTAGATCTACTCTTCATCTGTTTTAGGCCCAGTGAAAGATGTGAAGCAGAAATGGTGTCATTAGGAGAAGAAGAACGGCGAGGAGGCAGCAGCTCTTAAAGATGAAACACAGCAACTTAGCCCTGAGCTCAGAGAGCTTCACATGAAAAAGCTCCTCAAGCAGATCATGTCAGAGGTTTGTCATCAACAGGAGGAACTGTTCATATCATAGAATGAAGGATGCTGTCAGCTGGATGAAGAAGGTTATTTAATGGCAAACGTTCACATTGAAGTCAAATTGTTGTGGTGTTGAACAGATTCATGGACTGATTGTCTCCAGAATGTTAGAAGAGCTTCAATGAATCATTAGAAACAACTTACAGCTGCACAGTTGTGTCAAACACATCTTTGTGTCATTTTTGTGTTTCTACATGTGACACACGTCTAAAACATGCACACAATTTGAACACAAACAGGGATCATTTGTTCCCACAGCCAGATGCTGAGAGCCATTTCCTTGTAGTCCTGTGTCTATATATATGTACCATTAGATGTTATTGGAATGATTGTCAGCTTTGATAGTTTCATGTATGTTTAGCTGGACGGCTGTTTGATCCTCCACATGTTTAAAGGTGTCCAGTCCTGAGACACTGGGGGTGGAAACAGCTGTGATGTCATTGGACTGTCACAAAGACAGAAGTGCATGAAGTGAGCAGCCAAGGAGCCGCTGATGTTTTGGATTCAACAGCATTTGAAAGGTTGACACAGACACATTTGCACATAGAAAGCTGAATTTGTCATATGCCACAGTGAACTCACTGTTCAGTGTTTTTCAGGAAGCTTCTTAACTGCCTCTGCTGCCAAACAAGCAGCTGATGTCCTTGAGAAGAAGCTGAAGAAGTCTTCAACAACAAATCCAGGAAGTGGACTTTCAAATACTAGATTCACTTTAGACTCACACAAGAAATGACTCAACTAGCTGTGTTTGATTGACTCCTTTGACTCTATGAAAGCTCAGTGTGTGTCTGTACACAGACTGTTGTGTTGGACTATTATTCAGTTGTTTTCAAATGTCTGCATCTCAGTGTAGATGAGGCTGGGGGTCATGGGAGGCCACCATAGCAGTCTCTTCAACATCATGACATCATCATAAATGCTGCTGGACTGTCTGATGGGCTGACGGTGAAAAAGCCGTCGGGAAGGAAACAGAAGACATTTCAGAGGCTGCAGCAGATTTCTTTGATTTGGGGCCTTTTTCAGCTTTATTGGACAGAGCAGTGAAGATAAGTGACAGCAAAGCAGAGGGAGAGAGAAAGGGGACGTGGTCAGAATCAAAGCCAGGCCAGCTGCTCTCCACCTCGTGGCACATGGTCACCTGCTCATCCTAGTGAGCTCCACCAGCAGCCCTTTCACACAGTTTACACTGTCAAACACTGTGTGTGGACCTCAGCTAACAATAGGCTACATTTAAGTCTGGACTACATGCTTTTATATTGAGGCAGATTTTTACCTGTTTTTATTCCATCAGCAGCTCAACATCATGAGCAGCTTTGACATAAAGACATCAAACTCAAGCTGACTTTAAACTGGATCTACTTTTAATACAGGGGCTCAAAAACAACCAACATCTTTATTATATATCAGGACAGAAAGTCATCTCAAATGGAAAACAGCTTTATTTGGAATAATCAGCACTATCAACTGGTTTGGGATCAGTTTCATGTCTTTCCAGCTTCTCCAACAAAGTTCCTGTAAAATCAGCATCTTTATTGGTTTGATAGTGATTGATTATTCAGTCCCAATCTGCTGTCATCTAAAGAACAAAATGATGTTTCTATGAGTCAAAAAGCTCCAGATGTTGTTCACAAAGAAAACAAAGATTAGGAAGTTAAACACAAAGTGTTTGGAGCCAAAATGTTCCCAAGCTGCTCTTTTTGAAATGGCAGAGGTACAGTGGTGTCTAACAGCACACTGTGGAAGGCAAACATGTTCTTGTTGGATGAAACTTCATGAATCCTTTGTAGATTTGAGCTTTTGGAGCCTTTCTTTTCTCTTCAGGTGTACAGAGGCTGAGGAGGCAGGTGAAGCAGGTGGAGCTGTTGTAATGCTGGCAGAGGGTGTGTCTTAGTAACTCTGTGAGGTAGAACTGGATCCAACATTGTGGATGTGTTGATGTTGGAGCCATTAAGATTCTCTGCACGCTGTAGGATTTCCCTTTGATTCACTGCGGGGGCATTTTGGAGTCTGTCAATGAAACTCTTCATATTTGTGTTTGACTCCAGTTTATAGAAACAGACAAATGTGTCATGCTTTTGTTCGGCCTCCACAAATATACACATTTGTTCATTGGTTGGACTTTTTGGAAGGAGACACATTGAAAACCATGTTAATAAGATCTTGTTGTTTCCTGTGGATCCGACACAGAGAGTGGACTTCAGACAGAAAGCGTGGAAGAGATTTTAGAGGCCGTGTGTGGCAACAGGAAGTTTCTGTATGTTTGCTGATCTTCCATGTGGAAAACAACACGTGATGTTTGTGAAGTTCTACAATGATCATTGTTCTGACAGCATTTTGAGTGGGAACAGTTCAAACTGGGAGTAGTGGGAGTTATTTACTGATTGAAACAAGCTGAATGTTTCTGTGCACGATGAAGATCAGCAGCTCAGCTGATCAATGAATTGACATCTATCAGTCATTTCATGAGATGAAGTCATCAGCAGACATTTGTTCTAACTGTGTGATAAATGTCAGAACGTCAGGGCTCTGCTTTAGTCACTACTTGATGATCATTGGCTCATTGTTGAATCACGTGGCCCAGTCTGACCTCTGACCCTTTGCTGCAGGTCTTCTGTGTTATCTCCACTTTCATGTCTGATCTTCTGCTGTATCGTCCAAAATAAACATCTGAATCATTTCCAACACTTCAGCAGATCTTTAGTTTGGGCAGCACAGTACAAAATAAGACATATTGTACTATACTGCCCACTTCCTGATCTTATTGGATCTGTGTGTGAGGTTGGTGAAGGAAACACATGTTTACTGAGTGAATCGCTGCCGTTAGGAACTAGTTTTTATATCACAGCCTAGAAATCACACAGGACCATTTCTGCAAGGGAAAAGTCCTAATTGGAGGAAAATAATTGTGTAGTTTGTGCGACTGTTGTTTGTAAATGAAGACCCAACTACATGTGCTGCTGACCTTTGACCTTTTCTTTAGGTGCACAGAGGAGTCTGTGGAAACATCCTGAGGCAGTGCTACAGATGTCTTCAAATAAAGTGGTGTATTATCCATGTTTTCTATGGATCACATCAATATCCTGATCTAACAAGCCCCCTTTTTGTGGATTTTAGAGCCTCTGACTTTTGCTGCGTCTGCGTCTCATTTCAAGCACAAGAGCAAGAAGTGGATGAAGAAACTGTTTCACGTTACTGCACAGCTTCTACACTACACACTAAAGCATGTTCATGTTCATGTTCATTTCAGGACAAACTCTGGATCACTCTTGTGTTTGACGACAAATCCACATGATTATAGATTATTGATCAGCTTGAATCAAACTCACTGGCCGAATTTCTTCATAAACAAACTGTGTGTGTTTGTTTGTGTCCTGTTGAGTTTGTCCTCAGCCTCCTTTAGTGCTGACAGTCCCTGTAAAACATGCAGTCTATTTATAGCTGAACATGATCCTGTAGCTGGGTCCTGCAGTCAGTGCAGGCAGATATCTTAGACCTGATCAGGGGAAACACTGGGGGTTCAGCCCTGGAACCACAGCAGCTGTTTAAAGTTATTGAGTGTGTTTGACAGTAAATGAATGTAAATGTGAGACACTGTGTGCTCACAGCTAAAGGCTGCAGTCAGCTGTGTTAGAGCCTCTTTCACACAATGATCCTTTAACACTCAGAGCTCCATGTTGATGAAGCAGTCATGTGTGAGCTTGTGTGCTGACATGTCGACAGTGTGACCTCAGAGCTTCTACTGAGCCATAATGGCTCCTCTAAACTGCCGGATGCTTCACAGATGTTTGAATAGCACAACAAACTGTACAACATGATTCATGAGTG
The DNA here is from genome assembly GCF_036321145.2 of Pelmatolapia mariae. Taxonomy (NCBI): domain Eukaryota; kingdom Metazoa; phylum Chordata; class Actinopteri; order Cichliformes; family Cichlidae; genus Pelmatolapia; species Pelmatolapia mariae. The sequence continues at coordinate 36,410,412 of NC_086229.1, forward strand.
TAAACTAAGATTTATGATGTGTATTCCATGATGGTATTGTTGTATTGGGATGTTAGACTTAATTCTTAAATTTACAGATTTTTCAATGGACTCTGGTGGCAGCAGATTTTATATTTGCAGTCACTGAAGGATAAAGCCCCCCGTTGTAGAGCCAACAGTCTGCTGCGGGACCCCTGAATGCATCATAAGTGTACAGGTAAACTCTCAGGTCAGAAACATGAATCTGATCCTGGATCAGTGTGTTCAAACACACAGTGAGGATGAAACGCTGCTTTAATGTTAGTTTCGTGTATTTTCAGGTTATTGCTGCTGTTGGGATCAGCCTGTCTGCAGTATTTACTGTAGTAAAAGTCCTGCAGTAGAATCCTGCTGATGTTCATACATTCATTCATGATCACTCTCAGCATGGGTGTTTGACCGTCAGGAGAGAACTCTGAGGATGTTTGGATGAATGTGGAGCTGAAACAAAGTGAAACAAAGTGTTGACAGATGTTTGTTTCAAACAGGAAAATGAGCAGAAATAAATCATCTCTGAACAAACAGCCGCCTGTCAGTATTATTATGGTCTGTGCAGACAAACATGTGCTGCTCATTCACTCAAACTAATCTATTCTGTGTTTTTCTACGTTCAATAGAAAATGTGCTGCGTTCATTGACTCCATCCTCTGTGTTACTGCCACAGTTTACTGCTGTGGAAAATCAGGGGGCGTAACAAAAGCAGAGTGAAATGGAGTGCTGTGATTGGTCAGAATGTTTGTGGCTGTGGACCCTCTGTCCTACAAGCCCCTCCCTGGTTTTTCCTTCCCGAAGTTTTTCTCTCCTGAAGTTTGATGCTGATCGTCTCCGTGTGAAGCTCCGTGTTAAGGTAACGTTAGCAGTGTGTAATGTTTTCCTGGCTAACATCAGCTGTGTGCAGCTTAGTTCAGCACAAATCTGCCGCTCCATAGTTCACGGTAACGGACTCACAGCTGGACCGAGAGGCTGACCGCGCCCTGAGCTCTGAGTGAGGCCGCTACGTGACGTGGAAACAGAAGAAAAGTAAACATGCTGTGAATATTTGCTCTGCCGTTTCTTTCTGTGCTCGCTCTGCTGTCACTTTGTGGGGTTTTTTCAGTTAGTCTCTGTGTTTCAGGCTCAGAGTGTTTGTGTTTCTGGACTCTCCTGAAAGAAAACAAATTATAAATGTAAAGTTAAACTAAAGCTGTATCATCATCAGAAAGTTCCTCCACAGCGTCATTGCGTCACTGAGTTATTCTGGAGAAACTCCTTCATGCAGCTTCGCACACTGACGTCAGCGCTGCACAGCTGCAGATCCTCATCATTTATACTCAGTTTATTAAGTTCAGCTTCACCAGTCAAAAACCTTCCTGTGGGCACAAATATCTAAAACATCTGACTCCATCACACGTGTAGTTTGTGACAAATATCACGCTGTCAGCTTCATGCAGCACAAACTAAGCCTAGTTTTGTCTTACAGATAAACAGATTTATCAGTATTTTTTTTCCCTGTGGCTTAACAACAAAGGAACAGCGATGAAGAACTGTGCTGTCATTGCTTACATCAGCATCATCCTGTGAACTCTGTAAGCAGTCAGCTTGGTCCTGGACATTGTTACTGACATAAAGCTGCTCTCTGCAGCCATGTTTGACCTTTGTAGGACTACAGTAATGGAGGATTTGGAGGCTGAACTCGGCTCTGTGACACTTTTTGTAGTGAAGTGATGAAAGCTGCGTCTCAGATGGATGTTAGTCCAACACATCAGACACGACCTCTGCAGCTCTCAGTTGATGTGCACATGAATGATTTGTGTTTCCTCTGCAGGTAGAAAGTGTGTGTGAGCTGAATTGAGCAGCATGGATCAGTGTGAGGACAGAGAGGAGGGAGTCCCTCCCTCTAAAAGCACTCTGTGTGGGGAACATGAGAGCCAGACCAAAGCTCAGAGGTGAGATGACCATCTCTAACTGTCCATGACTCTTCTCCATGTCACAGCTCAGCACTCACATCACTGCTCCATCACTGTTCACAGGAACCAACCTGGACCTCCACCCAGCTGTGTGTCCTTACACAGTGACTGGTCTGCAGACCGTCCCATCAATTTTAAAGCCCAGCCTGTGTCTGCTGCAGAGAGGTGAGCTGTTAGTAATATGAACTCTTTGATGTCAGTTTATCTCATTTAAATCAACTGCTCGATGTTTCCTGGTCTCTAGACTGCATCTCAAAGGAAGTCACTGAACCTTTATTCCTTTATTCTATAAAACATGTCCACCATTTAAACTCCTGCTGCTCACAGTGGGACCATCAATAGTCCTGCACTGTGTAAATGACCTCTGGGTGGCGCTCTGTTCTTACTATGTAAAACAGTAGTTTGGAGTTTCCTTCTGCTCATGCTCAACCTGCAAACCTGTTTCTCTTTGGGATGATGAAGGTGATCTAAGTCTTCATCAGCTTCTGTGGCTCCAAATGGAAAAACACATTTTTCTTCTCTAACAGACCTGCTGGACCTGAACCCAGCTGTGTGTCCTTACAGAGTGACCGGTCTGCAGATCGCCCCATTAATTTTAAAGTCCAGCCTGTGTCTGCTGCAGAGAGGTGAGCTGTTAGTAACATGAACTCTTTGAGTTGGTTGGTTGCTAATAGACATAGATTAGTTTATGTTAGCTAATTAGAGACAGAAGCATTGAGTTAGTGGTGAATAAAAAAACACTGAAGCTAAAAATCTGTCTCACTGTTGTGCTGCTCTTTGCTGCAGCAATGAGTTTATTTAAAAACTTTCACTTTGTCTCTTCGGCAGGAAGTGGTTCTGCTTTGTTTGCTGGCTGAGCTAAAACAGGAAAATCCACTTGTTAGCTGTAGTGTTTGTAACGAGGCTAAAGAGGAGAAACGGAGAGAGAACTTTATTAATCCCTCGAGTTGGTTCCTCCGGGAAATTCAGTTAAACAACATCTGGAACTAATCAGGTACAACAAGACAGGGAGAACGCACAACTTAACAAAATCCTTTAGAGACACAAGACTGTCAGAATAAAACTGTCATGGCTGGGTCTGTGACCCAGCATTTTGAGTAGGGATGGGTATCGAAAACCGGTTCTTGTTGAGAACCGGTTCCCACTGTTTCAATTCCTTGGAATTGTTTGCCATTTTTGCAAACGATTCCCTTATCGATTCCAGTCGCCCCAAATGTATTGTCAGATTATTATGATAAAAAAAAAAAAAACCCACCCATCTCGCCCCTGCGGGCGGTTTGTCCTTCAAGCTCGGGTCCTCTGCCAGAGGCCTGGGAGCTTGAGGGTCCTGCGCAGTATCTTAGCTGTTCCCAGGACTGCGCTCTTCTGGACAGAGATCTCCGATGTTGTTCCCGGGATCTGCTGGAGCCACTCGCCTATCTTGGGAGTCACCGCACCTAGTGCTCCGATTACCACGGGGACCACCGTTACCTTCACCCTCCACATCCTCCCGAGCTCTTCTCTGAGCCCTTGGTATTTCTCCAGCTTCTCGTGTTCCTTCTTCCTGATGTTGCTGTCATTCGGAACCGCTACATCGATCACTACGGCCGTCTTCTTCTGTTTGTCTACCACCACTATGTCCGGTTGGTTAGCCACCACCATTTTGTCCGTCTGCATCTGGAAGTCCCACAGGATCTTAACTCGGTCATTCTCCATCACCCTTGGGGGCGTGTCCCATTTCGGCACAGATGTTTCTGTATACTATGCCGGCCACTTGGTTATGGCGCTCCATATATGCCCTGCCTGCTAGCATCTTGCACCCTGCTGTTATGTGCTGGATTGTCTCAGGGGCATCTTTACACAGCCTGCACCTGGGGTCTTGCCTGGTGTGATAGACCCCAGCCTCTATGGATCTTGTACTCAGAGCTTGTTCTTGTGCTGCCACGATTAGTGCCTCTGTGCTGTCTTTCAGTCCAGGTTTGTCCAGCCACGGGTAGGATTTCTGGATATCAGCCACCTCCTCTATCTGCCGGTGGTACATACCGTGCAGGGGCCTGTCCTTCCATGATGGTTCCTCGCCTTCCTCCTCTTTCTTGGGTTTCTGCTGCCTGAGGTATTCACTGAGCATGCGGTCAGTTGGGGCCATCTTCGTGATGTATTCGTGGATGTTTCTTGTCTCATCCTGGATTGTGGTGCTGACACTCACCAGTCCCCGGCCCCCTTCCTTCCGCTTAGCGTACAGCCTCAGGGTGCTGGACTTGGGGTGAAACCCTCCATGCATGGTCAGGAGCTTTCTTGTCTTTATATCAGTGGCTTCTATCTCCTCCTTTGGCCAGCCTATTACCCCAGCAGGGTACCTGATCACGGGCAGGGCGTAGGTGTTGATAGCCCGGATCTTGTTCTTGCCGTTCAGCTGACTCCTCAGGACTTGTCTGACCCTCTGCAGGTATTTGGTGGAGGCAGCTTTCCTAGCGGCCTCTTCATGGTTCCCATTCGCCTGTGGGATCCCCAGGTACTTGTAGCTGTCCTCTATGTCTGCAATGTTGCCTTCTGG